>NC_136063.1:1386595103-1387291203 GCF_964261635.1 Lissotriton helveticus | reverse complement strand
CCTGGCATATGTGCTCCATACAAGTAATAAATCAAACCAAATATGTGGAGCTGTTGACGGCTAACATTTTTACATGATGGAGTAGCTTGTAGAATTCATTGGACGCCATCAGACTTTGAAAAATACAATGTGTTGATAGAAGGAGAGAAAAGGAAATGCGGTGTTCTCCAGGAAAGGTATTATCAAATGTCTTTTATAGATCTGAGGCAGATGAGAGAGTCGAGTGAAGGGTGAGCTGTAACATTTGGAACGAGGAGTGATTTACACCTTGGAGACCATGTAGAAATGGAGCAAACTAAATGTCTACTCTTTTTACACTTAACATCTTCTAAACGGGCCTTTTAGACTCTGGCGATAGAGAAAAAATGTAAAATGTGTGCAAATAACAGTTGGCAAAATTTTAGCAATAGTACAGTGGCGATTCCAACTCGTGCTCACATAGGCTGTGCTTGTTATAAGGCAGTAAAATCAAGAGGAAAAAGAACTAGCATGGACAGTAAGTATCCTTTGTGCTTGTTACTCACATTTTTTATTCTGATTTTATTGTGTTGTATTGCAGCATTTATATAGCACTTACTGTGGAAAATTAGCACGGTTTGGTGAACATTATCTGCGCCATCTTGCCTCTTCCCCCGATGCCACACTTTTCGTGCGCACCCGCCATTTTAAAATGCCCTGATCAGAACAAGCCCTTTTTCATGCCACTGGCCCCGGACATGGCCCTTCGCCCTCACCAAGCCTGCACGCTGACCAACCCCCTGCTTGCACCTGCCTTGAATCATAAACCCCTCTTCAGCGCTGCTCTGCCTCAGACCCCATCCTGTTCCCAGCGCAACACCTCCCTTCTTCCCTTTCATGGTCCCCGGCCCTTTGATGCAAACCCCCCTTTTTTTCCCCGTGCGCCCGTTTGTCTTCCTCGTTCCCAGGCCGACACCCAGCTCTGCCGATACTATTCCTTGCCCCTCCCCGTACAATAGAAAGCTCCCCTCATCAAAGGACCCCCGAGTTGATCAAAGCCCCCACCCCATGAGATCCGATCGAACCCCGCATTCCATGAATGGGCGGAATATCCAGCTGCGCGATATTCATCACCTGTTGTGACCAGGGTGGGGACTTCTACTGTAAATGTGTGTGGGAACGGGCCCGGAGGGGGGGATTCCGGGAATGTCTTTCCGTACATCAAAGCTTTGCCATAAGTATGTAAACTGTAATAAAACCGCAAACCCTGTATATAAGGGCCAGGCCCCAGAAATAAGTTAGAGCACCCCAGAACGATACCTGCTGTCTGTTTTGCTGTGTTCTCCTCCGGAGAGAATAAAACCTTGTTTCCTGCTTTCCAGTCTCCAGCGCCTGCCTCTTCATTGATTAATAATTCGTGGGTCACAGAGGCAATACCGCCGGGCAAATCTCGGCTGTCCCCGACCCAATACAGGTTTTTACAATTGGCGTCCCAAGCGTGGGGCCCATCAGTGACTCGTGGATCCAGTGGGAGAGGTCCCGACGACAGAGTGAACGACTGCAACGATCGGGAGAGCTCTTGCCCAATAGACCCTCGTCTGGCAGCCGATCATCCGAACTTCACTAGTTCCGAACAGACCTCTCTCGAGCGATCTACGGTCCTGACTGGGGACCATTAGGAGTGCCGTGAGAAATACGAGAAAAAGAGGACGAACAGGCGCTGGATTCGGAAGACAAGAAACTGTCCATACGGTCCGGGTAAGGTCGTGTAAACACGACGGATTGCGAAATGATTGCTTGATTGTTTAAAAAAAAAAATATATATACTAGTATTACTCTTTGTTAACTTATTTGGAGATTCACTGTCTGCACGCGGAGAAACAGTAGGCTCTTTCCCTCTTGCAAACAGTGAAGGATAGGTAACGCAGCCGTCGTGCCTATTTTTCTCCCCCACTGACTCTATTATTTCTTAACGGTTTTTGGGAGATTCCCTCTCCCTCACTGATTAACTGGGTTCTTTGACCCCGAACTACTGGTCGCAGATTGTCTTCTGGAGATTCCCTGTCTGCAAACCGGAAATAACAGATTCCTCTTTGCGGATAGTGAAAGGGTAGAGGACGCAGACTTTTGCGCCCTACTTACTCTCCCCATTGATTCTACTCTATCTTATTTATTATTGATTGTTCCTCGTTATTGGTTACTCTTTTTTTTATTTTTGTTCATGAGGTATTCACTGCCCGCAAACAACGTAGAATAGAAATATTCTGTCTAGTCTTTGCGCACAGTGATAAGATAGGCAGTGCTGACTTTTTGTCCCTCGCTACGAGCCGTCATGTTTGTCTTCTCCCCACTGATTGATAATTGGTTCAGCCCGGACCGTGTATTAGAGGTGGATCATATAGCTCCACTGGAAGGCACCCCTAATAAGGACATGTTCATAAACTATGGATTAGTCACCATAGCCTATAATAAATTGTGGCACAGGTATACCAAAGAATGTCAAGACAAACAGTGGCCACTGGTAGGGTCCTTTGACCTTGATAAAATAGAAACGTTGGAAATAGCCCTTCGCAATAATAAGACAACGCCTATTATGCTCGACAGTCTCGGTATGTGGCGCAGAGAGGCTATGCAACGACAGAGAAAAGACGAGGACAGATCAGGTAGAGAAACATATCGACAGGACAACCCCGAGGCACCACGACCCAAAAGTTATCCCCCGACAATACGCAAAAGACGTCCAGACTTAGGGCAAGACCAATGCGCTTTTTGTAGATACGTCGGACACTGGAAAGCCCAATGCCCGACTCTACTGAGCGTGAGTAGGGGCAGAGGGCCGACAGGGACGACAGGCCGGCAGAATGAGAAAAAGCGCGAGGCAAAGAAGAATCAGACTCGCATGGACAGACCAGATAGAACCACCACGTTTGATTATGCCCGATGGCACAGATTTCGCCAGAACGATTTCAGCGACATGTTCGAATTTTCCTAGGCCGGACAATGTAAAGACGGGAACCCAGCCTAGTTCTAAATTAACAGACAGAAAGAGAAAAATTATGGCCAATCACTGTTTTATGTTTGTCTTTGGATCTTGTGTATCATGCTTTTTACTGTCCCCGCACCCCCCGTTTGAGTTTGTGTGTACGTAATATATGAATCTGCGTCATGCCCCTGCACGTGCTTCCATGTTACATAAACTATGTTAATAGAAATTTTAGCATGAAACAACCTGGAAAGAAAAAAAAAAAAAAATGGGAAACGAAATCAGTAAGCCGCTGATAAACATGAACTTTTATTTTAACATAACAAGCAAAGAAAAACACAATAACGCTAGAAAAACAAGAACGGTAAACTGTAGAACATGAAAGCCAACAGAACACCACCCCCCCACATTCTGGAACCTTCCAAAGTAGGGCAGGATTACGGCTACGCCCAACCAGCGGCTACCCATATAAGGCGGGTCCTGCTGCCAACCCTTGGTCAGGAAATCTTAACGTATGGGGGAGCCGGAGGAGAGGCAGGGGCCAGCGGAGTCCAGCCACAGAGGCCCTAGGTAGTTGCCGGTAGTCCCGCCACATGCCTCCTCGGCCCAGCCGCAACGGGCCTGGAAAGTTTCAGGTAGTCCCGCCACATGTCCACCCGGTCCGGCCACCAATGGCCAGGGACCGGGGCCAACTGAGTCCGGCTGCAGCCGATAACCTAAGGAAGCCCGGCCCAGAGAAGGACGAGACACCTCTTCCTTTTCCCTTCCGTGACAACCGCAGCAGCTCCGGACGGCGGTATGCCCTGTCCATACCTCCGCAGGAATGCGTCCAGGTCGGGCTGGGAGGGAGAGGCGACGCGGACGAGCCTCTCCCACCTCCATGGATAGGAGGTCTCCCAGCCCCCGGCCCAACGCCGAACACCCCCAGCCAGGCGATGGTGCCCCAATACTTGCGCAGCACCGAACGTGCAATGGTGCCCATATTTTCGGAGCACCGAATCTGCAATGACTGCACCGATACTTGTGCAGCACCGAATGTGCGCCACAGGTGACCATACTCCCACAGCACTGAGCACAAGACTTGGGGGAGCACCGGATGTGGAGAGACCTTCATGCGGGCCGATGAAAAAGAGCAGCATGGGGTGCACCGGAAGAAGGAGACGGCGCGAACGAGTCTCCCTCGCCCCCCCCCAGGTGGGGGCATCACAGCCGCACCCCAACCGAATGTCCCGCTTCCACAACACAAAGTTCCACTCTCTATTTTTGTCCCCAAAAAGGTCTCTTCCACTCTTGCAGACTCGATGAGAGGGGGCTGCTGCAGGGCCCCAAAAAAAAAAATGGCGTCTGGGTCTGCTGGAAGGCGGGCCCCGGCTGCTAGAGTAACTTTGAACAGCAATATAACTCGGCCGCTCGCCCACCGGAGCACGAGCCCCCACCTCCGACAACATCTCCACAGCCTTGAAGATTCTACAAAGGTCCCCGGAGGAACCCGCGGCCACTGCAGGCCTCCGGTAAGGGACAACTGCCTTGATCGCCAACGAAATAAACATGACATTGCCACCCCTTCTGTTAGCATGAATTCTAGAACTGCCGAAAAGGACTCTGGTCCAACTGCCGGTTGTAGGAAACATTTTTTTCCTGACGCCACTTCCGGACTAACCCGGCCCCGCCCAAAATGGCGCCGGTATCGATAGGAACTTACGAACACCTCGTGGTGTCCCTTTTTACTATACAAACTTAATGTTCTGAGACATATATGACCCTTTTTGTACACTTGACAAGAAGAAAGGAGAGCTCACTCGGGGAACATGTAAACGGATCCCGTTAAAAATGATGATTATAAATGTACAATGTATTATGTTTTTATATATATATAGCCGATGTATAACCTCGCTTATGATGCACGCACACGGTATGCATATAGGAAAATCTGATTGCAACTAGTCTGACTGTGCTTCTAAATTATGAAATAAACGCCCCCGAGCCCCCGGCCAACTGATAGACGTTCTAAGCTTGCTACAAATGAATTGCTAAAACTTTCTAACGTTTTTATTGCTGCAAAACGACACCCCACTGTACGCACTTTAGCCATTGCCGTGTCCGGCCAAATACGACTGCACCCTCATAAATCCACGTGCTATGATTTTGCAAAAATAAAGGTCTTCGGAATAATGAACGGGTATTGCATGCTTTATTTGAAAATATGGGATGGGCGGGAGAGTTCTTTTCTGTGCACCCTACTATGCTCTCTCTTTAAGGTTATTAAGAAGATGGCTGCCCAGCCCTGGAGGACGGATCGGGTCTACGACACGACACTCTGCCTTCAAGGTACGCGACTGACTCATGAACTCTCGCATGGAGGAAGACCTCGACTTCCAAGGATGGGTAAAACGAACGGTATAAATGAGGGAATGTAAAAGAAAGGGTAAAATAAAACGATGTAAATGTTATAAAGTACAACGATTCAAAGGTATTAGGGAACAGAGCTGACCCTAGAACCGAAGAACCCTAGAACGTCACAGCGTTGAAGGAGATTTTAAGGACCCCGATAGTGAGATACATCTGCTAACTAGATACCTCGCACTAGGCACCTCTGGTTCCCTTTTCACGTTTCCCCGCACACGACCTATAAGGACACACTGCCCCCCCGACTCCAGAAACCATATCCCCGGGGACTCTACCCCGATGAGGAAAGACGAGTATGAGGTAAGTAAAGGACTCTCGAATCCATGTATTTGATATGCGCGAATGTTGTCCCCCTCCCTTCCCCTCTTTTTTCCTCCCTCTACAGGTTACATCAGGGGCCGCAACCGAGGTATGACGAGGATCTGAAGCCTTGCCCCGTCTAATACGCGAAGCGGACCAACGCTGCAAGGTGGCACATAAGCACGCCTGCAAACTACTCATGTAACACACCCCCGTAAAACTAGTATGACCTGATGAAAAGTGATCACCCTTAACCCAGGCTGCGCGAATGAACCCATGTCACGGGTGAATCGAAACTATGAGAGAATGTGCGTGTGTGGACTCAACTGGTCGAAGGACCAAGAATGCAAGAACGTGCGACACAATGGGTACGACTGTCGGAGGAAGGAAGGACCGGATGTGGGAGCACGTGGCCTGACTACGGACTACGGAACGTCTGCGACATGGGCCAAGGTGAGACCGCGACAGAACAGAGCTACAGGACGAGGCACTATCTCCAACAAAATGAGAAGAAAGGGCTAACCTGATGCCCCTGCTCCATGTTCGAATGTGTGCCGAAAGGTCCCCGCTCTCTAGACGCGGTCATGAGCCCGCTCATCTGAATCTCTCGTTTCCCTAGTTTGTTCCCGATCTGGCCTTGCTCCATCCCCCCCTTTTTTCTCCGACCTACCCTATGGACTATTTGAACACTCTTCTTCCTCCTGAACTTATTGACTATTGATCCCAAAGGACGCAGGGCGAAAAAGACCTTTTTGATCAGAAACGCGAGGAAAAGGTCGTGCTCTGCAACACGGAACTTAGAATAGAGCTGGACTCGTAGCTCCACCGCCGGTGCTCCACAGTGCCAACAGAAGACGAAAAAAATTGCTGACAACTTACTAAACTTCGAACATTCCTTCACTATCATTTCTGCTACGTCTCGTTTCTCTCCCAGCCAACATCGTATTAATTATGTAACAATCCATCAATGGACCTTATGAAATGTACTCACTGCTCTCACTTCGAATCACCTTTGCATTGCATTACTATGACTTTCCTGCTACACAAGTTTATCAAAGTTTATCAATAGGTCCGCCTCCTAAAACTATAGATCTTAAATGTAATGTTTACTACTCCTTCACCTAGGTTTCCTACTGCTTTTTCTTATGCCCACCAGAATAGAACTGAGTAGAAAATGAACCAGCAAGATGTCTTGAATATGTTAAAGGGAGGACTGTGGAAAATTAGCACGGTTTGGTGAACATTATCTGCGCCATCTTGCCTCTTCCCCCGATGCCACACTTTTCGTGCGCACCCGCCATTTTAAAATACCCTGATCAGAACAAGCCCTTTTTCATGCCACTGGCCCCCGACATGGCCCTTCGCCCTCACCAAGCCTGCACGCTGACCAACCCCCTGCTTGCACCTGCCTTGAATCATAAACCCCTCTTCAGCGCTGCTCTGCCTCAGACCCCATCCTGTTCCCAGCGCAACACCTCCCTTCTTCCCTTTCATGGTCCCCGGCCCTTTGATGCAAACCCCCCTTTTTTTCCCCGTGCGCCCGTTTGTCTTCCTCGTTCCCAGGCCGACACCCAGCTCTGCCGATACTATTCCTTGCCCCTCCCCGTACAATAGAAAGCTCCCCTCATCAAAGGACCCCCGAGTTGATCAAAGCCCCCACCCCATGAGATCCGATCGAACCCCGCATTCCATGAATGGGCGGAATATCCAGCTGCGCGATATTCATCACCTGTTGTGACCAGGGTGGGGACTTCTACTGTAAATGTGTGTGGGAACGGGCCCGGAGGGGGGGATTCCGGGAATGTCTTTCCGTACATCAAAGCTTTGCCATAAGTATGTAAACTGTAATAAAACCGCAAACCCTGTATATAAGGGCCAGGCCCCAGAAATAAGTTAGAGCACCCCAGAACGATACCTGCTGTCTGTTTTGCTGTGTTATCCTCCGGAGAGAATAAAACCTTGTTTCCTGCTTTCCAGTCTCCAGCGCCTGTCTCTTCATTGATTAATAATTCGTGGGTCACAGAGGCAATACCGCCGGGCAAATCTCGATTGTCCCCGACCCAATACAGGTTTTTACATTACTGCCCAAGTGTGGTAGACTGAAGCACTTGCCTACATGGGCAACAAGCTATGCTATATAAGGGTGTGGTTGGAAAGTTGCTGTCTTATTTGAGAAGTGGTTTCATGCTGTGCGTGATGACACCTGAGGTGCGGTTATCATGGTCTGGGACACAGCACTTAGCAGTGCGGTGGTGTATAGGATGTGAAAGACAAATGGACAGTTTATTGTTTTCAGTAAACTGGCCGCTTTACTCAGCCCTGCAGTTCCGTTTATGGTCTTTCTGATGATCGTAATCTGCTTAGCTGGTGACAGCACTGGGTTGTCCGGCCTTTTTTTGTTTATAGCAGTCGCGGGCTTGACTCGTGGGTGGGGGGGTCGCACGTGGAGGGGTTGCGCGGGGGCTGAGATTTAATTTTTTTTTAAAATTAAAAAGTTAACTTACCTACGCCAGCCTGATAAGGTCCCGCAACGTCTCTGCTTCTCTGCTCCTCACAGGAATCAGGCAGCCTCCCTCCACTCCCCTAAACAAATCACAACACTGCAATGGCAGTGTTGTGATTGGTTGGGAGGCCATTTTCTCCACGTAGGCTGCATGCAGCCTACATGGAGAAAAGGCAGAGTACGTATAACTGGTTTGGTCAGCCCTGGGGTCGACCAAACAGTCAGCGCCCTCAGAGTGGGCAAGCAACTCCTCCCTCCCTAGAGCAGGACCGCCCACCCGCCCACCCCCAACCAAACCCTTTTGCTTTCTCGCAGTGCGAGAAGCAGAAACATAAAATGGTGTTTATAATACCCTTTTATTTTTCTGTCTTTCGCACTGCGAGAAAGCAGTGGGGGGACGTTCCTCCGCCCACATGGAGGAGCCGCCCCTGGGTTATAGTTTTGACCTAGAGCTGGCATGGTGGGAGAGAGACAAAAAAGTGAAGGAATTGGATGGGATGGTCTTTATTACTATCATCTTATATGTGAGCGTCATTGTGAAATGTAAAGAAGCAAACACAGTGTATAGTTACTTTGGACCTGCTCTAGTGAACCAGATTAAAGCCCTCAATGAACCAGCTGTATGCAGCAATAGATTGCTTCAGTTATTCCATGCCTGTTTGTTTTGGTGATATCTGATATATTGGCGGGTACAGTACTTGTGATGAAAAGCCCTAGGCAAATTTATCTTTTTTTTAGTCCTCATATCCACTCCAATCTCAAAATAAGCACCTTCCATGTTACGATGACCCTGGTGCCTAGTATGTTGGAGTTTCATCTTCAAGCAACAGACTGACAACAGATGTTGTTTGTTGGGCCCCCTTTATGTGACTTACTTCCCCCGCCCGATGCTTTGAGCAGGTGTAATCATTGGACCGGTGGTTTACTCTGTACAAAATAGATCTCATACTGTGCCCCCATAGGTACCACCAGGTCCTCTCCTATCCACCTTCTTTTTTATTTATTTTATTTATGGTTTCACAGCAGCAAGATTACATAAATCCTTATATAGTATACAATACTTACAAATACATACAAAGGGAGGTAGCTTAAACTAATAGTCACAAAGATAGATAATAAATGATATTTAACAGAAAATAAACCCCATTCTAGTTTGTATTGATTATACATTATTGGTTGGAGAAGGAAAGGTATTCGGTATTTAGGGGACCTGTATTCTGCTAATGGGGTGTGTAATCCTTTGACGAATTAGCTTCACAATATTGTTTGCCTAAAGCACAGTTTTTTAAATTCCTGCTAATTAGGGATTTTTTATTTCGGATTAATGCTAACATTGGAGCTCTATACCAGTTATTGCTTTCTGATAGACCAGATGATCTTGATAAATATAAGAGTAAATGGTCTAGAGAGTTGGGAGATCCAGATATTGTGATTAAGGAACTTATTGTAATGTCTAGAGAGTCACTAATGTCAGCAAATTTGAAAATTCAATTTTTAAGACTTTATTTGATTTATATTATACCCCCGCACGGATGGCTAAATGGGGGGATGGGTTTGACGGGAAAAATTTTCGTTGTGGGGATGATAATGTGGATAACATTCATATCTTTTTTAGATGTGACAAACTGCATAGATTTATTACAGATATAGAAAAGTTTTTGTCTCTGGTTAGAAATCTTCCTTTGACCATTACTCCCGCCATGATGTTATTAGGGAAGCTGCCTACAAGCAGACCTTTGAATGTGTTATGTCAACATCGATATCTGTTTTTTTTTCCATGACTGTCGCTCGTCTTTGCATCGCAGGTGAATGGTTGCAGAAAGATCCTCCATTATTTGAACTCTGGCGAGCAAAAATGTATATCCACCTTCTCAAAGACGGTCATGATCTCTGTCTTTGCAGTGTTGCGCTTTAAATGGTTTTTCTTCATCCATGTGCACGAAGACAGTCATCAAGTGTTTATCTGTAGAGGTCTTGTGGACCATCCAGTTTTAGAATGATGTGGGTATCATCTGCATAGTTCTGACAGTTGAAGTTGAATGATCTAATCAGGTTTGAAAAGGGGGATAGATAGATGTTAACTAACAGAAGACACATGATAGGATCTTGCAGTGGTAGGTATGAAGAGCTGATGTGAAATGTGGTAGGTAAACTTGAAATTGTCTGCCTCTAAGATAAGAAGCAACCAATTGTAGAGATTTTTCACATCTCCTAGATGATGGATTCTTTATAGTTGCATGTGGTGATTGACATTGTCAAATGCAGCGGATAAATCCCAAAGTAGTAAGTCTACCACTCTGGTGTTTTTGTTCACTCTGAGTTTTAGATCTGCCCAAATGAATATGATGGCTGACTCTGCACCCCTGCCTAGTAAGAAACCAGATTGTTGCTCTTTTATTGAGTCATTATTTTTCGTAAATTATGAAGGTTGGGTAAACACTGCTGTTTTAACACAGGTGTTTCTATGCTTTGGCGCTCTGGATGGTGGAATTCTGCTAGAGTCTTGTGAAGCTCTGTAGGCTCTGGCATAGTGTGTTTTTGTCTGTTTCAATTTTTGATTTTCTCCTTTTGCTCATATGTTGAGTTGTGTTTTCATTCTTTTGATGTTGTCATTAATCAATGTTGTGTACTCCATGCTGTGTACCTTTAGTGGTCAACCCTGGATGTGGTCTTTATTGGTATTTATTTGTCCAGTGCAGTGGCAATCCAGTTGTTCAAGGTGGGTATGTCTTTTGGTCGCATGTTTATTGGGGTGATTTCAAGCTGGGAGTTGAGTTGTGGATGTCTAGTTTTCTTTAATTTTAGTAACACTTATTGTTGGTTATTTGTGTCTTGGAAATGTTATTGTTGATAGGTGTGTAATCTTGATGTTGATGAAGTTGTGATTGCTCCAGCTTAAGGGGGAGTATTTTGTAACTGTGGCTTGTCCTAAGGGTGCAAATGTGACATCTAGTGTGTGTCCCACGGAGTGAGTTGAGCCAGAAACAATGTGTTGGAGGTTAAAGGCTTCAAGGTTGGTTGTGATAGATGCGTGTTTGAATTAAATTCTTGTTAAGCCATATTTTGAGGTCCCCTACAATGCATAGGTTCAGGCGGTTCAGATGAGTCTTAGTCCGCATATGTAAATGTAGGTGTACTTATATAGCGCAAACCTGTCACCCAAAGGGCATCCTGGCGCTTGCTTAGGGAACCCGTCCTGGTATTCCCCTGTGAGAAACCCCGGCAGGGTGTCCACAAGGTGAAAGCCAGGCATCCCGCCGCGAGGGGCCGTAGTGGAGATTAAGCAAGCTATTGCCCAGAGTTGCAGAGTGTGACCCCGTGATTCGAGTAGGCACCGGAGCGAGAATTGTCGAGTCCGTGGAATTTTGAGCCCGAGACCCACCGAGGCGGGGAATCGAACCCTGGTCCACGGTCGATCTCAGCTTCCGGGTCTGCCGCCTCTAACCACTGAGCCACGCTTCTCCACATATGTAGGAAGACATCATTAAAATTGGTATTGCCTGGTGGATATATATTTCCCGTCCATAACACATCAATACAACCTCTACCTGGTACAGAGTTAATCTGCTCCAGGTATTTTAGTTCACAGTTTTAACATTAGTTTCCAAATGAGTCCCATACAGACTAACTGAAAGTGAAGTGCAAAACCTAGATGCAAAAACTTCTTGGGTAAAATAAAGTATGTTCTAGGTGTTGTCCAAGTTCCTGTGTAGAATTTTAACATCAAAGAAAAAGGGGAATAACCCTGGGGAGCATAATTTAAAATTGTTTTGCATACATTATTTTTGCCTTTTTCTAGTTTTGACCTTCCGGTTCGTGGAAGCACCAACTGGTCGCAAGTGCTGAACCTGAGCAAGCCCAATTTTGCTTTTTCAGCAGTCAACCTGTGCTATTGGTAAAACAGGGGCAACTGCTATTCTGCCCATTTTCGCCCTAACGCAAAAGCCTAAAGCTCCTTTTTAGAAACTGAAGCACAGATTCTCTGAAAGGCTTCAACTACTGTAGCTCAGTTGAAAGTGCTGCCACATTTCAAGGCAGTGTGAAAGGAAATTGATACAGACACGGGGTCTACAGGGGAGTTAATCTAAAAGAGCTACTGTGGCTGTATATCATGGAACTCGGCAACGAGGGGGATTGTATACCCTGCCAAGAAACTATAATGTGAACGTTTTAATCGCTTCTACTTTTAGCTTCTATTGGATGCCGTTTCATTTCTAGGGTACAACAGCAGCCTTTGAAATGAGGAGGGAGAAAGTCAGTTGATGTCAAGGAAAGTAATTTAAACCTATCAATGCTCAGGAGTTCCATGTCCTCCAGATGTTTATCTGATGTTATTCAAGCTGTGGAACAAGGCTTTAACAGGAGCCTTTGGGATTAGCCACCCATGGAGAGGTGGAGAGAGCAGAAGGTAGGTGGTGACAATATGGTACAAACTCATTAGCGAGACCTCAGCGGGAGTGCTGGGCCCAAATTTGACTCTACTGTAACACAATAAAGGAAATACTGTGTGCTTTAACAGCACCGAAAGGTGTCTTCAGGTCCTTTGAACATATACATAGTTTGACTTCATAGTGTGTGTGAGATTATTTTGAATTTCAAAACAGCTTTATTGAAGTCGTAAACTTCTTTGCAAGCATAATTAGGTAAAGGTGGCCATTCGGTGCCTCAAAAGCGCGTGAGATTTATATAAGTTTCCTGCATAGTTGTCATCTGGATTTACATAGCAAGCACTGTTCACACATTATTTGCTACACTGTGAAGTGCTGGGCTGCACATCGCAAACTCGATTTTCAATTCTTGAGATGCTTTTAAAGTACTCAAGGTTCAAACTGTCCCCTCAGTATGAAATAATCACTTCATCAACAGTCCTGAGGTCTCCAGTACAGAATGCATTCTTGAAGTGCCTACAACATTCGCAGTATGAAGAAAGGTGAACCATAACAGATATCAAATTCAGATCCCTTTGTGGATGAGATGGCCTCCATCTGCACGCACCACAAAGGCAGTTGGTTGTTGCTTCTAGTTTCCTCAGACTTTCCAGGCCAGCAGACTAGGACCATTGATGTATCTGCAAAAACATTTACCAGATCAGTGGCCTGGTGCCCAATTGACATGTGTCAGTTAGGCCTCCTGGGACCCGTTGCCATTTTTACATATACACAGCTTTTTCCTAAAGTTGCCTTCACTTTACCACATCGAGTTTTGACACATTTTTGCATTTGTGACAAATGAGTTAGTTTCTTGGAAACATGAATAAGCTTTGAGAGAACACTATCACATTGCCTTGGCATTACGTACAAGGCTCTCTAAATGTGTTTGTTATTACGTCCATATGGTGATACAGATATCTGTGGAATACAAACAATTGTAGCCTGATCAAAATCTCGGCCCAAGGCATGGATGCATTTTCTATGCATAATCTTATGTTTCCAAGTATAATCAGAGGAGGCAGTTTGACTGGCTTTGAGGGGTCTCTGCATGCTGAAGCTTTCACCCAGCAGATGACTGGCATCTTCGTGAGGGTTGTCCAGTCCGTGTCCAAGAAGGGTTCCTACATTCTTACCCACCAGGTAGTGGGGGTAGATCATCCAGTAGGGGGTTTCTTGGTAGAACATATATGTGCACCCTAGACATGCAGGTTAGGGCTTTGCATAGTAGGAGTACGCTAGATAGTTATATTGTTGCATATGCATGCATATATACATTGTTTCAGCAAGATGGTGGAACTCTTTGTTTTGTTCACTGTCCTGACACTTATTATAACTTTTGCCTGTTTCTGTCTATTGATCATTGCAGCACATATTTTACGTACAAGAATCACTTCGGTTCAATAAATATTGAAAACTTCCCTGCGTGTATTCTTTGTAAATTTCTCTGAGTGAAAGAGAGCACAAGTATCTGAGTGAAAGGTTCTAGGTCTGTCATCGCGGTTCCTGAGGGAACAGGTTTGTCATGTTCAGTAGTTGCCAGAACTGTACACTCCCTGTCTAGATTAGGGGAGCTTATGGTGGCACTGTGAGCTAGTTGGTCTAAGGGACAACATGTCCTGCGGCGGTGGTTGGAATCAGTCTGGCACTATCCTAAGTTTATGTTGTCCACAAACATGCAGTTCCTACTGATTAGTGGAAACCACACAACACAATCAGCTAATGTCATGCAAAATCTTCAGAGGTTCGATATTTATCCATAAGAAGATTGTTTAAATTTAGTATAATTCCTCCATTGGAATCAATAGAGGGCTGCATATTCTTCTTTGGAGAGAGAAGGCAGAGGGCTGTAAAACACCTACAACTGTCATTGGATGAGCTCGATATGGTTATAGTGAGTGTTCTCCATAGGCATGATAAGTCAGCATGATACCCTTCCCATAAAAAAGATGAAGTTGTTGAAGCCGCTGGTCTTTACGTAAACAACATGAGTTGTAGCAAGACATCTTTAAAATTGGTATTGCTTGGTAGATATATAATTCAGGGTCATAACACATCAATACAACCTCTACTGGAACAGAGGTAATCTGATCCAGGTGTTGTAGATCATAATTTTAATATTAGCTTGTAAATGAGTTCCATACAGACTAACTGAAAGTGCACTGCAAAAACTAGATGCAAAAACTCCTTGCCTAAAATCAATTTGTGCTAGGGTTCTGTGTAGAATTTTAACATCAAAGAAAAAGATGAATAACTCAGGAAAGCATAATTTAAATTTGTTTTGCTTACATACTTTTTGCCTTTTCTAGTTTTTACCATCCAGTTAGTAGAAGCACCAACTGGTAGCAAGTGCCGAACATGAGCAGACACAAATTTGCTTTTTCAGCAGTTAGCCTCTGCTGTTGGTAAAACCGGCGCAACTGCCATTCGTGTCCATGTTTGCCCTAACGAAAGACCTGAAACCGAAGCACAGATTTTCAGAAAGGCTTCAACTACTGTAGCTCAATTGGAAGTGCTGCCACATTTCAAGGCAGAGTGAAAGGAAATTGAAACAGACACAAGGTCTACAGGGGAGTTAAACTAAAAGAGCTACTGTGGCTGTATATTATGGAAATCGGCAACGAGGGGGATGGGCGCCCCTGCCAAGAAACTATAATGTAAACGTTTTAATCACTTCTACTTTTTGTTTCTATTGGGATGTTGTTTAATTTCTAGAGGAGAACAATAGCAACCTTCAAAATGAGGAAGAAGAAAGTCAGTTAATGTCAAGGAAGGTATCTTAAACCTATCAAGGCTAAGGAGTTCTACGTCCTCCAGATGTTTATCTGATGTTATTCAAGCTGTGGAACAAGGTTTAAAAGGGAGCCTTTGAGATTAGCCACCCATGGAGAGGTGGAGAGAGCAGAAGGCAGGTGGTGACAATATGGTACAAACTCATTAGAGAGACCTCAGCGGGAGTGCTGGGTCCAGATTTGACTCTACTGTAACACGATAAAGGAAAATATTGTATGCTTTAACAGCTCCGAAAGGTGGCTTCAGGTCCTTTGGACATATAAATAGCTTTACTTCGTAGTGTGTGTGAGATTATTTTGAATTTCAAAATAGCTTGATGACGTCGTAAACTTCTTTGCAAACATAATTAGGTCAATGTAGCCATTTGATGCCTCAAAAGCATTTGAGAAGTGTATGTCTCCTACATAGTTACCATCTGCATTTACATGGCAAACACTGTTCACACATCATTTGTTACACTGTGAAATTTTGCCCAGCAGGTCACAAACTCGATTCTTTTAGATGCTCTTAAGGTATTTAAGGCTCAAACCGCCCTCTCCGTATGAATTATTATCTTTATCAACAGTCCTGAGGTCCAAACACATTTGTGATGTGCCTACAACATTCGCAGTTTAAAGAAAGGTGAACCATAACAAGTATCAAATTCAGATCCCTTTGTGGAGGAGATGGCATCCGTCTGCACACATCCCAATGACAGTTAGTTGTTGCTTCTAGTTTCCTCAGAACTTCTAGGTAAGCGGATAATGACCATTAATGTATCTGCAGAAAAATGTGCCAGGTCAGTGGCTTGGTGCCCAATAAGATAATGTCATGCAAAATCTTCAGCGGCTTGATATTTACCCATAAGAAGATTGCTTGAAGTCAGTATAATTCCTCCATTGGAACCAATAGAGGGCTGCGTATTCTTCGTTGGAGAAGAATACTGTAAAACACCTACAACTGTCCTTTGGTGAGCTGGATATGCTTATAGTCCACAATCATGATAAGTCGGAATAGCACCCTTTCCATAAAAAAGACGAAGTTGTTGAAGCTGCCAACCTTCACGCAAACAACATCAGTTTTATACAACCCATTTAATAAATGAAAAATTGACATTGCCACAGGGAAGACTCTTATGGTCATCTCAAAGCTTTCCCCTCAACCTCTATGAAGGTTATCTTTATTGTTATTATTTAAAAAGTCGTTCCTGACTTCAGGTTTGGACTCTGCAAAAAGGCATCCACATCTAAAAGATTTTAAGATTGCAGACCAAGGGCCACAACTCCTGTCAGCCCCTCTGACACTTGGTTTGACTCTCCACATTTGCATGTGATGTAAAATGCAGCACCTTCTGAAGCAAATATCATAATCTACTAAAACTGTCAGGCGTAAGTTAAACATGAAATGTGTCTTGAACATAGTTACTGTTAACACATAAAGCTACTGCAAAATGTAGAATAAATTTTCTCTCAGCTGAAGATTGAGCAAGACCTTACCTTTAAGATATAGATTTTATCCCACTCAAGTTTAAACAGCATGGGTTATATCCTGAAAAACACAAGATAGATTGAGATTTATCTGGAATAATTTTTAGCTGAACTAGTTCCTGCCACTTGGCTCTTTAACATGGTGACATGAGCTAAATTGCTAAACTGTATTTGGAAGGAGCACCACCTTTTGTGTAGTGGAGTTGCTGGGTGCTTGCTTGTACATTTCTCTTTGTTAGGGACATTCCTGTATTTCATGCTAGGAACCAATATTGTAAGTACACACATTGTATTTTATCTCCAGTGTGGCTTGAATTAATTTTTGAATGTCATGACAGTGACTGCAGCAAGATTCCCTCCATTGCCTCCATTCATAAATTATTAACTTTATTGGACCTCACCCTGCGGTTCGCTCTCTGCTTTCTTCAAGACCATTGAAACCATTGAAAGGATTTAGGGCAAGTTGTACCATTACAATTTACAGACAGGGATGTGTCATTTGCATACTGACAGATTTGCAGATAGGAATGCAATTTGCAGTGCGACCTGTGCACTATTAGGTCGCACAGCAAATTGTACATTCGAAGTAGGTCCCAAAATGACCTGCCTAATGAATGATAATTGGGCATATCACATTTTGTGCCAAGCCCCCCCCCCCGTTTTTGGGTGTCAGTGCAGAGATGGAGACCGGCAACAGCCTGCAGACCACTGTCCCTACATTTGCATTATAATATGGGAAACCTTTTAAAATGGACAGGTGCTGCTTTTTAAAAAAAAAAGGTTTTCCCATTTTGGTACACATTCGTCCTCTTGGTCCACTGCCTTCACCCAAAAGCTGCTGATATTATTATCAAAGGAGAATCTATGCCATAGGTACAGCCTCCCTTTTGTGTAACAATTGCCACCCCAACTCATGGTCCATATCCAATCAGTGGTTTGCGACCACAATTTCAGTCACACACCATAGATACCCTCTATTGTAAATCCTAAATGGGGGTTAGATTCATCTTTCAAGCCCCTTCCTATTTGCAATTTGTAATGTATTATAAAAACCATTTAATGAGTCAAAGAATATTCTCACTTGTAAAAGGAGTTTGATGTCTTTTAAAAAGTGCTTTGCTGTTGCAATCACAGTATTTTTGTGAATTGTATGCTTTGCTACTGCAAAACACCTTTGTACGCAAGGCCCTTAGTTCATTGGGTCTGCAAGGAATCCTACATGGGTGGGGCCTTCAGATCCTTTAAGCAGGTTTGGGATGTCAGTGAGCCACACGTGTCCAAGCTTTCAGAAAAGCAATGGTAGGGTGGTTTCAGAGAGTCATTTGGCAGATGGCCGAATGCATCCATATAGTTCTGCAAGCCATACTTTGCACAAGGGAAATACGATTATTCTTACTCAGTTGTGACATAGGTTCAACGAGACACAGGCCTCTTTCACTTTCCCATAATAGCTGTATCTTGATGTGGAATGGAGGCAACCCTTTTGAAGGGAACCTCCTCCCAGGCTCTGGTCTCTCTAATGAGCATAACCATAGAGTTCTCTGGAGTGCGGTTTAGAGTACCTTCTGCATCCTACTGCTTCTGACAAATATGCATATCGCTGAAGGTCACTCGTTGAGCCACTGACCTCCTGCCTTTGTTTCTCAGTATGAATATTGATGAGTGATGTGGTATGCTGTGACACTCTAGCTCGTGGGATTTACCTTAATGAGCAGGGTTCATCCACTATCATCCACCTAACAAGGTGTCATTACAATTCGACTCTGGCCCACACCAGCCACATAATGGAACGAAGTACATGGAGGCTAGATGATAAATCTGGCTCCAAAATCTCCCACATTATTGCGCTCTAAATCCCACACTCAGCATGTTGATCTTCAGCTTTAGAGGTAGAATTCAACTTCATCGCATTGCTAGCATGCCCAACTGCAAATGTCAATTATACACATTGTGGGTGTCTGTTAAATATCCATAAGCAAGCTGCTGCAGTAGTCCTGCTTGCACATGCTGAGTGCATTATGGGTTTGTTTTTGTATTGAATCGAAAGTGGGATTGACTTCCTTATATCAAGCTGGTGATCGTATACAGCAGTGGCTGTAGGGGATTTAAAGGAGTCTAGTCACGGTGGAGCATGAAAGAGCTTTCCAATATTTGTGATTGTGGAGATGTGAAAGACGGTGGCTGAGGCGAAGGGGATAGGAGGTTTGGGGAGAAGGAAGTTGGTGTAGGCCAGAAAGTAGAGTATTTCAGTTTTAGAAGAGTTGTGCATAAGAAAATGTATGACCATTCCAAGACAGCAGATACAAAATGTTAAGTGGTTTGTATTTGAAGTTAAGGAGAGGAGAGTATTTAGGTATTTTAAACATGATTGTGGATCTGCCCTCACTTGCCACATAATCTACCAACTGATGCATAGCTGGCAGATTTCAACAGAACATTTTTTTCTTTCTCAGATTGATCAACGGTTAGTGAAAAAAGCTCTCCAGCATGTGAGTTGAAGAGGCAGACCTTTTACAAAGGTCATCTGGTCAACCTTTCATGCTGATTACTATATCCCTTGTCTCCAGATGTTGAGAATTTTTGACTTTATAACTCCTAAAGTCCACGAATTACAAACATTGACAAAGCCAATATTTTTCACCTATGCAATATCTATTGGCTTTGGCAATGTTTTTTTTATTAACAACAGGCAACCTGAGCAGAAAACACAAATGTAGAAGCACATATAAAGTCCAAGTCTCAATCCTAAATATTTTATTATTGCTTTTATTCCAAGATCTTAAGATCTTAAGGTATACATCCATATTTCAATCTTCTTGACACTTGTTGTTCAAGCCACAAACCATACCAACATGTGTTTCGTCTATGTGGCTGTAAGCCATAGACTTCATAAGGGCTAGAACGAGAGCAAAGCAACTAGGTTACAATGTGTTGGCCAGTCTCTTGCAGAAGATGGTACAATAAATTCTTCACCTATAGCGTCTCTGCTAATGGTGGGCATACGATATTACATAAAGAATAAGAGTGTCATGAGTCAGACCATAGAAGGAGCAACTTTCTAGTTCAGTGAGACTCATTATAAGATGAAATAAGAATCAGAGAAACTCACCGCTACTATGCATACATGCTCTTTTAGTAATATCTTATCATACGCAACACCTATCTAATGATAAGATGGTTGGACATCAACTCCTCCTGTAAGTCGTCATAAATTGGAACATTTTCTAGGTTAGAGAGGCCTAAAAAGACAAGAAATTGGAAAATGGTGGGACGGGGCAACGCTCAAGGAGTATATCTATCTTGAGAGGGTCTTGGCTCCAATATTTTTCCAACCTGTGACAACTTAGAGGAGGACTTGATGTCCTACAATCTTATCATTAGATAGGTGTGGCGTATGATAAGATATACTTTACATGGTAGGTGCGCAATTCATTTTTTTGAAGTTATTTACTGTACCAACTTTTGCAAGAGACTGGACCAACTAATTGTAACCTAGTTGCTTTGCTCTCGTTCTAGCCCTGATGAAGTCTATGGCTTACAGCTGCATAGACAAAACATGTTTGTGGCTTGAACAACAAGTGTCAAGAAGATTGAAATATGGATGTATACCTCAAGATCTTGGAATAAAAGCAAGAAGAAAATATTAAGGATTGAGACTTGGACTTTATATGTGCTTCTACTTTTGTGCTTTCTGCTCAGGTTGCCGATTATAAATAATTGTATCATATGTGGACTTAGGTCTACATCTTTACAGTTTGGGGTGGTCGTTGTATGGTGACCTTGAAGCATCAGCACTGATTGGAATATTTGAATTGGAGATACTTGTATACGACCCTGCACGGATTTCCCCTACTACCTTTTTTTGTTTAAGTTCAATGTTTTCTTAGACATGTTGCACAAAAGAGCAGGTTGTGTGCAGCATGGCTTAAAGTTTTTTTAAAGCGCTATGACGTGACCAGCGTTGACCGCATCATAGCACTTTTATTCTTTAAGCCATCTGTGGAAATGTACCTTTTATGGGGTGCACTGGTGCAGGGTCACCCTTTTGTCCACGGGTTCAAAAACCAACAAAGTAGAGATCAGCATTGGAGTAGGAATAAATAACAAGCTTATTAATCACTCATGACTGGGACCACGTCCACACAGCACTCTCAAGTGCTGGAGGAGGTAGTACCCTGAAATCACAGAACACAGGTCTTTTATACAGGTTTTCTGCACTGTAAGCGTGTGAACAGAAATAGGGAGAACAAGTTTTAGAAATAGTTTTCAGCAAACAAGGGCAAATGAATAACTACGTGGTCAGCAAAGTGGGAGGGGGAGCAGAAATACTTATGGCAGCAGTAAATGATTGACAGTTAACAGGTGTACTGGCAGCTACAAACTCTCAGCACCTACATTGCTTTTAGCTGAGTCAAGAAGTCAACAAAAATAGATAACACAAGCAGAGTAAAAAGACAAGCAGCAGAGGACGGCAGAATTACGAAGGAAACTAAATGGACACCACAGCCAAAATGGCTGTCTCTTATGCCAAGTAAAATATTACACGTTTTCCACACATGTTGCTCAGCAGGCTGTACTATATGTCTAAAAAGCTCGAGGGAATGCAACATCAGTCAGGTGCGGGGGAGGAGAAAGGAACGAGCACCAATGGACATCGGGAGGAGGGCAGAGAGAACACAACACGAGGGAGATGTGTGAGAGGAGGGAGCAGGATCTACGGACAGCGGGAGGAAGGAAAGCAACACAAGGGAGGTGCGGGGAGGAGGAAGCGAACAGCAATAAAAGACAGTGAGAGGAAAAAAACATGGCAGAACGTTTTTTTAAAAAAGGTGCCCGCAGGAGAGCACGACCAGTGGAATGACACTAGCCGCAAACAGGAAGCTGTGGTAGGTCCATAGTTCACAGCAAGGACAAATACTGAAGCCCCGGGAGGAAATAGGAATGCTAGCGCTGACCAGTAAAAAGTAAAGACACAAGAGTGATGTGGAAGGTAACCAGTGATAAGTAATGGGGCTCTAAGTCCGCTCTAAACTTTTTTTTTTTCTTAACAAACATTTACCAAGAGTGCATGTGCTGTCTCTGGCAAAATGAAATAAATTGTGAGGATGGAATAATCTTGTTTGTTGGTTGAAAGGTTATGATGGTCATACCAAAGCCACTTCTATTCTCATAAACGCAAATAGCCAGCTCTTTGTATCTAGGTTTCTTAACTTCATGTAGGTTGGAAATTATGTCCCACTCGTCAGGTCAGCACTTTTTTTGTCATCTTCTCTTGATCGGGAAGCTTGACATTGTGTTTCAAGGCTCCATGGATTCAATGCCCTACATGGCCAAAATAAAAATGAGCATTGATCCTGTTCTAGTACATATACACCTTAATGAGTTCTAAGCATGCAGTTCTTCCAGAATACTAGCATCCACATTATTATTTTCAGAACTGAATTAATGAATGAATATAAGTTTGACATTATTATTATTTTATTTGCCTTAACGCTTAGTCTGGGTTACTGACCCAATCTGTAACTGAGGAGTTCTGCTTTTTTCATCCTTCTGCAAGGGAGGAAACAGGAGTAATTCATTTCACTATCGCTGGTAATCATCCATCTATTTCAGAGATCATACCAATGGACATATTTGTTGCGTACTCCAGACACCCTGGATCATAGTGAAGACCACTAGAATTGAGCCAAATCTTTTATTGTTGAGAACTTGTAAAACTGAATAAAAACAATACAAACACAGGACAGCATTTGTGGTTAATTATTGTTAAATTAGTAATTATTTATTGATGTGCTCATTTATTCACTGGACATTAATCTGGAGTACCATTTCTCTTTAACTTCCATCTTTTTGCCTCTCCCAATTTGATTGCCATCAGACTCCTCCCAGATAAAGTATTTGAAGCAGTCGCAAAAGTGCCTCCTGCAGAGATTTAACTGAAATCAACCGCAAATGGGTTTACTCGAGCCTCTAATAACGTGTCCAATACAATCAAAGATCTCAGTTTGTATCTCTCTTCCTCAGAAAAGCCTTGAGAGATGGTTGACTGTGCTGTCTTAAGCACACTTTTGCTTGTCCTTGCACAGTCGTTGGTGCAACTGGAGCAAGATCTTAAATTGTTAGCTCATCCTTGCAAGTTGTTAGCGGGACTAGAGGCCGACTGCCATCTCAAGAACAGCAACTGTTAGAATAGGGTTATCGCACCAGCACTTTCCCGTAAAACTGTTGTCAAGCTTTGTCCCTGTCTTTGAGACTGGAATCGGTTTGTTAGGATGTATCTCAGTCTCAACACAACAAAGAGACTTTTAGTACAGCGCCTTAGATCTAAGATTTGCAATGTCTTACTTGTCCCAGCTAACTGCAATTCCTTTTTTCAAAGGTTTCTGTTCTCTTTTCACATAAAATGTAGGCCCTTGCTGATTTTGTCATGACAACGCTTGCTTACATTTTTGTTTTTAATTATCTTAGGCATTCCTTCTGTTTGTTAGGGTTTGGATTTTGTATTTCTCTATCTGGTGATCCCTCTTCACTACAATGCTGCGGCTGTCTTTGTGTCTGCTCCCAGGTGCTTCACAAGCAGCGCAGCTGAACCTAAACCATCCCCTCTGTGTATGTGTAGGAGCATTAAAAGAGGCAAATTTAAGGGAGATTCCTGCCTTTGAGTTGTATCAAGCTGTGCCAACTAGGAAGGGGCACTGGTGGTAACCCCTGTCTTCAGTAGCACTCAGAAATGAGCATTGCCTATTGTCCCAACACACACTCAACTTGGTCTATGCTGACGTAAGGCATCCTGTAAAAATCAAACACGGATTATTTGAAGAATTGGTGTTTGTTAAGCAAACACCTTTAAAGGATTATATGTGGAGTCCTCCCCGAACCCGCATGTCTCCAGGGCTGTGATCTCTGTTCTGGCAGCCATCCCAGGGTGGGTTAAGGAACCCTAGTAGATTTGGCCTGGATGACAAATAACTGCCAAACTTCGTGACTAACTGCTTTAAAAGCTATTTAGTATTCTTGTTCAGGCTTAACGGGCACATGGGCACATCACTCATAAGATCTAGCGTGAAAGAAATGTGACTTTCGTTTAAGATGCTTTTTTGCAGCATAAATAGCCGAGCCACCGTCTTCTTTGTGTTTGCTTCACCGACTCTCCGAGAAGTTGACTGCTCTGGTTTTTTTCCCCCCTACTTTTCGGAATTTATGCGTAGCTGGCATTCGACGTACTACACTGACACGGGCTGAGCAGAAGCGCGTGATTTAAGGTGCCACAGGCTGAAGACATGTGTGTCCCGGGCTATGCAGAAAGTTCTGCAGATGCCAATTAGCAGCGCACTCCTGCTGTGATGTGAAACGAGGGCTGGGGTTTAGCTGAGGGAATACTGCTCTCCGCTGCTTGCTCAGCAGAATGAATGCATCTGTCACTGGCTCGTCTGCGGCTCTGTGATCCCCACCCTCTCTGGAACCTCTGCCTGATGTTTGTCTGTGCTAGGCTTGAATGAGCTCGATTCGCAGTTTACATGCCTGTCCATTTCAGAGACATGCACATGGCTCACGTATTATTAGAAGGATAACATTTATGAGCAACATCCGTGAGTTATTCCTCTTGATTATTAAGTTTTTCCAATAACCCACCAACTTACAAGCCATTTGGTGATTTGATTTTCTTTGCTTTCTATTGTATAAAAGAGTGTGTTTTCACGTGTGTGTATGTGTGTGTTAAGCATGTATATATGATCTCTTCTGTAGGTCTTTTAATGTCGCTCTCCTAGTCTCACCACGTCCTATATGATTTGACGGTTTGCAGAATCGTTGTCTATTTAGTTTTGGCATAGCGATTCTTTATATGAACAACAATAGAGGCGGTAGACAATTCCATACTACAAAACCAAGCAGGTTCACTCTGGCTACGTTCAATTTGCTCTTTTCTTCTTGCCATCCTGATGTTTCTATAGGAGGAAAAAGACATTTCTTTAAGTAACCCTCACCCGCCAGGGTTGCCCCTAGGTGGCTTGCTTCATCATAGGGTTCTTCCCATTCTGCTGCGGAATGGGGCATGCCATGAAACACGGATACTTTGGAGCACGTATGGTTTTATAACCTAATAAGAAGGAAATCGGAGCAGGGGATTTATTCAAGTAAGGAAATAAAAAAATCCTGGCTAGTTGGAAAATAAAGTTTTTATTAGCTCCTCTTATCGGTATGGTTAAAATTGAGGGGAAAGAAGAAACATTCTGGGGTAGTTTCCCTGGGTTTCTTTGGTCAACTAGTTTCAAGCCCTACCCCAAAGCTTTTCTTCAGGACCTAAGAAGGCTAATCTCTTATGCCACTCCTTCTGTCTCAGAGTTCACTGCAATATGGTTTGATACCAAGAAAGGATATATATATATATATATTTTTTTTTTGCTTTGCACAACAGTAGCCTGAGATGGCACCGGGTTTAACAGCATAATACAAGGTCGCAGAAATTGATTTAAGACATGGGACATGTTTCAATATGCACTTGCAGAAATAATTTTCGTTCCATTGTACTTCTATTGCTGACCGGCATCAGTATTGATTTGTAGTATATTTTGCAATAGAAACTTTTATGTGAAGGTTTTTATTCGAGATTTTAACAACTTTTCCTCGTTTTAATATCTATACAAATTGTAAATATTTAATGAGTTTTATGCGTGTGTATATTCAAATCAGAAATTATGATTATTGAATGGCTATTTGCACTGCTGATGTGTTTTCAAGAACTCCTCTATGTTTTTGATTGCGCTGTGCGTGGTGCCACGAGTTATGCACTTTCACTTTAATAAATACTGAAGCACTCCTCATGCACGTCATGTGATCAAGGCCATGATTGCGCTGTGCGTGGTGTCACGAGTTATGCACTTTCACTTTAATAAATACTGAAGCACTCCTCATGCGCGTCATGTGATCAAGGCCTCTTGCAGGCCGAAACTCGTCATGGCGGCGGTGCAGGGGATCTAATAAAAACGTTGCACCTACTTTTGGGTCCGTATTCGTCTCTTCATGCTATATGGATGATGTTAGACGAAGTGTTCAGCATATATATATATATATATATATATATATATATATATATACAAACAATCCTCAGATTAATTTTCACCAAAGAAACCGAGCCCAGATCCTTCATCGTGGTTGCAAGTTATTTATTTGTTAAAACTCTTGCAACCACGCTGACGGATCTGGGCTCGGGTTCGTTGGTGAAAATTAATCCGAGGATTGTTTGCATATTTAGAGGCTCGCTACCTCACTGAAGCCCGCCGCCACTAAGAGGCAGAGAGATTGCGACCTGGTGTTTGAATATATATATATAGATATCTATATGTGTATATATATATATATATACAGCACCTAATTGGTCTGTTATACGAAATACTGCAATAGTACATAAAGGAAAAAGAACAAGTTTGAAAAAAGGCAAAGTAAATTAGCATATGGCCTTGTGGGCATAATGCTAACGTTTGTATAATACTCCATTGTGGGGAAACGTGATGTGCATTTATCGCTAAAAAGTGAGCACATCTAGTGATAAGATAAAGTAATGTAGTGCAGGACGCACAAAATATCTATTTCTAAGAATAGTAGCATTATACATTTAAGATGAAGGGATAGAAACCTATAGTAAGCCTAAATTAGGCACCCTGAGTCCGACCGGGGGTAGAGGGACGCCTGCAGTCATACTCTATTGTGGAGAGAAACACTTAGTATCACTAATGTGAGTTCGTAATGCAAAACAAAAGTAGTAGACTGATAAACTCTCTTGTCACAGTCCCAGAAGGGTGGTTTGAATTGAAATAACTTTTTCTCTTGTAAGGCAATATATGTTTTCAGCTTTTGAAAGCTTTAATGATCACCTAAAACGTCTTGCCTAAGCAAGGAATCTTCAAAACGGGGGGGATTTCTCCAAGGTATCTACCTTCCAGTCCCTTATACCTGGGGGGCGCGGGGGCGTCTGGCTAAAAGTGACGCTTTTAAATCCAAGGCAGCTGTTTAATGTTGTAGTGGGAATTGTGGCACAAAAATCAAGCTTGTTGTTCGATACTCACCAAAGGTTCTGAGGAATCCGCACCCTCTTGCATTGCACAAGCCAGTGTCTCAAAATCTTTCACTAAATGCTGAGCAGTGTAAGCTACATAGGTTCTTGATTTCATTGGGAGATTGTTGGCAGCAGAGGATTTCTTAAGGGTAGTTTCAATCCTCTTATTCACTGGATCCCATGGTAAATAACCTTCAGGATATACTGAAGTGTCCTCAGTATAGTAGCCAGAATAAAATCGACTTTGATAGAATATGATAACATGATATATGTTTCTTCTAAAACGTACATACTTTGAAGAAAACATGAAACACGAAATTGATCCAGATATTTTAATTCCCTAAGAATAAAGGGCTTTAACGTTTTCATGACAAGTTAATGCTTAATTGGAAGGTTTATCACATTGGAAAGCAGCCCTTAGAAGTCCTGTTCAGATGCTAATTCTCTAAACTCTTTTCACAGACATTGTCTAGAATCTACCCCACTTCCTCTCTTCTCACATATTTTTCCGAGGAATAGGTACTGAGTTCATCACTGTCAGATGCAGACGATGATAAATTGCTTTCTTCTCTGACCCCTTGGACTCTGTGATGTTTCTGTCTCTTTGGTGCCCTTTGCTCAGACAAGATTTTTTAGACTGCCTCGCGTATCAGCTTATGGATCTTCTTAGCTTACAAGAAACCAGTCATATCTGGATCACTATTCTGACCAATCAGGAAAAATAATTCACCACCTATCCACTCCTCCCATAGTGTCATATCCCTTTTGTATGTCCACGAATCGGGAAACAGACACAATTATATTAAAAGTTCCTCAAAAAACATCATGTGCAGGAAATAGATTTTCATATGTATCTTAGAAGTGCCTGTGATGATGCAAAAGTGTTCTTCATTTTGCGGTGTTCCTCCTTGTTGAAGGATAAGCCATCCTTGGGCAACGCAAGGAAACTACCTTTGCATCCCAGCATGCATAGCCGGTAAGAATCCAGAAGAACTGCTCAGCTGGTAAATGAGAAGACGACATGTTGGCGACTTTACCTAGCAGTTTTATAACATGTTTGCAACACTGTGCCTCCTTATTTGGCGTACATAGGAGATTGTTATTTTACGTAAGTGTGTGCAAGAAGCAGGAAGGCAAGGTTTAGGTCACGTGATTAGAAATTATGCGCAGTAAATTTGAACATTTGCCTTGACTCAAGGCTGCTCTTTAAAGCATGCATCTCACCAGAAGTTCACGGTTCTACAGTAGGTTGAAAAGAGTACAATAGATTAGTCTGGTCGACTTTTTCAGATGTCACTGTCCTGTAATTATTCAAGTTTGAAATGCACTGTAGAACATCACATCGCACGTTCTTGGCTTACTGCACAGATTGCACACTTCGATGAATAATGCACACTCTGCTTAGACTCTCTATATTTGGTCTATTCCTCAAAGTGCTCTAAAGCGGCTGTCGGGCAGAATGTTGGTGCTACTAAAAATACCTACAAAAGAATAATATGACTGCTGTAGTGTTGACCTCACAACTTGTAAGGCATTGTCTTGTAATTATTGTATCTATTAGAATCTATTTTCTATTATATATTTTGCTGCCTATTTTCTTTTTTAAATAAGTGTTTATTTCACTCCACATCAGCTTTATCTTGCAGTTGTCAAACTTTCTATTCAACTCTTCGAAATTGCTTTTCGTGCCCCCCTGTCTTCCTCTCTCCCCCTCATACCGTGACCTCCATGTCTCATTCCATGTGCCTCCAGGGTATCACAGTCTCAGTGTTTTATATCTGTACAGGGCTGGCATCAGAAAC
Organism: Lissotriton helveticus; assembly: GCF_964261635.1. Taxonomy (NCBI): domain Eukaryota; kingdom Metazoa; phylum Chordata; class Amphibia; order Caudata; family Salamandridae; genus Lissotriton; species Lissotriton helveticus. The sequence continues at coordinate 1,387,262,511 of NC_136063.1, read as the reverse complement.
CATGTGCAGATGATACAGTAAAATGGCGGATGGGCCACACACAGTCCCATGTCGTTGGTACCACCAAGGATCATCCACAGTGAGAAACCATCCGCACTGCAGAGCGTGGACATGGCGGACAAAACTGAGAGACTTAGAGGTCTCATCCACAAGGCACGTCTACACAGAGTGGTAAGTTGGTGCTTCTAGTATCCATTATGCTGTATTGGTGGGCGGGGTTGCCTGAAAGGACTTTGAAGGACCAGCAATTTTTGCACAATATGTAACCTCAAGTAAATACAATCATTAAAAAAGCCAATCGATCTGACCTTGGAAGCTTGCTAAGTTTTTGGATTTTTCTATGTGCAGCTATATGCATTATGCAAAAACAAAAATATATAACAGAGTGGCCCAGCAACCGAGATACACCAGTCCTGGTGCTTAAGTTCATCCTTTTCAGGCGACTGTGTACATGTGAACAGGTAAAGGGCCATCACTTACTTTGGAGAAACCAGTGAATTGAGTGGACTGATCTATTGCCACGTGATGTATGCTGCGGTGGGCATGTACATGTACAATATGTGAATGACGCGAGTAGATGTATAGATGAAGAGGGCTCATCAAAAGCTCATGCACGTATTTATGTGTATCCATGTATGTATTTTTACTATGATTTTCTTGGAAAACATGAGGCTCGTAAGAAAACCAAAGTTGTCTGTAGGCCACTCCTAAAAAACGAATTAAACAAATAAACACTAAGGAAAGTGTCATTTTCATTAATCCCTCCCATGCTGGTGACGGAACCGCACAGCCACCAGCCACGGACGCGCTGTGCTGATGATGGAGCAGTTCCGTCACGGCCCGCTCGGCACACCTGGGCGGCGCTGATTCCGCGCCTGCGCTGGACGTTCTGTTGAGCGGGCGGGGCCATGACGGAACCGCATCGTCATCAGCACAGCGCGCCCGAGGCTCGTGACGGAGCGGTTCTGTCACGAGCATGGGAGCGCCGCGCGGCCCCCCTCCCCTGTAGCGCTGCGGCAGGATTGCCGCCGCAGCGAAGGGGTTAATAATACATTTCAAGTTATATTTTATTCCAGGCAAAATGCATGGTAGCTTTTATCTCAACCACCCAGTTCTGGACCCTAATATGATTTGTTTTCAATAGGCCATTTATGACTGGAAGAGTGCCACCGCCTAGACTTCTGTGCATTAGCCAGAAGTAAAGTGAAGGTGGACTAATACACGCAGCAAACAGATCACTGTTACTTGAAATTCGCATGTTTAAGTTCTGCTGTTTGCACAGTCTCTCATCCTTTTAAGATTAAAAAACTAGTATTACTCAGTATATCTCTTGTTATTAGTGAGGGTCGGAATGGCCTATTAGCAGGACTACTGGAATTGTTCGATTATGTGGCGTTTTAGCATAATTATAGATTTGCCACATTTCTCCACATATTTCATCATAATCTGCAGATTTTAACAAAAAGTAAATGTTGCTTCTAACTCAAACGATTGAAAAGTTACTAAAAACACAGTAACACGTGCTGCTATGCAGTGGAAGGCCTTTCACAAAGCTTGACTGGTCACCTTTCTGTTGCTGTCTGCTATATTTGGGTGTTAAGCTGGTAGTAATGAGGTGCAACCAATTCCCAGTGTTAAGAAGTGTAAAAATGCTTGTTTCATAATTTACCCAACTCTGCCGCATATTTTGACTCTACTGTACTGCATAATTCCAGTGGCTCTGCCATTAAGGCGAATCTGGCAGTGCCAGAAGGGCTGTTCTGACAGGCAGTTTGTGGGCCTGTGTTTAGGCTGTTTGTGAGCAGGTTTTATGGTCTGGTAGGCCGTGTTTTTTGGTTATTTCACTAATATTACCACCAACATGTTCCGCAGAACGCAAAAATGTATGCATTCTTCCAAACCTTGAAAAACACCTATAAGCATAAGTTTACAAGTTCAACACAGCTTCGATTTGCAAACGAGGAACACTCTATTAGCTATCTGATTTTCTAAGGGAGGATCACTTTTATTTCGGTGCCCCAGTCTGTTTTCTCTATGTTATTAGTCCATCCAGTCTGATGTTCAGTTTCCATGATGCCTGTCTCTTCTACTTAGTATTATTACCTTCTCTGGATTGATCTGACCAGCTCAGCCTGCTTGGGAAAGCGCTTATTCAGCAATAAACCTGCAGCACAAGAGAGGATTGGTGACAACTTTAAAGAGTTCTTTTCTTTTGCACTATGCTCAATTATTTCCATAGGCCATGAACTTTTGTCAGCCATGTAACCGGTCTGCGGATTGGTGGGGATCTGTTCTCAACGCTGATCTTATTTCCGGGCAACTAAGAGTCTGCCAACAGGTCTTGCAGTCTTGCCCAGTAAACATGTGCGACGGGAAGGTTAATGTGGCTTAACGGCTAGAGCTGCCGACCTTGAAGGGGAGGAACCAGGTTCGAGCGTGGCTGGAGGCTCAAACATCCTGTGATTCTGGGCAAAATCATGTATTCTCCACGTGCCTAGAAATTAATGTGTTCGTCTGTAATAAAACTGGTGCTCATGTCAAGCGCTCGGATACCTTCGGAGTTAGCGCTGTATAAAAAAAAAAGCTGCTAAAAAAAATAATATTAATAATACAGTGAAAACAGCGCTGAAAGTGAGAACACCTCTGCATTCAGGCGATGTCACTGCTGGCACGTCCTCCAACTGGGCCACGCAACGCGTGCTCCAGCGCGGCTGCGACTCCATTAACTGTATTTTCACTTCCAGGCAGTAACATGGTTAGGCCGAAATGGGATTAACATAATTGAAATATATTTGCCATCTTTTTGACAGTAAAGGTTATGGATTATCCAGTTCACTTCTATTCCAAGTCTAGGGTTGGTTCAGTAATTGATCATTATTTAATGAGTTTTACGGAAAAAAAAGCTGGCTTGGTTTCTAAATGGGCACCATGCAGTGTTTTTTTTTCCGTGAGTGCTTTTCCGGTAAGATTTTCCACCGGACTGAGTAGCCTTGTTTAACTCCTGTCCATGATCCCGGGAGAAATATACGCTGTGATCTCATTCAAGTCGTCATCCTGTCATGCTGGGAAGTGCCCTAGGATAGGAGGCTGCATATCCGTGCCACAGCTCGTCTCTCTGGTGACACATAAGGGGGGATTATCAATGTGTCCTTGCGGTCGTGCTCAAAGGCCAAAGAAGGCAGGGCTTCATGCAGAAGGCTGGTGGTTTCTATAGAGCATGGGTACTCACAAACTTTCTCTCGAGGGCCGAATTTACAGTGTGGTTTGTGGCCGAGGGCCGCACCGGTGGAGGCGGGGTCAGTGGTGGAGGTGGGAGGGGCTAGAAAGAAAAAACTGTGACCATGAAGTTGAACACAGGCCCCTGCAGCGGACCCGTTCATCCACTGAGCCAACAGACCAGCATACACCCACATCTCTCTCTCTCTTGCTCTGTCTCTCTCTCTCTCTCCCTCCCTCTCTCCCCCTCCCTCCCTCTATCTCTCTCTCTCTCGCTCTCTCCTTCCCTCTCTCTCTGACTCCCTCTGTCTCTCTCCCTCTGTCTCTCTCTGTCTCACCTCTCTTTCTCTCTTTGTCTCCCTCCCTCTCTTTCCTTCCCTCTCTCCGTCTCCCTCCATCTGTCTCCCTCTATCTGTGTCCCACTGTCCATCTCCCTCTGTCTCCCTCCCTCCCCCTGTCTCCATTCCTCCCTCTGTCTCCCTACCTATCTCTGTCTCCCTCCCTCCCTTTATCTGTCTCCCTCCCTCCCTCTGTCTGTCTCCCTCCCTCCTTCCCTCTGTCTCCCTCCCTCCTTCCCTCTGTCTGTCGCCCTCCCTCCTTCCCTCTGTCTGTCTCCCTCTGTCTGTCTGTCTGTCTGTCTCCCTCCCTCTGTCTGTCTCCCTCTCTCCCTTTCTCAACCTATGTCTGTCTGTCTCCCTCTGTCTGTCTCCCTCCCTCTGTCTGTCTCCCACTCTCCCTCTTTCTCCCTCTGTCTGTCTCCCTTTCTCCCTCTGTCTCCCTCCGTCTGTCTCCCTCCCTCCGTCTGTCTCCCTCTGTCTGTCTCCCTCCCTCCCTCTGTCTGTCTGTCTCCCTCCCTCTGTCTGTCTGTCCCCCTCCCTCTGTATGTCTGTCTCCCTCCCTCTGTTTGTTTGTCTCCCTCCGTCTGTCTCCCTCCCGCTGTCTGTCTCCCTCCCTCCTTCCCTCTGTCTCCCTCCCTCCCTCTGTCTGTCGCCCTCCCTCCTTCCCTCTGTCTGTCTCCCTCTGTCTGTCTGTCTCCCTCCCTCTGTCTGTCTCCCTCTCTCCCTTTCTCAACCTATGTCTGTCTGTCTCCCTCTGTCTGTCTCCCTCCCTCTGTCTGTCTCCCACTCTCCCTCTTTCTCCCTCTGTCTAGCTCCCTCTGTCTGTTTCCCTCTCTCCCTCTGTCTGTCTCCCTTTCTCCCTCTGTCTCCCTCCGTCTGTCTCCCTCCCTCCGTCTGTCTCCCTCTGTCTGTCTCCCTCCCTCCCCCCCTCTGTCTGTCTCCCTCCCTCTGTCTGTCTGTCCCCCTCCCTCTGTATGTCTGTCTCCCTCCCTCTGTTTGTTTGTCTCCCTCCGTCTGTCTCCCTCCCTCTGTCTGTCTCTCTCCCTCTGTCTGTCTCCCTCCCTCTGTCTGTCTCCCTCCCTCTGTCTGTCTGTCCCCCTCCCTCTGTCTGTCTGTCTCCCTCCCTCTGTCTGTCTCCCTCCCTCTGTCTGTCTGTCTGTCCCCCTCCCTCTGTCTGTCTGTCTCCCTCCCTCTGTCTCTCTCTCTGTCTCCCTCTCTCCCTCTGTCTGTCTCCCTCTCTCCCTCTGTCTCTCTCTCTTCCTCTGTCACCCTCCGTCTCCCTCTGTCTGTCTCCCTCCCTCTGTCTGTCTCCCTCTGTCTCCCACCCTCTGGCTGTCTCCCTCTGTCTTTCTCCCTCTGTCTATCTCCCTCTCTGTCTCCATCCCTACCTCTGTCTGTTTCCCTCTCTCCCTCTGTCTCTCTCTCTCTCTCTCTCTCTCTCTGTCTGTCTGTCTCTCTCTGTCTGTCTCTCTCTGTCTGTCTCTCTCTGTCTCTGTCTCTCTCTCTCTCTCTCTCTCTGTCTCTAAAGCTGTCTGCATCTACCTCTATCTGTCTCTGACCCTACCTAGCTCTGTCTGCCCCTGTCTCTATCTGTCTCTGCCTCTATCTGTCTGTCTCTATATGTCTTTATCTGTCACTATCTCTATCTGTCTCACCTCACCCGGCTCCCATTCCCTGCTGCCCTCCGTCACCTCACCCGGCTCTCACTCCCTGCTGCCCTCTGTCACCTCACCCGGCTCTCACTCCCTGCTGCCCTCTGTCACCTCACCTCTCTCGCACTGCTGCCCTCCCACCTCACCCGGCTCTCACTCCCTGCTGCCCTCCCACCTCACCCGGCTCTTACTCATTGCTGCCCTCCCACCTCACCCAGCTCTCACTCACTGCTCCGCCCTCCCACCTCACAGGGCTCTCACTCCCTGCTGCCCTCCCATCTCCCTCACCCAGGCTCTCACTCCCTTCTCTGCCCTCCCACCTCACAGGGCTCTCACTCCCTGCTGCCCTTCCACCTCCCTCACCCGGGCTCTCACTCCCTGCTCTGCCCTCCCACCTCACAGGGCTCTCACTCCCTGCTCTGCCCTCCCACCTCCCTCACCCGGACTCTCACTCCCTGCTCCGCCCTCCCACCTCACAGGGCTCTCACTCCCTGCTCTGCCCTCCCACCTCCCTCACCTGGGCTCTCACTCCCTGCTCTGCCCTCCCACCTCACAGGGCTCTCACTCCCTGCTGCCCTCCCACCTCCCTCACCGGGCTCTCACTCCCTGCTCTGCCCTCCCACCTCACAGGGCTCACACTCCCTGCTCTGCCCTCCCACCTCCCTCACCCGGACTCTCACTCCCTGCTCCGCCCTCCCACCTCACAGGGCTCTCACTCCCTGCTCTGCCCTCCATCTCCCTCACCTGGGCTCTCACTCCCTGCTCTGCCCTCCCACCTCCCTCACCAGGCTCTCACTCCCTGCTCTGCCCTCCCACCTCACTCGGCTCTCACTCCCTGCTCTGCTCTCCCACCTCCCTCACCTGGGCTCTCACTCCCTGCTCTGCCCTCCCACCTCACAGGGCTCTCACTCCCTGCCGCCCTCCCACCTCCCTCACCCGGGCTCTCACTCCCTGCTCTGCCCTCCCACCTCACAGGGCTCACACTCCCTGCTCTGCCCTCCCACCTCCCTCACCCGGACTCTCACTCCCTGCTCCGCCCTCCCACCTCACAGGGCTCTCACTCCCTGCTCTGCCCTCCATCTCCCTCACCTGGGCTCTCACTCCCTGCTCTGCCCTCCCACCTCCCTCACCAGGCTCTCACTCCCTGCTCTGCCCTCCCACCTCACTCGGCTCTCACTCCCTGCTCTGCCCTCCCACCTCCCTTACCTGGGCTCTCACTCCCTGCTCTGCCCTCCCACCTTCTCTCACCCGGGCTCTCACTCCCTGCTCTGTCCTAGCACCTCACACAGCTCTCAGTTCCTGCTCTGCCCTCCCACCTCCCTCACCCGGGCTCTCACTCCCTGCTCTGCCCTCCCACCTCCCTCACCCGGGCTCTCACTCCCTGCTCTGCCCTCCCACCTTCCCTCACCAGGGCTCTCACTCCCTGCTCTGTCCTCGCACCTCACACAGCTCTCAGTTCCTGCTCTGCCCTCCCACCTCCCTCACTCGGGCTCTCACTCCCTGCTCTGCCCTCCCACCTCCCTCACCCGGGCTCACACTCCCTGCTCTGCCCTCCCACCTTCCCTCACCCGGACTCTCACTCCCTGCTCCGCCCTCCCACCTCACAGGGCTCTCACTCCCTGCTCTGCCCTCCATCTCCCTCACCTGGGCTCTCACTCCCTGCTCTGCCCTCCCACCTCCCTCACCAGGCTCTCACTCCCTGCTCTGCCCTCCCACCTCACTCGGCTCTCACTCCCTGCTCTGCCCTCCCACCTCCCTTACCTGGGCTCTCACTCCCTGCTCTGCCCTCCCACCTTCTCTCACCCGGGCTCTCACTCCCTGCTCTGTCCTAGCACCTCACACAGCTCTCAGTTCCTGCTCTGCCCTCCCACCTCCCTCACCCGGGCTCTCACTCCCTGCTCTGCCCTCCCACCTCCCTCACCTGGGCTCTCACTCCCTGCTCTGCCCTCCCACCTCACAGGGCTCTCACTCCCTGCTGCCCTCCCACCTCCCTCACCGGGCTCTCACTCCCTGCTCTGCCCTCCCACCTCACAGGGCTCACACTCCCTGCTCTGCCCTCCCACCTCCCTCACCCGGACTCTCACTCCCTGCTCCGCCCTCCCACCTCACAGGGCTCTCACTCCCTGCTCTGCCCTCCATCTCCCTCACCTGGGCTCTCACTCCCTGCTCTGCCCTCCCACCTCCCTCACCAGGCTCTCACTCCCTGCTCTGCCCTCCCACCTCACTCGGCTCTCACTCCCTGCTCTGCTCTCCCACCTCCCTCACCTGGGCTCTCACTCCCTGCTCTGCCCTCCCACCTCACAGGGCTCTCACTCCCTGCCGCCCTCCCACCTCCCTCACCCGGGCTCTCACTCCCTGCTCTGCCCTCCCACCTCACAGGGCTCACACTCCCTGCTCTGCCCTCCCACCTCCCTCACCCGGACTCTCACTCCCTGCTCCGCCCTCCCACCTCACAGGGCTCTCACTCCCTGCTCTGCCCTCCATCTCCCTCACCTGGGCTCTCACTCCCTGCTCTGCCCTCCCACCTCCCTCACCAGGCTCTCACTCCCTGCTCTGCCCTCCCACCTCACTCGGCTCTCACTCCCTGCTCTGCCCTCCCACCTCCCTTACCTGGGCTCTCACTCCCTGCTCTGCCCTCCCACCTTCTCTCACCCGGGCTCTCACTCCCTGCTCTGTCCTAGCACCTCACACAGCTCTCAGTTCCTGCTCTGCCCTCCCACCTCCCTCACCCGGGCTCTCACTCCCTGCTCTGCCCTCCCACCTCCCTCACCCGGGCTCTCACTCCCTGCTCTGCCCTCCCACCTTCCCTCACCAGGGCTCTCACTCCCTGCTCTGTCCTCGCACCTCACACAGCTCTCAGTTCCTGCTCTGCCCTCCCACCTCCCTCACTCGGGCTCTCACTCCCTGCTCTGCCCTCCCACCTTCCCTCACCCGGACTCTCACTCCCTGCTCCGCCCTCCCACCTCACAGGGCTCTCACTCCCTGCTCTGCCCTCCATCTCCCTCACCTGGGCTCTCACTCCCTGCTCTGCCCTCCCACCTCCCTCACCAGGCTCTCACTCCCTGCTCTGCCCTCCCACCTCACTCGGCTCTCACTCCCTGCTCTGCCCTCCCACCTCCCTTACCTGGGCTCTCACTCCCTGCTCTGCCCTCCCACCTTCTCTCACCCGGGCTCTCACTCCCTGCTCTGTCCTAGCACCTCACACAGCTCTCAGTTCCTGCTCTGCCCTCCCACCTCCCTCACCCGGGCTCTCACTCCCTGCTCTGCCCTCCCACCTCCCTCACCCGGGCTCTCACTCCCTGCTCTGCCCTCCCACCTTCCCTCACCAGGGCTCTCACTCCCTGCTCTGTCCTCGCACCTCACACAGCTCTCAGTTCCTGCTCTGCCCTCCCACCTCCCTCACTCGGGCTCTCACTCCCTGCTCTGCCCTCCCACCTCCCTCACCCGGGCTCTCACTCCCTGCTCTGCCCTCCCACCTTCCCTCACCCGGGCTCTCACTCCCTGCTCTGTCCTCCCCCCTCACACAGCTCTCAGTTCCTGCTCTGCCCTCCCACCTCCCTCACCCGGGCTCTCACTCCCTGCTCTGTCCTCACACCTCACACAGCTCTCAGTTCCTGCTCTGCCCTCCCACCTCCCTCACCCGGGCTCTCACTCCCTGCTCTGTCCTCCCACCTCACACAGCCCCCTCCACACCCCCCTCCCCCTCGCCAGCTCCCCTGTGTGTCAGCCTGGGCTTACAAAGCCTTCCGGGCACCCCAGTACTTCACAGGTCTTTGAAAGACCATTTACATGTAAATGAGGCTTTGTTCACCTCTTAGCGCCCCTGCAGCCCCACCCTTGACTCTGGCTGGAATCGCCCGGCCCCCACAGAGCAGTGTCTCTGACTCTGCACTGCTGCTACAGAGGTGTTTGCTGAAGTTTAAAAAAGAACACAGGTGCGATGTCTTAAGGTCCGCGGGCTGCCACTGAAGGCTTGCCGGGCCGCTAATGGCCCGCGGGCCGTATTTTGAGTACCCCTGCTATAGAGCATCCCTGGGCAGGCATTTAACCCACAGAAGCTATTTGAGTCAGAATGGCGACCCGGCCATATAGTTGAAAATGGTATATTAGGGTCAGGGCACAAGTCCTATAAAAAGAAGTGGGGGGACTGAAAATATGCAAATTATCCCATGACGTCACGTGCTCAACGTGTCCCGGTGTCTGAAAATTACACAGAGACACGTTCAGTTTATTTCTGTGGGGCCCAGCTTCTTGTTAGGGGGGACGGCGTCCACCCTGTGTAATGAGTAGGGGGGACGCAGTCCAACAGCGTGTACTATCCTACTCGAGCCCTGATTAGGGTCAATTTATATAGGACACACCCCAAAGCGCATTGTCTTTTGCTGCTCAAGTATAGATGTTAAAATGACTCTTCTCAGTGTGGTCCGCCTGTTGGCTTAAGCAGGAGTCAGTGTCTGGAGTCTTCTTACGATTTGAAGGTTATGCATAAACCTCGGCAGTCAGCGTTCAACCCACAGAGCCTGGCGAACATGATGGAAGTGGGACTGGCCTGGAAAGAAGTTAACGCCACTTAGCGAAGTCTGAAAAATATTATACCTTAATGATGCGAACATAATGCCCACCCGTATAGTTTTATGTTCATGAGCAGCATAAGATGTGGACAACAGGATTCCCTTTCAAAGTTGCTTTCCTAGCCCTAGCCATGTGACCGATGCTGCTGTGTTGGGGTGGACGTAAGCGACTTGACTCTTTTGACAGCTGCCTGGTGTCCTGCTGAAGATGTTTAAAAGTACAAATGCGATTATCTCGCTGGTCAATGACTTTATTGTGTTTCTCCTCACTTGATTTAATAGATAGTGTTGTTCTGTACTTTTTTAACTCAATAAACGGACCAGGTTAAGTAAATGCTGCAGTGCTCCTGAGGTGTTTGATTGGCCCAACCCATTTATTTTATGATGTTGAATTTTTTTGTTTGTTTGTAGAACGCTAGAAACTCTTGAATAGTGCAAATAAATATACAAAATAGAATGTCAGCCTTAATAATATTTATGATATATCATACTACACCCATGTTCATTTAGCATACACATAGCTATCTACAACATTTATTTTACAGTAATATTGAACATCTTAACTGAACCTACACTGTGGTTTCTGCTGGTGTGCGGTATTGGACAATTTGGGTGATGAGCTTCCTCTGCATATGAAGAGCAGTGTGTGGTATATTTGTGTGTGGTGTGCACATGTATGTGTGTATGTAACATGCATTCCTTGCTCAGTGATGAAGTGGATGGATTGTATGATGGAACGCTCAGTGGCTGGAAGCATTTGGAACCCTTAAATGATCAAAAGAAAATCTGATGTCTCCCAGTGAGGTATGAGTATTGAACAATGTGTGTTTCAGGGATCGCCCAACAACGGATTATTAAGAAGAGAAACATCTTAAAGTTGAAAGAGGGTTGGCTCAGTTTTCCCAATCCCGAAGCTCACATATATAATTCCTTTTAGCGGGGAACCCAGGGGCGGCTCCTCCGCTAAGGTGGAGGAGCGTCGCCTAACTGCCTTGAAGCAGTAAAAGAAAAAGAAAATTATAACAACGTAATGTTACTATCATTTTATTTTGTCCTCCTGCTGCAACAGCTTTGTGTGAGGGGTCGGGGCTGCAGAGCAGGGGAGGAGTGGTCGAATCCTCCTAAGTGCGCAATGAATGTTTGGCCGGCCTCTCGGGCCACCCAAAACACTCATGTGTTTTTCCCCTGTTCTCCATGCAGGCTGCAGTAGGGCTACATGGACAACAGGCCCACGCCCCCTGTCCCTGGCTGAGCACCAAATCATGGCACTCAGACCAACCACAACATGTTGTGATTGGTCAGGGGAGCCTGGCTGTGCTTTCTGTTCCTGGAGCCCGATGTAGGAGAGCAGGAGCAGAGACGCGGGACCCGGCTGCAAGGTAAGTGTTTATGTATTTTAAAAAATATTTTACATTGCGACCCGTCGTGCCCCCGCACACCTCCCCTGCGATCTGTGACGGTCGCCACTGGGGGAACCACAATCAGAAGAACTCTGATTCCTTGGTTCCAGAGCTGGATCGCTGCCTCTCTTGACCCCAAAATGTAGCTTTGGAGGTCTGGAGGTAAAATTGCACTTCTCTGGCAGTGCTGACAGCATTCAGAGCGGCTACTTGGTGTGTTTGCATTTTGAAATGCAAGAAGCACCCCATTTAAAACGCCACTGCAGGGGCTAAGAACGGATATAAAACGGTTAGAGAATGTTTCAAGGAAGCTAATTACAGGATTCTTCTGAACTATTCGTTTTCTTATTTTAGGTGGATGGGTTCTGAAAACTCGCACCTGGTCATGGTGGGTGGTCTCGAATGAGCACAAAAATTCAACAAACACCAATCTGTTATTTCTCAATTGCACATAATAACTTGTAGTTTTTCATAGATTCGTAAATGGTAAATAATACGCTTTATTGACAGACTCTGCTCTTTTACAAAGCTCGGATGAAAGAAAAGCTGAGTTAACCGTGCATGCTTATAGACATCAATGTCACCAGTGGGCACATTAATCCGCTGAGGTTTCTGGAAACAGTTCATGTATTTCTACAGACTTAGTTCAGCAATCATTCGTCTTAAATAATGCTAAAGACCCCATAACAATCTTACAATGATTGTAAACCTAGCTCCACAACTATATTGATTGTTAATTGAATGCCAATGTAGCACTCCTTAAGACTGACATAGTATTGATGAATGATTTGATGAACAAATATCATGAAATAATTGCCCACCCTCATAATTATATGCCTCAACCCCAAGGTGAAACTAGTAATGAGCGTGGAGGACAATTAACTCATGATGATGCCCGTTAGAACGTTCATCAATGCAGTTAGAACATGTTCACCGGTACCAGCAAATGTTTAGAAAGGTCCTTCTGTTGCATTAGTTTGAAAAGGTAAGCATAAACTGTTTTCGGGTCCATCATGTATTTTCTAAGCAACATCACCTGGTTGACAGTGTGTTGCTGTTGTTTTACTATCTTGATGATGGAATAGCGTCAAGAGAATGTTTGTTCTAGTGCACCTGCAATGACCCAGTCAATTTTAATCAGATTGATTTTTTTGCTACTGTCTCAGTTTGTGCCACAATTGTTCTTTTTCGCCATTGTGTAGTGTGTTATTATTTAATTTGTACAGGATCATAGGCTTGATTACGACTTTGGCGGTCCTCCTGATGCACCGCCATCGCTTCATCCGCAGGAGGACCGCCAAAGCCATTGTGAGCCTGCCCGTCGGATTCAGAGTTGAATCTAGGTCAGGCGGGTGGTGCTGCGGTGGTCTCACTGTGGTGGGTTGTTAAGCTCATAGGAGAGCCTAACATCCAGCTTGCTGCTGTGACAGCGCCTGTAGCACATTCCTGTATGTTGTGGCATGCATGCCACACCATGCAGGAACAGGGGTGCAATTACACCCCCAAGCATGCACCCCCAAGCCCAAATTCGGCAGGGGGCCCTGTTAGATCTCTGTTAGTTGCCTCTCCGCTACCCTTTTCATAGCGGTCTCACTGCCTTGAAATGGGCATTGAAAAGGCAACTCGTAATATGCTTGGCGGTGCCGGCAGCGCCTCGCCACCATATTCATGCCAGTTGCAGACCCCCAGCCCAGCGGAATCCTTGATGTTGGCGGTTTCGTGGCAGTCCGACCGCTACACTCTGAATACTGAAGGTGACCCACAGTGTGGCGGGGGTCGGACCGCCACCACCGCCACACTCATAATTAGGTCCTAAGTCTATTGAAATTTAACCCCACCTTTGAAGAATGCTCACCAGTAACATTCTAGATCTGTATTTTGACTTTGAACAGCCATTTAAGTTAGGTGCAGTCAGAACCCCCCATCAAGGAATCAGGATCAAGGAGTGTGCATGAGCCTCCTGCTCTCCATTTAAAAGGTGGCTGAGAGCCCCAACAATGCACACTCCCAAAGGGCACCCAGGCGCATTACTAAATGTGTGCTGCTTCTTTGGTTGCCCAATCCAACGTGCCATGCTTTAGGCCTATTTTGTCTGGGAGCCTGCTTTAATAACTTATCTGAGCCCCTGTCCATCAAATGGCTTATGGGCATGTAATAGCAGACACACCTTAATGTGATGGCTCCTTCCCGCCCCAGACACAAATCAAGATGCAGCATCTAGAATTGCCTTGTGGAGAAATAATGAGCACATGGGGAGCCCAGACTGTACAACTTTTCGAGACACCAAGCGAGACGGGAGAGGTTCTATCACCTGACCCTGATTTTGGGACGCCTCTCATACTTTTGGATGTCAGCCTGCAAAATAGCATACAAAGTAAACGTTTTAGACAACAAATTGCATTGCTGTCTGGCTAAAGTTCAAAAGTGCACTAGGTCCATTCTTTTAGTTCTTCCCTACCGACAGCTTTAGATTTCGGTTGATGAAATCGTGTTATTTATTACCAGTAAACCTAGTGTGGTGTCTGGGTCACTACACTTGAATCATTGGCTCATTTGATTCTGCTTCTTTCAGCTGTTGACTTGAGACTTTGTCAGTCTCTTCTTAGAAATGCCCGGTTACTTACCGGCAATCTTCATTACTTTGAGTCCTCTTCTTCCTGGATGGCAGTCCCGCCTTCCCACCCGGGCATGACAGTTGACTATTTCCTGTTTAACTGTTGTCTTTTTGGCATGGTATGTTACTTGAAGTGCTTTGCTAGTTCATCCCTTTTATGGTGGCTCCTGGGTAATGGGGACCATCTTGGGGGAACTTTTGGGGTTTTAACTAGGGAATTGGTTCTTCCAGAAATGGAAAGTATCTCATGCGTAAAGACTGCATCCAGGAAGATAGACAAGGAGGTAACGGCTACTGCCTGTCTCACGAAACACTGCTGGGTGTCTTTTACCATCCTTCCTCCTTCTAAGGAGTGCTTGACTTCCGGGCCTACTACCCGTACAGTCTTGCCCTGTTCTTCATGGGAGCACTCAGGCACTGCATCTCAGCAACTCCTCTTATCCTCACGCATGGCTCTCCATACACCATGAGCCAAAAATGTAGCTGGAGCCTTTCCCAGGCCTTAGTTGGCCCGCCACCTATGTTACTGTTTAGCTCGCAGCATGCCCGAACAGGTTTCTCTATGTCCCCAGCTGCTGTGGTCCAGCATGTTGGAGTGGACAGATGACACAGCGCCAGATAGACACAGAGTCAGATACTTACACTAAACTATAATTGTTTCTGATATATTTATTTTTCTATTTCTGGAGGAGCTTGTCTCCATTCATGCAGTCTCCGCTCTGCTTCCCACTAGAATGCCTTGCTCCATGCGCAGGTCAGGAAGTGGTGTCCGGTGTGCTGGCTGTGGACTTGAAAGGATTCTGTCCTGCAGGGTCAGATTGTCTTCTCCACGACATGAAAGTCCTTTGCACTCTCCCTCCCCCACTTCATACCCTTCATTTGTCTGATGTTGTCCCATCCCTCCTTCTCCTTCTCTCTCTCTCTCTCTTCTCTCTCTCTCTCTCTCTCTCTCTCTCTCTCTCTCTCTCTCTCTCTCTCTCTCTCTCTCTTTCTTTGTCTTTACCTGCTTTCCATCTCCCCGCAGCCCATCATGATCTGCTCATTGCCCGCTGTTCACTGATAATGGCTTCGCCAGTGCTTGCATAATTGTGGCGCAGCATTGGCAAAGCAAGTGGTGGCAGATGGCCACTTCAGAATGGCATTTTTTTTGTCGTAAACTAGATCAAACCCATTCCCACACGGGTATGCATGCGTATACAAAGGCAGCCAGCTTGGAATGATTTTTGTCATATTTTCTCCCAAGAACCATTCCCAAATGGTCTAATGTATGCCAGCGTGCCTGGGGATGCACACATGTCCATCTTTGTGTACAGTTTGTGCCTGTAGTATGCCTGTGCTTGTTTGTTGTAACTTGAACACGCGTTTGGGATGTTATAATGTGTTCTTTTGTGTGTGGGGTTCTACAGGAGTCCATTGCCTGCTGGTTGGTGTGGGGGCACCACCCTCCACTGTTTTCCCAATTAAGCATTGGCTTACCTTCAAATGGTCATCGATTTCTTTTACGAAATTGTTCTTGCTCGGTGTAGAGATCTTGGCACAACCTTAGCTACTGGCTGTGTTTAATTTCTGCCACACTGATACCCCCGAGGAAGAGTCCCTGCTTCTGAATATAATGCAAATACCCGCCATTATCCTTTCCAGTGACATTCCAGAGATTACGAGGGGGACGTGGCTTTGATGGCCTGTTTATTTACTGAGGCCTAGGCGTCAGCTGAGGTGTTAGCGTGGCGGCCATCTCCCAGTGACAGGCGGCTGATAGGCTCCCGCCGTGCCTAGCAGATAGGGAGCGGTGTGGGGGCTTGAACTACATAACTCAGGCCTTAGCCCCAGATAACACCACTCCAGCGGGCGTCAGAATAAACAAAAGAATTACAGATGTGTAAAGCAGTTGGATACCATAGAAAACATCTGCATTGCCCACCAACCAATCCCGGGCTCGGGGCGTTATACGTACATTTGGACTCAGTGTTAAATGAGTTTACCCAGACTGTCCGTGTCAAAAGCAGATGTTCCCCACAAAGTACAACACCCCGTCGGCGTGACTTTTCTCATTTTAAAATTGGATTAAAACGATGCGTCGGTGTTTTCCATTAATCTGGTTACGAGTCTTGTTTGGCTGTTCTTCCACGCATGTGATATAGACGTTTACACTGTGTTCTGAAGTGACATTAGCAACAACACAGAATCGCCAGAATGCTGCGCGTCCAGTAAATTAAACTGTTTAACAAATGTGGTTAAAAATAGGGAGCGTTGCAATGTGTTTCCTTCTTCCAAGAGGACCATGTGTTTAGCATGTTGCTGAGTTAAATAGAAAAATGATTTGAAAGCCACTCTTTTATTTCCTGTGAGAACTGAAAGCGCTCGAGCTCATCTTTCATTGTGTGTGAGTGGGAACATCCGGGCTCTCGGTAGAAAGGCAGGTCAGCATTGCACGAGCCACGCCACCCTTACCGTGGTCAAGTCGTATGACTATAGAGTGAGCTTTTAGTATGGACTGGCTAGTTTAATGGTGTGGCATAGGGCAGAGGACTTCATGCATAAAGGCCCGTGTCTGCAACGTGGTCAGTCGAGCAGGCAGGACCAGGCAAACGGTGGTCTCAGTGCTGTGTCAAAGGGAAGATTCCATATCACATGCAGTGCAGTTTCGAACTGCTGGACTTCTTTCTGAGCAGCCAGTATACGCAGACAAAGTAACTCAAGCGTGGAAAATTGACTATTTCTGGCTTAGATTTTAGTGGCGTAGAGTAGATTGTTAAAGAGTAGAGTGAAGTGTCTTAGAGTGCAGTAGCATAGAGTACAGTGTCGTAGAGTGCAGTGGTGCAGAGTAGATTAAAGTGGTAATTGCAAACACAACAGTGATGGACAGAATGTGGATCAATGTCACACATTCACCCCAGTCCAAAGATCTGGGCCCAAATCCATCGTTTTTCCACTCCACACCACCCTGGGTTAGACAATGGCGATATGCAAATCAGCGCTGACCCTGTGCCCCATGCGAACAGTCCAGTCCGAACTACAAAAGCCATGTCCTTCCCGGAACGGAATCAAGCATCCGAGGACCGGCCCGGTTTCGAGGTAACACCTCTCATCAGCCCGGCTAGCTTGACTCCAGTGGTGTGGAGTGCCTGGCACTCACGTCTGAGCATCCCCAGTACACTTAGAGCGGTAATTGCAAACACAACAGTGATGGACAGAATGTGGATCAATGTCACACATTCACCCCAGTCCAAAGATCTGGGCCCAAATCCATCGTTTTTCCACTCCACACCACCCTGGGTTAGACAATGGCGATATGCAAATCAGCGCTGACCCTGTGCCCCATGCGAACAGTCCAGTCCGAACTACAAAAGCCATGTCCTTCCCGGAACGGAATCAAGCATCCGAGGACCGGCCCGGTTTCGAGGTAACACCTCTCATCAGCCCGGCTAGCTTGACTCCAGTGGTGTGGAGTGCCTGGGACTCACGTCTGAGCAGCCCCAGTACACTTAGAGCGGTAATTGCAAACACAACAGTGATGGACAGAATGTGGATCAATGTCACACATTCACCCCAGTCCAAAGATCTGGGCCCAAATCCATCGTTTTTCCACTCCACACCACCCTGGGTTAGACAATGGCGATATGCAAATCAGCGCTGACCCTGTGACCCATGCGAACAGTCCAGTCCGAACTACAAAAGCCATGTCCTTCCCGGAACGGAATCAAGCATCCGAGGACCGGCCCGGTTTCGAGGTAACACCTCTCATCAGCCCGGCTAGCTTGACTCCAGTGGTGTGGAGTGCCTGGGACTCACGTCTGAGCATCCCCAGTACACTTAGAGCGGTAATTGCAAACACAACAGTGATGGACAGAATGTGGATCAATGTCACACATTCACCCCAGTCCAAAGATCTGGGCCCAAATCCATCGTTTTTCCACTCCACACCACCCTGGGTTAGACAATGGCGATATGCAAATCAGCGCTGACCCTGTGTCCCATGCGAACAGTCCAGTCCGAACTACAAAAGCCATGTCCTTCCCGGAACGGAATCAAGCATCCGAGGACCGGCCCGGTTTCGAGGTAACACCTCTCATCAGCCCGGCTAGCTGGACTCCAGTGGTGTGGAGTGCCTGGGACTCACGTCTGAGCATCCCCAGTACACTTAGAGCGGTAATTGCAAACACAACAGTGATGGACAGAATGTGGATCAATGTCACACATTCACCCCAGCCGGTCCTCGGATGCTTGTTTCCGTTCTGGGAAGGACATGGCTTTTGTAGTTCAGACTGGACTGTTCCCATGGGGGACAGGGTCAGCGCTGATTTGCATATCACCATTGTCTAACCCAGGGTGGTGTGGAGTGGAAAAACGATGGATTTGGGCCCAGATCTTTGGACTGGGGTGAATGTGTGACATTGATCCACATTCTGTCCATCATTGTTGTGTTCGAGTTGATTAAAGTGGCATAGAGTGAATTGGCGTACAGTAAAGTGGTGTAGAGTGGAGCGATGCAGAGTAGAGGGGTGTAGAGTTCAGTGGCAGAGAGAGCAGTGTTGCAGAGTAGAGTGAAGTGGCATAGAGTGGAGTGGAGTAGAGTAATGTGGAGTGGTGGAAGGTAGGGTTCATTGGCATAGAGTAGAGTGGCGCAGTGGCGTAGAGTGCAGTGGAGTGGTTTAGGGTGCAGTCATGCAGATTAGAGTACCAAAGTGCAGTGTTTTACAGTGCAGTGGCGTAGAGTGGTACAGAGTAGAGGGGTGCAGAGTCAGTGACATAGAGTTCAGTGGTGGGGAGTAGAATAGAGTGCAATGACGTAGAGCACAGTAGTGTAGAGTGAAGTAGTGTACAGTGGCAAGGGAGTGCAGTGGCATAGAGTAGAATGTTGAGTGTAGTGCAGTAAAGTGCTGTGGTACAAAGTAGTTGGCATGTGTACAGTAGTGTAGGGTAGATTGTTTCAGAGTAGGGTGAAGTGGTGTAGAGTGGGGTGGTACAGGATAAAGAGGAGTGTTGCAGAGTGGGTTAGCGTAGAGTGGAGTGGTGCGGAGTAGTGTGTGTGGAGTGGTGTAGAGTGCAGTGGCAAAGAAGGCAGTGGTGCAGTAGAGTGGTGTGGACTGCACTGGCATAAAGTAGAGCATGGCAGTGTAAAGTAGAGAGGCGAGAGTGAAGTGGTGTAGATTGCATTGTCAGAGTGCAGTGGTGCACAGTAGATTGGAGTGGTGTAGAGTGCGCTGCACTGCTCTCCATGACAGTCTACTCTATACAAAGCAAACACAAGAAAATGATAGACGAAGCGGTAAAACTTTTCAGACACGCACCCCCAATCGCAGATCTGGGCTTAATCCATCATCATTTTTTAGCTCACTTTGCCACCCCAGTTCAGACTCAGCCACATGCAAATTAGTCTTGACCCTGTTCCTCATGGGAACAGTCCAGCCTGAACTGCCAAGCCAGGTCTTCCCTGGACCAGAAATAAGCATCCTGGGACCGGTTTCGGGGTCTCACCCCTCATCAGCCAGGCTAGCTTGAATCCAGTGGCAAAATGTGTAAGGGATCCACATCTGGGCATACCCTGCTAACTTAGTACGAACAAAGCAAACACAAGGAGATGATGAACCAGCGCTGAAACTTTTCAGGCACTCAACACCAGTCACAAATCTGGGTTTAATCCATCATCGTTCTTTAGCTCATTTCGCCGCCTGCAGCACTGCACTCTCTCTGCCACTGAGCTCTATACCACTTTTCTCTGTGCCACTATACTATGAGCCACTTTACTCTTCGCAACTGCACCCTACTCTGCACCATCTTATGTCACTCTACTGCGCATAAGGAGGTGCAGAGTAGAGTGCAGTGGCATAGAGTAAAGCCATGAAGAGTATAGTGGCACAGACTAGAGTGGTATAAAGTGCAGTGCTGCAGAGTAGAGTGGTGTGGAGTGCAGTGCTGCAGAGTACAGTAGCATACAGTGGTGCAAAGCAAAGGGATGTAGAGTGTATTGCTGTAGAATAGAGTGGCGTAGAGTGCAGTGGCATAGAGTAGAGTATAGTGGTGTACAGTGCAGTGGTGCAGAGTAGATTGGCATAGTGTGCCATAGCATAGAGTGTATTGGTTTTGAGTAAAGTGGTGTAGAGGGCATTGATGCAGAGTGCAGTGGTGTAGAGTGTAGTGGCGTGACCCAGAGTGGAATAGAGTGGCGTAGACTGCTTTGGCATAAAGTACTTTGTTATACAGCAGAGTGCAGTAGTATAGAGTAGAGTGTCATAGAGTGTAGTGGTGCGGAAGACATTAGAATTAATTAAAAATGGATTGGCATATAGTGCAGTGGCGTATTGTGGAGCAATGTAGTGTTCAGTGTCGTAGAGATCAGTGGCATAAAGTAGAGTGGTAAAGAGTGCAGTGTTGCAGAGTATACTGTCGTAGAGTACAATGATATGATATGATTGATGGTGTAGAGTGGTGTAGAGTGCAGTGGCGCAGAGTACAGTAGTGCAGAATAAAATAGAGTAGCATAGAGTACAGTGACAGTACATTGGTGTAGAATACAGCGGCATATAGTGCAGTGGTGCAGAGTAGATTGGCGTAGAGTGCATTGGCGCAGAGTAAAATGGTGTAGAGTACATTGGCATAGAGTGCAGTGGTGTAGAGTGGTGCAGAGTAGAGTGTAGTGATGCTGAGTGCAGTAATGTATAGTAGATTGTTTCAGACAAGTGCAGTAGTGAAAAGTATATCAGAGTGGCTTAAGGGGATTGGCATAGAGTGCACTGGCATACAGTGGAGTGGTATAGAGTAGAAAGCATTGGCATAGAGCAGTGGTTCCCAAACATTTGACTCCTGAAGACTCCCACTGAATCACTACTGGAAGCCGGGGACCCCCAAGCAATTTGTACAATTTACATTTCTTTTTAAAAACGCCTTTTGAAGCAGAAGCAATTTCAAGAGGGAGACAGCTTGAATTGGGTCTATTGGCATGGACATGTATGCATACAGCAGTGTATTATTTAGTGATACAAGTGATATGTAGAGTGATATAGCAGCACCTCTACATTCTCATTCCAGAGCCTTGGAGTGGTGACCCTTCCTTACAGCAACAGGTTGAATGATTGCGAATTATTAGCATTTTTACCTATTCACAGTTTAAGAAGGTCTAAAATATTATACAATTATGAAGCATTTTATAATAAAGACATGCCCCAAGGAGCAACGAATATTGTGAACATTCTAACAAGATAGTGCACAAAGTGATGAGTCCAGTGTACAGAGCAAATTCAAGGTCTATATTAGGAGTTCATCATGGAAGTGCAAGAGATGGCAGGAAGATATCTGCACAGGAGGCATATTGTTTCAGCGAGATCATGGAACAATGCTATGCCAATTACCATAAACCCCTGTTAGATCTAATCTTTAGTCACAGACAGCAGAACAACATTTTACCTCCACGGGGTGAGCAGTGCAGTTAAGGCATATTTCAGAGAGGCCTTGCATGGCACCTGACATGACCCTCTCCTGTTAGGATGCCCACTGCCCTGTCCCTTGCCAACAACAAACTGCAAAGGCTACACAGAATAAGAGCTTGATATTGTGGAGTAGTGTGGCTTACTGGTTAGAGGCAGCAGGCCTGAGAGCAGAAGTCAGCCCGGGACCAGGGTTCAATTCCCGACGCGGCAGGGTTGTGGACCTTGGTCAGCGGACTCGATAATTCTCGCTTCGGTGCTTACTCTAATCAGGGGTTCCACTAGGCAACTCTGGGCATTAGCTTGCCTAATCTCCACAACGGCCCCACCAATTCCGGGGATGCCTGGCTCCACCTTGGGGACTCCCAGCAAGGGACCATCCCACAGGGAAAGCCAGGACGGGTTCCCCAGAGTTATACAGCGCCGGGACGCCCCGTTGCTGGGGCAGCTGTGCGCTTTACAAGTATACTACATTTACAAGTATACTACATTTATATGTCTGAATATGAAAGCCTGACAGCACACATAATTCACCCAACGGCTTGTGGAAAATGAGCAATCAGACAGCAGCACGAAAATCCTACTGCTGATCCTGGCTGCATCTATTTTTACCTGCCTGCCAAGTAACGGTAACCTATACACATGTGCCTTTCAACGCTTTATTGCTTTTATTGTATTGCCTGTATTTTCATTGTTGTGTCTGTGACTGCTGTTGTCTGTCTTCCCCCGCTGCCTGTATGTGGTCCGTGCCGCTTTTTCTTCCCTCTGTTCCCCTCGCTGTCCCCGTGCTCTCTCTGCACGGTCTTTCCTTCTGTACCCCTCGCTGCCCCGTGTCTCTGCCCGGTTTTCCCTTCTGTTCCCCTCGCTGCCCCTGTGCCTCTCTGCCCGTTATGCCTTCTGTTCTTAGCTGCCCCTATATTTCTGTATTCTGTATTTTGCCTCTGTGCCACTCGTTTTTTGTGCCCGTCTGCCCTCTGTGCCACTCGTTTTTGTGCCCCTTTTGCCTTCTGTTCCACTCGCTTTTTCCTAGTTTTTTTGTGCCTTTCTGCCCTCTGTTCCACTTGTTTTTCCCTAGTTTTTTGTGCCTTTCTGCCCTCTGTTCCACTCGTTTTTTGTGCCTTTCTGCCCTCTGTTCCACTCTTTTTATGTGCCTTTCTGCCCTCTGTTCCACTCGTTTTTCCCTCATTTTTTGTGCCTTTCTGCCCTCTGTTCCACTCGTTTCTCCCTTGTTTTTTGGTGCCTTTCTGCCCTCTTTGCCACTGGTTTTTCCCTCATTTTTTGTGCCTTTCTGCCCTCTGTCCCACTCGTTTCCCCCTCATTTTTTGTGCCCTTCTACCCTCTGTTCCACTTGTTTTTTGTGCCTTTCTGTCCTCTGTTCCACTCGTTTTTTGTGCCTTTCTGCCCTCTGTTCCACTCGTTTTTCAGTTTTTTGTGCCCTTCTGCCATCTGTTCCACTCGTTTTTTTGTGCCCTTCTGCCCTCTGTTCTACTCGTTTTTTGTGCCTTTCTGCTCTCTGTTCCATTCGTTTTTCCCTTGTTTTTTGTGCCCTTCTGCCTTCTGTTCCACTTGTTTTTTTGTGCCCTTCTGTGGCACTCATTTTTTCCTTGTTTTTGTTCCCCTTTTGCCATCTGTTCCACTCGTTTCCCAAGCCGCTGTGCCCCCTGCGGCCACACACCCCTGACCACCCATTTGCTGCCCTGCCTCCCGATTGTATTGTTTTGGTCTCGCCGCCCCTGCGCCAACATTCACAGCTCTTGTGTGCTGCGAGAACGCATGGGCGTTTCATTTTTCACTACGACGACAGGCACTCCAGTCCTGCGGACCCCCTGGGAATGTCTCGCGGACCCCTGGGGATCCACGGACCACAGTTTGGGAAACGCTGGCATAGAGTGTTCTGGCATACAGTGCAGTGTTGCAGAGTAGGGTGGCATAGAGTGGAGTGGTGTAGAGTGACATGGTGAGGAGTGCAGTGGTGCATAGTAGAGTAGTGTGGGGTAGAGTGCATTGGCATAGAGTAGAGTGTAGTGGTATAACGTAAAGAGGGTTAGAGTGGAGTGGTGATGAGAAGAGTATAGTTACGCAGTGTGGAGTGGAATGGAGTGGCATATTGTGAAGTGGTCCAGGGTAAAGTGCAGTGGCATGGAGTGGTGCAAAGTAGAGTAGAGTGGAGTGGGATAACATAGGGTATGTATGGTATGGGGGCGTACTGCCATTGCAGATAACACATCTTCAATTAAGAAGACTATTACATTTGCATTCACATACAGTTTTACTGATAAAAGTATACAGCTCTCAAACAATAATGTGTGAAAATGTCATCACCCAACGTATTGATTTGATCATCCGCACAGTTCATTTACAGACATAGACATTTTGTTTTGTGCAAAAAAAAATAACATTGTACATCCTTCCTCAAGTAGACCATCATTAGTCCATCAAGTAGACCTCGCGCCGGGAAACCCTTTGCTGGGTAGCTGTGCGCCATATAAATTCAAATAAATAAAATAAATAAATAAATAAATAGTCAGCATGATTGTCACACAAATCTTCTCACTTTGAAATCAGAGAGAAAAAAATAAACACCAAGCTCCACGGAAGAAACAGCCTGACATTTGACCTCTGTCTTTAAATGCACGGCTAATGTGACGAGATTTGGACAAGATTTAAAGGCCTATTTACTGAAAGCGAGTTGATTGAAGAACATAGTAAACACAGTTTGGGCAACGAGAGGGATGAACTCAAGCTGGACAGTGTAAAGCAAATAAAGCCCTCCCTCTGTACTAGTGCATCTATCATGCATGGAATAGAGGAGACTAACTAACACCTGACAGAAGCCCTGATATCCCCAAGAAGTGAAAAAAGAAACGTGAGGAGTTGGAAGGAGACATAGCCTTACGTCATTATTCTCTGTTGGGAACATATCTGTCATATTGATCTCCCTTGCCAAAGAATAACGAACAAATAATCCTCTAGATAGAAAAACAGAGCACTCTATAGCTTTTTTAATGACTCCGTAAACGCTGGGGCGAGCAACTGCAATATTTTAATTTGTTTTGAAGTAGTGTCTGTTTTTTTGCTGGGAACTTGCAATCTAAATATGGAACGAGTTAAATACGGAAAAATGTTTCTATATTTATCCAGGAACTAATCTGTGCAACACTGATTTATGTCTACAGAAGTAAACAATAACAATGAAACAAAGGCAAATCCATACTGTTTTAGAACAGAGGAGCCAAAGGCAGACAAGCTCTACCTGACTTTTTCAAACCGCATCACGCTGCGCCATTTTCATTATCCGTATTACCGCATGGACAGAACTGTCCAGTGTGAGGATTTTTAAACACTTTCTAATAATCCTCGGGCACCAGGTTTTTATTGTAATGTCAGAATCTCGTTTTTGGTTGGACTGAGTCCTGTACAGAATAGGAGTTGCCTTGACTTGGTTCGATAGGGTAAGTCGAGCAGTAGCTGCTGGTGAGTTGAAAGATTGGTGAGGCAGGGGGGAGGTAGGGGACGAGGTAGGGGACGAGGAGGGAATGCGAAACATGGGGTGGGGAGGTACGGAACGGGGAGAGAAAAAAACAACAACAAAATACTTATCTGTTCCCTGCATTGCGCTCCTCGCTTCTCCAGGCAAAGGCTCCAAAGTGCACTGAGGCCAATCCTCACACCGCTTTCATGTTGCTGAAAGCAGCATCAGGATTGGCCTGAGCACCAATGATTTGCGCTCCCACACAGACTGGAAGCCTGTGCCTGCTCTCTCCAACCCAATGAAGCTGGGGTGGGTGAGAGCTTCACTGCACATGTGGGGTTGGCTGGCCTAAGGAGGCGGGCCAAACCCACTCGCACAGTGAAGACAGCGCCCAACACTTCCCCTCCAGCCTGTCACCACCCTGGCCTCACCCCCAAGCCTCGGCTCCGAAAGAAAAATAAAACGATAATAAACAAGAGTTTATTATTGTTTTATTTTTAATTTTTTCGTCTACTGGCAGGTGGGCCGACGCTCCTCTGCCATAGCGGAGGAGCCGCTGCTGAAGTCGTGTAAATAAGATGTGTCTTCGGTAAACTAGGTGACTGCAGCCATTACAGCAGGAATGTTGGAGTGTAATGAGACAGTTGCACCCTGTTTATTACTCCCATTTATTTCCCAACCGTGGGGTAGGAGGTCCATTTCCTTGCATTAGGGCCAATTGCAGTCTTTTGCAGGCCACTGCAATTATGTTGCAGGAGAGGACGAAACATGTAGTAGAGCTGACTAAATTATGCGGCAAGAAAAGGCATGTTGCGGCACATTTTGTCACAGGATAACTTTATTATTTTGTAATTTTCACTAATGTTACTGCTGTTTTACAATGTTTTTCACCTAGTTGGACCACTTTAACAATCAACTGAGAGGTAACCAATCAACCCTTGGAGGGCCTTCAACCGCGCAGTAACGCTTGTCACTGTATTTTAAGTAACTTTTGATGCATTTGAGATACAAACGACATTTTTTGTTAAAATCTGCAAATTAGGAGCAGATGATGAATTATGTGACAAATGCTGCAAATCCATAATTAAGGGAAAACACCACTGCCACAGAATTGCTTAATTCGAATTGCCCTGGTCATTTTTTTCTTCTTTGCATTACTTGAAGGTGCGTCCACACCCAGGAGACAGGCACTCAGTTGAATAATCTTTCTTCCTACATACCTGAACTGTGATAATTGAGAACCTTGGTGTCTGCAAAATGGAGCACATTCATCAATACATCCAATTGTCTGAGTTGGTGGAGATAGAGTCCTAGATAGAGTTTACATAATATCTGGTAACATTTTAAATTTTAGTAGGGCTTGGTACTCGGCACACACCTTTTATGGGGCATCCCAGAGTGAAGGCACTAGGGTGGGAGAGGTTTCATTATGTCACAGGTATTGCCTGAGCTCAGATTGGTGGAAAAATGGAAAGTATGCGTCGCTTGAGGTTTTAGCAGGTTTTCATGTGTAAGTCGTTGTTACCAGCTTGTCGGCGCATATGGGTTTTGCAAGCAGTAGCTTTCAGTGATGAAGCTCAGGGGTAGTGGCACAAGATGTATGCTAGAGGAGTTGGGTAATATGGATCTTCGCTCTGCTTGTGGTCAACAAAGAACTCCGGTCAGTGCCACTAGCTGACCGCATTTGAATGGGTTGCCTCTCTTCCACACTGCACAAAATAATCGTGCTCAGTAACACGTTATTAACAGCAACAGTACTACTAAATGTACATTCACATATCTATTACCATAGCGCAAAGGTCAAATTCGATTTTGTTGTCACAGTACATGAAAACTGACAGAAGAAAAACCCTTTTTACTGCCTCAGAATAAATGTAATAAGTATTTTACATAGAGGAACCATTCCTGATAATCCCAAGGTTTCTTCAATGTGATTTTACCATACTACACAATTGTTATCCCTTGGATCCTTTTAGAAAAGTACACCTGAAAACAATATCATGGCATGAAACATATATGAAAATGTGCAAGTTCTTAATATTGTATTTAGTGCACTTTTTGCGAAAGGGTAGATACGTCATGTATCTTATCAAGCCCTTGACTCTTGTGAGTCATGCACCCTCCCCACAATCAAATTGTTAATAAATAGCATATCAGACTCTGCACATTTGCATACATACTATGTATTACATGCTTTTGTTGGAAAAGTAGAGTGGTATACAATCCATTGTTGCTCGAAAATCAGCGAAATATGGACAATAGTTCAAATGTGAAAAATATTTAACCGTTCCTGTGAAATATGGGCTCCATCTTCACAATGATAGCTCCAAACCACTTTGACCAGCTTTGCTGCTGTCCATTGTTTAATCAATATCCTATTCATGAAAGGTATACAGAACGTTAACATGCGACTGGTAGTCACAGCCTGTTGTTAGCTGCGCCAGGCACAAAGCAGCTTCAAAATCCACTGTCCGTTACAGACAGAACATGCTGTTTAGCACAGCAAAACATATCTTCACTTAAACCTCACTGTCTGAGTGGCATAATGAAACATTTTCTTTTCTTTTCACTGACAACAACCAAACAGTGTAGTCAAGTAATTAACTCATTTTAAAGAAACCTTTTCCTGTTTGAATAAAATTATATTTTCATGCAAACTCCATCTCAACAAATTGTTGCCAGCTGCTGTTTATTCTATCAGCAGTGGGTACAGTGGCTACAGAAAGGAATCACCCTTTCCTAGGGATAAAATGTTTGAAGCTTCAAAGACTTCTTTTGCGTGCAGCCCTTAACAGATGACGACGCCAGCATATTCCAAAATCGGCTGCAGAAAAGGATCCTGCCACTGACCTGCAAAGTGCCATTCAACAGAAACAGGTTGAAATAATCTCTCTGAGAAACAAGAATGCAGCCCTACCTCAATACCTGGTGATTCGAGAATCTCCATCCTGTGTCTATCGGTGTGCCAAGATTTGATGGGAACTCAGAGAAAGTAAGGGAATTTGCTGACTCCATTACTGTACACTTGTATTTATTCAGTTGGTTGTCTGGTAATGCATTATCAAAGGCTATGCCGTTTGTAACATCTTCTGATACCGGTCTGAATTATTACAGCAAATGTCTTCGACAATGTTATCAAATGTTCAGAAGACCAGATGCAGACTTTTCGTCTGAAGAGGACTTTCTGTGAGTTCCACCTGACCAGAATCAGACATTTAGCAATTGAAACCCAGTGGGTGGAGCACACTTTATAGACTCTGTTCCAAAGGGCAATAAAGGGTGAAATCAAAGACAAATTCATCCCTATCCCACAGCCATCGACTTTGAAAGCCGCAAAAGAAACCACGAGAGGAAGAGGGAGAGACAGTCAGGAAGAAGTCATCAGGGCTCTCTGTTAGTCATCCATTTCTTTCCAAAAAAGTCAGAAGAAATACGTGTCTGATCTTCCTGAGGAACCTATGCACATTGGGTCAGTGAGAGGCCTTCTGTTAGAAAGTGAAAGACAAAGAGAGAAAGGATTGTGTCTGTACTACAGAGAAGTTCAGTGTCTGGTTTGTCCTTCAAAGAAATCTAGAAATCCTTAAGCGTAACTCTTGTGACGAAGGAGGAGTTTGGTCGGAAGGATCTTCCTGAAGCGTCAACATCACATTTTGTCCCAGAAGAAGGCTACCATTTGTTTCTTCTGCTGATAACATTGTTGCTTTATTGGATTCAGAAGCCACACAAAATTGGGTTGATTTTGAACGGGAAATAAATCATAAGTTACCGAAACAGTTCAAGCAGATGATTGAAATTGTCCATATAATAGAGGGTGCACCTTTACGCTCTGGGCTAGTTAGGGATTGTACTGTGCCACTTTAGATGTCCATGTATAATCATCAAGAAACTCTAGTCTTTGATCTCATTGCAACCTCCTAATCATGCCATAATCCTGAATCTCATTTGGCTGTGCAGTCATAATTCCTACATTAATTGGACAACCGGTACCATATCTTAGCTCAGAACATTGTTACCGGTTTTGTCCGAAATTTACTTCTCCGACAAAGGAAGAGGAATTACCAGTCACATCCAAAGCGGTACCTGTAGCGCAGCATCTCTGACGTGTATTCCAGAGACTCAAGGATTTTGTTGATGCATGCATTCCTCCTGAGAAGAAACAACTGCCATCTCATTGCTTTTGTGTCATGGAGCCTGTTGCCGGCGGGCGCTTTCCTTCTCTCCGGTATGAAAGGGAGTGCGGGGACTCTCTGTGTCGGCGTCCCAACCAAGTACAGGCGCCATCTTGGTGGGACTGCATATTTAGTCCAAGATGGTATCCCTCATCCTGGAGTAGGTTTGTGCCCAATCGAACATGGAAGGATTAGTTCCTGTAAGAGTTTCTTCATTTCCAGGGCAGGTAGAACTTTTTAAGTGGAACGCGGGTACTGGTTGGTGTGCGTCACAATGAATCGGCTATGCTTTTTTGTGATATTTGTTGATGCTCATGTCCTTCCTCGTTTTGTGCTCGTTTAGGGCCCTTTGCTGTTCCTCTGTAGATTGGTTTACTGCTGTCGACATTGGAGGGTGTTTGCTTCGGCCTTTTTCCCTCCTCAACAGTGGTTTCTTTCCTCGAACACTTGCAGCTGCTGTTTAATCCACTACCAGTTGTTGCAGTAGCTACAGAAATGATTCCGCTATGTCCAGCCCTTTACAACATAGGTGAATACAGTTTATAACTGTAAACGTTCGGAAACAACGGAAGATGAGGTAATTGCACATGTGCCAAGTTAAAGTATGTGTTGCACAGAGCTGCATTCAATGCTTGCAAACATTAGGGGTCATCAACATGTAAAATAAAACCTACTGCGAACCCAATTGTAAAACCTACCTCATAAACCTTCAAGGCCCAAGTTGGTATTCAAAAACAAACGACAGCTGTTATTCAACACTACATATTAGCCTCAAACACAGTCTGTGTATACTTATGGAATATCTATGACATCCACAGAAATACCAGAATAAGCTTACAACTCTAGCACCACATTCAAATCTATATCCTACTTAATAAGACTAGTCACAAACATTCATAAGCAAACAAACAAAAAGAAAAAGACGAAACATAATTAAGGCACAATTTCACACACACAGACACAAATCAATCAAATGTTCGAGAATATTACAAGTGTAAAAAAATATTGAATCTTTACTGTTCAATTTTACAACTGCTGTAAAACTCAGACTAGGGAAATTCAATGAAATACCAATAGCTAAGGGAAAGTTAAGGTTGACGCTGTGTTTATTTATACACGGTACAAAACAAAACCCTAAAAAGAAGACAGGCTCACCAGTTGACTCACTACCTTAAACTTAACTCCCACTCCTGCGATATACATTTTGGAATGTCCAACATGGTTTTACACATACATCACCACTTTACATAATCTAAATGATTATTAGTGATAACAATAATGATATGCAATAAAGAGTATGCAGGGATGGAATCACATTTTACATTGCAAAACTGTAGAGCACTACTAGCACTGGATTTTTTGTCGGGTACCACAAAACGTGCTGGAGAGACAGACAGTAGAACTGGTATGAAGGTAGATTGAGCCAGTACCCCAATTTGCCTCGTGTGGGGTAAATTAGTAACTTTTTAACAATTTGAAAAGCAAAACGTATTGAAATTGGCTGGCTGGATTTGTGAACAGATTCATAAATCAGACTTAAATAGGAGTTAAAATCTGACTGGCTGAGCAGTTTTGTCTAGTAGAAATTTTCACAAATTGTTAACCGGCTCATCGAGTTCATGCACCTTCTTTTAAGGTAAGCGCAGGTCAATGCCAGAGGTGTGGGATGGTAAGAGATTTTTTCATTGAAAAGAACAAAATAAATAAAATGCATGTTTTGTGAACTAGCCCACTGGGTTCCCAAATTGACTGCCATCAGCTTTTTGTTGTTCTGAAAGGAACATTTCTGGAGTGACATGGGCACAAGTGAGCACACTTAACCAAAGGGGGGCATGGGGACTCCCTAGAGGGGTTAGGAATTCTATTCTGTTCTAAAAAATGGCTACATTTAACAGATGCGCAGTGTTGTGAACCACATCACAGCCCTCTTCCTGGTGAATCAGGATTCCCAGTCCATGTACCAATATGGAAATGTCTAGATCTATCTCCCTTTACACTTACGGTCAAAAATACATATGGGGCTTCTGTGGAGTGGAAAGAAACTCATAAATGTTCAGGGTGCAGGCAGACTGGGCCAGAGGCCACACAATGCAGTTAATGCCCACTGGGGGATCCTGTGCTCAGTAGGTCTTGGTGCAGGGTATGACTGAACAGCATGCCCAGCAGGGAATTGGAAGCAGGGAACTTGGATCATGCTCATCTTATAATGGACTCATACAGTGACTCAGACCGCACCCTTTGCCTGTAGTTCACTGGCATGGCTGGAGGTCATACCATTTATGGCCTTTGTTAGGAGAAATGGGTGTAGGCCCTGCTCTGCAGTTTTGTTCGACGCGGGGCTGAAGGTAATTCCCAGAGCCTTTTGTATGCAAGGCAAGGCCGCAGATGCTGCCTAATGGTTACTGGAGCAAGGACATTGGAAGCCAGGATCTTGGCACAAAGCTTTGCTGCAAGTCTCACCTGTGCACAGTAGTTGCAGAGCACTGCTGCATGACATATCCAAGAGCCACTGATATCAAAGGGTTCCCAGGTAAAATTGTGAAACTACATTTTTATAAAACCAAAAAAATACATAACTCCTTTTGAGAATATCTCTGTCCCTTAAGATTAGCAGTTACATAGCCCCAGAAAGACTTCAGTCCAAAACGAATTTTGTTGCGCGCGCTGCATTTGCATTTGGCGATGCAGCACGCTCAACGGAATTCGTTTTATTGATTTAATTGTCAACTTACCTGCATTCATCCGTATTCTGGTGTTTACTACCCCCCACCCTGCCTCTCCCCTGCCCCACGTCACCGCCCGGTAGCACTCCCACCAGGAGCCGCTACTGGTTCAGAGACGTGAAGAGCAAAGCTGATGGCATCTATGATGTAACCTCTTTAATGTGGGGGTCTGTGTGTCAGGTTTAGGATCTTTGGGACATTGATTTGTTAATCAAAGGTTTAGGTGGGCAGAATAGATATTAAGGCCCATCCACGGTGGTTTATGGTAAGGCTATATATGGTGTCAGAAAAGGTGCCTGCAAAGATAGTGTTTTGAATGAACGGACTATGTATTTCAGGAACTTAACACAGGCAAGGGAAAGTATGATTAGCAAGAATTTCTAGAAGGTGACTAGTACTTCTATGGAAGAATAATCCCAGTGAATGATGGCGATCCCTCTTGTTCTTTGCCCATGGCATATATAGTGTATTTTTCTAAGAGTGTTGCATGCTTTTTTAACTTTTGGTGCATATAGTTAGTAATGGTTCAGGGAACAAAAACTAGAAAAACGCGTACAATTCCCTAGTTAGGGTATGCAGTGCACATGATAACTCACATCGCCTAACATGCTCAACAACTTTTCTGGTGGTCCATGAAAAAAAAGCTATCTACCAAGAGCGCAATATAGCGGGTGGTGTGAGTTATGGTGTGCGCCGCATGCCATAGCTGGTAAATTTCAGGGCTTTTTTCAGGTTTGTGTTCAATTAATCACAACTAACCTTTAACTGTGTTTTCCTCTTTGGATTTCAGTGTGTTTTTTAGATGTTCTGCATTCACCTGTCAATTACTTGTTCCACCTGTGCATTGCCTTCTTCTGTACGCAGCAGTGGTTGGTGGACCCTGTGCCTCACCCCTGCTGGCGGACAACGTTTGCTGTACACTGCCATTGATTGTGTGCAACATTATTGCATCCATTTCCAGCAGAGGGGAAATCTTCACAGTGGGTTGAGCCTTGGCTGGAACTTCAGCTAATCCCTACATCAACCATCCATAAATGCAGGGCGTGACCTCTTTTTATTTTTTGGACGGATTTGTGGTACACAAACCATTGTTTTACGAACCCCGTCATGGGACGACAGACGAAAAATTTCCATTGTCCAATCATTTTTTAAATATGTTTGTATTTCAGACCCTTGAACTGTCCTCTAACCTGTGTTTGTTGACAGTTCTACTAAACCTGCGATAAAGATACGTTCTTTAATAAAATAAAATCCTGTGTGGGTGTCCCTTTACAAAGTTGTGTGTAAATCCGTTCAGAGGGTTTTTTACTGTAGATGTGAGAACTATTTAA
This sequence comes from Lissotriton helveticus, assembly GCF_964261635.1. NCBI lineage: Eukaryota > Metazoa > Chordata > Amphibia > Caudata > Salamandridae > Lissotriton > Lissotriton helveticus. The sequence continues at coordinate 1,387,229,601 of NC_136063.1, read as the reverse complement.
TATGAGAGCTAAAATAGGAAAACCCATCTTTTTGACCTTCCTCTTACCTCTCTGCCCCTGCATACAACTCCCGAAAAATTGCATTGCCGACAGGCCATAACTGCACCACAGTAGGTGAACGCCCTTTGATTTTCTTTCAAGGAGAAGCTGTGAACCACTTCAGCCATCTTTACACTTATTTCTATGTAATGGACGAGTATTGCTTACATTTCAGAAAATCTTTATTCACAGTCCAGTGAGCGAGAAAGATCATGCTAAAAAGAAGTCTGCAAATTGGACCGTATGCATAGCAATCCTACAATTCCCACAAGGGTAGGAAAATTGCTGAGTGCCAAAAATGCATATCAGTTCGTTCAGTGCGCCTACAAACCTCTGCAGGGACCTTGAAAGTGCAGTGTTTAAGGAGGAAGCCCAAAAGGCTGTTATTTTAAGATGAATTAAACTGATAATGTATAGTGCATATTTTCTAATGGTACTAAATTATCATTGCAAATGTTGGAAACTCCCACAAAAAAAATGTGTCTGGCTTCTAAAAACATTGTAATAAAAGCACTGTTCGAAACATTTCCCTACTGACCTAAGCAATCATATACAACCCGAAGAACTATAATTAAGTGCTTAAAATCTCTCAATGTTTCTACAGCGAAACTCGGTGTATTGGTTATTTTTGGACGTGTAATACACCATAATACATACATAAATATTTATATAATTTTTTTGCTTTAGGTGTTCGATATTGCACAACCTAGCCCCAAGGAGCACCAGAAAGGTTTGCATACCCTAGTTTTGTGGCAACAGAGGCGTCTCGGACATGTGAAACACATTGTGTGTGTGTGCACGATTTGCTGTATATATGTGTGTGTGTGTGTGTGTGTGTGCGTGTGTGTGTGTGTGTGTCTCTCTCATGTATGGTGGACAGTACTCACAAACAATATTACACACATCTCTGAACTCCCTCTGATAAAGGTATAACTCCTATTAAGCAACAATGATTTTTAGAGGAGCCAAACACCTTAGAGCAAAAAAAAATGTATGAAATCTTTTTTTATTATTATTTTTGTGGTGTTATTTCTTTAATCAATCAGTAACTTTATTCGATACTTTTCAGTAACATAAAAGTATACTACAAAATAGATAAAAAGCTTAACATTTTAAAATGTCTCTTCATATCTACAATACGATTATTAACATTCAAGAAAGTAGTCAATTAAAACAAAGTGCCAATTTCATTCCCTCAGGTGACTCTTTAAAAAAGCGGAAATTGTCCTATGCTTTTCCTAATTTTCAGCACCTGCCATATATAAGAAGATATTGTACAACATACATATTGGGTATGTAATTGTTGCAAAAATAAGAGTGCTGGTCTGCATTGTCTAAAATTAAGTGTTTTAAATACAGGTAAAATATATCTCTTCCTGGGACTTTGCAAAACAATATAATGTGCAAATTAGTTATGGGCGACACTTCGCATGGGCACATTGTTAACTTGGACAAAGAATGGCAGTTAGTTGGAAATCCTGCCATCAGCGTTAACATATTTGCCCTGAATCGGGTCAGAATAAACCTTTGTTGGTCATTGCATGCCAAGGTCAAATATGGTTTCAAGCCCTCCTGTAGAGTCTTTCTGTTGGATGTTTTTGTGCCCTCTGTCGTCCCTCTCCTTAATATTGCACTGTTCTGAACTCGCTGTTTCATCTGTTCTTTATCTAATAACCTACCGGTCTCAGGGTTGGTAAAAAGGTTTGGTAAGCCAATCTTCTTGCATGTGGATTTAACATATCTCAGCCAAGGGATTTCCATTGCATGATCTAAATTCATTGCATCACTAATATTAGTTTATTCAATCACATCTTTTCACGTGACCAAATTGATGGCCATAGCAATATAAGAGCTATCTTCAATCTGTCAGAGATATACGGGATTCCCAGTTCGGCATGAAATACACAGCTTGAGGAGCTGTGGAGAGGGAGAGGGTGCACTTAAGAAATTAATCCTCAACTCTTTGAATGCTTTGTATAGTTGCCATTCCCCAGTCCCCTGCACCACATGAAGCCACTGACTTACTTGCATACATGACAAGGAGTTCCCTTGTTGTTTTAAATCCCAGTTTTTTTGTAAATGTAGATATCCCATTAATGGATTTCTCCATTTGCACACATTTGCTGGGTACCATCGGGGACCATGAGTTCTAATTGTCAAAAAGTATCCCTAGATAGCAGAAGGTGGGTGATTTACTCAGATTATGTCCTTCTGCGTGAAAAACAGGTTTTATCTTAGGTTTGGCCCCATAGGTCATGGTATCAGTTTTAGAGTTATTTATTTTCAAATCCAGGTCTGCCATACAAATGATATAGTCATTTATGAGAGCATGTAACCCCCTCCCAGGTCTAGCAATTAATACAGTATCATCTGCATTTAATAGGACTGAGAGGGGGTGAGACCCCAGCATCGCTGTGTCCCTAGTTAAACCTAAGGCTGATTCTACTCAATTAATATAGAGCGAGAATAAGAAGGGGGTTATGACACAATCCTGCCTGACCCCTCTTTTGATGTTAAAGCTATCGGAGCATTCACCCTCCTCCAAAACGCACACAAGTATTTTCATCCATGTACAATTGCCTCATATAGTTGGTAATTCCTGCCTCAATCACCAGGCCCGTCATGATTTCCCACAGCCTTGAGTGCAATATGCAGTCAAAGACTGCTGACAAATCTATGAAGGAAAGGTATAGTGTCCCCTTTTTTGCCACTGTATACTTTCCTATAATGGTGCTTAGGTTCAGGCATTAATGAACATTGCTCAAATCTTTTTTTGAAGCCAAATTGGGTATCCACAAATATGTTATTTGCTACTGCCCACTCTTCCAATCTGTTGAGCAGGATGCGTCCCATGACCTTCAGGGTGCGTCCAGCAATGATATTGGCCGGTAATTTTGGGGTAGGAATTTGTCACCTCTTTTATAAATCGGCATAATGATCACAGTTTTCATAAGGAGGGAGGACCAACCACTATAGTAGCGTTATAGACATTTGTGAGCTACTGGTCCCAGAATTCTGGCTTCTTTCTGAACATGTCTACGGGGGGGTTCCGTCTGGGGCCTTCTCTTTACTACTCTCACTAAAAGCTCTTTTCTCTTCATGCAAGGACACCGGGTGGAGGGGGTGCTGTAAAGTAGTATTACAGTGCATATCTGTGTTCCCAGCTCTTTTATGTTACACTTGACCCAGGGACATCTTAAGGATTTGGGGGGCCCTGGGCAAAACATATATTGGGGGCCCCTATACAGAACACATTTGTTTTTTATTAACCATTTTCTGCTAATTCAAGTCCACAGGCCAAACAATACTAAATTATATGTTAATTTTGAACACAGTTCAGTTTGTCAAGGGGCCCCAAGGAAGCTGGTGGCCCTGGGCAATTGCCCACGTTGCCCATGCCTTAAAACGTCTCTGACTTGACCTGCTCTGGTCGTCAGGTGGTCTTCATATAGTGCTGAAAAATGATTATTATTTATCATTATTTATTAAAGGGGCTTGTAAAGCGCCTGGTGACACCTCCCGGCGTGTCCCCGCGCTGTGGAGAGAGAGACTTAACCAGAAACCAAGGGAGCTGGCTAATTAACAAGTAAACAGATGAGTCTTCAGCAGTTTCCTGAAGGAGGCCTCATTATTTTCTAACCTGATGGGTGTGGGGAGGGCGTTCCATTTCCTAGCCGCAAGAGTGCGGAAGGACTTGCCACCCATCCTGGCTTTTTTTATGCGCGATGTTTTAAGCAGCCCCATTCCCTTAGAGCGAAGGGTCCTATTCGGCTCGTAAGGTATGGCTAAATCGGACATATAAGAGGGGGCTTTTTGATGGATGATCCTGTGACACCACAGGAGAGCTTTGAATAGTATCCTCTGTCCAATGGGTAGCCAGTGAAGGGAGGCCAAGGAGGGTTTAGAAGGAGCCCTACGGGGAAGTCTAAGCACAAGGCGTGCAGCTGAATTTTGCAGGACTTGCAGCTTTCTGATGTTTTTATCAGATGTTCCCAGCAACAATACATTGCCATAGTCTATTCGGGAGGTAATAAGTGCCTGGGTCATGGTGCGCCTGGAGTTCAGGGGGAGCAGATCCAGGGTGCGGTTAAGGGTTTTCATGACTCCAAAGCACTTACCTACCGTTTTTTTGACATGGCTGTCATATGAAAGCTTATTGTCTATCCAGACACCCAAGTTCTTCGCTTCTTGACTAGGATTAGGTAAGGGTCCCAAACTAGTGGGCCACCAGTCCTTCGTCCACATAGTGTCTCTTCCTCCTATTACAAGTACCTCCGTTTTTGTACCATTTAATTTGAGGCAATTTTCATTCATCCAGGCTGCCAGTCTACTCATGCAGGATTTGAAGTTATCAGCCTCAGAGGAGGGAGCTTGAGATAGGGAGATCAGCAGTTGGGTATCGTCGGCGTAAGAGACTAACTCTACGCCGAACGATTGTACCACCTCTGCCAGAGGAGCCATGTACAGATTGAACAGGGTGGGACTCAGGGCAGAGCCCTGAGGTACCCCCTGTTCCAGTGTCATACTATCTGAGAGGAAGGTCCCTCTTTGGACCTGAAAGCTTCTGTTGGTAAGAAAAGCCTTCAGCCATCCCAAAGCCTCTTTGATGACACCCGCTCGGTTTAGACACTGTAGCAAGGTGTAGTGAGCTACAGTGTCAAACGCGGCACTTAGATCTAACATGATAAGGGCCATAGTCTTGCCTTCATCGGCTCCCTCCCGCAGGGTTTCGGTGGCTCTCAGGAGAGCTGTTTCAGTGGAGAATCTTGGTCTGAAACCGGACTGAGATGTATGAAAGGCATTTTGGGTTTCAAGATGTGCCATAAGTTGGACATTGGCAATTTTCTCTGCTAGCTTAGCCAGATAAGGTAGCAGGGAGATGGGACGTAGATTCTCTAACAGATCTTGACTCACATTGGGTTTTTTCTTGATGGGGAGGACTATGGCTTTCTTCCATACTGCAGGTAGACAGGCAGTGGAAAAAGAAAGTTGCAGTATGTGTCTGAAATGGGGCTCTAAGACTGACAGACTAGCTGCTAGGATTTTCGGAGGCGCAGGATCACTTGGAGAGCCTGATTTAATGCTTTTACAAGTGGATATTAGAATGTCGGCAGAGGGAACAGAGAAAGCGTCAAGATGAAATTGAGCGCTTATAAGATCTTTACTTTCCACAAAATCAATACCAGACACTTTACTACCAGAAAAACTTGCATATATATTCGCGATTTTTCCAGAAAAATAATTCGCGATTTTATTGCAAGTTTCCACAGAATCAGTGTGGGAGGCAGGGCTGGAGTCAATTATAGATATTTCCTTAAATATCTGAAAAAGCTCCTTCGAGGAGTTCTCAGCTTCTTGAATCCGGTCATTGTAATGGGAAGCTTTGGACGCTCGTATCTTTTTGTTATATTCTTTTTGTGCAGCTTTGTAACGGATTTTAATTTCCGGACAGAAATTTAGCCGCCATTCTCTTTCAAGCTTTTTGCAAGCAGTTTTGGCGCTTTGAAGCTCCTGACTAAACCAAGGGGCCGATTTACTTTTCCGCGTGGCATTAGTCATAGTGCGTTTAGGGGCAGTGCTGTCAAGGGCTTTAGTGATGGATGATTGCAGGTGATTATATGCTGTATCACATTCCAGACCTTTCGGCGGTCCAGCCTCTTGGAGGATTTTAGTAAAGGAGTCTATGGAATTTTTTTTCCATTTCCTACATGTGTATTGCTGTAAGTTTTGTTTATGATACACATTGCCGTCCATATGGAATAGTATAGGGATGACAAAGTGATCGGACCAAGGTATTGGCTGGTGAGGTAGAATTTGAACTCCCTTCCAGTTCCCAAATACAGGGTCTAATAGGTGTCCATGTTGGTGTGAGGGTTCGGAGTTTTTTAGCTCTAGTTGTAGGGAGAGTAGCTCAGCTATAATATCTGTTGCCTCCTTATCTGAAGAGTCCTCAAAATGGACATTGAGATCGCCTAGTACCAGTAAGCGATTTCTCCTGAGAGCAAGATGGGTTAGGGACTCCATGAGAGTGGGAATGAAATCATAGATCCTACCAGGAGGGCGATACATAAGGATACCAGAAAGAGAGTGATTAGGCCCTATGGTTATGGTGAAGGAGCCAGCTTCACTATGGTCAACAAAAGTAGGAAAGAGGGTGCATTCTATAGGTGCTTTAGTGGCGATAGCAATACCGCCTCCTCTACCCTCCTTTCTATCCAGTCGCGATAAGGAATAGCCAGGTGGTAGGGCCTGAATAATGTCAGGATCTGAATAATCGTCCAGCCAGGTTTCCGTGAGAAACAGAATATCAATATTATCATCTTCAAGTAGATGAAATATCTCTACACAGTGTTTCCGCATGGATCTACAGTTCAGTAGAGCTGCCTTTACTGTGTTTGTGGTTTTGCCAAGAATCACGTTAGTAAATGGCGAGAACGTACATGCGCTACAGTTCTTCATCGATAGTGCACTCATGGCATGGTTGCAGCACAGGGGAATGTGGTGCTTTAGGTCTAACAGTTCCTGTCTGCCATACCTTATGGTAACGGGTGTAGGCAAGCCAGGGGTTTTGGCCCCATGCCCCGTCCGGCCGCGGACGGGCGCAGACGGGCTGGACTTTGGCTCGACTTCGGCTCGCTTCCGGCGCGCCCGCTGCACGCGTCCGCTGCGCGGACGCTGACCCAGACACATTTATAGGGAGAGCGGGGGTCGCTAGAGCGCTGAGCTGTGAGCCCTGAACCCGGAAGTGCTGGGCTCCTCCTCACCCTCCGCTCAAACGCCCATGATTGGACGCGGCGGAACAGGGCGGGAGTGGGCGGACTACGTGGATTCCCCAAGCTCTGACTCAGCCTGGAGATGAGGTGGGGTGCAGGTATAGTGCAATACAGTTTTCAAATTCAATTTCAGTTCAGTTTTAAAATATCAGTATCAACATACACGATCACGTTTTAAAAAGAGCCTCAGTCGCAACAATTAAAAACAGCGCGCTAGAAGTGCAGCGCTATCCGTGCAGCTGATAACACCCAAAGCGCTAAGTAGATTGAGCCTGCCTCTGCCACCGGCAAGACTCTTCTCCACGATGTATCCAAACTTCCTCTGATATGTGGACTTCAGTTGATGGAGCATACAAACCCTTAAAGTAGCTGTTATTTATTACCCTCTAGAAGGATTTACTATCATTTAGTGCACTAGCCCGTACCAGTTCCTCCCAAGCTGTTTCTAGGATACTGTGCTTTCTACGTGCAATAGTCTGCTTAAAGTGCATGTGAGCCAATCTGATTTCTTGCAGGTCCTTTGGTATCTGCTTTAACGCAAAGTGAAGCTGTTTTCTTGCTAGTGTAAACTCTTGTGTCAAACCAGCCTGTCTCACTGGTTCGTGTTGGGTGCCTCCTACAGCTCAATGCTTGTTTAACACAGCAAGTAATAGCAGAGAAAGAGTTAATAATATGTACTGGGTCAGACTTGGAATCTAAGCATAGCTCGATCTCTGGCATAGTGTGCTGTATTACGGATGGGAGAAAGACTAGGTGGTCTACTTTCTCCCATTTAATAGAGAACCCATTTGTAGATTTCAAAATTGGGTCAAAAGTCACCTGTGGTCTAGTTTTCTGTTTCATAGATAGGGTCGTCTTTATCCCAATCATTGGGTGATCACTATAGCCTGCGAAGGTAACGTTGAAGCCTCTAATGTCTAGATCTAAAGCTTCAAAGGTCATAATAAAATCTATTGTAGATTCATAATCACTTCTAGAGAAAGTAGGTGCTAGGCTATTATTCTCAATTTTATTTTGAATCCTCAAACTTAGTGTTACCATAAGGCTATTCAAAGATAGTCCCTTTGTGCGTCATGTTTAAAGTGCTTGAGGGCCTCACCTTGAGTATCTGTTATGCCACAGATTGATTTGGCTGTATATGGGCAATGATTTATATTAAAGTGCCCTACCCATATAATGCTTACGGGGTTGTGATAGGAATCTGAGACTTTCTCAATGGCAAGTTACAGGTCTGTCACTACTTGGGTTCTTAGGCTAGCAAAGCAGTTCATGTAAAAATTAATTAGTAAGATATGCCGTACCTCGCCAACATCGCATAACAATAGGTGAAAATAAGGGGGTTTATTAAAGAATTTCAGACTTTTTCATGGAATGGTACTCAGTTATAGGTCACAAGTCCCCCTTTAGCCCTACCCCTTTCAGACGTACTGCCGTGGTAAAGAAGCCTAAATATCCATCGATATGGTGGGCCGACATCTCCCATGTCTTTTGCAGGCCGAGAATGTGAGCGTCTAATACCAAACTATGCCAATTGGGAATGCCGACCTTACTTTTAAGCCCTGAAACATTCCACGAGCTAAGCCATATCAGAGGGTCTATTGGTTCAGTTACATCATTACTTTGATCTACGAGTTCCTTCACCCCTGGCCGCACTATAATGAAGTGCTTTAAACTCAGTCAATGTTTCTACAGAAAACTCGGTATATTGATTATTTTTGCAATTGTAATGCACCATAATACAAACATAAATATTTATATTTTTTTTTCTTTGTGTTCGATATTGCACAACCTAGCCCCAAGGAGCACCGGAAAAGTTTGCATACACCAGTTTTGTGGCAACATGAGCGTATCAGACATGTGGAACGTGTGTTCATGTCCACGATTTGCTGTATATAGAAAACTGTGTGTATGTGTGTGTGTGGCATGTATTGTGGACAGTACTCTCAAAAAATATTACACACATCTCTGAAGTCCCTCTGATAAAGGTTGGGTATAACTCCTATTAAGCAACACTGACTTTTAGAGGAGCCAAACACCTTAGAGCAAAAACTTATTTCTCAGAACTTTTTTTATTATTTTTTTATCATAAATACAATACATGAAGAAACACTATAACTTAAAGTACAAATAATGAATTACTGATAACAGAATGATATACCTATCAATGTATTTGGACACCCTAAGATGTACAGATATAGCTAGCTACCCATCAGGCATACTAATCAAACATACTCCATTCTCTCTTATACCAAACACAACCATCAATGAAATGGAGCACCTGGTTTTCAAGATTGATCATATATACTGCACTGATAAAAAGTGGATCACATTGGATTTTCTTAAATATCATAGGTAGCAGTTTCTATTCTGCTGTAATATACAGTCCTAAATCAAATCATACATATTCTTTTCTTGTTCCATCACTTGAAAAGAGGTAACACGTTTTGGTGAATCACCAAGGGTGAGGTGGCAACTTCCTCAGGGCAGGGCAAAGTAGGGCACACCACCAATGTAAAACACGAGGATGGTGGGTTAGCAATCCAGTGTAAAGCTACTCTGTAGATATGATTGGGGGCATTTGAGGAATATAACTATGCACCGATAATCCACATATATGTTCTGAAGAGATTATAATCTCCTCTCACGGGGATTTCAATGGACAATAAAAAAGACATAGAGGCGATGAAAAGAACATATGTGGGAAAAGCTGTGCATCCGTTAAGGAATCTAGTTCAAGAAGAGTGCCTTTGAGGCTGTGTTAGGGTGGGGTGGGGCTAGTGGCACAGGGGGAGAAGTGGTGGGCACACTCTAAATGCACATGATGGTTTTGCCAGCCGTCTTCGGCCAGCTAAACAGTCATGCACACTTTGCATGTTCCCCACCAGGCTGTAATTCACAGCCTAGTGTGGAACATGCACAGGCTCCCTGTCCCCATCTGAGCACCCGGACCATGGCGCACCGAACCATGGCGCTCAGACCAATCACAACGCTGTATTGCAGCGTTGTAATTGGCTATGGGGAGCTTGTGTGCATCCTGCTTCTAAAACTCGCTGGAGAAGCAGAGAGACCACGGTGGCTGTGAGGCAGTAAGTGGCCTTTTTTTTATTTTATTTCCCCCGTCACACTCCCAACCCTGTTCCCAGCCAGACACTACTGGTAAGGCATCAGACCCGCCCTGTTTAGAGCAAACGGTCTTATGTCCTTTTTTCTGTCCATCACCACCAGATGCAACACAGTACCTGTCTGTCGATGGTCTCTAGATATGGTGGGCGGCATCCCAGCCAGTGGGGCGAAGGTAATGGCCTCCTCCAGACTGATGGATGGCGGAACATCAGTCATACCTTAAATCAGGCCCATAGTGTATTTATAAATGCGCAGGGCAGGCTGTAAAGTGCTACTTAGAGGTCGTGCTATGCCTCAACTGTAACATCCATGGAGCACGCAAGGGAGAAGAAGGGTTCATGCACCTTTTCTGACCTACTTGTTTCTTTGTTGTTTTTTTTACTGCTCCATAATTTCTTCATCTGCAAATGTAATATGAGGCAGAGAAAACATGGAGGTGACTCAGAAATGCATTTTTCATTGACTATGGACATTTCATTGCAAGATTGTGTATTTTTTTTATTTCATATGTGGCCGCTCCTAATTTTATTAAAATAGATTTCTCACCGTCAGTTAAAAGAACTGTCACAAATGGGCACATTGAAATGGCTCCCTGCTCCATTGGAATGTATTTCTTTTTCTATCTCACTGACTCCCTCACTCACTACGCTTTTCCTACTGGCTCCATCACTTACTCTACTTTTATCTCTGCACGTACTTTCCATCACTTACTCCTCTCGCCTCTCTCACACACTCACAAAGTAATTGACAAATGTCTCAAATTCACAATAATGTCTACGCAAGTACTCCCATTAAGCTTGCATGGGGTGAGAGAGGTGTTTTTAACAAGGTAGAGAGAGGAGTGTGCTGTGTATTAGAGCACTACATTTCACTTTTCTGAACGCAAACACAATTGGCATCTGGGCCACCTTTAATGCACGGCACCATGCTAATTTGACCTTTTAGGAAATATATTTCTTTGTGAGTGAGGTTAATGCCTCATAAATTAATACCGCTTTTTGTCAAAGCTAATGTATTAATCCAACAATAACCGTTTTCATTTTGGGGGTCAGAATTACAGGAGCAGCAATACCCTGACAATACATCCATGATATCAAAACAAAAAAATTGAAAACTACATTCCGCGTTGCGCATAACAATAGCATAACATGTACTGTTGCTCAACAATTTACCTTTTTAACAATTCCAGTGAATAGTAGCATATGCTCTTGCAACACTATGCTAACCAGTAGCGGCCGGTGGTGGGAGTGCTGCGGGGCGGGTGTGGAGCAGGGTGGGGGTAGTAAACTATAGGATACGGCCCAACGGAGGTAAGTAAACAAATAAATAAATACATCGAATTTCGTTACGCACACTGCATCGCATTTGGCAATGCAGCGCGCACAATGAAATTCGTTTTATTTTTTTATTTGTTTACTTACCTCTGTTCGCCCGTATGCCGTAGTCTACATCCACCACCACCACATCCACCACCACCGCATCCACCACATCCACCACCACATCCACCACCACACCCACCACCACCTCCACGCCCACAACCACCACCTCGTCCACAACCACCACTCTCCACCACCACGTCCACCACCACCACATCCACCACATCCACCACCACTACATCCACCACCACCATGTCCACCACCACCACCTCCACCATCACCACACCCACCTCCACCACGTCCACCACCACCACATCCACCCCTACCACACCCACCACCACCACCACATCCACCACCACCACCACGTCCACCACCACCACCACCACCATGTCCACCACCACCACCACCACCAAGTCCACCACGAGGCCACCTCACTCTATCGCCCTCACTCTATCTATCTATCGCTCTCACTCTATCTATCGCCCTCACTTTATCTATCAGTCGCCTTCACTCTATCTATCTGTCGCCCTCACTCTATCTGTCGCCCTCACTCTATCTATCTATCGCCCTCACTCTATCTATCTATCTATCTATCTATCTATCTATCTATCTATCTATCTATCTATCTATCTATCTATCTATCTATCTATCTATCTATCTATCTATCCATCGCCCTCACTCTATCTATCTATCTATCTATCTATCTATCTATCTATCTATCTATCTATCTATCTATCTATCTATCTATCTATCTATCTATCTATCTATCTATCTATCTATCTATCTATCTATCTATCTATCGCCCTCACTATATCTATCACCCTCACTCTATCTATTGCCCTCACTCTATCTATCTATTGCCCTCACTCTACCTATCTATCTATCTATCTATATATCTATCGCCCTCACTCTATCTATCTATCGCCCTCACTCTATCTATCGCCCTCACTCTACCTATCTATTGCCCTCACTCTATCTATCTATCGCCCTCACTCTATTTGTCTATCTATCTGTCGCCCTCACTCTGTCTATCTATCGCACTCACTCTATCGCCATCACTCTATCTATCTATCTATCGATCGCCCTCACTCTATCTATCTGTCTATCTATCTATCGCCCTAACTCTATCTATCTATCTATAGCCCTCACTCTATCTATCTATCACACTCACTCTATCTATCTATCGCATCACCACAGCATCACTCAGCACCACCACAGCATCAATCTGTGCAACCATTCAACAACAACTGGTTCAAGCTTTAATACAAATGTCACAAAAACATGTTAATATTTCACTTCTGTTCTTGGATTTTTGTCACAATAAAATACACTGAACATAAACTTCACAAAAGTTATTTACAAAAGTTTAAGCTATTGCCATTATAAATTACAATAGCTTTTATTTAAGTATTAATTATTTTTAAAAAGCCATTGTTATTTGTAATATCATTACATCTAAGTCACGTAAATACACAAATGCTATAGGTGTCACATTTGCGAAAGTTAAAACTATTGGCATTGTAAATGACAAAGCTATTAATTTCGCTATTTTCAAAACCAACACATAAATAAAAAATTAGTCATTTACAATACCAATAGCTCAAACTTTCCTAATGCGAGACCTATTGCATTGCAAATGCTTGTTTGACACTCTGATGGCGCTATGTGCTGGGCTTCCCCGTATTCACAAAGCCACCCTGTGTGGCTTCTCATGGCCTTGTAAATACGGCCACCTTTCACGCATCACTTTGCGTGAAAGGAGCATGCAATGGGTATTGCTGTGGGCGTTCCACTGCAACATCCATTGCTATTTGACGCTGCCCCAGATTTACAAGGATTTGTAAATCTGAGGAAGCGCCAAAAACAAATGCCATTGAAAAGCAGGCGTTAGAGTGGCACAATACTGAGAAATGCTTATAGTTCTCCTCGTTTTTTACTCTCACTATGCAAATTGCCTTTACTGCTAGTTTATGTAATTATGCCTCCCAATACCTGCGAGATAGGCTCTCGGCTTTAAAGTATGCTTCTCTGTTTGTAATTAATGGCACAATTAGTTAATGAGTAGAGTTCCCAGTTTTCCATATAGTACTGATAACCACATATAAATACAGGCACAAAACTGTTGATTTCCATTTTTGTATTCATTTTTAAATGCCGAAACAATGGAAATGAGTTTGCCCTTTTAGTGACTTGCAACACTCTTAACCATTACTGCCATCCCAGCATGCGGAGCTAAAATCACTTTGCCTAATTAAAGTTCCATAGCTGTAAATGTGTACATTTACTTGTACTAAAGTGCTATAGATGTCAGTATTGTTGCATTTTTGATGGTAAATCATAGACCTAAAAACCCGGTGGCGTTGAGGGGTACATATGTGCGCGCGCCCACACGTGTGTGCATTTATCCTTTAAATACACGTGGAAATATAGTACCTGCTATTTCTTTTTTTTCAAGACACAACGAATAAATATGGATAAATATTACCGGTAATTAGTAGAACAGTAAATATTGATGAGTACAGCCAGAGATGTTAAAAAACCCATACATATCATAAAACGGTGTAGCCTATTTTTAAGATGAATCAATCTGGGACACCCGTAGTGTCTTTGTCACCATGTGAGTAAGCTTGCAAGCCTACTCTTTTTAAGAGGCTTTGTGGGCTAAGAGTCAAGTGGTTGTATCCTGCCAACTCTGTAGGTAGATGGAAAAATGCATTTTCTCGAGAGCTGAAGGAGAGACTCGAGACTTCAAACATTTTATTATTTGTACCAGCGAGGAGATGGAGTTGCTTAAGAGGAATACATGCGACCAGGTCGGTGATATTAATTTGACAAAAACATAGGGGACTTGTTTTAAAAAAAGCGAAAAAACTTTACAATCTTACTCATTGTGGACAGTGAGACAGTGCTCTATTCTAAAAATACAATTAAATCATGTCATTCTTTTGACTTGACCAAGTGAAAGAATGTGAGGAGAGTGTGACAAGGCGATATGGTGAAATGACCAAGTTGAAGATTTCAGCCACAGAAGATCAGCATCTGATAATTGTTTTGCCCATTGTACTAAACTGTGTGATCCTGAGCAAAAATAAATTGTCTTAGTTATTGGAAGTGTCTGTGTGCTATTTAGTTTGTAGAGTGTTTTATATAAGAGCATGTATCAAGAGTGACCACTCTGAGATTTATTAACCTGCAAAAAACCTAAGAGCGTGCCCTGAAGGGAGAGTAAGGGCATGCAATTGTTTTGCTGCATAGGTTATAGTTTCATAGTTCTATCTACTGTGTTTGTTTGAGTAAATTCTTTTTAGGTAATATTAGGAGATCAAGAACATTGTCTGTAAATGTTATGTTTGACAAAGGCTTCACATTAGGGATTGATTTGTTATTTTATTCTCCTCACATTGTTGTTAGGATAAAATTAGAGGCATTGTTTCATTGTGGCTACTTGAGAATGATTACAAATATATTTCATGATCAAAGTTTGTTGCAAAGCTCTTGTTGCTCATAATTGTGAGAGTTAAGGGCAGCTGCAAATTCATTTGGCATAAACTTAAGTGAACAAGTAGAGTTTCAGGATTGAACAATCTCGATGCATTTGCTGTATATCACAACAATTAGTAGATAAGAGTCATCCCAGTGGTTGTGCAGCCAGTTTTATCCAGTCCATTGACTTCCTTCTGCGTATTTCAGCCAACACACTGCTGGTGAAGTTCACAAGTGCACAGCTGGCTCTGCAGACGTCTTAGCTGAACTTTGCCAAAACTTGACACGTGAATCCAAAATCGGTGACATGGGTCAGTTGGAAAAAACTCTGAAATCCAAAACTGTCCCTAAAGCTAAGGAATGAATGGAAACTTTATGAATAATAAATGAGTGATTGCTTTGCTATATGATTTGACACCCACAAGAAGATGTAATGGGACTGAGAAAGGGGACAAATGTACGGTGAGGGTGGTGTTGCTTGGCCAGAGATTGGATGCAGGACCTGAATTTGGATGTGGTGAGAAAGTGGGTTGGTTTGAGAAACCTGATCTGCAGCGAGATTGAGAAAGGCATGAGAGGAAGTACCGAGAGCAAGGATGGGGTAGTTAATGATTTAGCCTTGAGAACGCGCATGACCAAACACTGGTTTATGTTTTGTGAGGCTTACACTTATACAACTATGTTTTTAATTTTGACACTTGTAAAATTGCTGCTTCTAAAAATCTGGATGGACGTCTCCAATTTTCTGCCTTTGAGCCAATGTTTCCTTCAGAAAAAACCTTAATCTGATTTTCTGCATTTAAAAAAAATTATAGTTAAGACATAATATGGTGTAGGGCCCACTTGAAACCTGATTGCAGAATCTAAGATTTTCGGAATGAATGGATAGGAGCACTTAATTGGAACAACTTTAGATGGAACACTGTACAACTTTTGAGATGGGAATCTCCCTTGCATGGTGTATGTGTGTAAACCCCCGACCTGAGTGCCCGACTGCATGTGCATTTGGTATCCTGACATTTATTTTCACCATAGAATCATGCTAACCTAGCTTGAGTGCAGAGGCCTAGGCCTGTCCCTGCCAGAATCTCACCTTGATTTTCCACGGGAGCAAGAGGAAAGTCACGATTCAAGGTCCCAACCTCCTTGTCGACTGAGATGGCCCAAACTAAGCCAAAGCTAATCCCACCAATGGGGAAGAGGGGAAGGGATGAGAGACAGAAAATGTGAGCATCCACTGATGACTGCGTTGCAGGAGTTACGCCTATTAAGTCCTGTCAAAGGCTTTTCCTGTTGTAATATAAACAAGAATGTATTTAGGAAAGGCACCTAAAGATAAGTCCCTATATATTTCTGAGATGCATCTCTTTATATTCTTGCACCTGTTGGAACCTCCTCTTCCGTCTACAGTGGTGATAACAAGGCCAACTGGTAAAGTCACATATTTATAGGTGAAAGACAGAAAGACTGATATGTAGGAATCAGTATCATCATTTCGCTCCCTGAGTTATCGAATATACCTTTTAATGCCTTACCTCTTACAATCTTTACATCTTCGAAACAGGCTTATTGCTGGGTGGCTAAGTACAAAGTATAAACAATGGAACAACGTATATATGATCTAAATGCATTAAGTCCTGCGCTTAGTTTTTTGCCATCTCATGGTCATCAAAACAAAAATGAACAAGCCTGGTAACTGATTAGTCATGCTTAGAGTTCCATGAGATATTGTGTGAAACAAGACCCAGTCCTCAAATATTACTGATGTTGGTTGTAATGTTTGTATCCCCCACAGATGAAAGCAAGCACAAGATTTCTTCAGGACACAAGAGTGTTACACTTCAGGCACAAGTCAGATAAGTATTGCTTTTGTAGTCTTTAACAGGAATCCAGAAGCGTGCTAACACATTACTGAATCGGTGTCAGTTGCGACTTAGATCCTTTGTGTTGTCTTTCCTCGATTTTTGAGGTGCGTCAGCAAGAGATCCTGATCGAGGAGCAGAGCGGAGGAGGGATCACCAGGAAATACTGAAACTGAAGTCCCACTGACGAAATCCACACAACAGGAGATGCCGTAAAAGGATACAGAGAACCGTGAGGAACAGCCAGAAGTCAGGTAAGAGACGTGACAGCAGGAAGCTGCAGGCCCGAACAACTGGAACGGCAAGCAGCCTCCTGCTAAGCTGTGCGCCTCTTATTGTCTACCTTCTCTGCCCACTCCTGCGGCACATGAGAGTCTGCTCCGGCACAGGCATGCCAACAGTCTCTGACTATATGAGGTCCTGGACCTGTGCTGTGATTTGGAGAGGCACACCAAGTGTGCCTTCATGGCAGGCTGAGGACTGCTGTCCCTCTCTTGGGTATAACACATAAAGTAGTGGTGGCTGCATACCGTGTTTTAGAGATTGGTAGAGTAATCAGACCTTTTATCTGGGTTATGAGTGTGTGCCGCTTATGTAAAGCTCAGCTGTTATGTGTGTACGCAGAAGCTTGTGCTCGCATGCTATGTGTATATCACGTGGCGTGTACATGCAGCATGTCTGCATTAGAAAGGCTTCATATGTGAGTTTTCAAGGGGCTGCTGATTCGTTTTTTCTTAGCACTGCCATTTGGTTGACGGTAGAGGTGAAGGGTGAGACTGCAGATTCTGCTGTGTTAGATGAGGACATTTCTAGGTTAGACTGACCTTTTGCCTTATACCTGATTACTATTCCAGTGAGGCTGATGACAGACAAGTGCAGAAACCTCACACTTCATTGCACCTGAGTTAATGGGTGCACCGGTTTGAAATCAGTCCCTGTGATTACCTGCAATGAGATGCATCACTCTATGCAAAGAGTGTCTGGAGAATAGCCTAAGTAAGACATAGAAAAGAGAATCACCCCAAATTGGTTCTTGAAGTTGGAAACTGTGGATCCACTTACCCCGTCTAAAGGGTGTGTATAAAAGTGGAACCCAAACCACCCCACTTGGTTCCAGTTCCAAGTACTTCTTAACCATGAAGCGAGTGCTCTGTAGAGTACTGTAAGGCCTTCTGTGTGACCACAGCTGGTGCTTGCTGGACAGCCAGTCTCCCAGAGTTGAGGGGACATCACCTAAAGACTGCATTATATGCTGGGGGAGCTTGGGGCCCAATTCACAAAGGGCCTCTGCACTTGTATTGTGTTGGGGCCTACATTGATGAGGGGAACTCCACTATGCCATTACTCATTGCGGAGGTCTTGCCACGAGTGTGGGGACCCTTCCACGAGTGCAGGCCCCCTGCTATGACTACATAGCCTCCCCAATGGTGTGGTGGCCCTTTGTGACGTGGCCCCTGAGAGTCTGACTGCTGCCTGTAAGCCTGCATGCCTGTTGAGAGAGAGAGACCGCATGCCTGTTTCAGCAAAAAGGGTGCTGTCCGGGAGGAGATGCTAAAAAGGTCACAGGGGCCTAAGGAAATCCAGAGTTACTAACTGAGAACGAAGCCAGGAGCTATCTGTGCTGCAAAGTGTTCCCTTGATCCCTGAGACAAGGTTCTTGGCAGAAACGGCTTACAGCCTTTGTAAGTGCATCATCCTGATTGGGGCTGCAACTGACTGTGTTGGGCAGGTCAGCGCTGCAACTTCCTCCATCAGTCTGATTGGGGCTGCAATTGCCTGGATCGATCCATAACTGTTGTGGTGATTACACTGGCCTGATCGGGACTACAACTGCTCTGGTGCCTGCTCTGGTCACTGCACCATCCCTGTCAGGGCTTGTACTTAAGTTGGTCGAGTAGCCCAGTCAGGGCTAACTCCCATCCCATGGGTGGACAGAGTCACAGCAGCCGGGTGCACTCTTGCACATAAGCGCCAGGGCCACTGCTCACCACTGGACAGAGCTCAGTGGCTGCATGTATGGAGACACAGCCACATCTGGCCTCCTTGTTGGCCCTTGAGACTGTTGTTAATCAGTGCAGCCTTCCTCCTGTCGGAGGGCAGCATGGACACCAGATCAAATCAAGAGGGGCATATGACACTAAACGCTTTACCCACAACGCCACCAGGAGAACCTTCAGAAATATAAAGTGTGTGTGCATTTGACCTGTGGGGTAATTGACACTGCATCTGAGCATGACTTATTCTATTGCCCTAACCGATGGGGTAGGAGACAGGCTACAAAGGGGTCACCCAGGTGGAATTAGCATAAGTAGAGTTAACAGGTGAAGCTCCATATAGGAGTTTTGGAACCAGAATGTCTGCCCTGTATACTTGATTGTATTGTGGAGTATTTGGTACTGCGGTGTGAACTACAAGTACTTTATTTGTAATAGACAAGTTCTGGATTGGACAGTAAAGTTAATGTGTCTGTTGGTTGATTGTTGAGTTCTGAATGTATGCATGCCCATACTATCTCCCTTAGAAGCCTGCGGCTGCTTGCCTTTGCCTCCTTGAGAGTCCAGTACAGAAAGAGCTCAGTTTCCAGAGCCATAGTAGGCAACACTCCAGGACACCAATGGCAAGCAGCCTCAGCCACCATGGTAGGGGGCCAGCAACTCCTGTCTGTCCTGGCGTCCTTTGAACAGGGTCTAAAAAACGGTTTAATTACTTTAACAATGTTTGCCATTTAAAGCACAAAGAGATCCTGTAGTTTGCCAGTATAGCACCATGTTGGCCAAGTATTAAAGCTTTGGAAAGAACCAAGGTCTCCAAGTTACAAGATCAGCAACTTAGCCAATTGACCACACCTCCACCCTTAGTTACACTGCTCTGCCTTGTTCAAAGTGCCCTCTTTTTTGGGGGTCCATCACACTTGTCCTACAAACCAGATTAGCCAATATGCTCTTGTTTCTTTCCATGCTTCTTTTCAGCAGCTTGACTCTTCACCTGCTACATTGGCCACATATCTTTCAAATTGAACAAGTCTTAGAGACTCCACAGACCAAGGGAAGTTAAACCGGGCTGAAAGTGGGCAATCAGGCCATTCTACAGGGAAATAGATATGGTGGGTTTGTTTTTTAAATGCTTACCTCTTTGCCCTGCCAACATTGCATAGGGCACACATTGTCTTAATTGTATTAGTATTTTCTCTGATTGGTATTTTTTAAAACTAGTTTAGTGAAACAATTGTTTCCTTTACGTTGGTTTCTTTGCAAAATAATCACCTGTTAATTAAATAGAAAAGTAATGTTAGAGGATAAAGGGATGTGCTCTCTGAAAATTCATTACAGCAGCTAAAGGGAAAAATTAAAACGTTGCCTTTTTTTAGTGGCAATGCCCTTCCCTCTTTCGCCACCAAGTTGTTTACACCTGTATTAACCGAAACAAACATTGGGTTTGGTTTGATTTAATTTGAGGTATCTAACCCTTGTAAAGATGTGTTCTGGTTCAGGAGAAACACAGCTGCAAGTAAGGTTTTCATCTTTATCCTTTATCTTTTGACCTATTTTAGGCTTTCTGACAGTCACTAAAGAGGCATCGGCGTTGGAGATTTGCGTTACTAAACACGTCAACTTCGTATTACGGAAGCACGGACCGGTTACGCCACAGAAACTGTTTGTCGACCCAAGTGGGACCCCATGTCGTGCTATTGAAATTGTTTGTGGGGCGCTTGAGAAGGAGTCCATATTTCAGAGGAGCCATATCAATATATACGTCTACTGTTATTTAACTTTTATCGTGACCTGCCGAGAACTGCCCCTTTAAGCACCTTATTCGAATTTTTGGATCTACCGAATTCCCTTATCTGTACCGATAGGACCATCGTCTACCTATTGGGTCTCATATCAAACGTACGGACATATGCTGTTCTTCGGTCCGACTACAGGAAGTCCTCACATTATATGATTAGCTCTGACGAAGTTCCCGTGGCACTGGGGAACGAAATGCGTTGGCTGTGTGCCGCTGTTGTTATCTAATAAAAAGAAGAACCTTCCAAGAATTTATTTCTCTTTTGATTGTTTATGTAGTGCACCTTCCTTTTGTCTTTAAGTCACTAAAGAGCTGGGTGGCTGAAGACCCCTACACTCTCCTGAACACAATCTATCGTCAGTCAATAGACATAAGCCAGAAAGCAAATACCCAAGACTACTACTAAACTTTAAGAATCGTAAAACACCCCTTACATCTGTAGTATCATTTGGGTGCCTAAGAATATTTACAATTTTGTTTTCACATGGATTACTAGATATTGTAAGTTTCTTGAACTATGCAATTTTTTCAGGAGCTGCTACCCCTGCATATACA
Source organism: Lissotriton helveticus (assembly GCF_964261635.1). Lineage (NCBI taxonomy): Eukaryota > Metazoa > Chordata > Amphibia > Caudata > Salamandridae > Lissotriton > Lissotriton helveticus. The sequence goes on along the minus strand of NC_136063.1, from coordinate 1,387,208,601 downwards.
AATGAGTCTTTTAAGACTTGGCCATAAAGAGTGTAAAGACATTGTTCTATTTTTCTGCTCCCCTTCCTACACAACTGTTTGCTAACTGCCTGAGCCAGCAGGCAGGACCAGAAAAAGGCGTTATCACTATAAGGCATCAGGCAGGAACCTGGGCTGTTTTCTCTGGAGCTTCCCATTTATGGATGGTTTGTTTTTGTTTTTGACTGTTTTCCGTTCTTGGAATGGGTGTTTCTTAATTGCAGTTTTGATTATCAAATGATCTTCTCAAACCCTTTCTCCTTTTGCTGTAAATGTAATTTATGACTTATTTACAAAAATGTATTGCCTGAGCCAGGCTAGAAGCTTAACTTCACAAGGCCTGGTTCCTCCCTCTAGATGATATTGATTGTCAGAAGGCAAGGCCCTCACATTGTAGCATCTGCAAATAAGTACTAGTCTTGTATATATGCAGTAGCAAGGGCTATTATTGTCTTGCTCTGTTGGTGCAGAGATTCCTGTATCCACACATACAACCTTCAGTCAGAGATCCTCAGCGAAGTAGTGAATCTGCCATTTGATGGTAAAATTTCCTCATCCGGGATCTGTGAGGTGGTATGGAAGTGCAAAACAAGCATGATTACAGCTAAGACAATTGGTGTAAATTGTAATATCCCCACCTGTATGAAAAGGATCTTTTCTGGTCTCCCAAGTATTTGCAACCTTCAAGAGTAATTAAAAATCTACATAAAACAACAAGCATAGGTTTTGATTCACACTGCAGTTGTGAAATCCTTCAAGAATTCAATCTCACCTCCCCATGGTGGTGGAAGAGCCTCTGGTAGTCATCCTCCACTATGTATCTCCAGTAAGAGGAAAACTGACTTCCTTTTCCAGATAATGGATTAAGATCACTCCTAATGAAAAACTAACTTGTGGAAACCAGTTCTGATGACCCTTTAACGAATTTCGTAGCGCGCACTGCATCGCATTTTGCGATGCAGTGCGCGCTATGAATTTCGTTTTATTAATTCAATTGTGTACTTACGTGCAATTATCCATATGCCGGTTTTTTGCACCCTCCACCCTGCCCCTCCCCCTCCCAGCCTCCCTGCCCCACCGTAACTCCCACCACGGGCCGCGGCTGCCTTCTTGTTTCTCTTGTCTCCCATTGCACTGTCGATTAAATAGTTGTATAGTTCGCATTTCATTTTTGACCGCATACTTGCCGTTGTTGGAACTTTTTGCAGAGCGTATCAAAAAGTAAGACAACAATAAGTAGGGATTCCAGTCCTTTCCGTCCATGCTTTGCCTCCTCCAAACGCCCCTCTCTGCATTCCCCTCAAATATTATATGCTGTCCTACAAACTTCCATTTCAGAAAATACATGTAAGTGTGGCAGTTGCTGACCCACAGGTAAAGGGTGGTTCTCACCTGCATGGAAGGATGCTCATTTATGAAGGGCTCTCAATTTAGTTTTTTAATCAACACAATCCTTTTTATAAGCCTTATGCAGTGCTGCCTGTCAGACAAGATAGGTCCCAACCTTTTAGTGATGGAATAAGAGTATCATATTCAACACTAAGGTGAGTTTTTCTTTTTTTTTTTTCTTCATCCTTTAGTTTTCTTTTTATGTTAAAGCCTCCCACTTAAAAAAATGTCACAATTTTCGTTTGTTGAAATAAATGTATGGTTAAATTCACCTAACTTTGTGTGATGCATTGTTTCCCTGGCTTTTCTTAGCTTCTGCTGCTGCAAACATATTTTTCCCCATCTTTCCTGTGTGTTATTTGGAGTGTACTTTGAGAAGGCAGTGTTGTGCCTTCCAGTCCCAGGAAGACACAGAAGCCTCTCGGCCATGGGTCACTTTAGTAGGAATTGTTATCACAGGAGAGTAAAGAAGCTTCAAAGTGAAGTAGTGAAATTGGTATCTCACCTATCCCTTGGCTGCAACAACAATACAAATTAACCCTTTATGTGAATATGCCTCGGTTTATGTGCACCATAGAAGAGCATTATCTCTAAAATGAGAAATTTAGACAAGATCAGCAAAAACTTCAGCACACTTAATTAACTGATTTCACATTGTGCAAAGCCACATTAATCTTAGAGGCACCAGTTCTTCCTAAGCTAATGAGTTTATGATTCTGAATGAGATGAATGTTTTTTTAGCCTGGGCTGGACAAGCCTTTTATTCCACTGGGCATTTCCCCTGTGGCTTAGTGTCCGTCGAGGCCAGTGTTTGGGGCATGGGGCTGATCCTGGTGCCTCTGTCAATTTCCACAGTTCCCCAAGGGTAATTGTAGCAGACACGCTGAGGCTTTAAGAGGGAGAGGAGAGGTAGAGAGAAAGAGATCAGAGGGGGAAAGGAGAGAGAAAGAGAATGGCTCCTTTAAAGAGAGAGAGATTGTGTGAGGAGATTAAGGGAGCAGGGGGTGTGAGCATTTCTTGGGTTCCCAGTCTGGCCCTGCTTGTGGTAATGTTTGCTGCTACTCTGGAGCTGCCTCTGTCCTTTGCTAGTGTTCTTCCCATACTGAGACTGATTAGAAATTAGGGAAAGCAACAAATGTTTCGAAAAAGTGTCCATCCTGGGGACTTTTTATTATTTTTTTCAAACATTTTATTGGCATTTTATTATGCATGTTAACAACGTTAGCATTGTTGTAATCAAATATTATTTTGTGCATACAATAGACAATAAAAACACATTAAAGATAAACTACCAAGCAAAAGTTTTAAATTTTAAAGTGGTGTGTTCATCATGTTTTAAGGTATTATCGCTATATGCTAATGCAAATGTAAATCCTTTTGAATGTGTCTGTCGTACCAACCAACTTTATATAACACCTTTTCTAAAAACAAAGTTGGAACCTTCTCCAAACTATCTCTGCAAAGGTTGCCTCCTGAGCTCACTAAGGATCTTTCAATGTTGCTAGTTCTTTTTATGAAAGCGGTTCTTCCTATTTTTAGAAGTACCCTTAACATTTACTCACCTCTATTGCCCCTTCCATGTTATTCTCTGCCTCTTGTTCCCTCCGCTGTTGATCTTTGTTCCACAGCCATTGCCACTGTCCTGCCCCTGACCAACAGCACTTTCTCTTTAGTATTAGTGTCCTGCTCATCTCTTACGTGCTGCTACTTTAATATCATTATGCTGCCTCTCTCTACGGGCCATGCTTGCTCAACATAAGAGTCCTGGCCTACACTGCTGTGCTCCTCTGCTCAACCATCAGTGGCCCGTCCATCTCTGGAGGTCTGCACGGCTTCCCAATTTCAGAGGTGTCTTTCTGACCATTGTCTGACCGCTGTCCAGCCTGCATCCCACTATAACTAGAACAATGACATACCCCTTTCCAATGTCTCACACTATCACCCGCTCCACACACCATTCACACACACACACATCTCAACAATAGTGGAGATGTACATTCAAAAGGTGTACTGTGCATCATTCTGCAACAGACTGACCAGGTATTGTCTGTTGCACTCACTTGTTTTCAGCTGCATGTATACATTTAAAAAGTGCACTTGGTGCATTGGTAAATGCTGAAGTTCCTTGACCTATTTCTAACCTCAAAAAGCTCCAGAACGTTTGTTCAGTTTTTATTCATTTGCATGGTGGAGACTGAGGGTTAAGACCTCAAAATTCAAAATTTCCCAGAATGCATTTTCTACATTCGATACTTACTTTTATGTCATTGCAGATTCCGTAGCTCCTCGCTTTGTCTGTGAAAAATCTTTTACTCTGGTAGTCTTGTAGGTTTGATAATTAACAATGAAATGTTTGCATCTTTGCTGCCTTCTCCGTGATTCCTCATGCATTGGTCTCTCGATTGCCTTCAGAGAACTTATGTAGCTCTGAAAGTAGGTTTTACCATGCCCCCATGGATACTAAGGCAGAAGCTACCTCCATCTCCGAAGGCAACTGATTAAAATTTTCTCTTATGATTCATAATCATTTCAGAAGAAGTCACTCGCATGTTGTTAATGTTTTGTGCTGTGCTTGTGGCTTCACACCACCCACAATGTGAGCACTGCCCATAATGCTATCTTGACTTCCCACTTGTCAACATAAAAAGCACTGGCAAACAACGTGCGGTTGGTACACTGGAATTTATTATTTTTGGGGCAATTTCAATGAGATCTTGGCTTTTGTATATTGATTGATGTATTCCTACCAGAAGAAGTGGACCCAACGTTTACTCTGCTTATTTTGATCGGTATCTATGAGAATATATTCCTTAAGAGAACCAACATTTTTGGAACTTAAATTCTCCTAATCCAATCTGGACTGAGAGCCTTCTGATGCCAGTGCTGAGAATCAGTACCTCTTTTACATGCTTCTAGTGTTTTGTATAGCTTGTAGTCTGCTAATGTCACTTTTGGTACCAGTGTGCCATCCACAATGCTGAGGGCAGTAGAAGCAATTGTGGTGCCTTTATTGCCAATTTAGAGTATCACGTGTCCGTGAACACTACAGGTAGCTAAGGGAGGCAGTCGATGTACTGGACATGGCAATGGCAACTTTAATGCATGTAGTGAAGCACATTATATGTCAAAGGAGGCCGGATATTGTGATGTAGCTCATATTAGCCCTCAGAACAGCAAATAAACAATATAAAGGAGTTGCTTGCCTTTCTATCTGTAACAAATTCCAAAGATTGACGATTTGAGTTGTCACCTGTCATGTTTTTTGATTGACATTACCCACTTGTTAACAAAATTTTGTCATTGCATCTATTCTCTCCTTATATGTATTCAGCTTAGCCTATGTTGTTCATTGGAATTTTATGCCACTGCGAGAAGGTAGTAGGCAAAATGTGTAATGCATCTCATTGTTTTATTGTCTAGTTCAGTGGTTCTTTACCTCTGGGCCGGGGACTCCTAGGGTTCTGCGAATCCTACTCAGGGGGTCCGCAACTGCATATAAAATTAAATAATATTAACTGATTACTGACCTGTACATAAAGAAAATAATAAAGAAAAATGTACAATACATTTTTTAAAACATTCTGTAAATGTGAAGGAATTTGAAATTGGAGTCTACAATTTAAGTTAGTATCGTCAGATTGATTCATGGGAGCAGTGTAAGTGCATCAACAATACAGTATGGACAATGAGTGACCTCAGTTGAATTTAGAAAAGCCCCAACCGTCCCATTAACATTTAGATTTTGTTATATTTGTTTGTGAATGAAATAAAATGTCATCATTTGTATATTTGGTGAATGCGTGTGTCTGTATTTTCAAAATATTATTTTGAGGTTCAAATTATCAAAAAAGTTTAGGCCCGGGTTCCTGATTTTCCTGCAATCCAGTAATGATTCAGTGGGGGTCTCCGGGTTACAGTAATGATTAAGTGTGGTCCACAAAAGTCAAAAGGTTAAGAAACACCGGTCTAGTTCGTTCCTAGAACAGCAGTTCTTAACATGGACTCCTTGGGTCTGTGGAAGTCCACTATGTCTACTTGGAAGTCGACCACTGTTTGTAAAATTAATAATACCAGCAAATTAATAAAGTATACATACATAAACAAGAAATGTAAAATTAAGCATTCACTCTGTAAATGTGTAGGGATTTAAAATTGGTGGTTAAAAATTAAGGTGGGATCCTTAACTTTATTTGCTGGAGCAGTTACAACAGGCAGAATCTAAGATGGACAGATGGTTGTTTTAACTGAAGCACTCGTTATGCGGACAAAAACAGCATGCATTATGAACAAAAAAGACAAAGTGACATGCTAAAGTCTAACATATTGCCTAGTCTTAGAAATAAAGCCACTTTTTGAAAAGCTACAATCTTCTCATTAACATTTATAAATTTGTCTTTTGTATATTTTTTGATAAAATGAAATTAAAATAAAATATTTAATAATTTCTTTATTTGTTTGATGTATACTTGTTTCTATATTGTGTATTGCTTCTAGGTTCAAATCATAGAATTTCTTTAGGCGGTGTTCCCTGGCTTCCAGTAGTGATTCAGTAGGTGTCCACAAAAGTCAAAAGGGTAAGAACCCGCTGGCCTCAACATCCCTACCCGTGCCTGGAAACAACGCTTTGATCCAGGAATGACAATTGTGTCATGCACAGATTATGTGCTGCTCACACGCTTTATAGTGGTTCTAGGCAGTAGAGTAATTGCTGTTGCAGGATTTTGTTGGCAGCCTCACAAAACTACTGGGAAATGCTAACATGCTTCCGGAAATGTTTATCGGGCTGAACCAGAAATCGGAATTAATGACTGTAGTTGTGGTGAATATCCAAAGTCACACAGTCCACTGAGAACTTGATTGTTAAGTATGAGTAACAAGACAGACTCATCAACAAGCAATACAAATCTGTTTGATAAAGACAGCACTCTCCGCTCCGCCACGCACATGGTTTTAGATCGACATTCTTGACTGTGCAACTCCTCTCCATTCTCTTGTCTACACTCTCCATGTGCAGAGGGCGCATACTCAGCTATACACATATGAATTTTAACATTCATGTTGTCACAGTGTGCAGTGAGAAACTGAGCAAAGGCTGGTATCCCTTAATATATAGCACAGCCCAAACTTGAACGAGGCTGAGATAGAAAACTGCTCTTGGCTTCATGCTAGAGACACAGAGACTGATATAATCTTAAAGCTTGAATGAACAGATTTTTTTTAGATGGATGTGAAGAGATCTTTTAGGACATAAGTAACAGTCACATTTCCAGGATAATTACCAGTTGCATAAATTATTGCCATGAAGATATATATATATCTCGTCTGTATGATCTGAAAATCTGAGGTGGCTCCAGCTATTTTGGATTAATGTGCAGCAACCCTTCTATATGAGCTTTAAGTTTCAGTAACCACAATTGCATTCCACATGTGCATAGTCTGTGCACCTAATGTGTACATGAGGTTGCAGTAGGGGGGCGGGACTTGCTTTTCATCATCAGACTTTAATACACAGCAAGAGAGACAAAGGCAGAAAGAGGGAGGGGAGAGTAAGACAGAAAAACATTGACAATGCGAGGTAGCAAAGGTGAAAGTGAACCTGCAGTCGTGGGATAAAGATACAGGAAGTGTAGGGCGGTGGAAGAAAGAGACACGAGGTGAAAGCAAACCTGGGCAGCTTTTGGTATTCATCAACCCGACATAAATCAGCATCACCAGCAGACTTCTCAGAAGAAGCTTGGGCCCCTCATAAATTAAGCAATGGGATGTCTGCTGGTGGGCGGCATTATAGATGGAGGGGGGATATATTAGATTAGATCATCATATCTATGCAGTCTCCTTGTGTTGCACCTCTTGAAGTTTTTTTTAGGGTTCAGTAAGCTGGAGATGAGTACAATCACACATACATTGTATAACATATTAAACAGTGTTCTGTGTCTGAGATGAAGCCAGCGAGGTATAAAAAGGTGAAGGAAGCGAGACTCACATACCTTTTCGAATGAAACGCAGCATTTCCCACTCTCCCATGCACTCTGTTGCTCAGACCTTTTTCCAAGGTTTTAAAGTACCTTGGGGCAGACATATACATTTGAAGTTATCAGGGACCTGCTGTGAATAACTGCCCTTTCCCGCCTCCAGCTATCCTTTCCAATGGTATCTCTCCCCATGCCGCAGCCAGAACAACAGGCCAGTACTATGTAGACATGTGAGATGGGGAGGATGCTCAATTTCAGTGCCTGTATGGTCTCAGCAGGATCCGTGGTGGCATTACTGGACAAGTGCAAAGCGCTGCTGAACAATTCAAATGGCAAGCTGGAGGGCAAACCGTATTACATTTGTGCTGCAAATACAGTGTACACTCTAGCAGCTCATGTTTGCTTGATGTGCTCAGTATGAGGAAGATGACCAGTAATGTGAAAAAGAAAGCAAACCCACTTGAGAATGTTTGTCTTTGTAATCTAATGTATATTTTATTTTCATCTTTTCCAAACCAGGCCCGAACAGTAGATTCATCTAACCTCATGTCATAATTAACACATACAGATGTAACTTTGTCATATTTTATTAAACGAAAAAAATAGCCAACATTCAGTTTTCTCGCTACCGAAGTTCAGTAAAGAGTTTTCTCACCTTGTTCAACTGTTTTGATGGCGTCCTATATGGCTGTGTTCTACCTCATGTGCTTTTCAATCTGTATATGAGGTCTAATGTTAGATGCCAGAACTGAGTCCCACTAATGTGCTGATGATACATTGTAGTATCAAAAAGTTACCTTCTAGTATAGTATTACTAATTGAATTTCTTGTTTTACTAAAATGAAAATTTGGATGTTCGAACACTTGCTCATAAGACTCAATTCATTCTGATTGCCTCAACCACCTTCAGTCCCCTATCCAAATGTGTTTTATCAGTTTTTCTCTGTAGGTATTTCCCTTTAATATGCCTAACCATAGTAAGCAAATGAAAAAACCTCACATCAAGACCATGAAACAGCTTGTCCCGTAACATCTTGTGCTAATCTTGTATGTAAAACCTTAAATTCTTCCTTCTGATCTAAAAGTTGTGGTCCAGTCTCTTGTCCTTTCAATAATTGATTATTGATGCACCATCTGACTCATCATCGTTAAAATTACAATGGCCTCGGTGAACGATACACAACCTGCTGCATCCCACTTGATCATTGGATCTTGCCACGGTGATGCCATTGCTACAATTTTGAAGTCCTTGAACAGGCTCCCACTGGAAACCAGGTGTACCGTTGAAGTAGCATATGTGGATCTCCAAAGGAGAACACGTATACTCCCAGGTTTACCTACATTACGACAATTCAAATGTCAAATAGACAATTCTCCCTCAGAGTAAGAAACTACTTCATTTAGATGCACTCAAGAATAGGAAACAGACAACCTTGGCTCAGTCTTTCTCTGGATCTGCCCCCAACGTACAGAACTCCCTTACCCAATCTCTCTTTCTGCACTTTCAAAAGTGTGTGAAAAAACAAACGACTATTCCAACTCCATCTTTGCTAGGTTATTTGTGGTATCTCCTTCAGAATTCCTGTAGTTTCTTTGTTGTGAGTCCTGTAGCTGTTTTACAGTACCCTTTGCAGCCTCTGAGTGTTTACCCCTTCTCCCGTTACATGTAGTTCTCCATCCCCTCTACCATTGGATTCTGGACCTGTTAGTTTTCCTGAGGTGAAGCCAGCTCTACACTCCCAGTTCTGATGCCTTGACCCTGATCAATTTTTCCTGAACTGAAATGATCTTGCATCGTATTCTGTTGATTGATGCTGTATTTGTTCTTAAGTTTTACTTCGTCTTTTTCTGATAAAAAAAATCCACCCCTTTAATGACCCTGTATTTTGCCTTCCGCCCACTCTCCTTCTCATTCCTCACTGCTTCCTTTGCAAGGCAATATCCTTTTTCCCTCGACCTGATTTCTGATTAATTATGCTAAAGGTGAATCAAATAGGTCCCTAAAACATATGTGTACGTTGTTCATATGTAAATATTTCTAATAACATTTGCCTTAATTTCCATATGTGTTTATCTTTTCTTCATCTAAGATATTAAGATTTTTCATATGTAAATTATGTTCTCCCTACCTAGGTTCTGAAGATGTTTGTACATTTGAATGTTGATTAATAACAGCACAGTGCTCTAACAACCTTTGGAGTATGGTTTGTATTTTATCCAAACTACTCCTCACTTAAACCCAGCACAGCCCAATATGCTTTTTGTTGCCATTTGACACTCAGAAGCAGAGGTGGCTGCTCCTGATGCGACTAGGTAGGGCGGCAGGGGTGGGGGCATAAATACCCACTCTCTCTTTCTGCACTTTCAAAAGTGTGTGAAAAAAACAAACGACTATTTCAACTCCATCTTTGCTAGGTTATTTGTAGTATCTCCTTCAGAATTCCTGTAGTTTCTTTGTTGTTAGTCCTGTAGCTGTTTTACAGTACCCTTTGCAGCCTCTGAGTGTTTACCCCTTCTCCCGTTACATGTAGTTCTCCATCCCCTCTACCATTGAATTCTGGACCTGTTAGTTTTCCTGAGGTGAAGCCAGCTCTACACTCCCAGTTCTGATGCCTTGACCCTGATCAATTTTTCCTGAACTGAAATGAGCTTGCATCGTATTCTGTTGATTGATGCTGTATTTGTTCTTAAGTTTTACTTCGTCTTTTTCTGATAAAAAAATCCACCCCTTTAATGACCCTGTATTTTGCCTTCCACTCACTCTCCTTCTCATTCCGAATTGCTTTCTTTGCAAGGCAATATCCTTTTCCCCTCGCCCTGATTTCTGATTAATGATGCTAATGGTGAATCAAATAGGTCCCTAAAACATACGTGTACGTTGTTCATATGTAAATATTTCTTATAACATTTGCCTTTATTTCCATATGTGTTTATCTTTTCTTCATCTAAGAAATTAAGATTTTTCATATGTAAATTATGTTCTCTCTAGCTAGGTTCTGAAGATTCTTGTACATTTAAATGTTGATTAATAACAGCACAGTGCTCTAACAACCTTTGGAGTATGGTTTGTATTTTATCCAAATTACTCCTCACTTAAATCCAGCACAGCCCAATATGCTTCTTGTTGTCATGTGACACTCAGAAGCAGTAGTGGCTGCTCCTGATGCGACTAGGTAGGGCGGCAGGGGTGGGGACATAAATACATACACAAATATATATATACATATATATATATATATATATATATATATATAGATAGATAGATATTTATATATATATATATATATATATATATATATATATATATATATATATATATATATATATATATATATATATATATATATATATATCTATCAATGGATTTATCCAGATACTATGTGTTTTTTTCTGTTCTTATATTATTACAGTTAATCTGGCATTATGCCAGTACATGGGTTTTTGTCAAATGCAACTACTGGCTGTTGGTAATTCTCTGGGATTCATCCCAAAACTTTGGTTTAGATGGTTACGATGCAGTGTTATTTGTAACATCATGGTAGCGCATAGTATGTTTACCATGTCTATTGCACCGTTGTACATATCTCTACGTTGATTGGCTATTGCCATATGCATGTGCACTTTAAATTTCTGCTATTCCGCCCTGGAATGCCATGTGACCAAGGCCTCTGGGAGGCCGAAACGTTATGCTGTCCGTGTGTTGCAGAATAAACTAATTTACTCACAGAAAACTTCTGGGTCTGCTGTTTTCTGATGGCGCTGCCGTGATATTGATACCCCAGCGCTGTTTTGAGAGAACCCGTGTGGATATATATATATATATATATATATATATATATATATATATATATATATATATATATAAATATACATATATATATATATATAAAATAATAAACTATGACTTACCTGATGCTGCGTCCGCTCCGTCTTCCTCCTCTCCCGATCCTTGATTGGTACACACTGCACAGGCTCCCAGATGCCAATCCCATTGCTTCTCTGACACTGGGAATATGATTCCCAGCGTGAGAGAAGCACTGGGATTGGTTTGAGCGGCCAGGTTTGCCGCTCACACAGTGCCTGGGAGCCTGTGTCTTTTCTCCACCTGGCTGTACAACGCAACCAGGTGGAGAAATACTAAGTCTGCATGTCGGTATGGCCAGCCTAAAATGGCCGGTCAAATCTTCATGCTCACTTAGTAGTGCCCACAACTCCTCTTCCTGAAGCTCAGGTGGGTGGCACGGCCCTGCCTCACGACTCGGCTACCCAGATGAGGCAACGTGAAAAAGAAAATGCTAATAAAATTTATTTATTATCATTTTCTTTTTCACTGTTGCCTCTGCTGGGTAGCAGCAGTGGGGCGGATGCTACTCCACCATAGCGGAGGAGCGGTCCCTCCTCAGAATAACTCACTGGTATTCATTTACCAGACATTTATACAAATCTGGCAGGCAGTGACCATATTTACCAACATGGAAAACACAAGCCAATTGGTAAATCAATTCACTTTAACTCACCAGGCTCCAAGAATATTCACCCGGAAATTGTGGAGGCTGACACATTCCGCTAACAGAAGAGCATCCCTGTCCCCCCTTCTGATAGCGCTTCTTCACGGACCTGGCCAGGATCTGCTCTGTAAGGGACACTTTGAAGATGCTTGGAAAATTGCACCTGGACTCAGGGGTGATTGAGAAGACACGGAAGCAGCAGGCTATATCTTGAACAGATAACATATCTTGAAATATATCCTAGTTAGGACACGCACAATGGGAAAGACTGTTAATTTACTTTGATACTTATTCTATATTTTTCCAAATGACATGACTGCACTGTGAGCTGTGCTTCTATGACTATAAGACTTGTATTGTTTTGCAGAATATGTTAGACAGAACATCTCACATACAATCAGGTTGCCACAATGGTGCAAACCGCACCGAATACCAAGAAATAGCACACTTTCACCAAACAGTACACACTAGACAGACATTACCATGAATGGTCACAAAGTCAAGATATGCCATTCAGTTTATCATCATGTACCATCCAGCAATGTATGTTTTTCATTCTTGTCCAACTGTATCTATTTTTCATAACCCAACAGAACAGGTCATGATAAGCAGTCCCCTGACTCTAGCATTAGCACAACAAGCCCAAATAGTTGGGCAAACCATTGGCATATCCCATTCATCACACCAACAAATATCTCATCCCCACTCAATGCAGTCTGATTTGAGCAAGCCACACCCACACACTTTACATTGTAGCTATACAGTAAGCTAGCAATATCAGTCTTGAGAGGAGACTGCTGTAGCCACCACGCTACTGAAAGAAAATAAGTGGCAACATTCTATATCACTAGCTTCCACACACAAAAGACACTAAAACGATATGTGACACATTTTAGTGTCCACATTATTCATTATTTTTTTGATTTTTTTTTTTAAGTTGTAAGTTGTTTATTGCACATTTTGCAAGTAAATACACAAGGTCACGCCTACAACCTCAACAGGCCGGCTATGTACATTCGTAGTATTTGCTGGGTGCCGTTTGGTGTACACAGCCATTTAGCCGACATCCATAGGACCGGCGGCGCAGTAACGATCAATACTGGCATGTTAATACAGTGCATCACGTTCCTCATTGTATATGCTTTCACTTACATTTTACCTTTTACCCTTATTCGGAACTTTAAGAACAGTAAACAAAAACAAGAAACCCTCTTAACTACAATCACTGTGTCACAGCATTCTCCCTCCTTATTCTAATGTTGTCAATAACTACGCACTCCTAAGGTAGTGAGCTTACAAATCATTCCATTGATATCATTCGGTTCCGGCCACCGATTGCGCCTGCAGGTAATCCCTCAGATACGTCCAGAAGTCCTTGGGACGTGATCCAGCCGGCAATTCCTCTTCATAAGTAGCTAGTGTATCCTGACAATATGTCAAGTCTGCCAGCCAGTCTTTCACCCTCGGTCCCTTTTTTTCGTTCCAATGCATTGCCACCCTCCTTTTAGCCATTAAAAGAGCTATCACACAAAACTTTCGCTTTTTCGCTCTGAGCTGCGAGACAAGACCCAGTAAACAGATCAGTATCGTGCATTCAAGTGTCTCTCCAAGCATCTTACTGATCTCTTGCACCACCCTCTCCCAGTACTCTGCCACTAAATGGCATTGCCAGGCTAGATGTATGAAGTCTGCTTGTTCCTGTCTGCATCTCACACATTTCGAATCGTCCCGCAACCCATATCTGTGGAGTCGTTCAGGTGTGTAGTACACCTTGTGTATGTATTTATAATGAATTATCCTAAGGTTTCCATTAGGCGTTAGCATACTGGTGAGAGAACATGCCGTCTCCGAGTCCTCCTCAGACAGCGCGTCATTCAATTGTGTGTTCCATTTACCCCTCATCTTTTCTGTGTTTCCCCCTATGTCTCTCTGCAAGCTTATGTATAGTCTGGATAATAGGTGTGTGGCTGCGGGAGCCGCGAGGAGCAGCGGCAGTGTGTCCAGTGTTTTGAGTTCCTCCGGGAAAGCAGGAAAGTGATCCTTCACTGCTCTCTGTAGTCTGTAATAGTTAAAGCTGAATAACAATGTCGGATGACTGATGTAGTGCAGCTTGTCTAGTGTTTGAAAAACCCCGTCTTTGTACAGGTCCCCCAATGTGTCAATGCCTGCATGTCGCAGCAAGTCCATCCCTACCGGTTCCTGTGTGACCGACAGAGCTGGGTGATGTGCTAGTGGGAGCTTCGGTGCATAAATGGGTAATTTGCCAGCTGCCTTACCCATCAGCCTCCAAGCCTCAATGGTGGTGTTCACTGGATTTATGTCTCGGTCATGTAATCTAGGTCGCTTGTGTGGCAATATGTTAACTAGTGGGATCGGGTCAGTATCTCCTGTTTCCACCGCTACATGACTTAGAAAAGGTATCTCGTGAAACCAGTAATGCGCGAATTGCGCCTAGGCGCAAAGATAATACAGATACATGTCAGGGACTTTAAAACCTCCCCTCTCATATGGCAGTGTCATTGTTTGTAATTCTATTCTAGCGTGTTTACCCGCCCAGAGTAAACTCAGTACCACTCTGTTAATGTTGCGGAATACCTCCGTCGGAGGTCTAATGGGGATGTTGGCAAATAGGTATAGGAACTTGGGCAGTAGTACCATCTTCACAATCGCGGCTCTGTCCGCTAATGACAGTGGCAGTCTATTCCACCGTTTGATTTTATCTTCTAGCGACGATATCACTCTGCCGTAGTTAGTTCTAATTACTTGTTCTGGGTCCCTGTGAAACCACACTCCTAGATATTTAGTAGGTTCTTCTTGCCACTCTAGAGGGTAATCCATTTTGAACGGGGCAGTGCTGTCAGTCATCGCCAAAATGAGGGACTTCGACCAGTTTATCTGTAGGCCAGAGTGGTGGCCGTATTTAATGTATTCCCGTATTAATGGGTTGAGGTGCTGTTCTGGGTGTTTGACATAAACTACCATGTCGTCCGCATATAATGATATGTGGATTGGGCGTGTCGGGAGTTGTATTGCCGAGTTGTGGTGATGTTGTCTAATTTTACAAGCCAGGGGCTCCAATACTAAAGCAAAAAGCATCGGGGAGAGTGGGCATCCCTGCCTCGTTCCGCGACATATTCCAATCGGTCCAGAAACATGCTTGTTAACCCGAATACGGGCAGATAAGTTCGTGTACAGCATTGAGATCCATTGTGTAAATATAGGAGGAAATCCCATCCGCACCATTACCGTGTGTAAAAATTTCCAGTCTATTGTGTCGAACGCTTTTGCAGCGTCCAGCAGCACCGCTACCACTGTGATGTCCGGCGCCAGATAGTGAGCTAGCGCAAAGAGTGTCCTTGTGTTATGTGTGGTCGATCTGTCCGGTATAAACCCGGACTGGTCCGGTCTCACCAGTAATGGCATTAGTGGTTTAAGTCTCGCAGCCAGTAGGCTTGCTATTATTTTCTTGTCCACGTGTATGAGGGACAAGGGGCGGTAAGCGTCGCATTGCTCCTCATCCTTCCCTGGTTTGAGCAAGGCGATTAGCATGGCTTCCCTCATAGACGCCGGCAGAGTTTGCGCCTCGTGTGCTGCTCCGTATAGCCGGACCAGGTGTGGTGCTAGTATATCTGCAAAAGACTTCTGTCGTGAATCCGTCAGGCCCTGGTGCCTTGCCGTTCGGTAAATGTTTGATAGTGTCTACAACGCCTTCCACTGTGACTGGGCGGGCTAAGTATTCCCTATGGGCATCCGATAGCCACGCGATTTCTACGTCTGCCATGTATGTCAGCATGTCTTCCTGCGTCGGTGTGGGACGCGCTTCATGCAGTTGTCTCTCGTGACTGTTCCCTCTCGTGTTTTGATCGCTGTGATATTGTGTTGCGGTCTACCCTTGCATATTTTCTCGGCTAGTGCCCTGCCCGGTCCCTCCCTCTCCATACACTCTGGCAGTTTTGCGTTTAGTTATGTAATTGAGTTCATCTATTGCGAATTGTTGATGTTCCTGCAGTAGCGTTTTAATATTTCCCAATAGTGTTATGTCTCTCGTCTGGGCATATTGCTGTTCTAGGGCCTGTATAGCTTTTTCACGTGTTGTCAATTGCTGCCGTATATCTTTCAGAATGCCCGTGGTAGTACTAATGCATACTCCCCTATTGTGGCTTTGAAAGCTTCCCATAGTAGGCATGGATCGTCCGTCGTGGGGTAATTTATTTCGAAGTAGTCCAATATCGCCTTGTCGATAGTGTCAGTATATATTGGGTCTCGCAAAGCTCCCGCATTAAACCGCCATGTGAAGGGCGGAGGGTCGTAGTGTGGTATTTGCAGCGCCAAGAGCACAGGACTGTGGTCCGATAGCGTTCTCGGCAAATGACTGATAGAGACGTCCATGCCACTACATCACGCGTGCCCAACCAGTAATCCAGCCTTGACCAACTATTGTGCGCAGCAGTGATATGTGTTGCAGCTACCTCCTCCGGGCTCTGAACTCTCCATATGTCAGTCATCTGTAAGTCAGTGAGTGCATCTCGTAGAGTCATTCTCGCGCGCGTATGCGGTTCTAATGTGTTCTGTGATCTATCCAATCCATCTTGTAGTGCGATGTTAAAGTCTCCTCCCCATATTATGTGTTCATCTGAAGATGGGCTATGTTTTGCCATAATTTTGTAAAGAACCCCGGGTCATCCGTGTTGGGGCCATACGTGTTTACCAATGCAAGTTGTCGATGTCTCACCATTCCTATGACAATAACGCTTCGCCCTTCGGCATCCCTATGTACTGCTGGAATCTCAAAGTGTACTCCCTTACGTATTAGAATGCTGACACCTCGAGAGTATGTGGAGTAATGTGAGCTGGTAACAGATTCCGCCCATCTCGCTCCCAGGGTGTTGCCTGTGGTAGTCGCCAGGAGTGTCTCTTGAAGAAATGCAATGTCTACGTGCAATCTATCAAAGTAGGCAAAAATCTGACGTATCTTCTTTGGATTTCCCAGCCCCCGAACATTCCATGTGATGAATTTCAGTGCTGTGGAGTGCGACATGTTAGTAGGTTGGGAAGTTACCCTGGCGCTGTATGTGACTAAATGTGGGGGGTGTAACAATTTGGTAACGCTCAAGTTTAGATTGTAAAGTGTAGTGCTTCACAGATTTCCTTGTAACAACGGAGTTCGCAATGCTTCTCAGACCCAGTGACACAGTTCGAACATCCCATAATTCCCCTACCCTCCCCCCTCCCACTTTAGCACCCAAACTTTGCCAAAGCCATCCCTTGAATAGAACAAAACAGTCAATAGAACTGTAATAGGGGCGCACCCGCTTGGGGGTGTCGCCAGGTACACACTTCTCCATCCACATAGTGGATGTGGACAGGTGCCCATATCTTTCTTAGATTATGTGCATGTCTAACCCGTACTTCCACCTCCTATCGCCCTCCGTAATCTTCCGTTGCATTACAAAGCATGTAGCCTTCTAGTTCAGTATATTTACAGTATGTCTCAGTGTACGCATTAGTGGAAATCACCCCGATTTCTTCCTCCCTCCATCCCCCTTTGCCCTGTTCAGACCATGCGGTTACTCACTGTTCAAGTCATGTGGGTGGTGCTAGAGCTCAGCGTGGGCCCGCATACTGGGCCCCACTACCAATAGTTCATGTAAGTCCATCACCTCACACCTCTCGTATCGTTCCTCTTTTCCCAGTAGACACAATTAGTCTTTGTCCACATCGTCGTCCTGGTGGTGTTTGGTACAACATGGCGCAGTCTTTCACATGTACGCTACGTTGAGGTTTCCGTCAACTCAGTCGTTATCGCTTCCTTGGTCCTCACGTTCTTGTGTTTTTTGTCGTCTTCCCAGTTTTTTGACGTATTCATGTGCAGCTTGGACAGTGAGGAGGACAATGGGTTTACCTGCATTGGTGATCTTGAGTCTAGCTGGATACAGCATCACGTATTCAACACCTAGGTCACGCAATTTCTTCTTTATCGGTGCGAATTCCTTCCTCGCCAATTGTACAGCCATGGTGTGGTCAGGGTAAAATTGCAAAGTGTTTCCCTGATGTGTGACGACACCCCTTTCCCTGGCCAGCCTAAGAACTGTGTCTCTGTCTTTGTAATTTAGCATGCGGGCGATTACCACACGTGGCTGTGCCCCTGGTTTTGGCAAAGGCGCTAAGGAGCGATGCGCTCGTTCCACAAGGAAGACTGATGATAATTGCTCCGCGCCGAACAGCTCCTTTAACAGCCTCTCTAGGTAGTCCTCCATTTTGGCCGTGTTTGTGGACTCCGGCAGGCCCGCTATTCTGACGTTGTTGCGCCTGGACCTAGCTTCTTGATCTTCCACCTTGGCGCGCAGTAACTCCATTGCCTTTTCCAGTCCGCGACATACTTTTGTAGTGGTTGCAGATTCGTCTTCTACCCTCGATATTCGTTGCTCCGCTTCCACCAGGCATTCGCCATGTTTATCAAGTTTTGCGGCCATGTTGTCCACGCGTAGCACCACATTATCCAATTTATTGTTCATGTCATGTAGGCTTTGTTGGATAGCCCGCAGGATCTTCTCCATACCTGTCCCATCGCATGCCTCACTGTCTCCCTCTGTGTCCGACGTTCTCGCGGTGCTTTGTGGTTGCTTTTTCGCTTCAAACTGCAGTTTAGTTTGTTGCTTCTCTGGCTTTCCCATTGCGCAGGAGCGTGGTGGGGCGTTTCGCCGCGCTTTTTCTGCAGTGACACTGTCCAAATCTCTTGATGCTTGCGATTGACGGTTTCTCGACGTATTCGATTGTTGAGGGCCTGCGTTACTCATCTGCCTCTCATTAAGTGCATTGGGGTAGTGCGTCAGTTTGGTAGTGGAATTTCTTGATATCCCTCCGTGGAGTCTTGCCTCACTAGTAGTCCACCTTCTGCGCGTGGTATGCTGGGGTGGGGTATTTCAACATATGCACGCGTGCGTTGCTATACGGTTCAGCTCAGGGGCCAGCGTGGAGGCTCTCGCACTTCTATTACCCAAATGTCAGCACTCGGTCCCGCTTCACTTCACTTGCAGCCGTACGCTCATCTATTTTGGGGCACACGTCGCAGGTCTTTGTGCATGCTTAGTAGTACAGCCTCACCTGCCGTTTCGTCGTCCAGTAATGGCCGCCCCTCCCCCTCCGTCAGTGCCACAGCAACAGCGCGATGTGCCCGATTGGCCGCTATGATCTTTCAGGTGCACGCTTAGTCAATCTCCAACCAGCCAGCTCTTTTCCACCCATCAGCATTGGTCGCATGTGTCTGCTTTCGGGGTCCGCTGCGTTGTGGAGCCCCGGTGAAGTCCCGATTCACAGTCCCGTATGTCCATCAGGTTGTGCGTTCCACTGCCGCCGCCATCTTGCTGTTCCTGGAACGCAAACCGGTGTTTCGCGTGTCCAGCGGCCGTGGTTCCCCGTCACGGTCGTGATAGGGTCCAGATTGTTCTCATCACCTTGGGGCAGCTAGCGGTTCGGGTCCGTACATTTGCTATTTCCTCCGTCAACCTCGGGGGTCAGTGGTTCGAAGCGTCGGGATCCGCCATTTTGTCTCACCTCGCTCTCCTGTGCGGTTTTTCGGGGATATTTACGTCGTCTCGACCCTTTCTCTAATTTCAGCCGCACCAGACGTTGGATATCGTTTTCCAATATACTCCGGCTACATTTTCGGAGCTCTGTCGGTGGTTTTCACGGGTGTATGTCGCTTTTCAGGCACCCGTCGGGCGGAGCTGACTCACGAGTCAGCCATCCCGCTGTGCGCCCTCTAGCGCCCCCCCACATTAATCATTATTAAGTGTATTGTAGGATCATCACTGTTATTCATAAATGTAGAATAACTTCTGCCAGTGTGCAGGGTCCCTAGAATATATCTGTCATACAACTGCATAGATATGTATTTAAATAGTGTTGAATCAGATGATCCTTTCAGCTATGGACCCTGTAGATTTAGTGGCCACTCACAATTGCCACGCTCCTCCTTTTTCCAGATCTGTTCTCTTTAGCTCCCATACTGATGAGTAAAATAAAAGGATGTAAAATTAAGTCAAGATTTTTAAAGCAATAGGCCTGGAGGAATGAAAGCGATATTACAAATCCTAATACTGATGTCATGAATAAAGTTACCAAGAAATACCATGGGTTCTACCCCCTTAGTGGGTCTACTGGAAAAACAAACAGGAACCACAGCAGCAACTTCAAACTCCATATTAAAGATGTCCCTCTAGAGGAAGAGGCCTGCAACAAAGCAACACCTTCCTCATCATCTGGAAATTCAAAAACCTAGTCCAAACAATGATGATCTCACTTCCTCTCCTCTGTTCAGCACTGTGGTGGTAGGGAGTGTATCACAATATTTAACACTATATCCAAACAACATCAAACAGATGGGTATTACAAATCATTGAGTACAAATATGCCAACCAACTCAAATATTCACCACCCATGATTCTACCAAGAAGTGCACTGAAACATCAACAGCATGCATTGAGAAAGGAGGTTTAATATCTCCTATAAAAAAACAAGCAATAGAACTTGATCCTCCTTCACACAGAAGAAAAGTAATCTATTTAAGATATTTTTTGGTACGTAGAATAGGTCCCAAGAAGGAATATCGTACAATTCTGGAATTATGATATGCCGATAAATACATAAACTAAAATTCAGAAAGTTGGCTTTGCACAAAATTTACCCACAACGGTTGAAAGAATTTTTGGATGTATTCAATGGATTTGCAAGAAGCTTATTTTCCAATCCTAATAACGGAACCTAGACAAGTTGTGAGATTTGGTGTAGGAAAAGCACATTACCAGTACGTTTTGCTTCCCTTTAGTCTAAAATCTGTAGTAAGAAAATGTTTCAGCTGAATGGCTGTAGTTGAAGCTTTCCTAATCTAGAGGAAAATCTATAACCATGCCTCAGTGATTGGCTCATAAAAGCAGGTTTACCTGAGGTAGTTTGTCGCGATTACAACTTCACCATCCTCTTACTTCACTGCCTCTGGCTACTTGTCAATAACCAAAAGTTGAATACAGCACAAGTTCAGATTCTCGATTACTTCAGTTTGAAAAATCAAAGCTGCAGTTTTCTTTCGTTAAAGTTCACCTGACTGCCATTATACCTACAGAAAAGGCGCAATTCAAATGTCGTTCTTCACAATTCTATTGATTAAAGACTTTTTTCTACAGATTAAGAAAATGCTTCCTTCAGGATGGCAGCCTTCCTCTCCATGGGAAGTGAATCTTGATCTTCCTGAATTAATGGCTCCTCTTTTTGAGGATATCCAAGGTCACGTTGCTGCACCTAACTTTGAAAGTGGCTTTTTTTATAGCGAGGGCATCTGTTAGAAGCATCAGTGTACTCCAAGCCCTACCTGTGATTTAGCGTTATACAGTTTTCAATCAATAGTGTTGTATTAAGAGCAAATCAACATGTTTTAATCAAGTTAGTATTGGACTTTCATTTTTTACCAGACAGCTTATCCTAACTCTGACACTCCTGTTGAAAGGTTACTCCTGTTTTTGGATGTGAGAAGACTCTAAACATTCTAACTAGATAGAACAAAGGATATAGGAAACATTAATCAACTTTTTGTTAATTATATATCAGTTTGTACTGAGATGGTATCTACAAAACAAACTATTGCATGGATCTACCTTATCCACAGAGCATATCAGTGTTAGGAACCTGCTTCTCCGTTGTAAAATCATTGAAGAAGTTAATGAACTTTCTTCATTTGGAGGCTAGGAAGTCAGAGGCACATGCACAGACCGCAAGCATTGTCTACAGGAACAGTCTTTATTTAGGTTTCCCTAAATACTTAATCAATATACTGCAGGTGGTCCAAAATGTGGCTGTAAGGCAGGTTCTTAAACTAGCGATACAAAAGGGGATGATGGACGGAGCATTTGAACAAATCAAACACTCACCCCCAGTCAACTGATCTGGGTTTAATCCATCACCATTCTTTAGTTCACTCAGCCACCCCAGTTCAGACATGGCTACATGCAAATCAGTCTGACCCTGTGCCTCGTGGGAACAGTCCAGCCCGAACTGCCAAGCCATGTCTTCCCTGGACCGGAAACAAGCATCCTGGGACCGGTTTCGGATTCATAATCCTCATCAGCCAGGCTATCTTGAATCCAGTGGCCAAGTGAACAAGGGACTCATGTCTGAGCATACCCTGCCACACTTAGGGCGAACAAAGCGATACAAAAGGGGATGATGGACGGAGCATTTGAACAAATCAAACACTCACCCCCAGTCAACTGATCTGGGTTTAATCCATCACCATTCTTTAGTTCACTCAGCCACCCCAGTTCAGACATGGCTATATGCAAATCAGTCTGACCCTGTGCCTCGTGGGAACAGTCCAGCCCGAACTGCCAAGCCATGTCTTCCCTGGACCGGAAACAAGCATCCTGGGACCGGTTTCGGATTCATAATCCTCATCAGCCAGGCTATCTTGAATCCAGTGGCCAAGTGAACAAGGGACTCACGTCTGAGCATACCCTGCCGCACTTAGGGCGAACAAAGCGATACAAAAGGGGATGATGGACGGAGCATTTGAACAAATCAAACACTCACCCCCAGTCAACTGATCTGGGTTTAATCCATCACCCTTCTTTAGTTCACTCAGCCACCCCAGTTCAGACATGGCTATATGCAAATCAGTCTGACCCTGTGCCTCGTGGGAACAGTCCAGCCCGAACTGCCAAGCCATGTCTTCCCTGGACCGGAAACAAGCATCCTGGGACCGGTTTCGGATTCATAATCCACATCAGCCAGGCTATCTTGAATCCAGTGGCCAAGTGAACAAGGGACTCACGTCTGAGCATACCCTGCCACACTTAGGGCGAACAAAGCGATACAAAAGGGGATGATGAATGGAGCATTTGAACAAATCAAACACTCACCCCCAGTCAACTGATCTGGGTTTAATCCATCACCATTCTTTAGTTCACTCAGCCACCCCAGTTCAGACATGGCTATATGCAAATCAGTCTGACCCTGTGCCTCGTGGGAACAGTCCAGCCCGAACTGCCAAGCCATGTCTTCCCTGGACCGGAAACAAGCATCCTGGGACCGGTTTCGGATTCATAATCCTCATCAGCCAGGCTATCTTGAATCCAGTGGCCAAGTGAACAAGGGACTCACGTCTGAGCATACCCTGCCACACTTAGGGCGAACAAAGCGATACAAAAGGGGATGATGGACGGAGCATTTGAACAAATCAAACACTCACCCCCAGTCAACTGATCTGAGTTTAATCCATCACCATTCTTTAGTTCACTCAGCCACCCCAGTTCAGACATGGCTATATGCAAATCAGTCTGACCCTGTGCCTCGTGGGAACAGTCGAGCCCGAACTGCCAAGCCATGTCTTCCCTGGACCGGAAACAAGCATCTTGGGACCGGTTTCGGATTCATAATCCTCATCAGCCAGGCTATCTTGAATCCAGTGGCCAAGTGAACAAGGGACTCACGTCTGAGCATACCCTGCCACACTTAGGGCGAACAAAGCGATACAAAAGGGGATGATGGACGGAGCATTTGAACAAATCAAACACTCACCCCCAGTCAACTGATCTGGGTTTAATCCATGACCATTCTTTAGTTCACTCAGCCACCCCAGTTCAGACATGGCTATATGCAAATCAGTCTGACCCTGTGCCTCGTGGGAACAGTCCAGCCCCAACTGCCAAGCCATGTCTTCCCTGGACCGGAAACAAGCATCCTGGGACCGGTTTCGGATTCATAATCCTCATCAGCCAGGCTATCTTGAATCCAGTGGCCAAGTGAACAAGGGACTCACGTCTGAGCATACCCTGCCACACTTAGGGCGAACAAAGCGATACAAAAGGGGATGATGGACGGAGCATTTGAACAAAGCAAACACTCACCCCCAGTCAACGGATCTGGGTTTAATCCATCACCATTCTTTAGTTCACTCAGCCACCCCAGTTCAGACATGGCTATATGCAAATCAGTCTGACCCTGTGCCTCGTGGGAACAGTCCAGCCCGAACTGCCAAGCCATGTCTTCCCTGGACCGGAAACAAGCATCCTGGGACCGCTTTCGGATTCATAATCCTCATCAGCCAGGCTATCTTGAATCCAGTGGCCAAGTGAACAAGGGACTCGCGTCTGAGCATACCCTGCCACACTTAGGGCGAACAAAGCGATACAAAAGGGGATGATGGACGGAGCATTTGAACAAATCAAACACTCACCCCCAGTCAACTGATCTGGGTTTAATCCATCACCATCACAGGTTCTTAAACTAGCTCTTCTCTGACTGTCTTGAGAGAACTTCACTGGCTGCCTGTGCAGAAATGTATCCTGCTTAAACCGTAGGTAACAGCCTTTAGAGACGTTTAACAAACTGGCCCAAAGTAACTAATTGACAGAGTCATCCACCCTGAAAACTTTACAATCCAACAATAAAATTTGTATGCACAATCTTAAATTCAGGCTGGTGGCTCTAGGCAGTTGTTCATTCTTGATCTTAGCAGCTAAATCATGGAACCAGCTTCTGTACACCTTGAGACAAAAGTGAAACCATATTTTTAGGAAGCAACTAAAAACTTGGCTATTTTCCTTACTGTAGTTCTCCCCTTCTGCCTTCTATTTTCTGTGCTTAAATGAAGAAATTGATTCTCTGTACAATGCTGATTATTTAGCAGTGCCAGGACGCCCCTCAGGACAGTAGTGCACCTAATAAGTTGTTATTTCATTTAATTACATAGTTTCCTTCATTGTATGTTGTTTTCAGTAAGCCAACACACCGCTTCTTCATAAATCAAGAGCTCATTCCATAAAAGGGAAAGAAGCTACTGCTGTTTTGTTGAGAAATGTTCCCTTAGTAGATATTTCAAAGCAGCCACATGGAAATAATCCATGAGTTCACTGCACCCTCTTGTTTGGATAAAGACACCAGGACTGATAACCCCTATTGTTTGGATGAAGACACCAGGACTGATAGTATCGTAGGGCAAGCAGTTTTAGAAGACCTATCTGCTTGATTGTATGTTTGTAATAAAAATGTTATACTCGCTAGTTCCGTTAGACATTATTGACATTTGCTTTGAGGGATAAGCTTGCTAATATATTCCGTATATATGCATGTATCTGGCATTTCCTAACTGCACACCGAGCCAAAAGGCAATTGAGAGCTGTAATCGGTTAAAAACGAGCATAAAATCAATGAGTGATATGAGAGGTAGCTCATTTGTTGACTATTAATGCATTGTGATATAGTGTTCTTTAAAGAGGGGCTTCTTCAACTCTTTTCTAAGTAGGATCATTGCAGCGCCGGCCATAATTAAATATGCTGATGTTGTACGAGGTCCTGGGTCCATAGATTGAAAAAACCTAATCTATTGCTTTTTCTTTTTTACACTTTTTAGTCTGCAGTCTCATGGTGTCCTAGCTGTGGGTGTGCCAATAGCCACCAGAGATGGTGAGCCTGTCTGCAAGTTAAGACGGTGCTAGTCATAAAGGCTCTGTAAGTGATGCTACTGATAGAGACTTCTAACCACAAATTCCTCCCCTTTTGATTATTTGCCCAGGCGGGTGACTGGATCCAGAAAATATTCAGCAGTGCCACTGCGCACCAGCAAGTGGCTCTGTGTCAACGTCGTTCCATGCTGGATGTGACATGTGTGGTCCTCTACAGGCATCATCCATGTGTGTTGACTTCAGTTTCTTTCTTTCCGCACCAACAGACGCAGATCCAGAGCTATCCCTCATGTCATTTAGAAAATTTCTACAAACAAATTCTACTAAAATTGGGAACTGTGTCACCTTCAAAATCTTCAGGATTTAAACCCTGTGGGCTATGTTGGAAACAAAATGTCAGTGACTGACTCGTAGTTTGCCCGTAGTGCCTGGGGCTGGTCCACAACTCCAAGGACTACAGTGATTGTGTTTTGATGCACACCAAGGCCATTCAAGACCTGGAAGCAAAGCTCCTTGTGGCAAAGCACTGCAAGACCCTGCACCAAGATTGGTCAAAGTCTAAAGATAGGCCCTGGTCCCGCTTCCATGACAAGTTGTCTGCACAATCTAAGTCCTCAAGCAAATCCAAGAAGAAGAGCAAGAAGTCCATCCGGGAATCTGCCAGTTTCGCCACTTTCGATATCCCAAAAATGCACAAGGTTGTCATCATGCCCCCAGGTCATGCTTCTGAAGTCGCTCCAGTACATTCCGACCCTTGTTTTCTGGCAACCAAATGTTCCGGGGCCATCAGCGACATTGCAGCAAATTGAGGACTTCTGTGAAGCCATGCTTCAGCTTTTTCAAATTTACCCGCTCCCTCAGTTGTGCATACGGGCCCCAAGAGACCTCCAACTGGGATTCTGTTTGCAGATCTACCCTCAGCCCTAGTTAGACCCTCTGGATCTACTCCGGGCTCTGGACTGACTTTGGTACTAGTTCCCTCCCCGATGCCACAACCAGATCCAGAAAGCAATCTGCCGATGCCTGCACTTCCCTCCCCGATGCCACAACCAGATCCAGAAAGCAATCTGCGATGCCTGCACCATCGAGTCTGGACAATGATGGCCAAAGTGCTGATGGATGCTGAGACGGCACTGCCACAACTTTGATCAAGACAATGCACTCTTTTATCTGAGCCGCAACCAGTTTAACACCCTTCTGATTTCAACACAGAGCTTTCTCCTCCTGAAAGGGTTCAAGTATATCATGAGTTATTCCACAAAGACTCTGGTAATGGAGACTATGAGGCTGGGGATGAGATTGCCCAGCCTTACCTAGAGACCATCTGGTACACAGACCTCCAAGATGCCAGTGGTCTGGGTACCTCCCGAGACACTGGAGTAGTTTTCCCCCAGGGCCTGCCATGGAACACTTTGCCTCCTTTGTAGTTTCTTGATCTTCAAATTCCCGCTCAGAAAGTTAAAAGCAATGTTTTAAGAGAGGTGTTGCAGCCTGGCCAGTTGAGTTCTGAGGAGCCCACTCCCATTCTATGAGGAACTTACACAATATACTCTTAGGCAGTGAGGAGCCTACTCCCATTCTATGAGGAACTTACACAATATAGTCTTAGGCACCTGGGCCAAACCCAGTTCAGGCCTACCTATGCATATTAAGATCACAATGAATTATAGGCCTGCTCCAGGTGACCCAGCTTGCCGCACGGAACACTCCACTCATGAGAGCCTTGTGGTGCAGGCTTTGACAAGTAGAGTAAACCCAAACATGTTGTCCACTACTCCCCCTGACACAAAATCGAAGAGAATGTAAACTTTTGGTAAGCAGCTTTTTTTCCTCTACTAACTTGGTCTGTTCGGTGAATTCAAGCTGCCTCTTAGTCTGGTTCTCTCATGCATTTTTATGGGACTATGTAGCCAAAGTATTACCCATAGCCTGGAAGAAGCATGGACCATACTTTCCCAGACCAATCAATATGGTCGTGTTGTGGCCATTTCATAATCCGCTGTAGCCTGGATATCCCCAACTTCCTCTGCAGGGCCATTGGCACCAGTATGGCCATTCTCAGGCACGCCAGGATGTGGTCCATTGGCTTTCTGGGAGACGCCCAGGCCAGTCTTATGGACATGCCTGTTGATGGTTCCCGTCTTTTTGAGGCTATAGTGAGCTCAGCACTGGAACACTTCAAAAATAGCAGGGCCACAGGACAAAGTATACCTAGCGGTTCCTAAATTACAACAAAAATACAGATTTGCAAACTAGGAACTGCTAAGTACGATTTATAGACCTTTCCTATAGGCAATTAGCACTTCTGAATTTGTGAATCGGTATGAGTAGCAAATTGCGACTGTCATACCAGCAGTGAGTGATCATCTCACCCATTTCAGGAATTACATTTACTTTCAGCTGCAGAGCAGAAACAGAGCTTCTCTCCCTACCAGGGACTATCCCATAGCGGCATGACCAGCCAGGGGGCAGTAGAGAGGATAAGAAAGTACAAATTCAGAGACACCGGGCTGGAGATATTAGTGGAGTGTGTCTTGGAACATGACAAACTGTTAGGTATAACATCAATGCCAGTTCCTGAGACAGCTAAAAACATTTTTGGGACAAAGATCAAACAGGGCATTAATAGTGGTTGTTAAGAAGAAGAAAGATGGTGTTAAAAATTGCAAGAGATCTAGGAGCACTTGTACGACCTGCACTCCCGCACCAAGGAGAAGGTAGGTACCAGAAGAAAGGAGACTACAAGTAGAGGAGCATTCACAGAGCGGCCACCCACTCATATGGGCAAATTAATTGAGACAACTTTCCATCCGGAAGCCATCCCTGGAGTCTCAAATATTGACACAGCTGCCCCTGTGTCTGATGCACCAGGTAAAGTATTTACAATTAATTTATATAAATATAGATTAAAAACTAGATTAAGGACATCTCAAAAAACCTCACACAAACGTTTTGACAAAATATTACAATTCAGGTTTAAAAAGTGTTAAAAACAATGCATTATGGGTCATTTAGACCATATATATAAAGCAATACTTACATACAATACTTTTCCTGACCTATATAATACATCCTAATAATTAAAGATACATGTTTTAAATAATCCCAAAATGTAAATTAAAACAATAAAGTTGATATTGAATTAGTGCAGGTACATTTTTAAACATCCTCTTTATTTATATTAAATAAATACTTTCACTGCCCTTTACCTACAAAAGCTGTACCCATTTGTACAACACCATTAGAAACAGAGAATTATGCTGAAATGTCCTTTTGCGCAAAACTGCTAAAAATTTAATTACCATTCCTATAGAAACTGAAAGTGCATTACCCAGCCAAAATTACACTCCCACGTTAGGAGACACACCTACAACTTTCCTCTACCGAAATATAACAATAACCAATACCACGGATTCTAATTTTATAAAGAGAAAGAAGGGCTTTAAGGCCAACTGGAAGGTCCAGAAGGTGAGAGGTCTGGCAAAGCTCACCTATTCCAGCTCAGTTCTGTGCAATGGAACAATCCATTTTGAAATTCAAAGACAGTAGCACATGTCTACTTCTGAAATGAGTAATATGGGTATCAACATTAGATAGAAATATTCCTGATGGCAATGAAGCCATTAGATCACGAAGACTGAAGACTCTGCCCCACACTTGTCAGGCAAGACACATAAACACTTTCCTCCAAATATTTTGTCACTGTCTCGAAAGGTTGGCTACAGCCACCTCAACTATGTGTCGGAGAAATGCTAACATGCAAGTGGACGTAATATACCGTAGTGATAGAGTAGCAAACATTCTAGCCCAAAAAACAAACACCTTAGAGGAAATGCAAACTGGTAATGTACGAAAATGGGCATCAAAGTAGGTTGGAGAAACTGAGGAGGGTTCAAGAGTAGAAGTGAGATTTTGTATCTGTCTCACTGGTGCAGGGACACCCTTAGTCTACGGGTTCAGAAATGAGGATCAACACTGGAGTGGAAACAAAACACAAGTTTATTATATCTCATGAGATGGCTCTGTCATACAGACACTACAAGTGCCTGAGAGGGAACGAACTCGAGCAGTTTCAAACCTGCCTTTTATACATTTTAAGTGCCATAGGAATTCATCAAAAACCCCTTTATCATGGTTACATCACACTTTACATAACCCTCTTATGGCATTTTACATAACGCTTACACAACCCCTTACACAATGCTTACATGCTGAACTGTGGAATCCTGATAAACCCCTTACCCACGTCATCTGTGTATATAGGCAAGGGAGGTTACAGGCGTTGTTGGGCAAACAGATTAGACATCTGTGCACGTAGGCCCTTCGGCAGGGCTGCTTACTGTGACACGCGAGCATTATCAGTATTTCCAGCTTTCAGTGACTACTTAAGTTCTGACTTTATGAAAGTCCCAGCAGAAACACAAAAATGGGGGCTGGTAGACAAAATGGAAGAGGAGTAGAGGCTAACTTAACAGACTACATTTTTGCAGTTCAACACAAGAGTGAGCAGTATTGATGATGGTTAGCCAACTTCATCATGGAGGTTAGAGCCGAGAAAACCTAGGAAGGGCCACACAGAGTTCAACACAATGACCAACTGCTGTATGTGAAAGATGTAAATAATAAAACATATAATGACACTTTTCAAGGAAGAAAGCAAATACTGGTTATTATTATTTTTAAAACGTAAATAATATCTCTATTATGGAGTACTATCTTCAAAATAATCTGTGTATAAACAGAAAAGGTTTTGTTTAGTGCTCAAAATACGTTATAGGGTCTTTATTTTCCAATTATTTTGTGATATTCACCTTAAAGGTAGTTGTTTATGACATCATCCCTGCATGTGCATTCCTCTGCAACTCTTGCAGCATCAGGTCCTGGAGGTGGCAAGCGCAGGGGATTGCGCTCATCATCTTTATGTCAATCATCACTTACAGGGTCAATTGGGAGTTACTTAAGAATTTGTAAATTATCCAACATAGCACAGGTGCCCGTTATTTTGCAGCAGATTGCTGAATCATACTCAAGGACACCACCATTGTTATGCAGACACTGGAGTCTGCATTTAAGTATCTGAGATGTCTGCTCAATAATGCTCTTTTTTCTGTTTAGCCTTCTACCTTCGTTGTCTAGGAGCTTGAGGAAGAAAGTATGAAGTCATGATCCATGGTTTTAATGGAAATGCAGTGTCACCTGAAAATTAACTAACAAAGCTGTTTTAGAATTTATGAAATACCCAAATGTTAGACAAAATTACCTAACAACCATCCATCACCAAGCTCTACTCTTGCTAACCTCTCATGTAGTCCTCAGTTTCTAAAGATGTAGTAGTCATGAGTGCACCCAGGCTATCTAATAACTAGGTCTGTGATCAGACATGTAGCAATATGTGCTATTACATTTTTTGTCTCTTTCTATTGTAATACACATACTCTTAGTTCAGAGGATGGGCACATTAAAACACGTGTTCCATCTGCACATCCAGTCACTTTAAGGAAATGTCTGATAGCCTAATACTGGAATTTTATAACTTCCAACTCAGCAGGGGTACTTGGAAATGCAATGCTGGATTTAATCTAGCCAACATTGCATCAAGAAATAAAAAAAACTCTGCATGACGCACTTTGTAATATCCCTCCTCTAACTGCAACAGTGTGTTAGTGGAAACTTGAAGCTATAAGGTGTAAGCTTCACAAAATCTGCATGTGTGTAGTAATAGCACCACTGTGTTGAATGGGCCTGCTTGGAGTGTAGCCATTGCGAAAAATTACAGTGCATTTTGGTCCCCTTATAAACTTAGCACCTGGTTACCACCCATTTCCAATTTATGGTATTTTGCACATGCAAAATGCTGGCGTACGAATTTCCTATTTGCCAATGTCTTGTACATTGAAATAGCGAATCACTGTTTGGTAATCACATTTAAGTATTCTGTATTTTCTGCTGCAATAATAAGGAATCGCTAAATATTCCAGGTGGTGTGCTATTTTAAGAAATGCACATTTAACGAGTCTTTGTATCTCACAAACACCCTATTTAACAATTGTTAAACCATATGCAAGTAGTTAGCACCTCGCTATTTTTTTTCAAAATCAGGCCTCTATTTCCTAATTTTTTGTAATATATGAAACATTTCATCTTCTTACCTCAATATTACATTAGAATAGTTGTTCTAATGCTATAATTTGCATTTGGTTGATCTTGCACCGTATTTGGAATTTACTAAAGGGGCCTACTGCTTTTTCCAGTTTATGAAATAAGAATAAACAGCGTTGACACATCTGTTTGCTTGGTTGCTAATTTAGGAACATGTAGGTATTTTGAAACATCAATTCACTCAATTGTTTTGTCAGAGCTAAAAAGCTGAGGCCTCACCTTCGAAAAAGGAAGTCTATGCTTTGCAGCTGCAGCAGTTTATGCAACATGGAGGATGAAAACGTGGCTCATAATTTCCATTCGCTTGATTCCTGTTTTCCTCCATGTATGTATTTTTATGTAATCAGTGTGTTTTGTAGAGGGTTGCGGTTCTTCTCTGAGCGTGGGCTAGTTTGACACTCACAATAACAAGATGATTATAATGATCTTTTTGAAGATGGGCTGCTTTGGGAAACTAATGTCCCATTGTAACGTGCCATTTTGAAGGAACCCGCATTGGTAGTCCAGCTGTTGTCGTCAATAGGTAAGAATTGTTTATAGAAAGTCAACAATTATGTTTTTTTTCTTTCAATTGATTTGATTTGTTAGAGATATTTTAGGTTCTGTATGTATGAGACAGTATTGACAGTAAACACATTTTCAAAAGTCGTTGACAAACAAACAAACATTGGGAAACATAGTTTGCCAAAATCATACAATCTATCTACATTCTGATTGATATATTTCAGCGATTCAACTCTAAAGTACCCAAAACATGCTGTCTTGTTTAAATATTTCATAGTGCGTGTGGCTTCCTAAATTACAGTAAAGACTGCTGTGGCCAAGACATAGCCAAAGCTACCATCTCATTCAGAAAATCATTGTCTATAGAAACATTTCTTAACAGTATAGCTTTTAAACCATCCTAATTGGGCCCTGTGCAGCATATATATTTATTCACTTAATTAAAAATGATGCAGGTTGGTAGCTCACCAAAGGAACTGAGGTAAGGGGTGGAGAACTGAATCATATTTAATTTAGACCTGTATTTTACACAGCTAAATGGAAGATAGATAGTCAGACAACGTGTGTTCCAGTGCTCGTGGGTGAATATCATAGCAGATCTCCAAGATGAGTTCTGGGTTAAAAGAAGTCAATATAGGAGTGTGATAGAAACCGCAGGAAGTGAGGCACCAAAGAGAGGCAAGTGGTATTTGTTGGATCCAGAATGCGGTGACTTTGAAAAGCCCACTGGCACTTGATCATGTGTGCACAAGAAAAGGACGAAATGTAGCACTATGTAAAGAAACGTCTATGATTTTTGGTAAAAATAGTAATAAATTAATACAAGAAGGCATTTCAGGGGTAAATGAAAATATACCACAATCAACTCTTGTATCAATGAATACTTCGCTTTGATAACACATTTTTTCTCTTTTTTAAAAATGTTTTATTGAGATCCAAAAAAAGATTAAAAAAGAGTATGATAACACATGATATTTTCATACACTATCATAGACATACCAAAGGTGATTCATGAAAGTTTATTTAAGGTGAACAGACACAGGTTTGCCAGGCATATGGAAAATATATCAGTTGTGAGCACTACCAAGAAGCCAGCACTGAGGAATAAGCAGAATTTGTCCCCTAAAGACAACGTGGGTCAGTGCTGCCAAGAAGCCACATTTATCCTGAGTAACATGTCCAGATGTGGCATTTTCCTAACCATCTAAGACAATTCAAAGTGCCTGCATGTGGACATTAACAGAGAAGAACAGAGTAGAAACCTGGATCTAGGTCAGAAAAAGGATTACAAAGGGGAAAAACATTCTCCTGGTTCTTAAACCTTGCAACATTTAAATCTGAAATAAATGAGGCGGCGCACATATGACTACTTAATATGAGGAAAC
This sequence comes from Lissotriton helveticus, assembly GCF_964261635.1. Taxonomy (NCBI): domain Eukaryota; kingdom Metazoa; phylum Chordata; class Amphibia; order Caudata; family Salamandridae; genus Lissotriton; species Lissotriton helveticus. The sequence goes on along the minus strand of NC_136063.1, from coordinate 1,387,175,212 downwards.
GCCAAGATAACGGTTTAAAAATACCATCCTCAGTAATGCTACTGTAAATAAAAAAAAGGAATTTTTCAGATATTTTACATGCTAGCCAACGCACCTTCCCCTTTGCTCATAATTTTGCCTGCTCAAGACTTATCTGACAATCTCACTAATTGGTTACCAAAGCCAGCAAGGTTAAGAAATACATGTAAGATACAATAGCACCCAAGACCCCAATAACATTCCTATCACTCCAAACAAAGCTGAAAAATATATTACTTGAGCAGGCTTTTATCCTGTCTCAGAACCTCATTTGTGGGTATTGACATAATTTTCGCATACATCGTCTCTCATTAAAAATGCAGGACATATCAATTTCCAGAGCAATAATGGTGTAGGGGCCTCTGCACATCGAACAATAGATATCCCTTGGAGGAAAAAAAAGAAAAGAGTTAGCAAGTGCTTTTATTCAGATTTTGGAATGAGCAAATATACACATGTTTATATGTTTATGAGAACATACAGTTCACAAAGGATTTCCAGCAGTTTGCCTGGAAATGAGCTATTGTGGCAGGTTTCCAGGGGTAACCTGTCAAATTTTGTGAATTTCAACATGAGTAAATCAATATACATATATGGTTGTAATAGGTGAAAATTGAAAGTTTTCTGATTTTCCTGGCTATGGATGCTCCAACCCCATCACCAATTTACTGAGACACCTAGACTCCCTCACTGGGTGGGGAGCAGATTTGCAAGGCTGGAGGCAGACAAGGCTGGCTGTCAAGCTCCCAATATTCTAAGCTGGGCACAAAAACACTGAGGGGCCGATTACGAGTTGGGTCGTCAGACCGCCATTGCGGCGGCCGGATCCTGCCAGACAAGTTGGCAGCATCCAGACCGCCGTAATACAGCCTTCCTTATGGGCCCTGAGATGAAGCGTGCTGCCGCATGCAGGACTGCTTTTAATGGAGCAAAATGTATTTTGGGAAGACCAGTCGGTAGAGGATTTCAGTAATCTAGTCTTGATGGCACCAGTTACTGCACAAGCATTTTAAAATCTTGATCCAGATTGAAGCAACAAATACCTCACGGCACCCATAAATGAAAAAGTGCGTTTTTTGCCATGATCATTATTTGTGATTTTAGATTGAGTTCTTTGTTTATCAATGATGACTTCTCGGGATTTGGCATTGTTGAAGATGGTAGGTTTGCAATTCAGTATGCTGATTGAATCCAACCAAGAGTGTTTTAGTGGGAATAATTGCCACAATGTGATGAGGAAAAATACTTAGAAGGATTACATTTTAGGTAATAAGTAGTCATCCAGTCTTAAACAGCATCTACTGTGTTAGCTAGGTGGGAAGTGTCATTGGGAAAGGAGACTTTGAGATATAGGTTGACTACCACCAGCATATTGGTGATAGAGCTTCCCCTGAGTTCTTTAGTTAGTCTCCAAGGGATTCAGTGGAAGTGTTGGAGAGGGGACGGGCTGGAACCTAGGTGACCTCTTGCATCAAGACAACCGATTTTGAAAAGCTGGAGCCAATTTCTATTTTTTGTGATCTATCTGTTAGGTATAACTCGACCCATTTGAGAACTGCTCCATTAATGCCCATCTGACTCTTGGGAATATTAAGAAGTATACAGTGGTTTACTGTATTGAAAGCCACGGATAAGTCAAGAAGGATGAGGAGATAAGGGTTGCCGGAATACAGGATGGAGAGGGATGAGGAGATAAGGGTTGCCGGAATACAGGATGGTAAGCACATCGTCAATGACCTGGAACTGAGTGATTTCTCTGTTTCTTTCAAAACATAAAATTTAATGAGCGTTTTAATGACCCACATGAATGAACCATATGAACCACCACAAAGCACAATCCCATTTACAAATGGAACTATAAAGCGGAACAATTTGGTGAAACCAGTTCCCTGTCACTAACTATCCCAGAAAAATCTACGTTATGTACAAATAAATGATATAGAGTAATAGGAGGGATGGTCAATGCCATATTTTCAGGACAAATACAGATTATGAAAATAATTTGTGAGTAACTATGGCTTATGTAAATACCCTGAATCCCTTCTGAGGATCCTACCCTGCTGACTTACATTGGAACCACTTATGTAGATAATGAAACAACTAATTTTTACTCAGTCAGCCAAGCTGGTAAAATAAGGTGAACACATTCTGTTGTCCTCGTTTGTCCCTAAACACTAACTATAATGAGTGACTCACACTTCCTTCTTCATAGCTGAATTTCAGGTAAGCAGATGTCATGTAAACGAGCTTTGAATTATTGTTATTGCAGCATTGATCAGATTACATTTTAAACCACTGTTCACGTTATGATGGCGGGATTGCTTATTTTGTTACTGTAAACCTAGCATCATGAGCTATTTCCGTAATTGTATGCCATCAATGTGCCTTCAGTATTCACTGAATATATTCAATGGATTTAATTGATAACCACGGCATAAATGTACTTGTACAGCTTCATATTTATGATAATTTAGGGGTACACACGTGGGCCTTTGATATATTACAAAGTCATGTTGACTTTAGTAAAGCATTTACACACGCTTAAAAAGTAGTCAATATCAATGCAATGCAAACAAGCCTGGAAGCCATCTTCTTCTGCTGAGATAGATTAGCTTCTTTTGCACATCACTGTATTGTAAAAGCTACAATCAGTGCTCAATGATTGATCTTTTAATTCTCTCCTTCACAATATAAACTCACTGAGAGATAGACCATGCTCAAATTTCACAAAAGCTGAGGCGGATTAGTCTCTGCCTCACAAGCAGGTGCTTCGTTGCACCACATATAAATATATTCTGAGATGGATCCTCTTCCTTGAGACTGTGTGTTTTGTCTGCCAAACAAGATGGACCTAAGAATCAACTCCATAACATTTTTTTCAAAACTCAGAAGAGTAATTTTTCTATTTTTGAGCTTGTGAGGAAAGGAATGAATTAGTACATGGGTTTGTGGGATTTTTCTAAGCACATGTGTTCTTCTATATGGTGGCCCCTTCTTTGGTCAATCAATGTCCATTTTTGGGACCAGTTCTACTTCTGACAAGGCTTCGTCCTAGTTCTTCCAGAGTTAGTGAACCGCATGAAGGTCTATGGTTGATATAGTGAAGCGAGAGAATGCTGACTGACAGAGTTAATTGTTTTTTTAATAGAGACTTCTAACCACAGGTGCCTCACCTTAGAATATTCTCCAGGCATCAGACTGGATCCAGAAAATCTTGAGCACTACCTTTGCATGCTAGTAGATGGTGTTAATTGGCTCTGCGTTGGCATCGTCTGCATCAAAAGTGCCACCCTGGTGTGCTGACATCAGCTCAACAGCTCAGCGCAAACAGCTACCTCCATCAGTTTTTGACCAATGTTTTTGGCCTTTTGTTGACTATTTTTCAGCAATTGCTCCCAGTGTGCTAGGGACATGGCCCTTACTAATCCTACAGGGTTTAAGCCTTGTGCAAAATGTCACAGGCAGATGTCTGTGTCTGATCCTTACTTTGTCTGTGACTGGTGCCTGAGGTCAGGGCACGACCACAAGGCCTGCATTGAGTGCAAGTCGATGCACTCCAAGTTGATTCTCAAGTGGGCGATGACGCTCCTGATGGCATGGCAGAAGAAGGTCCCACTCCATGGTATCGATCTCAGGGCTGTTTCCAGAGACATTCCTGCAGACAATCATTTTCCCACTCCAAGACTTTCATCTCCAAGTTGGGTAAGTTGAAGAAGCACAAGACAAATAAGTGTAAGCATTCTTTGGCTTTCCTGACCAAACGTTGTAGTTCAAGGCCCTGTACCTCACCCGCAGAGCCAGAGTCAGGGCCCGCTTTGCGCAACCCTGAGTTCCCCAGAGTGACTCCCACCCAGTTAAAGGAATTCTATAATGCCATGCACGCCATATTCGGACAACTGACTAGCTCTAGCATCCCTTTGGGCTCCACGGAGCCTTGAGGAACCCTCTAGATCTGCCTCCAGAACTGGTTGGATGTCACCATGGGTGCTGATTCCCTTTATGGGCCTTCTCCCTCCAGCACCGAGCCCGATGCCTACGGTGCTGCAGGACGAATGCCCAATACCCATCTCTGACTCCGAGTTGGCGCCACCCCAATGCCGCTCAATGTCGACACCGGTGCCATCCAGGCTCAACCAACAGCTTGACTTTCTGTCGCAGAGAGGCCCTTTACCTCTGCCAGAGGAGATGAGGAGGAGGGGTGCGGCCACTTTAGGAGGATCCTGACCAAGACAACTGGTTAAGATGCTGGGTGACACCAGAGACTTGGCATGCTTTCCCTTCGGGCCATGTGTGGGAGGAGGGCGCATATTTTGCTATCATAATTCACAGGGTAGCAGTCCCTTGATCTAAAACTTCCTGCCATTGAGATCAAAACTAATGTCTCGAAGGAGGGGCTTCACCGGGGTCGAGCTCATCTGAACCCTTGCTCCTCTTCAATAAAGCCCTCACTGACATTTTTCTTTGGGCCTGGGCTAAACCTTTCGCGGGGGCTCTGCTGCACCGCATGATTGCTTGTTGCCACCACACCACCCCAGGAGACCTAGCCTTGCTCTCCCAGCATCCTTCCCCAGAGAGCCTGGTAGTGCAGGCCTCTGCAGACAAGATCAACCCTGATGCATTCCCTACCACCTCACCGGACACGGAATCCAAGAGGCTGGATACCTTCGGGAAGAAGAATTTCTGCTCTGCCAACTTAGCCATGCTGTTAGTGAGCATTGCTTGCCGATACTCCCATGCTCTATGGAACTCGGTCGCACTGCTGCTCCCTGCAGAGGGTTGGACCATTCTTCACCAAGCCCTGGCGGCCAGCTGGGATGCACGAAGTTTGTCATCCGGTGTGGCCTGCACAACATAGACTCCCTGGGTAGGGTCATTGCCTCTACAGTGGCTTTCCGCTTCCACACCTGCTTGCGGTCCACTGGATTGTAGGGGGATGTTCAAGCATTCCTCATTGATATGTCTTTCGATGGTTCCTGCTTGTTTGTTGACAAACTTGATAGGGCACTGGACCTGTTCTGGGAAAGCTTAGCCACTGCCAGGTCTCTGGACGTATTTCTGGCTTCACGCTCACAGCAGCAGTCCCTTCACCCCTTATGTGGCTGTGGCAGTGGTTTGGTCACCTATGGCCACCTGCAATATCAGTCTTACCACCCTGCCCAACAGACTACCCAACCTTTTTGAGGCCAGGGTTGAGGAACCCAGAAAGGATGTGGGAGTCAAACTCTGGGCACTGTCCAGTCCTCCGCTCCTTCGGCTGCTACAGCCTTCAAGTCACTTTACAGAGCCCTTCATACTGCACAGTCATCCTGTTGGAGGCAGGATGTGGCACCACCTGCCCAAACAGAGCAACATAACATCCGACAAGTGGGTGCTCCAAATTTTGCCGAAGGGTTATACTCCTCCATTTGTGGAAACTCCTCCACCCTTGCCAACATCTAACTAAGGACCACCCCTACTTGCTCCTTCGGGAAGAGCAGGCACTGTTAGCCACAAGAGACATTTAGAAGGTGCCTGCAACAGAAAAAGGGCGTGGTTGTTATTCCCATTAATACCTGGTGCCGATAAAGGATGGAGGCCTCCGTCTTATACTTGATCTGTGCCCTCTCCATGTCTTTTTGAGGAAAGAGAAAATAAAGGTGCTCCTGTTAGCTCACGCTCTGTCGGCCCTTGATCCTGGAGACTGTATGGTACTGTTGTACATGCAAGACGCATGTTTCCACATTCCTGTCCTTCAGGCCCACAGGTGTTGCCTGTGATTCACTGTGGGACAGAGAGCAGCTTCCTTTTGTCCTTACCAGTGTCCCTCGGGTGCTCATGAAGGCGATGGCAGTGGTTGCAGTACATCTTCGGATGTCGGGGGTTGCAGTCCTCTCCTAATTTGAAGACTGGCTGCTGAAGGCGGACTCACCCCAGTCAGTCATCACCCACCACCATACTATGACAAAACTTACAATCACTTGGGTACACTATCAACATTTAAGCAATTTTTAATATAGTGCACTTCTGTGCCTATCAAGTGGAGTGGAGAGTCTAGAACATTCTGGCTATAATCCAGATGTTTCAATTTTAGTCCTCGATTTCGGTGAGACTGACTATGAAGATGCTGAGTCTTACAGCCTCCTGCTGGTGAAGCACACTCGATGGCATATTAGAGCTCTTCAGTGGAATCTGAAGTACCAGTAGGCACTGCATCAGGGGAATCTTTTTGGACCTGGTCCAGAGTTCAAAGGGTTCTGCAAAAGATCTGCATTGGTGGCTAATGGAAAACAATTAGGTCAGTTAAGTGTAGCGTAGATTCTTTGATATTTTTACTGGGACACTAAAACACTTGCTTTTGTACAATCACAACTGTTTATTTTTGTATATATATTGTACAAAGTTTTCTTGTATATCTATATAAATAATGCAATGTAATACCAAACCTGACATGTGTGTAGACAGCTTTTCTTTTTGACATCCACATCAACCCCTATATTGCCATTGTGCGTTATTATTTACCATTAGACTTTTTGTATTATCCCACAGAAGCAGTTGTTTTCCTTCTTAATCTTCACACCCAGGCTCCCAGTGAGTAGGGTTCCTTTGTTCCCCCTTCCAATTCCAGCAATTAGGTCAATGGCAGACCACTCTCCCTCCCCACTCAGATCTGACAGTTGTGTCTGATGCCTCACTTGTAAGGTGGGCCAGCCACTTGGTAGCGGTGGAGATTAGAAGACTCTGGTCACTTTTGGAAGCTCAGCTCAACATCAATCTTCTGGAGCGGGGTGCTATCTGCTTGGCATTGAAAACCTTCCTCCCCTCCATCAAACAAAGGATGGTTCAGGTGTTCATTGACATTACCACCACCATGTGGTATTGCAACAAACAGGGCAGGATTGTGAACCTGGTGCCTGGAGGCTCTGTGTTGCAAGGATTCTGTTTGGAAACATAACTATGCCTGGGACCACAGGATGTCAGAATGTCAGGACTGAGTCACCATACCACATCAGTACCTATGGTTCCAAATCCGACTATCTTGTAGCACCGTACCTACCATCCTAACCTTCCCTTGCGTAACAGGTAAATTGGCACCCCAGAACACAACTCTCCCGTCCCCAGGGGAACAGTGGAAACAGATTGTCAACTCTCATTTTCTCACTCATGCAAGTCCATAATAAACAAAAGAAAGACATGAGGGATGTTCACAATATTTATTGAAACTATTGTACCCTATTATGAAGCAACTGTGCTGCAATTAGAAAACATATACAACTGGGCATAATAATCAGCATTACGAATAAACTGTATACAATGAAAAACACTACCATGGCGAATGATATATCTGCCTAAGCCTACCCTCACTACATGAGCACAGTGATATATCTGAAACAGGGTCTAGTTTTACCATATAATACATTAGCTATTTCTGTCCTACATCTGAAGCATAAGAGTCTTAAATGGCCCTGCCAGCCAAATGTGTAGGACTTTGCTAAATGCCTATACTGTCTTAAAACATTCATCATGAATGGTAGGCTTTATGCCTCCCTAGTAAGATTGCAGACATCCCCCCTGCCAAGGCTATGTACTCAGCTACTGTCTTTTTGGTAAGCAAGTCCCAAGCCTCCACTGCCTGCCACTGTCCTCAAAGTGCACTTCTGTCCTGCACATCACAATGATATAGCAAAAATAAGAAACATCCGTTAGTTAGAGGAACACAATGGGGTAAGAATCAGGTGGGGGCTAGCTGAAACATTGCGGGGTATATTATCAAGGGGTTTTATCTCCGCTTTTTTGGCTTTAAAAGCCAAGAAAGCGGAGATAAAATTATCTCCCTATTACCAAGCTGTCGCTAACACCAGTTAGCGACAGCTAATAGGAGATAGCGACCATCTTGGGCCCCACTTTGCATGTCAGTGATATTTATCACTAATGATATGCAAAGTGGGCGTGCCAAGATGTTAGCGACTGGAAACAGTCGCTAACATCGCTATCTCCTATTACCAACTTTTGGAGATATTTGCGCTAAGGGCGAATATCTCCAAAAGCTAACACCTGCCCTGAGCAGTTCTTAGCCATGTTATCCAATGGGAGGTGGATAACATGGCTAAGAGCATTTGCTCGATAATGCATGAATATCGCTGACTTTTCAGCGATATTCATGCATTGCGGGCGTTTTTTATCGCATTTGCGATAAACCTTGCTAATAGCAAGGTTTATCTGCGATAAAAATCGCCGATGTGCGGCGATAATTTTTGTCTCTAAACAAGTTAGAGACAAAAATTATCGCTAGTTGTTGATAATATACCCCTGCATTTCTTCAGATCTGATGTTTTTCTGCTTGCTTTAGAAATTAAGACAGCAAGTTGACCAAATAAATGACCTATAACATTTTGTAATCTGCTTTCTTATAAATTTCTGAGAAGTGACGCAAATTGTATTCGATAAATATAAAGATTTCGGTATGATTGATGATCAAACATCTGTCATAATCAGGACTTGTGGTCAGCAGTTCCTCATTAAAATAATATAAAAGAGCTGCCCTCAGTCCATTCGACTGACCACCTCTCACAGTAAACCCATGGGTCATGTCGTTGTGTGTTCCCTCTTAGCCATCTTATTTAGCATCTTTGGCTGAGGTTGTAATGTTTATTGTATTTTGAAATTCATTTTCTTTCTCTCTCTCACTTTCCTTTGCATTGCCGTGATTTTAATACGTATTAGATTACATGTTTTTGCTCTTCATCTAAAATGAGTCTCTGACACTTCTTACTTACACGATTGCTCAGAGTTATTTCTAACTAAAGATGTGTCTCCTTGACATTTATTGTTTAAAATGTTTTGAATAAACGGTGCCACTCTTGACTCACTTCCTGCATTTCTGTCAAAGGATATAGTGTTCTTCTGCCACGTCTTGCACAGGAACAGGCTGGTGTCTATTTCCCAACTCAACCTCCAGGATACTCAGGGGCCGATTCCGATTCGGGAAAAACCGCTCCAGATAGCCATTCGGAGCGTTTTTCCCGTTCGAATCGTACCCTGCAATGTTTCCCGTACGTACGACGAAGTACGATTCTTACCAGGGGCCGTACTCCGTACGAGTCGTACAGAGACAGTACGACTCTAATCTCCGTACGATTCTCCCTCGGAACCCGCTGTACGCAACATCTGTACGGTTCGTGGCTGTTTTTTTCGACCCAGCAAGTACGATACGTGTCGGGTACGCACCGTACGACCCTTTTTCTACGGGAGCTGAAAACAGCCGTAAAATGATTGCAGGGGTACGGTGTGTGCCCCTGCGATCATGGGGTGTATGCACCGTACCCCATGTACGCTTGGTGTACGCATCGTACCCCATGTATGATGGGTGTACGCACCGTACCCCATGTACGATGGGTGTACACACCGTACCCCATGTACGATGGGTACACCCATCGTACATGGGGTACGGTGCATACACCCAGCGTACATGGGGTGTGGTGCATACACCCAGCGTGCATGGGGTACGGTGCGTACACCCAGTGTACATGGGGTACGATGCCTACACCCAGCGTACATGGGGTACGGTGCGTACACCCAGCGTACATGGGGTACGGTGCGTACACCCCATGATTGCAGGGGTACACATCGTACCCCTGCGATCATGGGGTGTACGGACCATACAGTGTGTATGTGCTTGTGTGCTTTTCCGTACGACTAGCCCTTACCTGACATGGACTGTATGAATCGCGTCCTCATACCCCAGTCCGGATCGTACTCATTCGGTCGTACGTCATGTGTATGAGTCGTACGACATGTGTACGAGTCGTACGGTTCACGGTTTCAGCCTTGCAATACGTACGGATCGCGACGATTCGGACCGATTCACGGAATACGGATCGTACTACGCGACTCGGACGGACGGGTACGATTCGTACTGAGAGGGCTCCGGATACAAATCGTACGGATTTTTTTTTCCCGAATCGGAATCGACCCCTCAGTGTCCGTTACCTGAAAACTTGACTCTCAAGAACCCCAAAGGGGGAAGGGGGAATTGGATAAAATAACAAAAAAAGAAGAGGCTGCTCTGGATCTGTTTATTTCCTGCGTCTTCCTATCCGTCTGTCGTTCTGACGAACTGTAGAAGTCCTAATGCAAATATGAAGAAAGATTAAACAACCTCCCTAGCTCTTCTAATACTTACAATTCTATTATCTGTTTCCTCACCTATCAGACCAATAGCTGTGCTAATCTTCTTTCTCTTACTTGCTTGTCTTTTCTACTCTTAGCTCAGGATGTATCTGTAATATATATATATATATATATGTAGATTGTACTTAGTTCTCTATGATTAGCGTTTCCAATCTTTCTATTTCTCTCTCTTCTCCTATTCTTACCTCATATTATGAGCTCTGAGATCTTGTAATGCTTCCTGATGTCTTATTTAAGCTTTACTGATGTTATTTTATTCTGTAACATTAAACAATTGTTCTCCTGTCTTTCTGGTATCCAGACAACGTTACTATTTCTTCAGGGTAAGTATCTTTTGTCTCTATTCTTATATTTTCAGCGAGGAAACTACATTTGTACTGTCTTTTGAGTACTTAGTCTCTTTCTCTTTGGTATTTATTGACAGCACATTTACTGTCTCATGCTTTTATATTAATTCACTGAATTGACTTATCTGATTCTTCACTTATTCTCGCAGAAGCTTGACAGTAGCGGAGTTTCACCTCGAAGCTCCAATTACGAACCTCCGACCTCGAGGCTCCAACAAATGAACTTGGTGAGAGTCACTTAGCACACAACTCTCGATGTTCAGGCTTCACCGATAACTAGGGAAGTGTCCGGTGTTGAAAAGAACCTAACTACTCAAAATAATAAACGTGACGCAACTTCTAACTATCTCTGGTGACAGGTGCACTCACAAACAACCTTGTCCCCCAGAATTATCAGGTGAAGTGCGCAGCAGTATTGGCTCGTGCGCTTCACCTAGAGTTCCACACCTGAATTCCTAACAACAACTAGACCGCCAACTCGTATCCCGAGTTGGCGGCCATCTTGGAATTCCGCTCGTGAACCGCTGAACTCCAACAGCGGATCCGAGTTGCTTCTTTCTTGTTTGGCCAACCAATTGTACTCTTCAAGGCACAAATGACGTGCTTTTGTCCGGTCTGGGTTTTAACAGGTCTGACACTACCCCCCAACAAGGGAGATTCTTCCTCTCTCTGTTTTGTTGGAAATCTTTTATGAAAAGACTTTACCAATCGAGGAGCGTGAACATCAGACGCGACCTCCCAAGATTGTTCTTCAGAACCGTAGCCTTTCCAATCCACCAAATAGTACAACTCTCCATTTACACTTTTTGAGTCCAGAATTTCTTTTACTTTGAATTCCACTCCTGACTCTAACTGAATGGGTTTTGGTGGTGAATTCTTACGTAACTCTGGTGATGCCTTTTTTAATAAAGAGACGTGAAACACTGGATGGATTTTTATTTTTTTCAGGCAAATTTAGACAATAGGAAACTGGGTTTACCTATTTCTCAATTGGATAGGGTCCAATAAATTTGGGGAGGAACTTCCTATTTCCTTTCAACCTCAGATTTCTCGTGCTTAGCCATACCTCATCTCCTTCCTGTAACCTTGGACCTTCTCTTCTCTTTTTATCTGCATGAAGTTTATATTTCATCTTTGCCTGCACTAGATTCTGGGAGGCATCTTGCTGAATCTCTCCCAAATTAGTAACTAAGCCTTTAACTGCTGGAACTGAGAGTTCTGTGCTTTTTACTGTAGAATTTGGATGTTGACCGTAATTTAAATAGAATGATGAATACCCAGTTGAAAAATGTTTGGGATTATTATATGAGAATTCAGCTGCCCACAGATAATCTGATCAATCTCCACCTTGCTCTAACAGGAATAACCTCAAATACTGCTCTAGTTCTTGATTTACCCTCTCAGTTTGTCCGTCAGTCTCTGGATGGAAACTGGTGGAGTATCTAGCCTCTATTCCCAACCCTTTCAAAAAGGCCTTCCAGAAATGGGACATGAACTGTGAACCCCGATCTGAAATAATGACTTTTGGAATTCCATGAATCCTGACTATGTGTGTGCTGAAATAATTTGCAGGCTGTTTTGAGGTGGGTATCCCTTTTAAGGCTAGGAAATTGGCCATTTTGGTAAATGTGTCCACAACCACCCAAATTGTGGTATAACCTAGACTGGAAGGCAAATCCACAATTAGAACCATAGTGATTGTATGCCAGGGACCAGGAGGAGTGGGCAATGGTTGCAAAAACCCTTTTGGGGCCTGCTGTTATGATTTTCCCTGAGCACAGGTTTCGCAAGTCTTCACATATTTTTCTATTTCATGTTGATGTGTGGCCACCAATAGTGCCTTTTCACTAATTTCTTGGTCTTTTCTTCTCCTTTATGACCGGCCAAAAGATTATCATGACATTCATGTAGCACTTGGTTCTGCAGATCCTTGGTGGGTATGTATAAGGCTCCTTTGTGATAAGGCAGTTGATGTCGGATTTCTCTTACTTCTTCGTTAGTGACCCATTCCTGCATATCTTCGGGACTCATAGCCTGAATGATCTGTTCTCCAAAAGTAACAGGCGTAGTAACACAGATTATCTTTGAATCTGGTATAATTGCTTGACTCTGTTCCAACGGTTTCTTTTCATCAGTATTGATTCTAGATAGAGCATCAGCCTTACCATTTTGAGCTCCAGGTCTGTACGTGATTATAAAATCATAGTCGGCAAAATACAGTGACCATCTCAGCTGCCTGGGTGTTAGGGTCTTGGCGGATTTCAGAAATTTCAAGTTTCTATGGTCCGTAAAAACTGTTACCTGGTGCCTGGCTCCCATAAGATAATGGCACCACTCGTTGAAAGTATCCTTTATTGCCAACAATTCTTTTTCTGTTATAGTGTAGTTTTGCTCGGCCAACGTTAATTTCCATGATCTGTAAGCTACTGGATGCAATTGACCAGTTTCTTTATGTCTTTGGGATAACACTCCTCCAATGGCCTGATCAGAGGCATCTGTTTCCACATAAAATGGTTCCGACGTATCAGCGTGTAACAATACCGGGGCTGAAGTAAAACTTTTCTTTAACAATTTAAAAGCCATCTCAGCTTCTTCAGTCCATTCAAACTTGACACCCTTATGCAACAACTTAGTAAGTGGCAGAATTTTCTTATAGAATTCATCTATAAACCTCCTGTTAAAGTTTGCAAAACCTATGAAGCTCTGCACTTCCTTCACACTGGTGGGAGATTTCCATTCGACCACCGCTTGAATCTTGCGTTCGTCCATGTTCATACCACCTTTGTGACATTGAAATAGCACTTTTCTAGTTTTACAAACAATCGGTTCTCTCTGAGTTTCTGTAAAACTCCTCTAACTTGTTCCTGGTGTACTCGGGTGTCATTGGACTAGATCAGGATATCGTCTATGTAGACTATTGCACACTGATCGATATATTCCCTTAGAATGTCATTAATGAAATGCTGAAAGTAGCAGGGGCGTTACATAGACCATAGGGCATGACCTGATATTCGAATAGCCCAAATCTCGTCCTGAAGGCAGTCTTCCATTCATCGCCTTCCTTCATTCTGATTAAATGATAGGACCCTCTCAGGTCTAACTTCGAGGAGACCTGTGCACTTTTGACCTGATCCAACAGAACGGAAATGAGAGGGAGTGGATAATGAGTCTTCTTGGTTATTTTGTTTATAGCGCGGTAATCTATGCAGGTTGTCAGATCACCTTCTTTCTTCGGCACAAAGAACAAAGGCAAAAGACAACGGAGATTTGGACTGTCTTATAAATCCGTTTGCCAAATACTTGTCTAAGTATTCCTTCAGATGCAGGTGTTCTTTTTCTTTTAATGCGTAGATCCTGACTGCACGGTAGATTCGCACCTGGCTCCAACTCGATTGTACAGTCATAGGCCCGATGAGGTGGTAGCCTTTCCGCCTCTTGTTCACTAAAAACATCCTCGAAGTCTCGATATTCCTGAGGTATCTCTTGTGAATTGATAACACATACTGATGTTCCCATCATGCACAACGAATGGGCTGGGTTATCCTTGTAGTCGATTTTTCTTTTCCCCATGCAATTTTCTGTACAATAACCCAAATTCATGGTAATTGTTCTAGTACTCCAATCAATGGTGGGATTTTGTTCTGTTAACCAAGGTATTCCCAAAATGAGTTCAAATTGGGGTGCATCGATTAGATTAAATTGAATAATTTCCTCATATCCGTCTCTGGATTTAATTTGCAAGGGTTCGGTATGACTTACAATGGGTCCGGAAGATAGGTTTGTGCCGTCTACTGCCCTCACTGGTTCGCTTTTGGTCTTTGGTATGGCTCTTAACCCTATGTTCGCAGCGAATCTTAAATCACAAAAGTTTCCTGTGGCCCCAGAGTCCACCATTACCGATACATCTGTGATTATTAATTTCTCGAAACTTGATTTCCATAGGCAGAACCAGGTGGGGCGAAGAGGACTGAAACGTATTCGCCAACTGATGTTCCATAGGAGTTGACTCTTGATTAGCATCCACCTGTCCAACTCCTCCTACAGGTGGTGCTGCGAGTTTTCCTTCGGCTTAAATGGAGTCTTGGGTTTTTTCGGACAACATTTCACAAAATGTCCATTTGAACCGCAATATATACATAAATTTCCTGCTCTTCTTTTTTCCTTCTCTTCTTTAGTGAAAGGGCCACTAATGGTTCCTATCTGCATTGGTTCCGAGTTTGATTGTCCTTCTACAATTCTGCTGTAATCTGACCGGGCTCTATCAAATCACGGTACCACTGGTCTAAACTCTTTCTTTTTCTCACCTTTTCGTTCTCCCTCTCTAGCACTAAATCCACCAACTCAGATATTTCGGTAGGTAGATTAGGTATCTGCGCCAGGACATCTTTCAATGCATCTCTGAACCCACGAGACTGCAGCCCTCATGCTCTCCGGCCAGTTTGTCTCCACTACTAACTTATTAAAGTGAGCCAAATAAGCCACTAAGTCCCGATTACCTTGTCGTAATTCCAGTAACTCATTGTCTACAGCTTGCGAAATTCTCCTTCTGTCGAAAATTCTGAGGAATTCCTTCCTAAATTCATTGTAATTCTGTAAGATTGGGTCGTCCCTAGTGACCAAGGGCATTGACCATGCAGCAGCATCACCACTTAAGACAGTACGAAAGCTACTCTTGACTGCGCATCAGGGAAAAGAGAAGGGCGACACATATAGTGAAGAGAACATTGAGTGAGAAATATTTGTGCCTTCTGGGGGTCCCCACTAAATCTCTCGGGAGGGGCTAGGGGAATCACTGGGGATAGGGAGTGGATTATTTGAGTGGTTAGCTTGTTTGAGTCCTCTGTTGAATTTCCTAGACTCTCCCTGCCTGTACTAAATGATTGTCCCATTCTTTGAGCCAATTCTGCGGTTTCTTTTCTAGATTTTACCACTTCTACTTTTAGGTTCTGATTCTCCTCTCTAACAGCTATCAGTTCTTTTTGAATGGCCTCCATCACTGTTCCTAAGGTCTGTAGATTTATTCCTTCAGCAATCCTGTTCGGGTGCAATTAAATAACGTGGGCACTTCACTTTGTCAAAGGATATAGTGTTGTTTTGCTACGACTTGCACAGGAAGAGGCTGGTGTCTATTTCCCAACTCCACCTCCAGGATACTCAGAGTCTGTAACCTGAAAACTTGACTCTCAAGAATCCCAAAGGGGGAAGGGGGAATTAGATAAAATAACAAACAAAGAAGAGGCTGCTCTGGATCTGTTTCTTTCCTGCTTCTTCCTATCCGTCTGTCGTTCTGACGAACCGTAGAAGTCCTAATGCAAATATGAAGAAAGATTAAACAACCTCCCTAGCTCTTCTAATACTTAACATTCTATTATCTGTTTCCTCACCTATCAGACCAATAGCTGTGCTACTCTTCTTTCTCTTTCTTGCTTGTCTTTTCTACTCTTAGCTCCAGGATTTATCTGTAAAATATATATGTAGATTGTACTTAGTTCTCTATGATTAGCGTTTCCAATCTTTCTATTTCTCTCTCTTCTCCTATTCTTACCTCCTATTATGAGCTCTGAGATCTTGTAATGCTTCCTGATGTCTTATTTAACCTTTACTGATGTTATTTTATTCTGTAACATTAAACAATTGTTCTCTTATCTTTCAGGTATCCAGACATCATTACTATTTCTTCAGGGTAAGTATCTTTTGTCTCTATTCTTATATTTTCAGCGAGGAAACTAAATTTGTAATGTCTTTTGACTACTTAGTCTCTTTCTATCTGATATTTATTGCCAGCACATTTACTATCTCATGCTTTTATATTAATTCACTGAATTGACTTATCTGATTCTTCACTTATTCTCGCAGGAGCTTCACAGCAGCGGAGTTTCACCTCGAAGCTCCAATTACGAACCTCCGACCTCGAGGCTCCAACAGATATACTCTGTGAGAGTCACTTAGCACTCAACTCTTCGATGCTCGGGCTTTACCGATAACTAGGGAAGTGTCCGGTGTTGAAAAGAACCTAACTACTCAAAATAATAAACGCGACGCAACTTCTAACTATCTCTGGTGACAGGAGCACTCACAAACAACCTTGTCCCTCAGAATTATCAGGTGAAGTGCGCAGCAGTATTGGCTCGTGCGCTTCACCTAGAGTTTCACACCTGAATTCCTAACAACAACTAGACCGCCAACTCGTATCCCGAGTTGGCGGCCATCTTGGAATTCCGCTCGTGAATCGCTGAACTCCAACAGCAGTTCCGAGTTGCTTCTTTCTTCTTTGGCCAACCAATTGTACTCTTTAAGGCACAAATGACGTGCTTTTGTCCGGTCCGGGTTTTAACAGGTCTGACAATTTCACACGTCCTATTATTTTAGATGCAAAAAGAACAATTGATGGACAGAATGCAGAACAATGTCATACATTCACCCCAGTACAAAGATCTGGGCCTAAATCCCTTGTTTTTTTGCTCACCATGCCATTCCATTTGGGACCCAGCCCTATGCAAATCAATCTTCACCCTGCGCCCAATGGGAACAATCCTCCCCAAACTGCCAAGCCAGGTCCTCCCTGGACTGGAAACAAGCATCCTAGGACCGGTTTCGGGCTTTCAGCCCTCATCAGCCAGGATAGCTTGACTCCAGTCATTTATGAAAAAGGGACCAGTAGCAAAACAATTTATATCATAAACGCCAAAAAGGTGAGCATCTGTAACAGTTTCAAGCACACAACAACATGAAAGGAATCTAGTTAAAAACTGATTATTATAAAAATATATTTTGTTTATTTATTTTTATCATTTTGGATATATTTAATGTCATTTTTAGATCATTGTTATCAAAGAAATACATGAAATAAATATACAAACAAGAAAAAAGAATCACAAACAAAAAGCTTCAAATGACTGGTTGGTTTAAAAGGGCTATTGAAGATGGCAATGCGGTGGGTTGTAAACTACGCGCGTTGCGGCCACTGCCTTCATCAGGAGACCGTCATTTGCATCAGAACAGAAAAAGGAGGAAGAATCATATCGTATCAGTCACAGTGGTATAAGGTACATGCCCAATTTTCGATTTTGATGTAATGGGCTTCTACTTCTAGAACAGATTTTTTCACTTCTACTTTATATCGATATTTATCGCTCCAGCGTTAAAACATTCAACTTCAATTTTGTAGAAGACTGCAATATTCAGAATGTGCTCTTGTCCATAGGGTTTAAATTTAAACTAACGATATTTCCTGATAAAAATACGGGCTGAATGTTGATATTTATCGTAACGTTCTTCGAATAGTTAAGACGTATTAAACGGCAGGGTCTGTCTGGCTGTGAATTTCTTCAAGTTTGCACGGAAAAGGCTTGTGTCATAAAAATTCCCGACTCTAAGAAGGTTCCATTAAAGGTAGGGATTTCTAGAAGACACCATAGTGAAAAATCGCCATCATGTAGGCTACTCTGATCGAGGAAAGATACTCGCAATATAGTACAGCCGTGATTCTATTATCGGTGTGCCGCCATCCGATTTCAAGGAAGTGAAGGGTCCAGTAGCATGGAGAGCATGGGACCCACGTCTGGGCATACCTGGCCCACTTGTGGTGACAAATGCAAAGAGAACAATTAATGGACAGAATGCAGAACAATGTCATACATTCACCCCAGTACAGAGATCTGGGCCTAAATCCATTGTTTTTTTGCTCACCGTGCCATTCGAGTTTGGACCCAGCCATATGCAAATCAGTTTTGACCCTGCGCCCAATGGGAACAGTCCAGCCGGAACTGCCAGGCCAGGTCCTCCCTGGACTGGAAACAAGCATCCTAGGACCCGTTTCCGGCTTTCAGCCCTCATCAGCCAGGATAGCTTGCCTACAGTGGCATGGAGAACACAGGACCCAGGTCTGGGCATACCAGTCCCACTCAGGGTGACAAATGCAGAAAGAACAATTGATGGACTGAATGCAAAACAATGTCATACATTCATCCCAGTACAGAGATCTCGGCCTAAATCCATCGTTTTTTTGCTCACCGTGCCTTTCCAGTTTGGACCCAGCCATATGAAAATCAGTCTTGACCCTGCGCCCAATTGGAACAGTCCAGCCCGAACTGCCAGGCCAGGGCCTCCCAGGACTAGAAACAAGCATCCTAGGACCGGTTTTGGGTTTTCAACCCTCATCAGCCAGGATAGCTTGACTCCAGTGGCATGGAGAGCACAGGACCCACATCCCACTCGGGGTGACAAATGCAAAAAGAACAAATTCCGTCCATCATTTGTTTGCGTAGCACTTTTCACACTAAGTGGGATGGGTACCCCCAGACGTGAGTCCCTTGCTCACTGTGCCACTGGATTCAAGCTAGCCTGGCCGATGAAGGGTAATACCCAGAAACCGGTCCCAGGATGCTTGTTTCCGGTCCAGGGAGGACCTGGCTTGGCAGTTTGGTTTGGACTATTCAATGAGGCACAGGGCCAAGACTGATTTGCATATGGCTGGGTCTAAACAGGGGTGGCATGGTGGGCAAAAGAACAATGGATTTAACCCAGATCTCTTGACTGGGGTGAATGTATTATTTATGCAGCATTCCATCCATCATTTGTTTGTGTAGCACTTTTCACCCTAAGTGGGATGGGTATGCCCAGACTTTGCCACCTTGCTCACTGTACCACTGAATTCAATCTAACTTGGCTGATGAGGAAACCGGTTCTAGGATGCTTGTTTCTGGGCCAGGGAGGACCTGGCTTCGCAGTTCAGGCTGGACTGTTCCCATGAGGAGCAGAGTCTAGATTTATTTGCATATGGCTGGGTCTAAACTGGCTTGGCATGGTGAGTAAAACACAATGGATTTAACCCTGATCTCTTAACTGGGTGTGAATGTGTGATATTTTCAGCATTCCATCCATCAGTTGTTTGAGTTGTACCGCTTGTGCTGTAATGGCATGCTTGGTTTGGACCGTGTTGTAGTGCTGTTTCCTATCTTTGGGGGGGAGCAAAATGGCTCCTGCCTCATACATATTACCAATAAATGTGGGAGGGGTTTTAAGAACTCCAGTGAATGCACATTTTGTGATGTGGATTATTAGTACATCAGCTGCATTGCAAGCTGAAACACTGGTGGCAAAGTAGTCAGTGAACACAAAAGCATAATTGGTTTGAGAACTGAGTTTACCTTGGCCCTTTAGTTCAGCAGAAGTGCTTTATACGTTTTGATGTCACCTTCAAAATGGTGAGCTGTTATGTTAGATCATAATCTTTGGTGCCATTTGTCACTGTAGAAATACTCTCAAGGCTATTGGAAATGTGCTATCCTCTGTAGTTTTTCACATAATCATGTATTTACCACATTTGCCTATTAATCCATCATCGGTAGCATAATCTGCAGATTTAAACAAAAAAAATGTCCTTCTACCTCAAATGGATGAAAAGTTACTAAATTGCTTATTACTGTATGTGCATGTTAAATTGGTACTAAGGAGGTGAATCCTTTGCCCTGAAAGTGTTAACATGAAATATTAACAAAATGATGTAGTAATACTATCACAAAATTCTCCGCATTAGACTGCCTAATTTTCCTTTTCTTGCTGCATAATTTAGTAGTGATGCATAATTCGGCCCTCCTCTGCAGCAAAAGTCTATGCCTTGAGCTACTTTGCTCTAGGAAAGCATTCCATGGGTGGAGTGTGAGTGTTCCCATGTAATCACTCATGGATTTTGGCACATTCCCAGATTTGACAAAGACTGGCAAACTGGGTAATGCATCAATACGCTACCCATCCCAGGGAAGGCACAAGAAGGAAAAATATCCACTTCTCCTCGTTGTTCCCTCTTTCTGAATGTGCTGAATTTTGCAGCACATTTAGAAAGAGGAGAAAACCTCAGAGGATTGTTTCTGTGTAGGAAGGTGTCCCTTCCTGCACATAAACAATTGTCCGACCAATACAGCCACCCTTGCACCATGGCACATGGGTGCTTGTGTTGGCACGAGGCAGTGCAGGCAGGGAGCAGGAATGTGCCATATATTGGTAAATATGGCGCATTCCCTGCATTGCATGAAAGATTGATAAATCAGGCCCTGAGTCTTTCATGGGTTGTGTATGAATTTGTTCTTTGATGTTCTTGTTTCAGTCTCAGTCTTTGTTGCTCTTTGTGTCGTTGATTGACACTTCAGACAGTGTCTTCGAGGAGATGTATAGGAGTGTTTGGCTGGAACATGTTGCTAAACAATAATTAGTGATGGGAGATGCACACCTCAATATCTAGTTTAATGAGAATTTATCATTAGCTTCAACACAAGCGTGCTGCGGAGGATAACGCAACGTCCAGATTGCGATAAGTCACATATGTATCAGACAACAACAGGCGAACCTGCTGAACCTCTGCGCACTGTTGCTATCCACAGTGGATCTCTAAATCAAATACATTCCAATAATGATTCCAATAAAAATTCTTAAACAACAAAAGAGCTGCGTATCATGTGTATTTTTTATATAAACGCAATGATAAACTGATTAAATCTCAGTGTGATTATAGGTATGATCAATACATGTGAATAATTGAGTTCACTTGTTCGTCTGAACACGAAAAAACACATAATTGTAAAGCCATATCATAATTTATACATTCCTTCAATTTCTTTTAACACGTTTGCCCTGCCCAATGCATTTCGGGCCCCCCGGCCCTTCTTCAGGGGCGGTACCTGCAAACAAAATGAAGAAAAAGTGGATGGTAATCCTATTGTAAGTAAAACTGCATTTAACCTTCAAAACACAAGATTCATAGACTTGCCACAGTTTTAAAGAACAACTTTTACAGAAATAATAATAATGCCTTGCATTTACTTCTAAGTCCCTATGAGAAAAAATAAACTCACTTGAAATAGTTCAGAATGTAATAATTCAATAGATACTCAAAACATCAGTCTGGGTTGACAATATAGGAAATGAGGGGAATCACAATGTTCTGTGAAAAAAAAGCAGGAAATAATGAATAAATGTATTGAAACAGTGAGCGTGTTTATGCCAGAACGGTGAAAAAAGTAAATGAGCTTACATTTCCCAGGGAGGGCTGATAATGATAAGCCTGTCGGTGGGGAGCGGATATTTGGGAGCGGCGGAGGTTTCGGGGCAATGCGCCAAATAGAAATGGTTCCAATCTACAAAACAGCAAACCCGGAAAATAAATGTCCGTGAAACTATGATGTATATAAAGTTCTACGCAGCCATATGTTTTCAATTGTTAATGTCCAAAGTGAGCTGCGCCATCTCAATACGTGTTGCTCTTCGCGCATTACAAAACCGTGATCGAATACTCCCGGAACTAACCTCTGTATCTTTACTTGCTTCTTTCGTGAGCAAAACTCGACGCGCCCATCAGAAAAACAACCTGACCTGTAAGACACGGTAGCGCATGGTGATTAAAGCAGGCTCTACCCCGTAAAGCTCGTCCTAACCTCAGGGGACCATGCTAACAATTACCTCTATACGACCATCTGTGCTCCAACACGGCTTCCGACCCTCCGTCCAAGCAACCCCAAGTGGCGGCAGTGGTTCAAATTCGGTACGAGGCGCGACGGCCTTATGTGATGACGTCGGTCAGGGAAACTAAACATCAAGAACGGACCAAAGTGCCGATCAGACTAGAGGGAGTGATTTGAGCACCAAGTGCTCGATAAAGTGTAACGACGGATTGAGTGAAAAAAATGCGTTAGTGTGCTGGAACCTATGTACAAGAAGTGTAAAAAATGAGGGGCCAAAAAAAATGGTTCCCACATATACCCATATACAGACATGATAATATATATATATGAAAAAATGTATAAACATGAAAAAAAAAATTTTTACAAATCCTGCAGCGTACATTTTTTGGTGCAATATTACAAATAACAACTTAAGTCCACTCGATCATTGATCCCGTCGGGATCTTGAGTGTTAAGACGTTTGATCCAAAAGATCTCTCTTTGTAAGAGTTTTTTGGTGTGATTTCTTCCTGGGGTGGGCGTCACCATTTCCAGAACCTGGAACTTTATCTGTGCAATCGAGTGTTTATTTTTATCCCAATGGGTTGCCAAACTGCTGTTGGGATTTTTGTTCCGGATTGTACTTTTGTGCTCAGAAATGCGGGTTTTGATTTTTCTTTCTGTTTTACCCACATATAACAGGCCGCACGGGCACTTGATAGCATATATCACGTTGGTGGAGTTACAGTCTGCACTAATTTTAGTTGGGATCAGTTCTCCTGTATGTGGATGCCTCACTGTGGTCGTTATCATGACATTGTTGCAATGTACGCAGTTGGTACATTTTTTCATTCCTTTGTAAACAGTGTTTTCAGAAACAGCTCTTGGTTTGAGTAATTCTTTGATATTCTGTGATCTCTTGTATGCAAAAATGGGTCTGTTGGTGAATAAATCCTTGAAGTCAGTCTCATGCCTTAACAAATCCCAATGACGATTGATGATCTTTTTTATATTCAAAGAGCTTGTAGAATATTTACTGACAAATACCTGCCGATGACGTGGTTCTTTTGTGCTCTTTTTTAACAAAATTTCCCTTGAAATGTTATCAGTTTTATTTCTGGCTGTTTCAATTGTCTCAATGGGGTATTTTTTGGATAAGTACTTAGAAGTAATTGTCTTGAGATTGGTTTGCAAGGTCTCCTCTTGTGAACAGATCCTTTTTGCTCTGAGCATTAAAGAATACGGCAAATTATCAATGAGTTTCCTTGAATGAAAACTGTTGTACTGAAGTGCTGTATTTTTATCAGTATCTTTGTGATACACTTCCGTTTCCAATGTGTTGTTCTCGATTTTGACCATTACATCCAAAAATGGAATCGCAACCTCACTGATGTGATGTGTGAACTGTATATTCTCGTCATGATGGTTGATTTGTGATATTTTCTGTTCCAACATAGTTCTGGAGCTGTGCCATATCAAAAAGATGTCATCTATGTAACGACAATACATAGTCGTATTCTCCATCCAGTCTTTGTCAGTCATCAAAAATGTTTCTTCGAATCTTGCCATGTAGGTATTCGCGTATGCTGGGGCTCCAGAAAAACCCATGGAGGTCCCCTTGTTTTGCAAAAAGAAAGCATCTTTCCACTTGAAGTAACTATGTCGTAAGCTAAAATGCAAGAGTTCTAGCAAGAAAACTTTGTTCACTGGTAGTTCTTCCTGCTTCAGTAAAGCCCATTCTACTGCCTCTATTCCTGCGTCGTGCGGAATTGAGGTATAGAGGGTTTTGACATCTAGGGTACACATCAACATGTTGGGGCGAATAGTTACTTGCGTCAGTTTTTGCAAAAAATGTGTGGTATCTTTTGTATAGGAATACCATGACTGCACAAAAGGTTGGAGGAATTGATCTATATATTGTCCCAGTGGTTCGAAAATGGTCCCACACCCAGTGACAATTGGACGGAAAGGTGGGTTAGAAAGATTTTTGTGGACTTTTGGCAGCATGTAGATTCCTGGCTGCTTGGGAAACGATACTGTGAGAAAATGGCGGGTTTTAGTGTTAATCCATTTCATTTCTTCTGCTTGGTCCAGTATAATATCCAAGGTGGATTTAAGTTCTTTTATAGGATCACGATCAAGTTTCAAATATGTGTTGGTGTCCGATACATGTTCCTCTACTTTTGATTCATAATATGATCGATCCATAACCACAATGGCGCCGCCTTTATCGGCTTGTTGAATGTGAATTTCTGAATTCTCCGCCAACCCTTTCAATATCATTTTTTCATGTTTTGAAAGATTCCAGTAGCATTTTTTCTTGATGTTGATTTGTTTTAAGTCTTTCAATACAAGATTCTCAAAAGCATCCAAAATTTTGTGGGAAGTTGGTGCCTGAAAGGTGGATTTAGGTTTGAATTGAGAGTACTCTGCGGGTTGTGGTTCAGTGGTTTGATCAGAAAAATTCAAGAAGAAGTATTTCAAACGGAGTGATCTCATGAATTTGAAGAAATCTACTTCCATCTCTAGCATGTTGGTTTGATAAGTTGGCACAAAGTTAAAACCCTTGTTCAAAACCTGTTGTTGTTGGTTTGAAAGTTGTTGACTAGAAATGTTGATGATCAAGTTAGACGGGTACTCCTCAGGTTTGGTTTGGTTACCTCTTTTGCTTCTCCTTGTTTTCCTTTGGGTTTGCCTGGCGGTTGTGTTGTGTCCGCGTCCTGGGCGGAAAAAGACGTTTTGGAGGTAGAGGCCCCTGCTGTAGTCGGCATCTCTTTTTCTCCTGCTCCAGTTTCCACAACTATTGGTGGTGGTCTATTCACAGTGGTATCTCCTTCAGATGCCATACTCTCTTGTGAAGAAGTGTTGGTGGTTCTTTTTGTGAATGTTCTCCTTTGGGCATAGACTTCTGCATACGTGTAGACCTCATTTAGCTTGTAGTCCAAAGTGTCTCGTTTATATTTCCTGAGTTTTCCCTCTTGTATCTCCTTAGTGTGTTTGTCCATCCTCACATTCATCTCCTCAAGAAATTTCGACCAGTCCTCTGCATCCATTCTGGATTCAAGATCAGTTTCAATTGTAGCTATCTCCTCTGTGATCTCTTTAATAACTACTGCCAGTTCTTCTACCAATAGTAAAATAAGGTCCAAGGAACACTTATTGAGAACTGCATACCAGCGGTCCATAAAATCTTTCTTCATGTGAAATCGAAAAAGCATGGGTTTAATTGGCATTCTTAACCCTCTGGGGATTCTCTTTGCGCGATGATATTGCACCAGTGTGGACGCATGCAGGCGTTGATTTAATTGTCTTTTTGTTAGAAACTCAAGTTGTTTTAACTGCTGTGGCAAGCTGCTTCCTTGCACATTGAAGGATTTCACATCTTGGATTAATGAATAAATTTCTGCTGCTTGATCATTAGTATACGCCAGGGTGCTGGCTCGATTATCAGTTAAGCCTGTGATGGCATCAAAAGAAGACATTTTTCACGGGTGCTACCTCCCTGTGGACAGGGTACAAAACAATAATTAGTGATGGGAGATGCACACCTCAATATCTAGTTTAATGAGAATTTATCATTAGCTTCAACACAAGCGTGCTGCGGAGGATAACGCAACGTCCAGATTGCGATAAGTCACATATGTATCAGACAACAACATATGTGGGTAAAACAGAAAGAAAAATCAAAACCCGCATTTCTGAGCACAAAAGTACAATCCGGAACAAAAATCCCAACAGCAGTTTGGCAACCCATTGGGATAAAAATAAACACTCGATTGCACAGATAAAGTTCCAGGTTCTGGAAATGGTGACGCCCACCCCAGGAAGAAATCACACCAAAAAACTCTTACAAAGAGAGATCTTTTGGATCAAACGTCTTAACACTCAAGATCCCGACGGGATCAATGATCGAGTGGACTTAAGTTGTTATTTGTAATATTGCACCAAAAAATGTACGCTGCAGGATTTGTTAAAATTTTTTTTTTCATGTTTATACATTTTTTCATATATATATATTATCATGTCTGTATATGGGTATATGTGGGAACAATTTTTTTTGGCCCCTCATTTTTTACACTTCTTGTACATAGGTTCCAGCACACTAACGCATTTTTTTCACTCAATCCGTCGTTACACTTTATCGAGCACTTGGTGCTCAAATCACTCCCTCTAGTCTGATCGGCACTTTGGTCCGTTCTTGATGTTTAGTTTCCCTGACCGACGTCATCACATAAGGCCGTCGCGCCTCGTACCGAATTTGAACCACTGCCGCCACTTGGGGTTGCTTGGACGGAGGGTCGGAAGCCGTGTTGGAGCACAGATGGTCGTATAGAGGTAATTGTTAGCATGGTCCCCTGAGGTTAGGACGAGCTTTACGGGGTAGAGCCTGCTTTAATCACCATGCGCTACCGTGTCTTACAGGTCAGGTTGTTTTTCTGATGGGCGCGTCGAGTTTTGCTCACGAAAGAAGCAAGTAAAGATACAGAGGTTAGTTCCGGGAGTATTCGATCACGGTTTTGTAATGCGCGAAGAGCAACACGTATTGAGATGGCGCAGCTCACTTTGGACATTAACAATTGAAAACATATGGCTGCGTAGAACTTTATATACATCATAGTTTCACGGACATTTATTTTCCGGGTTTGCTGTTTTGTAGATTGGAACCATTTCTATTTGGCGCATTGCCCCGAAACCTCCGCCGCTCCCAAATATCCGCTCCCCACCGACAGGCTTATCATTATCAGCCCTCCCTGGGAAATGTAAGCTCATTTACTTTTTTCACAGTTCTGGCATAAACACGCACACTGTTTCAATACATTTATTCATTATTTCCTGCTTTTTTTTCACAGAACATTGTGATTCCCCTCATTTCCTATATTGTCAACCCAGACTGATGTTTTGAGTATCTATTGAATTATTACATTCTGAACTATTTCAAGTGAGTTTATTTTTTCTCATAGGGACTTAGAAGTAAATGCAAGGCATTATTATTATTTCTGTAAAAGTTGTTCTTTAAAACTGTGGCAAGTCTATGAATCTTGTGTTTTGAAGGTTAAATGCAGTTTTACTTACAATAGGATTACCATCCACTTTTTCTTCATTTTGTTTGCAGGTACCGCCCCTGAAGAAGGGCCGGGGGGCCCGAAATGCATTGGGCAGGGCAAACGTGTTAAAAGAAATTGAAGGAATGTATAAATTATGATATGGCTTTACAATTATGTGTTTTTTTGTGTTCAGACGAACAAGTGAACTCAATTATTCACATGTATTGATCATACCTATAATCACACTGAGATTTAATCAGTTTATCATTGCGTTTATATAAAAAATACACATGATACGCAGCTCTTTTGTTGTTTAAGAATTTTTATTGGAATCATTATTGGAATGTATTTGATTTAGAGATCCACTGTGGATAGCAACAGTGCGCAGAGGTTCAGCAGGTTCGCCTGTTGTTGTCTGATACATATGGAACATGTTGCTGCCTCACTGCTTGTTGCTTTTGCTGTAACCTACAGTTAATGCTCATGTTTTAGACATATGAAGTTGCCAATCTGCTGACTGGCTAATTATGTGTTTGTACTAGCAAATCGCTGGGGCTTATTAAGTAACAGCAGCGTTTGTGTAGATATGGGGGTTGACAATGGACTTCAAAAGTTGGAAGCACCTCTCATTTTAAGTATAGATTGCGTTTCTGTCAAGGCTGAAATGTGCATTGACGATATAAAAACTTGGGGGCCTATTTAAAAGCCCCTTGCACCGCCAGTGCATCAGTTTTATGTGATAAAAAGTGAAGCCCGGCAGTGCAAGAGGCTTGTAAATAAGCCCCTTTTTTCTAATTTCGCATTCTTAAGTGCACAGTTTTTCGGATTCATTGCTCAGACTGTAGCTGGTCAAAAATTATTGCTGTGTTTTTAGGTCTCGCCTAGGTAGCACTTGTGCTGTCTCTCCGAGATGTGCTGTATTCAGAATATGGAAACATATGGAAACATAAGGAATTTTCAAACTGCAAAACAAGAAAGGTTGTATATGCCATCATTTGCCTTTTCCAAAAAATTATACATCGAGAAATCTAACCAGGAGATCAAACAACGTATAGTCAAACATCGCTCACAAATAAAAACAAAGATCGTAACTGCACTGATGGTTAGCCACTAAATGGAAATGAATCACAGCAATCAGGATTTAAAATGGACTGTATTGATAGTCATTGAATCCAGTCCATGGGGAGGTGACTTTGAGGTAGCCCTCGTACAGAGAGAAGCCTATTTAATTCTCAAATTTAATAGCACCATAAACAGGTTAAATGAAATGTCTGAGATAGGCACATTTTAAAAGCATTGATATCACCCAATAACCCATTTTTTCAACTCGAGCTAATCCTAAATGGAGAGACTACATATTCCAGCATGCAAAGGAGAACTCTACATTCAACAGACTCATACTGGATTAGAACCGGAAGACACCTTGAATGCAGTTGCAGTTGGAATCAAGAACTCCTGAATGTAGTATCGGCATCAGCAAAACCATAAAGTAAGTTGTACGATCACCAGGTACAAAATATCCGATACTTTAAAAGTTATCATTACCTTCAACGCAGTAAGAAGTGAGGAACATCGCGGGACACGAGATACACCTGTCTAGAAACATACTGAAACACCGCACATGGGTGCGATCATTAACGCTGGCCAAATTAAAGAGCTACAAAGTGTCCCATTAATGAACAGTCTGCAACACTGTATCAAATGACAACATTAGAAAAATCATTATGCCTTTGTTGTCACAGACTTCCCGAAACACAAGGAATCCATGATTCGCTGCTATTTACCACCTGATATTCATCAAAAACTGCAGGAATCGATTTACACTTCTTACTAGAAAAGTTGAAGCATAAATAAGGTTCTTTTGATTATCAAGTAGCAACAAATAAATTAAGGTGGAGACAGAGAGATAGTTAAAAGAAATTAATTGCAAGTACTCTATTATTGCTTACAGAATACATCCAGTTAATGTCCCGATGAAACCCCAATAATTGCGTGGTACGAAATGCGTCGCCACACTTCAATCTCTTGGGTAATAGGATTGTATGAATAGGAACTTCTAGCGAAATGGCTAACAATTTTCAAACCTATAAACTGGAATAAGAGTTCCCAAGAGTGATAAGCAGCATGATAGATCCATCTTTCTCTAAAAGGACTATGGCCACTGCTGCTTGCTTATAGAAATTTGATATTTGATTTTTTGAAGGGGTATTTCTAAAGCGCAACGTTCGCTCCGGAGGGAGCATCATGGCGCTGAGATTCCTAAGGCCCAGTGTAAGAGGTTGTCGGAGGCTAGATGGCAGCTTTAGCCCAGTCATCGGGTAGGGAAAAGATCCATGTTTTTAGGAGATGTCTGAAGGGTTTTTCCAGGGTTTGATGTCTCAAATGATTGGGCAGGTTATTTCCAGGCTTTGATGGCCAGGAAGCTTAACGTCTTTCCACCTTTCGTCTTCAGGTTGTACCTTGCAGGGGACATGAGGTTGTCATGTGCAGAACGAAGGAGACGAGTCGGGACGTAGTGGTGGAACCGTCTGATTAGATATTTAGGGCCAGAGGTGTTAAACGACCGGAAGGCGATAACAAGCATTTAAAAAAGTATTCTTTTATGCAGAGGGAGCCAATGCAGGGATCTGAGAGCTGCAGAGGCAGAAGATTTACGGGGTAATTTTAAAACCAGTCGGGCAGCAGTATGAAGAACGCTCTGAAGTTTGGCCAGAGTGGACTTTTTTGTTCCTGCCAGGAGGCCGTTACAGTAATCCAGGCGCGAGAGTATGAGGGTCACTGTGACAGTTTTCCTGACGGCCAGTGGTAAAAAGTCGAAAAACTTTTTTAGGGATTTAATAATCCCAAAACATTTGCCGGCGACATTCCTGGCTTGCTGATCAAAAGAGAGATCCGAGTCGAAAAGCACGCCGAGGTTTCTGGCTGTTACGGTCTGGGGGGGGGCAACAGAGTTATCCGGCCACCACAGAGCTGGACAGAAGGAGGTGTTCTTTCCGATGGGAAGGATCTCTGTTTTGTCAGAGTTACATCTAAGATGATTAGAGTCCATCCAGTGGAAGACCGCTGTTAAACAGTTTTTAAGATTGAGCTCAGCTGAGGTTGAGTTGTCCTGTAGGGGTACAATTAGCTGTGTATCATCGGCATACGAGGTGACCGGTATGCCGAATGATTCTATCAGGGATAAAAGAGGGATGAGGTAGACATTAAAAAGAAGGGGACTAAGGATGGATCCCTGGGGTACTCCAGAGGAGACCTTTTTCTCTTTGGATTGAAAGGGGCCAAGAGCAACGGTTTGGCATCTGTCAGTAAGGAATGATTTAATCCATGCCAGGGCAGTGTCAGAAATAGATGACTGGTTCATTCTACTGGTTAATTTTTGTGAGAAATGTTATACATGTATTGTCTTGATACTCGTTTTACTTGAGTTTTGTTCATTGTTGATATTCTGTAGGTTTGTCACAACTTTCATTGATTTGAAACATTGAAGATGTGTATGTGTAAATTTAAATCAATGATTGTGGCCCCCACTTTCTTTGACAAAAAGAAATAATGTGATTCTACCGAAATTGTAAAAAAATAAAAGTTAATACATAAAAGGGCCAAGAAAAAGACTAATTGGTCCTAGTTTGTTGAAGTAATTGACAGCACAAACAGACAGCAAGAACAATCTTTTTTACTAGTATATGTAAAGGCCTATTCTAGCTGTAAATATGGGCTAAAGCCCATCAAATAGGCTAGTATTAGAAATATGAGCATTCAACGCGCCCAGCGCTTCTGGTTGGTTAGTTGGACTGCTTTTCTAAATTCCTTTATTCCGATTGATCAGTACTGTCCATCTGTCCTGCCTTTGTGTGATTGGTTCCCTCCCAGGGAACATCACCAATAGTTTTTTTTTCATTGGCCATCTCTGGCAGAATGCAGTATACATAGAAAAAGGAAAAAAACATATAGATATTTCTCCGCTTTACTCCTCTCCTGGGGAGGTGCATCTTTATGGCGCATTCCCAGGTTTACCTGTTCTTATAAATCTGGGAATGCATCAAAATCCAAAGATGATGCTTGGGAACACCCATACAACAACCATGGAAATGCCTCCCTGTCACAAAGTAATGCAATGCAGTGATTTGCGCTGCGTTACATTACTCAAGATTTCTGAAGCTAAGTAGGACCACACAAGGTAAGGCATCATAAATCTAATTTTACATTTGCATCGGTTTTACACTACGTTGCGTGGTGCAAGAGCAATGTAAAGGGGTTCATAAATATTTCCCTGAATGTTTATTTTTATTTAACGTATACACAACACTTTGCTTTGCGAAACAGCTTTCACATTGCCTTATACTGTCACCCATTTTGTCTCCTCTAGCCCTCTCTCTTTCATTGCCCTCTCATGTCATTTGTCCTTTCTCCACCTTCATCCTGTTATCTACCATCTACAGCCCTCCCATTCTCCCCTCCTTCTTTTACCCTCTTCTATTTCTCCCTCTGTATCTGTTCTCCTTTCCCTCTTGGCCTCTTTTCCCTTCCTCTTTCTCATTCCCAATCTACATTCTTCTCTACTCTACTGCTCTCCTCTTTTTTCCTGTTCTTTCCTTCCTACCTCCCCTCTCTCGTCTGCTCCCTTTTTCCACAGCATCGTTCACTCCAAAATCCATCCTTTTGTACGCTATCCACCTGATGTTCTCCTACCTTTATTTGTCTCTCACTACTCCTGTTCCATCTCCTCCATCTCAGTTTGCCGTTTCTCATATTTTCCTGTTGTTTCTCTTTATATTTGTCCTATATATTAAGCAAATCTTCTCCCCTTTACATTCTTCTCTTTGTCTCTTTGTTCTCCCATTTCCTATTTCCCCTTCTTGCTCTTCCCCTCCTTTTCTTCCCTATGCTTCTCCTAGTCCAATTTTCCTTTTCTCCATTCTCTTTACTTCCTATTATCACCTGCCCTCTCACTGCCTTCTATTCGCACCTCCTTCCTCTGCTTCTCTTTCTCTCACCAGTGGCGCTTCCTCACTCCTATTACTGTTTGCACCTCTCTGCACCCTCTACTATCTCTATCTTCTCCTCTTTCCCCTCTTTTATCACTCGCCTCTCCCTTGTGCCCCGATTCAGTCTCTCAGCACCCACTCTTCTGCATTCTTTCCCTTTTTATCATCCCACACCAACATCGTCCCCTTTTACCTTTACACCTTTCTTATACCCAATTCTTCCAATGTTCATCTTTTCTCTTGTCGTTGTCCTCGGCTCACTTTTTTTCTCCTATTGTATCTTCTATCTTGTCCCCTTTTCACCCTTTTCACTCTTCCACTACTCTTGCTCCTCTTCTCTTCTGCTCCTCCCTGTTCTCTACACTCTGTCTCTATCCTTACCTCTCTTCTTGCTCACTTTATCCACACTGCCCCCTCACTCCTTACAACCCTGTCCCCTTATCTCCTCTATAACAACCCAAGGCTACATCTTGAATCCAAAATTACAAGATGTAAAAACATCATACACCAGGAAGTCAACTCCTCAACACCCATTCCCATGTCACGTCATAGCACCCCAATCTCCTTACCTCCTTTCTGCATATCACACATCTCCAACAGTTGCTTCTCACACCACACAGCATTGTCTAGAATGATCCTAAAAACTGGCAGCCGAATGTGAAAGACTTCATGGTGCTGATCTACGGGCTGTGAAACAGTTGGACCCATTGATTCTGAAACCTCAACGCTTGAGCTTGGGCTGGAATATTGGGAAACCCTACAGTGCCAGGTCTGAAATAGATCACATATCCTTATGTGGCCGCATCCATGAACTATTGTATTACACACCAATGCAAATGGCATGCATCTGGTCCTTAATTAAACATGGTCAACCCATGAGCACATAAATAGTTATTAATAACTGTATCAAACTTTTATAAACGTATAGATTGTAATTGTAATTGCATTTATATAGCGCCTACTACCCCTGACGAGGTGTCAAAGCACTTTTCAGCAAGTAGCACGCTACTACAGAACCCAAAAAGGATTAGTGGTGAATTAGTGTAGGGAAATATGATATTAATTTGAGCGGTGTACATATCAGTCTGTTAGTTGGATTGAAAAGGCTAGTGGAGGGATGAAAAAGGGAAGGATCTAGAAAGTGTTTATTTGGAGATCGTAGCAGTAGGAGGAGGTTTGAAATGAGTAAAGGAAAGATGGAATGAGAAGAGTCTTTAGAAGTGGATTTGGGAGAAAGATGTGGTGTTGGATAAGTCTAGGAGGGATACATGAGGAATGGGTTTAGAGTTTGAAAAGCTTGGGTGAGATGATAGAGCCTTGAGGGAACCCTGGTTTTGTTAAGTACGGTTTGGATGAGAAAGGGGGGTATGGGTGACAGTTATTATGTTTTGAAGGAAGGATGTGATCCAGGAGGGAGCATTCCGCTCTTTGCTGGCAATAAATAAAGGTAGAATTAACAAAAAATAGCAAAACCACAACTCCATGGCTGCCTCTGAGAACAACAATGTTTCTCTGTTGTCCTGCACTTCCTCCATCTCAACTGATTGGAAATTGCCTGCATGTACTCCCCAAAGCGTAAACACATCCTAAAAAGCCCTGCTGGATGGATGACTGTTGGTAGTGTCCCAGTGGCAGAGGTGCTCTGTCACGCTTAAAGGCGCTAAGACTACAGAGTGCCAACTTTACTTTTTGAAAAGATTTTCTGACACTTGCTGCTGTCACAGTCAATTCCAAACATGTGTTAATTGGGGGGAAAAGGAGGGAGAGTAACTAAATCACCATTAAGGTTCCACCACGGGTTTTCCCGTTTGCTGTGGAGGGCGCCGGCACAGATTGTTGGTCTCCCTCTCATTGGAGGCTCAGGGTCACGCGCTAGCCTCTCCTACAGGCGCTGCCCTATTTAGTCCTCCTGACCTGCCCTCTACTTAGTGGTCATTGTTGGGGGAATATACTGGCTGATGCATTTTACGCTGCATTTTACGCTGCACTTTTAACTTTGTCTGTTTTACTGCCTAATTTTAAAATATTGCTCTTTGCACCTACCTGCTAAAATCGCTCGTTGCACTTGTCACTTTGTTTGCCAGCGCCCCGTTCCACCACGGGTTTTCCCGTTTGCTGTGGAGGGCGCCGGCACAGATTGTTGGTCTCCCTCTCATTGGAGGCTCAGGGTCACGAGCTAGCCTCTCCTACAGGCGCCGCCCTATTTAGTCCTCATGACTTCTTCCGCGCTCAGCGGACGCGCGCAGCGGGCGCGCGCCGAAGTCGCGCCTAAGTCCAGCCCGTCTGCGCCCATCCGCGCTGAGTTCGCGCCTGGGGCCTGGGAGGCTAGACCCTGCACGGTCGATGCATAAGTAGGTTTTTGCTACTCTAGACAATTATTGGTTGCTTTGAAGCCATTATTAAAGCCCTGCCATCATTCCTTTACACCTGAGGCTCTCTTAATTGGGACAGGCTGTGGATGTGTAAGCAGTGGGTACGGAGATGTAATCCCCGGAAGGTACCGCTTAGTTTAGTTGCTCCTAAGCCCGCCCCTAATATAGTTACTGAAAGGGGTTTTCTTATCAACGCCAGGTCTTTAATAAAAAACAATATTGCCTTTAGGGACTTTGTCTCTGCCAGGAAACCCATGTGGATGTTTATTACAGAGACCTGGGCGTCTGACTCCTCGGGACCTGATTTGATAGATGCCATTCCCACTGGGTATGCCCTCGCCAGGATGGATAGAACTGGTCCTCGCGGAGGAGGTTTAGGAATTCTATATAAGGGTTCTCTTATCTGTCGTACTGAGGCTCTGTCTACTCCTTCTGACGCTTTTCAGGCTCTTTATTTTTCTATTAACTCTACTCCTTCCATCTCCTTCTCCGGCCTCCTGTTTTATAGACAGCCGGGCCCTAGATCTTCCTTTAGTCAGGATATGATCAAACTGTTAGAGCCATTTGTTGAGAGGTCCAACATCACCCTTTTGGGCGATTTTAACTTTCAAATGGAAAACATGGAATCCAGAGATACCAAGACATTATTGGATGCTCTGGACTCCTGTGATCTGACGTAACTGGTGGCAGGTCCCGCCCATTTGGCTAGGCACACACTCAACGGAGTCTTTTCTAATGACCCCAGGTTGAAGGTGGGCCTCCCACTCCCCGTAGCCTGGTCCGATCACTTGGCTGTTCCATTAGAGTTGTCTTTTCAGGACATATCCTCCTCTCCCCCGGACGCTAAGAAGTGGGAACTAAGAAGGAACCTTAAAGCCATCAATAATGAAGCCCTCTCTCCTTACTTGAACAAACTGACGCCCGCTGAATTGCAGGGTGCCAATTCTTCTGCTCTCGAACTTGCAAGCACCTTCTCAGG
This sequence comes from Lissotriton helveticus, assembly GCF_964261635.1. Taxonomy (NCBI): domain Eukaryota; kingdom Metazoa; phylum Chordata; class Amphibia; order Caudata; family Salamandridae; genus Lissotriton; species Lissotriton helveticus. The sequence goes on along the minus strand of NC_136063.1, from coordinate 1,387,139,864 downwards.
GGCTCTGGATATCTTAGCCCCCTTTAAAAAGCATTACTCTGTGAGAAAGAACCCTTCAGCCCCCTGGTTCTCGGACAGACTTAGGCTGCTGAGACAGGGGTGTCGTAGACAGGAGAGGCGCTGGAGGACCCAGCTGGATCCCTTAGAGAAGGAACTACATAAACTCCAACTAAAAAACTACAAATTAGCTGTCATGGAGGAAAAGAGGGATTATTTTTCCAAGATTACTGTCTCCCTCAACTCTCCTAGAGATCTTTTTAAAATTATATACTCCTTATCTTCCCCCCAGGGAGCTGATCCAATAGTGGAATCTCAAGAGCTGTGTGACAATATCTCGGTCTTTTTCTACTCTAAGATCGTGGATATCTATAGCTCTCTTGAATCATTAAATCATAGTATGATTCCTCCTGACACTCTGGCCCATTCTAGAGTTTGGAGCCCGTCTGATGGAGACCCCCCCCAGTCTCTTGTCTTTTTCCTTACTCATCCCTGAGCTGGTGACTCAGCTTCTGGACAATACCAAATTGGGTTCCCCCTTGGATCTCTGCCCGCTTAAAGTTCTGAAATCCTGCCGGGAAGTAGTGACTCTCCCCCTCATGAATGTCATGAACTGTGCGATCTCGGAGGGAGTATTTCCATCTTCTTGGAAGATGGCGGTTGTTAAACCCCTTCTCAAGAAGCCTACTTTAGATCCAGGGGTTCTGAAAAACCTCCGCCCTATCTCACTCCTCCCTGCCCCGGCTAAGATGTTGGAATCCCATCTTAATCGACATCTTAGCTCTTTCTTGGGGACTCGGCCCTTCTTGATATCTCCCAGCATGGCTTTAGGAGATCTCATAGTACTGAGACCGCCCTAACGGCAGTTGTTAACAACATCCGCTCCCAGGTCGACAAGGGCCATACTACTCTCCTGGTCCTATTAGACCTGACGGCGGCTTTTGACACCCTATCTATCTCTATCCTGATCTCCCGCCTTCGGGATATAGGGGTTGGAGGCCCTGCCCTGAGCCTCTTGTCTTCCTTTCTTAATGAAAGAGAACAGATAGTGAAGCTGGGCCAGTTTCTTTCTGCCCCGAAGCCGGTGCATTGTGGGGTCCCTAGGGCTCCTCGTTGAGCCCTACATTATTCAACATCTATGTGACCCCCATTTGCCAGGATAGTTAGATCTTTTGGGCTGGAAGTACTCTCATACGCTGATGACACCCAAATAATGGTCTCTCTCTCGCAGCCTGTGAAGGATTCTGCTCTGAATTTCAGGAACTGCGTGGAGGCGGTGTCTCAGTGGATGATTCAGAACTTCCTGAAACTGAACGGGGAGAAGACCGAGGTGTTGATCTTAGGGAGCAGTCAGGATATCTGGTCTAACGACTGGTGGCCGGCCTCTCTCGGGGACTGCCCTGCCCCTCGTCAGTTTGCTAAGAACCTAGGCGTTCTGATGGATTCCGCACTTTTCTTTGACCGTCAGGTCAGTAGGACCGTTTCCACCTGTTGTGGTATCATCAGGGTTCTCAGAAAAATTGCTCATTACCTGTCTCCTGATGCCCGGAAACTGGCCACTGTGGCATTAGTCTCCTCAAGATTGGACTACTGTAATGCACTCTATGTGGGCATTAATAAGAGTCTTATCCATCGCCTTCAGATGGTTCAGAACGCAGCTGCAAAGATGGTTCTTAACCTACCTAGACTTGCCTCGGCATTGGCAGCCCGTAAAAGCCTACATTGGCTTCCTATTAAGTCTAGGATTTCTTTTAAGATTCTCTGTCTTGCCCATGGGGCCTTCGATGGCACAGGTGCTGAGGGTCTCAGGTCACTTATTTATCTGTACGCTCCTAGCCGATCCCTTCGCTCCTCTAGCAAAAATCTCCTTGAGGTACCTAGGTTCAAAAAGGCTAAATGGGGAGGTAGAGCTTTTTCCATGGTTGCACCCAGATTATGGAACTCTCTCCCCCCTGAGCTCCTGAGGCAACCCTCTCTTGCATTGTTTCACAGAGCCCTGAAAACCTGGCGTTTCTCTGAAGTGTACCTGTAAGATCTTCCCTGGTTACTACTCTCTACTTGACCGGCTTATGCGCCTTGACGCCCTTGGGCTAAGTTGCGCTGTAGAAGACTCCTTTCATTCATTCATTCAGGTAAGTAAGTGTCTGGAGCAGTACCTTTCAATCACTATGTTAGAAATGTGATATCACCTCAAAAAAAAGTCTAGATCTAGAAACTTTAAATGAAGGGAAGATCATCCAGACCTTTCTCTTCCAAACCTCCCCTAAAGGTGTAGCTTAGGAGGGGAAGGTGGTGCTTAGGGTGTTGTCTCCTTCTCCACATGAATTCATTTTCAGATGAGTAATTGGGTCATGGGGCCCTGGTTTGGGTTTGCTAGTGTTTGTGAAATTTTGTCTCCCATGATCATCAGCGCTCCCGGCACAGGAGTATATCACTCTGATTTTTTGACGTGTCCATTTTGATGATCCCTCCTGAAATCCCCGATGTACCACACGGCAGTGATTAACATTGACGAAGACTTGACAGTTCTTGATGACAATGCTGCAGAGTAGTCATTCACATTTAACAGTGTACTTCTCATCATTAGAGCTGCACTGGGAGCTAAGTGCAGCCCTTTAAAGTTTTTCCATCCTGGTGGGTTATAGCACCGAGCAAGTGCACCTCAATTTTCCAAGAATATGTATTGAAAAAAAGTTGTGTCTTTTACATAGTGGTCTGGCACAGTACTCAGGGCCAGGTTTTGTCAGGCTGTTTAGCCATAAAAACATGTCAATCCCTTAGCCTAATGGGTTTTTCGATGAATCTCAGGAGAAGCAGGCAATGTGTTGTGAACCTTTCTTATATATAGTCATACTTTCCAATTGTCCTTATTTAGCAAGACAATCCTGACTTTCAGATCTTTATGTGCAAATGTGTTTATATTTATCTTATTCTTTTCGTCTTAAAAATCCTAACCTGATGATTGTTGTATGATCCATTTTTCTTTTGTTGTAGAGGAGCATTAGAAAAGGTAACATGTTAATCTTCCTACTTCCCAATTCGCAAAATATGGTCCTAACACATCCCCAACATTTTCCTAACTACCTGCTGTTTTAAATCTGAGTTTAACCAGACCCTACATATATGATAGTGTTTTATGTTCATACCTCAAGGTTGAGATTGTTCTTCTGATATTAAAATGTTTTCTCTAACACACTCTGCTACTCTTTTGAGTTAGGGTCACACAATATAAAATATCTAATGTAAAATGCAAACAGCCTTGTGAGTGTGTTCAACTTATGGATGCATTACATGCTTTTCTCCAGCTCTTTATAAAAAACACAGGCACCTAAATGGTTAGATACTTTTAAAGGGTTTCAAAAATGTTGATGATTTTCAGAAACTTGCCTCCCACTGGCTCTCCTAACACCCTCAAACTCTACAGCACCAACACCCGCTCACCACACCCTACTTGCATTATACAGATGACATAAAAACAAGAACATATGTTCTTGCCTTCCAGGAGAGCGCTTTGCTCAGAGATCTGAAACATTTTCATCAAAAGATCCAAATTGTGTTGTTCAGTTGGAAATTGTTTATGTTTTATCACTTCACTTTACTTAGGTACGGCCCCTAAACGGAGCTGTTTTCGGAGCATCACTAATTCACTAGTAGCGCAAAATCTTTACGTCTTCTGGAGTACTGGGCTTGGTGTATGGTTTTAAGCGCACCACACCATATGGGACTTTGTACAAGAGTGACATTTGACATTGTTTTGTAGTCTAGGTTTGTTGAACTCTAGGGGAGAATGTGCTTTACTGGACTTGCCCCCTTATGCATCAAACGATTTTGGAGTCGCAAACGGTGCGAATCGGAAAATTCGGCCGTTTGCGATTCCAAAATCACTTTTTGGGATGCATGAAACATTTTTTCTTAAAACGCAATTTTTTGCATTTCCTAAAAATGCGATTACATTTAAGGAATCGCATTTGTGCGATTCCTTAAATGCAATACATGAATGTTTTCAAAATTGCGAATTCTGAAATAGGAGGTGCAAATTAACACGAGGTTGACCCTCGTGTTAATTTGCGAAAACTTTCAAAAATGCTCAAATAAGCATTTTTGAAAGTGTCATGTTACACACACACATGTCCTTTGGACATGTGTGTGTGAAACTTGCACTTAAAAAAACATTTCAAGGGTGCAGGGGGGGGTCCTTTGGACCCCACTCAGCACCCTTGAAATGCATCAACAAATTGCGATTCGCAAAAAAAAAAAAGCAAAAAGGCATTGATTCCTATGGGCCTCTAGGCCAATAGGAATCAATGTAATGCCATTCCTTAATTGCGATTCGCAATTAAGGAATCGCAAATACCGAAAATTAAGAAATCCCAAAAACTTTTAGGATTTCTTGATGCATAGGATTTTGCAATTCCTAAATTGCGATTCCTTAATTTTCGCAATTTAGGAATCGCAAAATCCTACAATGATGCATGTGGCCGTTGGTGTGCACGACTATGAAATCCATCCATGACTGGAGTTCTTGGACATGGTCTGAATCCTCATGTTTGGGTGCTGATGCATTGTGGTTTTCAGGATCGATGCCAGCGAGATCTCTTGCATCCAAGTAATGCAGCTAGAGGCAGATATACAATATAGAGTATATCAGCATGTAAAAGAATGTCTCATATCCTACTTTAACACTTTACAGTTAGCTATATTGTGTTTCTTGGTAGTAATATGCATTGGACCCATAACTGAGTGGGCTGTTTGTTTAAGTTTACTCTGCATATTACCTTCTGTCCATATCTTTAGCAGAGGTGTTTCAACAATTGAGAAGCCGGCCACCCATCAGTTGTGAAAGGCCCCCTCTTATGGGTAAAATAAATGTGTGTTTCAGTGCCATTTTTCATATTCTGTTTGTGATGCTACAGTGCAAAAGGTGTAGCCCTTTGGTGGTTTTTGGGAGAAGGCCTGGTTGAACACTTGTGTGTCTTTCTGGACTAGACTTTAATGCAGTGGATGAGACAGCTATTGGATGGACTCTAAGATTCCTGTCATCAGATCAGAATGTACTGAAAATACATACCATAGCCACCACAGTCACGTTTGTTAGTAACTTTCATGTTGGGATGCCCTGGATCTTGTTATTGAACCTTGTTCCATCTTCTGCATCCACATTGCCTCATATTCTTGAATCCTCTTAGAGAGAAGAACGGTCTCCAGGGACTTAGCATCTAGCGATTGGCATTGGACACCTCACTGTATTCTTTTTCTTCCTGTCGATGTGTAACCCTGAGTACGGAACACAAGCTAACGCCCTTACTTTTAAAAAGGGGGCTAGAAAACGCAAGCCCCCCAATACTCTGAACTTTTTCAAAAGGCTTTAATTCCCTCTGGAACATGTCTACTTTTGAACTATCTCACTCAATCCGCAAGTTGAAGAGGCTGTTGCATTCTTCATCCTACCAACACCAGGTTCTTTTCCTTTTCTTGCATGTGCAACCATCACCAAGATTCGCTATGAAACAAGTATGATAGGTTGTAATGATCTCCTGAGTTTGAGTGCCTGAGCACCATCAGCAGGAAAGTGGCAGAAGACTTTAACCTTGCTTCTGATTTTGACATCACAACAATAAAATTCTCATCTGCTATGGATCGGTGTAGCAGTCATGGGGGTCCACGTCCCAGGCTTCAGTGGAGATCAGTGGAATGTCTATAGATTGGGTCCCTTGAGCCTTGCCTTCACCACTGCAGGGAGGCAAGCACAGAGCTCCTAAAGAACTGGATTACATTTAGGCCTGGGCGTGAACTTTCGCTCCGCTCACAGAGCTTGCAGGGTTTTGCAGGGTTTTCCCCTACGTAGCTGAGCTGACTTTTATCCTCGTTAAGTTGGCAAGCGCGAGTGTGGAAAATCTTACTTCAGACCACCCCCAAGTGAGATATCTCAACAGGGACGGTTATGGATAACTGGTACTGCTCGCGTTGAGAAACCTTCCGTTCATTTTGAGGAAGCTGCCACACGAGTAGAACATGTGCTCAAGCGGCAAAAAGAAGCAGCTCCCTCTTGCGCTGCATATGATGAAGTTTGTGCTAATTTTCCAGCGCGGGAAAAACACCCAGTGCGAAAGCACAGCGGGAATGGTGCAATATAACGCACTCAACCGCTTGCTGAACTCCACGTAGCGCAACAGAGATTTTTGGTCACTTCACAAGTTCTGCTATGCCAAGGCCTAGTTACATTCCTGGCTTAACGATTCACTTTACCACTTAACAGGAAGTTCCCACCTCCCTTCTAACCACTACCGCTGACCAATGTGCATGAACCCTGCATTGATTGTTGATGGTCCCTCATAGATACATTTCTATTTGGAGGAAGGAGACAAACAAAGTAACTGAATTGCTATGTGGTATCATTTTCTACAATACATGTACACAAAGTCTTTAAACTTCTATTTAATGCTCAGTTGAGGCATTTGAGCACAGCAGTGGTACTGAAAGATTTGTAGGCTGTAAGCGCTGTGATTATTGTAACACTGGTGATAACACTAAAACTGTTTCCAGCCATTGCTACTGTCCCATCAGATGTGCCATTAACCACTGTTAGTACACTGGTTTTTTAATTACAATCATTGGATATTACTGAACACTTGATTATAACATCGCATTTGGTTCCATCAAATAACCATACTTATTACCATTTGCCATTTAGAGACACTAAGGGGCAGATTTATGAGGCACTTGCGCCACGTTTACGCCGCTGTTGCGTCACGCAAGGCGGCGTAAACGTGGCGCATCCCTACGAACGATTTACAACGTGACGCATCTAGGCAGATGCGTCACGTTGTAAAGCCCTGCGCCGCTTGTGGGCGTTCCGGCGCAGGGTGGGCGTTCCGGGGCAGGTGCGCCTCGCAAAAGTGGCTGAGTGAAATCTATAAGATTTCACTCAGTCACTTTCAGGCCAATGCTGCGTCAAAAGCCTGCGCCTGCTTGAAGCAGGCGTAGGTCTTGATGCAGCATTGTTAAGAACGGGCACCCCAGAGCCTTGCTGGAGCTGCGTCGCGCTTGCGACGCAACTCCAGCAATGCGCCACCTTTACGGCACAGATGCGTCACGCATCTGTGCCGTTTTTGCCCCATGGTGCGCCACATTATAAATGCGGCGCACCATGGGTGGCGGAGCTGTGGCGCACTGTGGCGCACATTAACTGGCGCATCCCTGGGGATGCGCCAGTTAACATAAATCTGCCCCAATGTGCCTTTAACAAGTTCGTATTTTATTTCTCCATCTCGAGGAATTTAGCAGCGATACATCTCTTTCCAATGACCTTTAAAACATACCTGCCTCCGAGATAGGTGTATTATTAAGAACACTTAAAAGGCCTCTCTTCATTGCCATTTTCTTAGTGCAAGAATCTAGAAAGGCAATGACTGCTTTGTAAAAGTGAAGCTGCAGTATTTCTATTTTTTTCTACAATTTAATGAGAGAAGTCTGTACATTGCTAGTCGCTTGCATATTTTTATGTTTATGGGGTTTATGTAGTACTAAATAGGTCTACTGGGCAGGTTTTTCTCCCATTACCATGACAAAATGAATTGTTCGCATTTTATAAACCTGAACATCTTAAATAAATTTTATTGTTGGCAATATATTCCAGAGATGGAAGAGGAATGTGGTGGAATGAACCTGTGTGCGGGCTTAAAGACAGAAAAAGGAGTAGTGCACAGGTAATCTGCGAGAAAAGAAGCACTGGCAAAGCCAATACGTTTCGCATTGTGGCTTTACCGATGGTTTTTAGTTACACTGCACATCGTCCTCTATACTATGCAATCTGGCTAGAGCAGGGCTTTAAGTGGGATGTAAAACAAGCATTTACAGTGCAACGGTTTCGCCTTTGGAAAAGCTAGAGCTATTGGCATTGTAAATGACAAAATTTGTATTTATGTGTTGGTTTTGAAAACAGATAAAGAAATGGCATTGTCATTTACATTGGCAATAGCTCAAACTTGCCTAAATGCAATGGCTTGCAAAACTGGAGTTGCATATACACCTACAGCCTCAAAATTGATAAAACAATGCCACATATTTGCACAACATATTCATGTTATAGGGTTTACAATTGAAAATACTTGGAGCATTGGGCAGACCGTTTTAAGAATGGTTAAAATATCTTATGAAACAGAATACTACTTGGTGTCCAGCTCTGTCTTTGGTCTCAGGCTGTAAGGCTGCCCTGGTCATTTGATTTTTCCCACGTCGTTCCCATTAAATGGCTGTACCATCACCTTTCTCTGAAGAAGACCCTTCTGTTCGTCCCGATAAGCCTCTCTCTTAAAGCTGGAGGGCATTACTGACCAGCAGATGCCTGTGTCCCCCTGCACAAATCATACAGGGGAGATGATGTGGCCTAACAGCCAGAGCTGCCTAAACTCCGGGTTCCTGGCCAGTCCTAGCCCGACATTTTCACGTAGTGCCCCCGCACCCCCAAAGCTGCTGCCTTACCCCCCCTACTACCGTGAGACTTAAATCTGTGATTTGCTGCTTGCAGATAGATTTGTGCAGCACGTGCATTGTTCCACTCAGTTTCATAACCCACGATTTTACGTGCACATCTCCAGGTAAGCTGTTTCCTTCCAGCAAGGATTTCCCAGGCTTGGTGAATTTGTATGCTCAACTGAAGCCAGAATCCGAGGCTAGCCCGAGGGCAAGCAGAGTACCCTGAATTAGTGGCGTGCCAGCCAGCACCCAGCAGAGTGCCCTCCGGCTCCTGGCCGAGGCGCCAACAATCTCCCCCGGACCAAAGGACGACAGGAAAAACGGGCCCGACCCCCGAGGCCCCCACCCCACAGCAATCCCCTGCAGCAGGTAGAAATATTTCACAGGTCACGGGACACTCCGTGGGAAAGGTCAGCTCTTAATTTGAATAATGTATTCATCTCGGAGGGCCTCTTGGCTTTCTATCAATCAGAATGATTTCAAAAAGGCCTTGGGCAGAAACAGAGGGGGGAGGTGAGGGGGGGGGGCGATACAGAGGAGGGAATTCCGAAAGAGAGGGCAAGGCTGAAGAGCAAGCACATTAGGGATACAAGTGTAGTGTCTCACGCACAGGAAATAGCACTGATAGAAAAGAGGGGCGACTGGAGACCGCTTAAAGTGCTCGGAACGGGCAGTTGTGGAAAATGATTATCTTTCGTAGTTTATGTCCCATCATACACCCTTCCAGTCACGTCCCCGAGCCCATCATGCCGGTAAACGAGCACACGAGCAAAAAAAACTGATCTCTCGTGCACAAAGTTGCACACGCACTCTCCTTCCCCTAAAATTCAAAGTTACATCCTTATGGTCAGGGCGATTCCGAGAACCACCTTCCTCACTCAAACCGTACATTTTGGTGGTCCAGCCGATGCCAAGAACAAGACCCCCCCATTTGTAACCATTTCCCTATAATCAGGCCAATTCCGAGAAATAGGCCCCGCTCTGCTAAACCACGACAACCAATTCCGAGAAGAAGAGCCCCTGAATGCTGAAACACGACAAACAGACATCCTGTCACGACCACCTCTCTCTTATCTAAGGAACCAGCCTAGTGTTACTTCTCCACATTTCTGCCTCTCTTGTGCTTCTTCATTCTAATCATGACGCAGCCTCATCTCCTCTGCCATGTTTCCTCTTTTCATGACGCAGCCTCTTTCTCTAGTCATGACTTCTGTTTTATTGCAACATATGATCCAGGCCTGCATTAAAGGGAAGCTCTTTCCTCTATTCTGTGTATAAATACAATGTGTTCCGATAGTAAAGTTAGAGATTCTTCCGATCCTCCTCAGGTGACGGAGCTCTCCCTTAACTCGAGTTACTGAATAAAGACCCTGAATTCGAACCACCACGGACTCTGCTCTTCATACTTAACCTTATTGATATTGTATAGAAATTCCGATCAAGGTAAATTACTAAAATATTTACCACAGCAAATTGGCGCCCGAACAGGTACTTCCCTTTCTCCCCACACGCCAGTGATGCGGACCTAAACCGGTCTCTTCAAGTCATCGACGGACTTCTACGTGCACGCTGCAGGGTGTTCCTGCATGAACTCCTTCGTGTCCGAGAGAAGCTGTACCAAGATCTGAGCATCCATACGAGGCGGTGAGGACAACAGCGGAAGTCTCGACCCAGAGCCCGAAACCTGTGAAGATTGCCGAGTCCGAGGTCGTCTGAAACCCGACCAGTCCCTGTCCACGAGCGCTGCGTAATCAAGTGTCCAGATCTTCAAGATCTTCAAGTTCTCTGCACCTCGGTGAGTACTGCTGGGAGTGTATCAAGACGGGTTCTGATTTTCAGAGCACGGTCAAGACGGGTTCTGATCTCTCAGAGCACGGTCAAGACGGGTTCTAGTTTTCTAGAAAACGGTAGGTTTGTACTCTGATACTCAGAGTATATCGAGTTTTTTCAAGTGTAAATTTTATTTGTATCTAATACAATGCCTTTGTTCTCTAAACTGTGTAAACTGGGTACCCGGAAGGGGTTACTGGAACAATCTGTACCAGTCCCCCTGAAGGATTCTCCTGGTTACTTCATGTATACGAAGTATGGAATTGGTGCCATCTTGTATTTGGATCTTTTGGAAGGTTACACTAAAGATTTAGACATTGCGATCAGATGGCCAAAGAGTGGTACATGGAATTTGAATTGTATTATGGCAATTGAGAAAAAGTGTTGGGAAAAGAAAGCAAGACCCTCGATGTTAGAGAGCATTGATATATGGCGAAAGGAAGCACATCGAAGGGAACAGAAAGAGCAAGGGAAAGTGGAGAAAGCAAAGAGAATGTCAGAAGAAAGTAAGATGAAAAAGTTACAGGATCAGAATGATGATATTTGTTTTGAACAAAAGAAAAGAGAGGTCTCGGCCTCTGTGACGGGTATATATCTCATCCTCTCGCAAAAGACAGGGTCCGAGGTTAGTTCAGACCCTAACATCCCCACAGCACCTCCACGTCCTAAGGTTCCTTCTGTACCCGACGATTTTATTACTACTTACCTAATGGAACTTCCTCCTGCTTACACTAATCAGATAACAGCCAGACGAATAGTTACTCAGACGGAACCCATCCCTGACACTTCGGGTGGTATTCCACCCATGTTAGAATGTGATTATGACCCAACCCCAGGGGAAGGTTCACAAGCAGATATCTGCCTTCGCCTACGAGAGGCTCTAGAAGGTATACGGGAGGTACCGAATGTCACAAATTGCCTAAACAAAATTTACGAGGCTCTTCAAACAGGAGAAAATTTAGAAACCCTACAGGAAGCTATTAAAAATAGACCCATAGTACATAGAAAATGCCTCTCAGGATTCATTATCACTTGCTTTATCAGAATGATAGCTAGCGCGGGAAAAAGAGTTCCTGATGATTTATTACAGCTAGATCAAGCAGTGGTCGCAGGAAATTACAATAAAATAAAAGAAATAGATCTCTTTATTCCACTCTTCACGAGCAAGGTTTATGATTCCCATCGAAAAGATGCCCCTACCCAGGAAACTGAGAATGAGGGTACAGACAAGGACAGGGGAGAAGGAACTGCTTTCCAAGGAGCAGTACGTTCTCGTATCCCTCGCTCCCTAGGTAGTGAACAAACAAGGAATAAAACTAAGAAATTTTCAGCCCCTACAGACAGGTTGTTCCAAAGAACACAAGAAGCTCTAGATGATTGGATGGACGACGAGCCTCCACTCACCACACAAGAAAAAGAACTCGCTAAATCAAGCACCCATTGGGTATCTCAATACTCTATATATGGCCCTGATATAGTTGCTCAAATGTTTTTATCGATCCCTATGGCATCTCAAAGGCTAGCTAGCATCTATATGGTTCAACACCTCATTACAATGTACGAAGATACTGGTTGCCCACCCAAAAAGTTACATCCTCTCTTACGAGACTGTTTAGAAGGGAGGTGGGTGGCCAGGGGACAAGAATTCCTTAATATCTTCCTTGACCTACGACATCGATATATTCAATGTTTTACAGACAGTTATGATACAAATCCCCATCACTATGACCAAGGACAGTTCCCCCTCCGAGAAGTACACCCCGTTGTAGATTCCGCAGGAAAGTTGCAACAAACGTTTGTCTACACTCCCTTGACAAAACTAGAAATACTAGAGATGAAGAAAATGGTCCCTTCCCATGAAAAAGACCCTTCGGGTTTCCATAGGGAACTCAAGGATATTCTTCAAATGGGTTCCTTCACTTATAAACACCTCAATATTCTCCTCAAGGTCCTGCTACCTCAAGGAACGTATGACAAGCTAAAGGGAAAGGATTGGGAGGTTGAAGGGGAAAAGGTAGCATGGGCAGATTTAGAGAAAGAAGACACTACTCGTGATCCTGGACAAGGCTTGGGACCTCTAGTTCAGGAACTCCCTCGCCTTCTCCCTAAAATACTATCCCAGTTGCTGACCACTAAAAAAGAAGACTGGGATACTATCTCTGCATGCAAACAGAAACCAGATGAGGATATACGGGACTATTATACAAGGTTAGAGAAATGTTTTCTCATCAACAGCGGCCTCTCCTCAGGTGGAGACGCCTATAATCGATTATTTGTCTCCAAATTCGTAGAAAATGCCTTGCCCACGATCAGAAATAGAGTACTGAAGGTAGAGAGTACTTGGCAAGCAAGCTCCCCTTCACAAGCGCTTCAGATGCTCCAATATCACCAAAATAGAATTAGGGACGAACAAGAACAAGAAAAGAAAAGGACAAAGGATACTAAAATGAAGGTATTGGTAGCACAAACTAATACGATCCAACAGACCCCTAAACAACTTCAAGTATCACAGGAAAAAGTTACTTGTAATTATTGTAATAAGCCAGGTCATTTTGTGCGTGACTGTCCAGTATTACAACATAATATTGCCACAGGGAAGACACAACCTCGTAACTATCCCCCTCGACCCACATCAGTTCCTCCAACTGATGCTAAACCTGCCACCCAACTCTACCAGTACCTAGTGTCATCCTATCCTGAATTCCCCACAATTTTATGAGACAGCTGGGAGGAACACGATAGTCGTCCACTGATCCCGGTCCCGGTTGACCAAGAGGGTCCCTATGTACATGCTAAACTCCTAGGTAAAGAAGCAACATTTCTGATCGACACCGGGGCTAGTAGGACGACAGTGCAGCACAACGAAGTTCCCAAGGTACCCCTCTTTGGCTCAAATAGTATTTCCTTGGGCTTTTCAGGTACACCTGTCATCAACAAAGTTTCTGAACCAATATCACTTCCAGTTGGTCCTCTTACAACTTCCACCGATTTGGTGCTTACAAAGTCCTGTCCCGAAAATCTCCTTGGCATTCAGACACTAAAAGAACTAGGTGCTATAATATGTTGTTCCCCGGAAGGAGTCCGACTATTCCTCCGAGACTTTAAAGGTCATTTCACCACACGAGAACTAGATGTCAGACTAAGAGACATTCCTGTTACACTATGGGCTACTGATCCAACAGATGTAGGATTCATGGACATTACACCACACCTAGTGACATTGAAGGAAGGCGTTGTCCTACCTCGTGTCCGTCAATACAAATTACCTCCAGGTGCAGAACAAGCTCTTATCCAGATTATTGATGATTTGATAACAAAAGGAGTAGTCAGAGAAGTACCTTCCAACATATGTAACTCACCAGTTCTGCCAGTCCGAAAGAAAACTGATGATGGTGCGCCACCAGTCTACAGACTCGTAGTGGACTTACGTGCACTCAATAAATGTGTAGTAGTACCACAATACCCCGTGGTCTCAGACATCAGTACTCTGTTAACAGCTATAGATCCTGAAGCCACACATTTTACTGCAATCGACCTGAAGACTGCTTTCTTCAGTGTACCCATTCACCCAGACAGTCAGTACCTATTCGGATTCCCCCTACAAGGTCGCAGCTTCTGTTTCACAAGAGCTCCCCAAGGATATACAGAAAGTCCCAGTATCTACAGTCAGGCACTCAAAAGAGAGTTAGATGACATTGTTCTGCCCTCCAATACGACATTGTTACAATATGTCGATGACTTACTGATCACCGCACGCTCCGAACCAGAATGTGAGCAAGCATCACGAATTGTCCTAATGTTTCTTGCGCAACATGGCCACAAGGTTTCACCCTCGAAATTACAATTGTGTTTACAGCAGGTGGCCTACCTAGGACACCTGCTGTCAAAGGAGGGTAGGGCACTCACACCTGAAAGAATTCAACTCATTTTTAACATTCCTATCCCCAAAACACAGAAAGAAGTCTGTGCCTTTATTGGCCTCACGTCCTACTGTAGACAATGGATTCCCCAGTTTGCATACTTGGCCAAACCCCTGATACAGCTAACGACCACAACCTCTTCCCCATTGCCATGGACACCTGATCATACTTTTGCTTTTGACACCCTCAAACAAGCATTATGCTCTGCACCTGTCCTAGCTACACCTGATTATGCCAAACCTTTTGTCCTCTTTGTCACAGAACGGGAAGGTACAGCCTTGTCAGTACTCACACAAAGACAAGCCAACAAACATCGTCCCTGTGCTTATTTTTCTAGCACTCTTGACCCTGTTGCACAAGGTTTGCCTGCCTGTTTGAAATCTGTCGCAGCTACAGCTCTAGCAATAGGACAAAGTGATTCCATAGTACTAGGACACTCTCTTGAAGTGCAAGTTCCACATGCAGTGGAACTACTCTTGAATAGGACACAGACACAACACTTGACCATAGCTCGCCTCACAGGTTATGAAGCCACTCTGTTCCAACCCCACATCATCATCAAAAGATGCAATATCCTCAACCCAGCTACACCACTGCCTACTGTTCCAGTTGACAATCAGATTCATGACTGCTTAGAGGTAGTCGAACTAGTCACAAACCCCCGGTCTGATCTTACAGATGTCCCTCTAAGTACACCAGTACACACACTGTTTGTAGACGGTTCCTGTATGCGCCTCCAATCAGGCGAACTTTCAGCAGCCTATGCAGTCACTACAGAAAACACGGTCCTTTTAGCAGCCAGAATATCCGTACATTCAGCACAAGCAGCAGAACTAATAGCTCTTACCCAAGCATGTGAATGGTCCAAAGGAAAATGAGTCAACATCTACACCGATTCGCAGTACGCGTTCGGGGTAGTCCACAACTTTGGCATCCTTTGGAGAGAGAGAGGTTTCCTAACCTCTCATGGAACCAAGATCCAACATGGAGATCTTATCCTCCAGCTACTAGAATCAGTGCACAGACCCACAGAAGTAGCTATACTGAAATATAAAGCACACACCAAGGTCACAAACTCTATCACTAGAGGTAATGCTCTGGCAGACGCCACAGCTAAACATGCTGCTCAGACAGAAACACCAAACACCGAAACCACCATTAGAACTATCTGTCCAGTTATCGATCCCACCAAAGATGTAGTAGACATCCAAAACCAAGCCACAGAGACCGAAAAGAGAAAATGGGAGGAGGAGGGAGGTTCACACACAGATCAAGGTTGGGTAACAAAGGACAAGTCCAAATGGTTTCTCCCTGACCTAATGGTTCCCGTAATGATAGAAACTGCCCATGGTCCCGCACATCTAGGAGAGAAAGGAATGTTAGACAGTCTGAATTTGATATGGCACAACAAGCATCTGCGTGCAGCAGCCAAACAGAAAGTACGAACCTGTATGATTTGCTGTCAGTTCAATCCAGGGAAAAGTGTACCAGTTGAACAAGGAGGGTTCCATCCTCCAGATCACCCCTTCGAAGTCCTCCAAATGGACTACATACAGATGGAGAGATGTCGGGGACATAAGTATGTCCTCGTAGTAGTCTGTACCTTAACTCTATGGACTGAAGCATACCCTGTCCCAGACTATGGTGCCCAGATGAATGCCAAGCAATTGGTAAGGGAATTTTTCCCTCGATATGGGTTGCCAAGAGTCATATACTCTGACAACGGACAACCATTCTCCTCTAAATTGATGGAGGCTGTCTCCTTACTGTTAGGATACACCTGGAAATTTCACTGTGTCCGACACCCCCAAGACACAGGTCTAGTCGAACGACATAATCAGACCCTAAAAACCAAGCTAGCCAAGATCTGCGCTGACAAGCAAATAGACTGGGTTACAGCTCTTCTGGTTGCCCTCTTCTACATGAGAATGGTGGCACATTCCCGGACGGGTCTGTCCCCTTACGAGATCACATTTGGGAGGCCTCCGAGTATCTGGGGTGTCCCATCTCCTAAAAAGCTAACTGACATTGATGCAAATGTACTGACAGATTACTTGGCTTCTTTGATGTCTGCACTACGTTCTTGCCGTTCGCAGGTGGCTGCAGCTTTTCCAGACAAGACCACACCTGACGAGCACTCTCTTCAACCTGGCCAATGGGTGCTCATCAGAAATTTTGACCGAACCAGCCCTCTGGAAAGAAGGTGGATGTCTCCCAAGCTGGTGCTGCTCACGATGAGGACCGCCGTCAAAGTCGAGGGACAGAAAGGGTGGCTCCACGTGAGCCATTGTAAGCCCTTCTACGGACCAACTCCTTCAGACGCTGTTGCTGATCCCGAGACCAGAGACACTAAAACATCAGACTTTAAAGACACTGAAATGACAGACTTTATTTCACCTCTTCCAGAACTTTTGCCCAAAGAAGAGTACAAATCGCGGCTGCGATCTTATCCAAAACAGACTTGAGACATTGCATCTGACTCGGCCTACCAGTGGCTATTTAAGCCCAAGACGGACGCTTGGTGAAGTGGTTGCTGGGAAGTGTCCGGTCACTGGTGCATATTTTACTCAGACTAAGCAGCCGAAATCATGAAGATAAAGACTCATTGTGCGAAATTGTTACAGAACAAAGTTTCCATTTTCCTTTCTATCATGATTCTTACTTTCTGCATCATAGCTTGTCTAGGTTGGTTCCTTCATCTAGCTTTCCCACCATCTTCCCCCACGCCTTTGAACAACACCGCTATGCATTAACACGTAGATCTTCCCCCACATCTCAAGAACAGAAGAAAAGAGTTTTTCAATAATACGTTCATCTCCACACTCCACCCACATCAATTGGTGATTAACAAGACCAATTGTTGGGTCTGTGGTTTAATGCCACATTCCGTGCACGGAGGAATGCCTTTTATTCCCCTCCCTTTTGGCTATGCTGGATCTACCTAAGCACTCTCTATGATATTTTCCGCCTCTGTTAGAAACATTCCTGAGACCCAGATCAAGAACGCTAGTACCTGGAACGAGATAAAAACAAAAACAGTACGAGCCGTCGAAAGAATGGTAACTTTTACAGCAAAATGGGGACGAGCAGACAATAGTGAAAACACCAGTTATTCCCTCTTTAATGACACTACCTCCTTTAGGGAGACATTTTCAGTCCAGAAGAGACAGACAGAACAGGGAGGATGGGCCAAGCCCCATGAGGGCCTATTCTGCGTAAGAGGAAAGGGTAAGGGTCAGAAAATGGCAGATAGTGAGTGTAACAAGACATACACCCTACCTGATCCAAATTTCCCAACGATGGCCACTGCCCCCACTATCTACTTAATCTGTGGACCTCACGCACGCACTTGGCTACCTCAAGGCTGGTCCGGAAAATGCTACATTGCATTTCTTCTTCCCCCTACCTACACCGCCCCAGCAGATTACCATCTCAGTGACCCTCCGACCGTAATTAATAGACGGCGAAGAGGGGCCATAGACGCTGAAGATACAGCGGACCAAGAGGCCGGCGATTTCTTTAAAGGAGTCATCCCATTCTGGGGGCCTAGATCAACAGCCGCCACATAAGACAACTGACTCGTGTAGTCCAGGGAGCCGTAAACGAAACAGCTGGTGCATTAAGTAACATCACCGCTGAGATGGCTGCCGACAGACTCATGAAGTTACAGAACCGTATGGTCCTAGATATCATATTGGCTGACCGTGGTGGTGTATGTGGACTGATCGGGTCCAGCTGCTGTATATTTATCCCAGATAATTCACCCTCAGTGTATTCCGCTATTTCCCGCCTTCATATACTTTCCAGAAAACTAGATGCAGACACTGGTGCCTGGTCCCTGACGGGTTGGCTCTGGGGCCTCCTGTCCTAATGGGGATGGAAGGCGCATACAGTTATAGGTCTTGTTCTAGCCTTCCTCTTCACCTGCTGCCTCTGTATTCAGTGCGGTCCAGCACTCTGTAGTTTCTGTGTCACTACCTCCATTCCCAAAACCCAGTCCAGAAAGAAAGAAAAGGAAAGGATCATGTTACAGGAACAAGTGAACGGCCTTATGAGTATAGAAGTGGATTAGAAAAGAAAAATAATTTTAAAAGGGTATATTATGGGACAAGGAGGGAATGTGGAAAATGATTATCTTTCATAGTTTATGTCCCATCATACACCCTTCCAGTCACGTCCCCGAGCCCATCATGCCGGTAAACGAGCACACGAGCAAAAAAACTGATCACACGCGCACAAAGTTGCACACACACTCTCCTTCCCCTAAAATTCAAAGTTACATCCTTATGGTCAGGGTGATTCCGAGAACCAGCTTCCTCACTCAAACCGTACATTTCTGTGGTCAAGCCGATGCCAAGAACAAGACCCCCCCCCCCCCATTTGTAACCATTTCCCTATAATCAGGCCAATTCCGAGAAATAGGCCCCGCTCTGCTAAACCACGACAACCAATTCCGAGAAGAAGAGCCCCCGAATGCTGAAACACGACAAACAGACATCCTGTCACGACCACCTCTCTCTTATCTAAGGAACCAGCCTAGTGTTACTTCTCCACATTTCTGCCTCTCTTGTGCTTCCTCATTCTAATCATGATGCAGCCTCATCTCCTCTGCCATGTTTCCTCTTTTCATGACGCAGCCTCTTTCCCTAGTCATGACTTCTGTTTTATTGCAACATATGATCCGGGCCTTCATTAAAGGGAAGCTCCTTCCTCTATTCTGTGTATAAATACAATGTGTTCCGATAGTAAAGTTAGAGATTCTTCCGATCCTCCTCAGGTGACAGAGCTCTCCCTTAACTCGAGTTACTGAATAAAGACTCTGAATTCGAACCACCACGGACTCTGCTCTTCAAACTTAACCTTATTGATATTGTATAGAAATTCTGATCAAGGTAAATTACTAAAATATTTACCACACAATGGAAGGGCACGCAAGGGAAGGACAGACTAGACAGGCCTACACAGACACAGCTGCTCGGATGCTGGGGAAACCTTCATCCTGCTAAGGGGAATTCGATCTCACCGGCGCTGACCATTAGCCTCCTTTTACCTAAAAATAAATTGAAATATCCTTTGCTTCTGCATCACGCTGCATGTAACTCTGGATCATGCAGGGTTGTGCAAGCCAGTTTTTCCTGCAGAGAAGCATATTTCATTTGCATACTGTAGGCATCTGAGCACGCAGTCTGAATAATTAAACACATGTAACACATGTAAGCATTTCCCGGATCAGATACCGAGCTTTTGAAACCTACCTAAATGTTCGCACCGTAAATGCTCGCACCGTGTGCCTTTGATCACTTCTTATTGTAATGCAAGAGTAAATTTGGAATCTTATTTTAGACAGGAAAGGCACGGACAGCGGGAGGGGGGCGGGAACGGCACAGACAGCGGGAGGGGGGCGGGAAAGGCACGGACAGCGGGAGGGGGGCGGGAAAGGCACCGACAGCGGGAGGGGGCGGGAACGGCACGGACAGCGGGAGGGGGGGCGGGAACGGCACGGACAGCGGGAGGGGAGCGGGAAAGGCACGGACAGCGGGAGGGGGCGGGAAAGGCACGGACAGCGGGAGGGGGGCGGGAAAGGCACGGACAGCAGGAGGGGGCGGGAACGGCACGGACAGCGGGAGGGGGGGCGGGAACGGCACAGACAGCGGGAGGGGGCGGGAAAGGCACGGACAGCGGGAGGGGGGGCGGGAACGGCACGGACAGCGGGAGAGGGGACGGGAACGGCAAACTGCAAGAAAGGCAAAGCAGAAGGCAAGAAAAAGCACTCACCTGGTCTTCTTCCGGCGGCGGTCGGCCTGCAATGACCAAAACAAACCTTCCCCCCAAAAAAATATAGGAACCGCCCACCACCGCAATGACGTTACCAAAGGGGCTGAATGCCTAAAAATCGCCGGAACGCCCCCGAATCTGCTCCGGCATTGACGGACAGATCTGTCTTCCAATGGCTAGCCTCCATTTATGGAGCCAGCCAATGGAAGACAGAGGCGGGACTAAGCCAACATACTCTTCTCAAAAGATTTTGCCTTGCGAAACGCTGCTGCACAGCTTTCGGCAAGTCGAAACCTAAAAATGGGGGTCTCTCAAATGGGCGTTTTGCAGTGCACCATCTTTAACAATTTTCTTTTCCTATCCGATGTTGGGGAGACTGTACTTTATGGCTGCAAATGAAATTCCTTGGTGTGTTTTTTTAATCAAATTTCCCTAATTATACAAAAAAAAAATTCACCAAAAAAGAGGGATCATTGGAATGATTCAAATGGAAATGGTTCTAGGCCACTTCTATGTATACATCAAAATTGCTTTCAGACTTAAACTGTCATGTGTGCATTTATTTCTTAAGAAGGCTGTATAGGTATTAGAAGGTATATTGTATGGACAATCAGTTAATAGGCCAATGTATGTTTATTTATTTTGATGTTTGTGATTTATTGATGTATATTTTATCCATAAATCGAAACCAACCTAAAATAACATAATAAAGAATATATATAACCCAAGGTCTAACTATAGAATGATTATCTTTCAACAGTGGCCTGTAAACATTTATCTGGAAAAATATTTTTAGACTACCTAAAATTCACATGACTGTAAAAAGTGGTTGTACAGAAAAGAACACGTAGTGGGGCCTAACTGCAATGTAAATGCGTGGTACATGACACCTGGTGCATTCACACTTACCTGGCAAGCAGCTGGCTTGTTTTCCTCACATTCACAATTTTCTTTTCCGTTTTTTTTCACGCACGAGTTAACAAATGCCACCTGGTGGACCACTTTATATATGCTTTGTTGAAAGAGCGGTTCCTCCAAATCACCCGTGTGAGTAAAATGTTGATGTAGTAAATGTTCCTACGGCTGCCTGGGTATATTTTTTGAGCAGTTGCCTTCTCCTTCTCGTTTAGATCGGTTCTTGCACATCCATTCTCCAAAAATGCCTTCCTCCCCTATCCTCAGTGAATATTGTTAATAAGCCATCCACAGTTGTCTCCAGCCTATCCCCTTAGTGGCCAAAAGTAAAACGCGTCTTAGGGCCAGATGTAGGTAGGCAAATACCGGTCGGTAACGTCAGAAAATACCGAATTTCGGCCGTTACCGACTGGAATTGGCTTCTTGAGATGTAGGAGTCAAAAATAGACCGATTCGGTAAATACGAGTCGGTATTTTACCGACTCAGAATTTACCGCATTCTTAGTTACCGAATTCTTAAATACTGAATTCTTATTTACCGAATTCTTATTTACCGAATCGGTAAATAAGAAATGGTAAAACATGACCATTGAGATGTAGGAAACCTCAAAAATACCGAATTTCACGAAATTCGGTATTTAAGAGTTGGTATTTACCATGGAGTGAAAGCAGGTGGTAACCAAGTGCAGGCTATAAAAAAGGCCCCAAAATGCAACAGTGTGACCAGAATGGCAGCATTCTACGTCATTGCAAGGCGGCTATGGCTACAGGCAGCAGGAGAGAGGGTCTGGAGAAGGGAGGAGCAAGTCTACAGGCAGAGGATTACGCTTTTCCAACTCACAGAGCCCGAGATATTGCAAAGGTACAGGCTTGTCCCCCAAACCATCCTGGACTTATTCAGGGACCTGCACCCACTCCTGGAGCACCCAACACCAAGGGCGCATGCCATCCCACCCCATGTGCAGGTGCTGTGTAGCCTACACCTGCTTGCATGTGGGAGTTACCAGAGTGCGATTGCTGCAGTAGGTGGGGTATCCCAGAGCTGCCTGTCCCGTTTCTTCAGGAAGTTCCTGGAGGCCATGATGCAGAGAATGCATCATTACATTAGCTTCCCTGACACACATGCGGAACTTGTGAAGACCAAAACTGAGTTCTATCAACTGGCACACTTCCCTCACGTCATCGGCTGTAGAGATGGCACCCACATCCCAATCTGCCCACCTGCAGCCACAGAATATATATACAGGAACCGGAAGTCAACACACTCAATCAATGTGCAGGTGATGTGCAACGCTGGCAATATCATAACATACATTGTGGCCAAATTCCCTGGGAGCACCCACAACTCCTACATATTCCAGAACAGTGGGATCTACACACGCCTTGCTGCTGGAGATTTTGGGGAAGGATACCTACTAGGTAAATAATTGTGATACACCTTGATAGTTACAGCAGATGAATGTATTTTGAATATGTAAGTAATGGCACTCTCTTTTCCACCTAGGCGATAGCGCTTATTCTGTGCGGTCCTTTGTGCTAACCCCCTAACTTAATCCATCTACCAGGAGTGAGAGGCGTTACAATGTGGCACACAGAGCAACAAGCAGCGTCGTAGAACGCACATTTGGACTTCTAAAAAGAAGGTTCCGCTGCCTCTACAAGAGCGGAGGTGCACGGCAGTGCACTCCTATCATCTGCTGTAAGATAATTGTGACCTGTGCCATGCTGCACAACCTTGCCACTAAGAAAGGCACAGAAGTAGAAATGACATATCATGAGGACATTGATGATGAAACTGAACAGCCAGAGCCCTATGCAGCAGGAGCAGCGCCAGCCAGAGATGGGAGATTGAGACGGGCAGAGATCACATGCAGCTATTTCCTAAGTAAGTAAGGAGACACAGCCAGGCTTTGTATGTGAAGGACGTAGTTTAATGGGCCCTACACCAATGTACTGATAGCACACCATGCTACTTTAATGTCTGAATACCTCACAGGGCGGTCACAGGTTACTTCACCCTGACATGTCCTGTGGAGTGTGGGTACCATTATTGTTTGCGCCCACGCACAACAGTGCGGGATGCCCGAGGGTGGGTGGGAACGGTGGCAGTGGAGCCAGGCTCAGCAGATTGGCACCTGCTGCTTCTTCGAATGTCTGGAATGGGAGTGCTACAGCTGCTCCTGCTGGTGGTGTCTTCTGTGTCCCCCACACCTGTATCCCCAGCATTGGCTGACTGGTTTGTCAGTAGTAGTTCCATGGCAGAGGTTACTCTACCCATCCCCCTAGACAAATCCATGCAGCAGTTCACAATGCCATCTTGTATGGCGACAGAGCGCCGACATAGCAGGGAGGTGGCTGTAGCAAGCCGGTTCATGGCCTTGGTGTGTTGGTGCATACACTGCCTATCCCGGCGCATCTCAGTGTGGTCAGAATCTAGTTTCTCACAGAGAGCCATCATGCACTTCGACATGTCCCTCATTCCTTCTGCCATGTCTTTCATGCTCTCTGCCATGGAGCCAATCCCCCGGTTAATGTTGCCCATCTTGGTATTTAAGTGGCGCACCTGTCTCTGCACTGCTAATATTCCCTTTGCTTGCAGACGCTGCACTTTGACCATGGTGGTCTCCAGCCCACAGAAGACACCCTCTCCATCCTGAGCATTGCTTCTCTCCCGTACCCTTCGGTGTCTGGCACCGGTACGCACATCTTCAGATGCGGACTGCTGCCCAGCGTTGTCTGCCTCCAGTGGATCCGTTTGTGTGTCACCCTCCCCATCATCCTCATCAGACCTCTCCAAGATTCTGAGAGGGGGCACATCATGCCTCCTTGGCCTTACCAGTTCTGATGAAACTGTAGTTGGTGTGGGGGAGAGTGCTGGTGGGTCCTGCTGTGGTGAGTTGTACAGCAGTGGTGACAAAGGCTGTGCTGTGGTGGGTCGCTCTGGTGTTGTTGCTGCCTGTGCTGTGGGTGCGGGTGGCGGCTCAGTGCTTTGCACTGCACTTGTGCCTGCGTCATCACTCCTCTCCGTTTGCGGTGCCTAACCTCCCTTTCCTGAGCTGTCCTGCACGATGACTCTCCTGTGGACAGATATGGACATTGGGTCAGTGGTGATGTACACCTGTGTGTCATTATTAAATCACATTCCTGTCACACTATTGCATAGTCCTCAAATGCATCTGGATGTAGTGTGTGGCATGCCTTGCTGTTTTCTGTGATGTATGTAGTGATGTATATTTCTCTGACTACATCTACCATGATGCATTGCAGGTAAATCCTAAAACCTGTACTGGAGTGTGAAACACACAACCACATTGGGGAAGGGGGACAGGGAAGGGGTGAGGATTGATGTCCATGCAGCTTACCTTGTTTGTTTGCAGCTCTGGCTGAGCTGTCAGCATCCCCTATCCCATGGACACTCTCTGGCTCCAGGGTGGATTCCACCAGCTGCTCCAGGTCTGTTAGTGCAGGTGCCCGGCTCCTTCCTCCCCCTGTGGCGCTGGCTTCTTTTTTCTATGCTTTTGGTTATGATCCTCAGATCATACCACCGTTTTTTCAGGTCATAAATTTCTCTTGTTTTGACCCCAATGGCATTCACCTCGGACTGGATCCCCAGCCAGGTGTTTCTCTTCACAGACTCTGCAACATGCAGAGACTGCTTACCAAAAAGCTGGGTGTGGTGTCTCACAACTTCCTCCACCAGCACCTGCAGTTCCGCTGTGCTGAATTTCAGTTTCCTTTTGCGCTCAGATCCATCCCTCTGTGATTCCTGGGACTCCATTGTGCAGCTCAGCTCAGCTCAGGGCAGTCAGTTCCTCAGTGTCTCACAGCTCTCCTGAACGTTCAGTTACTCTGCTCCTGCATGGGTGTGGCCACTTCCTGGTAGTAGGGTGGGGTAGATGCATTTGATTGGTTGGTTTCTCTGTTGCTGTGTGGTGGGGTGTGGTGGATGATCCTGATTGGTTGATAGGCTCAATTGGGTGTATTTTGTATTTCCGATTCAGTATTTACCGATTCGGTAAATAACGATTTGGAAATTCCCATTCATTCCTATGGGCCTGGAGGCCCATAGGGTTGAATGGGTATTACCGAATCGGTATTTTCTGAATCGATATTTACCGAATCGGTAAATACCGAATTGGAGAATCCGAATTTTACAGAATCGGTAAATTTTACCGATTTTTTACCTACATCCCATTTTCCGATTCTGAAATACTGAATCGGTAAGATTCTGTATTTTAGAGTCGGTAAAATGGGATTAGCTACATCTGGCCCTTAGTCTTCTGAGTAAAAACTACAGCCCACATTCACCCCCACTGTGGGTCTCTGGGTATCAATGACCGATAACGGATGTCTATTGTTACTCACACCATTGTTACTCATTTTATCCTTCTGAAGGATGGAAGGCTGAATCGACCTGCCAGAACTGGAAACTGTGACCAGGGGTACAAACATAGATTCCAGGAGAGGATGATTTTGTTCCGTGTCATCAAACCTGGTGGCTCAGAGTTTGAATCAGCCAATTAATGCCCACAATGTATTGGGCAGGTAAAATATGTTGGCCCACAGAACGTGTTGGCTGGATTTAGGAGTGGAGAAAGTGGGGGACAAGACTCTTCAATCGAGGCTAGTATCTCTGCACCCAAGTCCAGTTATTACGAGTTTTATTGGAGCCTTTTCTACTGGGCTTCCTCAATTCGGGGGACAAATTCACTCAGTAGTGTCAGTGGAAGGGATGAGGGGGGTCAGATGGGCAAGGGTTGCGGGATACCTGCTACTCCTCGTGTAGTGGGAACCCACAGCCTTTGACAATTCTTAATTTGTACAAGAAACATTAGCAGTGCCTGAATCTCTGCTCAGAAGCCAGCATTTGGTGTAATTAAACATCAGAGTGCCGAATACCAAGGCTGTTAGTCTTCAATACACCTCATGCCTCTTTGATCCACTACCTGACACCCCTACCCCTTTATCCCTCTCTTGTAGTTTTCTGCTTTCTCCTTCTGTGACAGTTTCTCAACCCTTCCCAGATGGGTGAGACTCCCCAAGGAACTCCCAGGCGGTTGCCAGATGCACCTTACCCTTTTAATTTACACACAGTAGCCGTTTATTGGTGCAAATGGCTGCTGTTTATTCACAAATCAAGTATCATCAGAATAAATCATTGATTGACACAAACTTCATGCACAGCTTATATTGTTAACACTAGGTTTCGTTATAGTCCTTTGTCGTGACTGCACCCTCTGACAGGGCCTAGAGTGGTAGCCTCCTCTTGTGTTGGCATCTAGCACCTATGCGGCCCCTAGGCTTCAACTTGCTGCCAAGGTTTATGTGGCCGACCCTTGTGCCTGCCCCCCAGTGCCCCTGCGGTAAGGCATCCCAAGAACACGTACTTGAGCGGCTCCTCTTTATAGGTTATTGCACTCGTCCAAGCTGTTCTGTGCTGACTCCACCCATGCCCCTTCAAAAACCGCGGCAGCGACGCCCACATATCTGGTGTGGGTAGGTGGGCCAATCTTCCGGGGCAAACAGCACATGCAAACTGTGTCGCTGCTTAACCCTTTAACTGTGCCCTGCACAAAGGCCCTCCTTGTAATTGGACTTTTGAATGCCGCCCGCCAATCGCGGCGCCCACTTTTCGTGGACTTGCTATCCTTCCCACCTTCCGGGTGCCCGCCTTTAGGAGGTGTTCAACAAGGGCCCCTGTCTGGTCCAGGTGCGCTTCCCCGGCCTGCCGCTCAACATCTCCCCGATGGGCTGGTACCCCCAGGGAGCTCGCAGGCCATTGCCAGATGCACCACACCCTCTTTATATGCACACAGTAACCACTTGTTGGTGCAAAAAGGGCGCAGTTTATTCACATATCAAATGTCATTAGAACAGATCATTGATCAACACAAACTTCATGCACAGCTGATATTGTTAACACTATGGGGCATATTTAGAAAGGGAATATCACCACCAAAACATCACTTTTAGCACTGTTCTGGTGGCTATAAACCTTTCTCCATATTTACCAAGTGATGCTAAGCCACTTTTTGTGGCTTAATGCCGCCTTGTAAATAAGGCTCCATTAAATGCATCACTTAGCGTGAAAGGGGTGTGCAATGGGTGTTGCTGTGGGCATTCCACTGCAACACCTATTGCTTTTGATGCTGCCCCAGATTCACGAGGAGGTGTAAATCTGAGGCAGCGCCAAAAAATAATGCCATGCAAGACAAGGCGTTAGAATGGCAAAAGAGGAGTAATACTATTATTTCGCCTCAATTTTGCTTTTCCTATCCGTGCCGCATTTCACTAATCACCATTGCTGATTGTTTACGTGCAGGAAAGGACACCTTTTTGCACATAATCTATCATTACCTGCAATGCAGGCACCCTTGCACTATGGTGCTAGGCACCTAATTTTAGCGCCATCGCTAGGGAAAACACAGGGGTGCGTCGTTTTGTTATAAATACGGGCCCAAGAGTGTTCATCAGACTGCAGTAAAAAAAACACACTTGGTTTAGATTATTTTGAGTATAGTTTGTAATGCCTGGTGCTGCTTTCTTGACAAACAAGGCTCTACTGTAAAGGTTGGCTTGTCCTAGTAATGTGCAGTAGGCAGGGCAGGCTTTCCTCGTGGGCCAGCTGTGCCCAGGCCGCCAATTTTCAGAGGGTCGCACAGAGCTGTCTGCATTAAAGTCCTGCGGGCAGCCGCGTCCCTCTTACTTACCTCCAAAGATTCAGACTAAACTGCTTTTAATTCTTCTTACTTGTTGCAGGTGCATTTTTACAGGATGTATGACGTTACTCCGCATACCGTTACAACTACCTACCATTACAACGCGACCATTACAACGCATACCATTACAACGCATAGCGCTTTGGGGTGCTGGATAGTGGTAAGTATAATTTACTATTCTAACTCCAGTCCCCGTGGACCCTAGGGAAGGTGTTGGATAGTAAATTATACCATTCCCTATCCTATAGCGCCCCCCAGCGCAATGCGTTGTAATGGTATGCGTTATAAAAGTCGCGTTGTAATGGTAGTGCGGAGTAACGAATGCGTTGTAACAGGTGCATACCATTTTTACAACCCATTCACCCCCTTCATTCCCCACCCATCTCCCCTCACCTCCCTCCCAGCACACACCAACACTACCAATCGCACCACCAACTCAGCACTAGCTACCACGTGAGTGAAGCAGAGTATTTGGGGAGGTGCACTGGAAATTTGTGGTCAAGGGTCAGTTACTGCCTTGATGTGTGAATAGCCTGTAAACACAGAATGGACCCCCTGCTGTTACCTTTTTATTCGTCAGCTGCATAGAGGGCGCCAAATTTATTTCCGCCAGGGGCGCTATCGGAGCAAGGGCTGGCTGTAGGCCCACGAGAAGCGAACACGAACTCAGCGACGACCCAAGGGAGGGAAGCGGGAAGCACGTGCATCTGCAGGGCCTAAAGATTGCACAATCCCCCTCTAGAGAGAACTATACACTCTGGCCGCCTTGCCTCTGCATAGAATTTAGTGGAGTGACTTGACCCGATACCCCCCTTGAGGCAGAGCTATCAGCGAGTCGGAAATTTAAGCCACTGAGAGCAGGAAATGGAATTCAGTGTCTCTGGACTGCTGACTCTCGGGGCCCTGTCAGAATATGCTTGTTTCTTGGTGTCGTTCTCCACAACTTCCTTTTCTTTTGATTTCACTTTTTTAACGAGGTATATCGGTACTTTCTAGGAGTCAGTGGCGAATCATGTTTACACTGCGTAGCTCTCCTTCACCTACTTATGTGATTATTGAATGCTTGTAAAGCAGAACAAGGCACACACAGATAAAGCGGCTCACACAAATAGATATTCTGGGTTTTGTTTTCCAAGTAGCAATAGCTGTAAGCATATTGTTTTACACAATAAATTGTGTTAGGGCAGCCTAGCAGACTACTCCTTTGTTAATCCAGTAGCTTTGCATTCTTAAAGCAGGCAAAGCTTGAATAACAGCTAAAATATGTAGGACATATCAGTCCTCTTCCAATGAGAAGTGTTTATTTCCAACACTGTAAGGTCATGTCATACAACTTGAGTGGATGTACATGTGTCATAGATGTGCGCAATGCATCGGTGCATTTATTACAACTTTCGGCTTCTGCAAAGTCACACAAAGCAACACTAAGTGTCTCGAAGTCTTTAAATATTATTTACTGTCCAGCACAAATTTTGTTTTTTTGTGGTGGAATGACGATATTTTTTCAGCGCAAACAGTGCTTTGCTCAACTCTGCATCAAGTGGGTGGTAACTGTGCATTCCAGAGCAACCAACCATAGGTTTCTCCGCAAAGTCCCATCTACTAAGGCTTTTAGACTGGACTTGCATAAAAAACATAACACCTCCTTTAGGCAGGCACTAAGTTCTACAATTCTTTTAATTTCTCTAAAGTTGTCACACATTACATGTGTACTGCACTGTATGACACACATTTAATGTGTGAAATGTTTTAAAGTTTGTCTAGGCATAGTATTTATTTATTTATTTTAAATGGAGAGGTACCCTTCCAATACAAAACTTGCCGAGGCACCCCCTAATCAGAGGATCTGCGCATATGACGGATGTGCCGGATCAGCCTGAGGGGTTGGGGGCGAGGCGCCACCAGCCAATATGGACAGCAGGGATTGGGCCTTAGGCGCAGTGACCTAGAAACTGTTTTAGCTGTTTTAGGTGCTTCCTGTTCGCCCATAAAAGGGTCAGCAGAGCGGTGAAGGGGTCTCTTTTCCGCTCGCCGCTCTGCTGACAAGACGCTGCTGATCCCTCTGTCCGCGATACCAGATCACCATTTTTCTTTGTGTGTGCTGTATGTCTTGTTTTTTCTTTTCCCTCCCAACTGCAGGTCGTCTCCACACGCCTGATGCGCTTTGCATCACGTCAGCGCAGTGCATCAGCGGTTTTGTGTATCGGACCATAATGCTGAGAGCCGCACAGACTTGAGTTATTATTCTGCAATTAATCAAAAATTGAAAAAGGACACTTGTAACACTTCTCGACCGTTGGTTAGGAAAAGTGATTAGAATACCCTCAAAAACTCAATGTTTTTGGAAGTGCGGTATATATGTTTTATCCGCCCCACATTGAAGTTATGGCAGTTATCATCGGGTGTTCCAATTTGTGTTAGTTGCCAGCCTCAACCAGAGGCACCTCTGGTCTCGAGTGCAGTGTCAGAGATAGAGGATTTTTCCCCACAAAAAGGTGTAAAACCAAATTTTATGAAAAAAGGAAAAAATTGTTAAAAAGGGGAAAAACACCCAGATTTTTAATGAGGGGTGAGTTTCCGCTAGTGTAAAATATGTTGATACTTAGGAAGATCGAGTTACTGGATCTAGTGGTATTATAAATAGATTGTCGACATGTTTCAGCTCCTTAGGCCCGAGGGGTCTGTGGAGCTTTCGTCAGGACTAACATACATAAATTGTTACTCACACGACTTGTGCAGTATTTTTCGAAATGGTCGTTTTTTGTCATTCCTTTTGGAAAATCAGCTCTCACAAATTCTGGAATAAAGCAATGCAAAGACATGCAACAATACACAATATTCATTTAAATTGTTTTGTTATCAAATCATTATAGTTAGGGAGAAAAAAAGAGAAGAAAGAAGTAAATATCGTCTTCTGTAAAGTAAGCCTTATGTTACTAAATCTTTCGTTGGAAGGTGTGTCATATATTGAATTAAGATAGGCGTGTAGCGTGGACACCATGGGTATTATGCTATGTTATTATACACAATACAAAATAGCAAAACAGATTTAATGTCGTTTGTCATGGTTTATATTGCCGTGCACATTTATCCCTTGTTACAGAGAGCCTAAGCGGGTTAAGGGCGTTTATCTGCGCAGGGAAATGCACCGTGGTTAACATACGGTAATTTGGAATAGTTCCCTAAATAGTTAGAGGGAACGGTATCTTTTAACAGAAAAAATAGCTTGTACTTAAATGAGATTATAACTACCTAGTTTAAGAAATACGGACGCATTGCCAGTTCTCCATAAACCAATTTACACAACCACACAAAGGATTAATCTGTCCTACCTGTATTGGTAGAGCTCGATTCTTCGTCAGGGGTTCCGCTAAATTTAGCACAGAGCTGGGTGGGAAGGGGAGGCCATATCGTTAGAATCGCGGCTATCGCGTCTTACCAGTTTTCCTCTCGGTGTGTCTCTAAAACGCCATTACCCGCGTGGTGTATTCTCCTCGGACTGGTGCTGACTCTGCCCCCGGATGCCGAATGTGTGCTAGAAGCTCCGATTTAAAGGAGCATGACATTTTTGCGGTGTTAGATTTAAAGGAGCCTTACTCGACCTATGTTTGTAAAAGTCATCTTGTTGGGAAACTGCCTTTTCTTTTGGCTGTCAAATTGTTAAGTTCTTATGTAAAGCAAGGTGATTATTGAAAGTTCAGTATCACAAGTCTTTTCTAGGAGAAAGGATATACGGGCAAATGTTTATCAGATGTTATTTCTCTGGTTGATGTAGTTCTCTAAAGTATTTCTAATGGCAGTAGAGTGTTACCATTTCGAAAAATGTTATCATTTAGAAAAATGGTGCCAGGGGACAGTATCATTCAGGCCTTGTTCATGAGTATGAAGTCGATTTACCCACCTCTGTTCTTTTTCGTATGGGATTTTCTCAGAGTTGTGCGACTTGTCTGTAAGCATTTCAATTATAGTCCAGTGGAGGTCATTGCAGGAATGATTCAGTTCTACAAAATGGGAACATAGGGCCTCATTATGATTGCGGATAATCCGCATACTCGGGCCGGCGGAAGCCCGGAGTATGCGGATTATCCGCCGCAGTGAAATAGAAGACCCACCGCCAGATCAGGATGGCGGTGGGAGTGCGGTTGGACCAGCGGCGGACGGCAGGTCCGTCCGCCGCTGATCCGCGGTGTGAGGAGGGCTATTTGGTGACGGTGTCTGCAAGACACTGTCAGCCAAATTAGGAAATGCACGAACACATGCTTTTCCGCGGCGGCTTTTCCGCCGTGGAAAAGCATGTGGACTGTGGCTTTTGGGGGCCCGTTGCGGGCCCCCAGGGTGTCGGGGGTGGGGGGTGCACATGGGGGGTACCTATTGTACCCCCCAACATTTACATGCACAAAGCGGCAGGCACCGCGCGGTGCCTGCCGCTTTGTGCATGTAAATGTAACACATGCAGTTTTAACATTGCGGCGGGTGCTGCTTGAAGCAGCACCCGCCGCAATGTTAAAACATACAGGATGTGACCACCAGGGTGGCGGCCACATCCTAATTTGCACGGAGGGACCGCCGCTGCCCCTGCGGACGGTCCCTCCACCTCTGGGGTGGCGGACGGACGCAAGTCCGTCCGCCATCCTAATCGGCCCCTTAATTTGGTGGTGTTCTTCTTTATTCTAATATTACTTTTATGTTCACCAATTCTTGTTTTAACTTTGCGACAAGTCATCCCTATGTATTTCTTTTTACAAGGGCAACTGACCATGTAAATGACATGGGAGGAATTGCAATTGGTATGTTGCCTCTGTGTCCATACCAAAGTCTCTGACAGTTGTAATGTTTTTGATGCTGTAGTTGTTTTGCATGCTACACATGTGCCGCAGGGATAATGTCCCGTTAGGGGTGCCATCATGACATCTCTCGTTATGGATAATGGTTGTTTCTTTGGAGGCCGTGTATGCACCAAGACGTCTTTCAGATTTTTTGTTCTTCGGTTGGCAAATCTAGGTTTGGGCCAATCAAATTTGCCAGTATTTAATATATGCCAATTTTTATTTACCATTTTTTGTACATCGTAGGTGGATGGATTGAAGGTTGTTACACAGGTAGTTAAGTCTTGTGTTGGTTCTTTAGGGTGCATTTGTAATAGACATTCTCTCGGTTGATTATTGGCTCTTTTATTGCATCTTCTGATTGTTTTTTCAGTATAATCTCTGCTCTTTAATTTTACGCTCAGTTCTTGTGCTTGGATTTTATAGTCTAGTTCTTGTGCTTGGATTTTATAGTCTTCATCTTTACTACAGTTCCTTTTGAGCCGTAAAAATTGGCTGTAGGGGAGATTGTCTCTGAGTGGCTTCGGATGGTAACTTTTATATGATAATAGGCTGTTCTTGGCCGTAGGTTTGGTGTAGGTCTTGGTTTGTAAGATGTTATTTTCTGTGAAGATTGTGAGGTCTAAAAAGTCTAGTCGACTATTATTAGACGTGTAGGTAAATTTGAGCCAAGGGTCTAGCCCATTCAGCCAGACTATGAACTGTTCAAGGTCCTGTTCGATGCTCCAAATTAGTAGAATGTCATCAATATATCTCTTCCAGTATGTAATACTGGAAGAGAAAGGGTTTGATTCATTCAGTACAAATTGGGTTTCAAAATGACTCACATACAAACCTGCCACCGAAGGCGCAAAGGCACTGCCCATGGAGGTGCCATGGGTTTGTAGATACAGCTTTTCATCGTATTCAAAGAAATTCTCTTTCAGTGCCAGTTTACAGCACTCAAGGATGAAATGTCTGGGGGTGTTATATTGCCAGTCCTCCATATACAGGACATCTTCCAGCATCTGGATCGTCTCATCTTGGGGTAGGCTGGTAAACAGTGATTCCACGTCTAAACCAACCAAGAGCATTGTGTCAGGGTCAAAGGATTTGTCTGAGATCTGTATCAGTAAATCCCGGGTATCTTTCAGGTACGTTTGTGTTTTCTGGACTAGAGGCTTGAGAAATTTGTCCGCAAATTTTGATAATGGCTCTAGGACCGACCCTATTCTGGAGACTATGGGTCGTCCCGGAGGGGGAGACCTATTTTTGTGGGTTTTGGGAAGCGAATAGAAGTAGGGAGTTTTAGGTTCCTTTGCAACTAAATATTCAGCTTCTTTTTTCGATATCCACATTTTGGTCTCAGCTTCATACACCATCATCGATATGGTATTTTGGAGTCTCTCTGTTGGGTCTACAATGATCCTTTCATAGAATCTAATGTCTGACAAAAGTCCGAAAACACAAACGTACCTGAAAGATACCCGGGATTTACTGATACAGATCTCAGACAAATCCTTTGACCCTGACACAATGCTCTTGGTTGGTTTAGACGTGGAATCACTGTTTACCAGCCTACCCCAAGATGAGACGATCCAGATGCTGGAAGATGTCCTGTATATGTATATGGAGGACTGGCAATATAACACCCCCAGACATTTCATCCTTGAGTGCTGTAAACTGGCACTGAAAGAGAATTTCTTTGAATACGATGAAAAGCTGTATCTACAAACCCATGGCACCTCCATGGGCAGTGCCTTTGCGCCTTCGGTGGCAGGTTTGTATGTGAGTCATTTTGAAACCCAATTTGTACTGAATGAATCAAACCCTTTCTCTTCCAGTATTATATACTGGAAGAGATATATTGATGACATTCTACTAATTTGGAGCATCGAACAGGACCGTGAACAGTTCATAGTCTGGCTGAATGGGCTAGACCCTTGGCTCAAATTTACCTACACGTCTAGATAATAGTCGACTAGACTTTTTACACCTCACAATCTTCACAGAAAATAACATCTTACAAACCAAGACCTACACCAAACCTACGGCCAAGAACAGCCTATTATCATATAAAAGTTACCATCCGAAGCCACTCAGAGACAATCTCCCCTACAGCCAATTTTTACGGCTCAAAAGGAACTGTAGTAAAGATGAAGACTATAAAATCCAAGCACAAGAACTGAGCGTAAAATTAAAGAGCAGAGATTATACTGAGAAAACAATCAGAAGATGCAGAAAAAGAGTCAATAATCAACCGAGAGAATGTCTATTACAAATGCACCCTAAAGAACCAACACAAGACTTAACTACCTGTGTAACAACCTTCAATCCATCCACCTACGATGTACAAAAAATGGTAAATAAAAATTGGCATATATTAAATACTGGCAAATTTGATTGGCCCAAAC
The DNA here is from genome assembly GCF_964261635.1 of Lissotriton helveticus. Lineage (NCBI taxonomy): Eukaryota > Metazoa > Chordata > Amphibia > Caudata > Salamandridae > Lissotriton > Lissotriton helveticus. The sequence goes on along the minus strand of NC_136063.1, from coordinate 1,387,105,014 downwards.
CTAGATTTGCCAACCGAAGAACAAAAAATCTGAAAGACGTCTTGGTGCATACACGGCCTCCAAAGAAACAACCATTATCCATAACGAGAGATGTCATGATGGCACCCCTAACGGGACATTATCCCTGCGGCACATGTGTAGCATGTAAAACAACTACAGCATCAAAAACATTACAACTGTCAGAGACTTTGGTATGGACACAGAGGCAACATACCAATTGCAATTCCTCCCATGTCATTTACATGGTCAGTTGCCCTTGTAAAAAGAAATACATAGGGATGACTTGTCGCAAAGTTAAAACAAGAATTGGTGAACATAAAAGTAATATTAGACTAAAGAAGAACACCACCAAACTATGTTCCCATTTTGTAGAACTGAACCATTCCTGCGACGACCTCCACTGGACTATAATTGAAATGCTTACAGACAAGTCGCACAACTCTGAGAAAATCCTATACGAAAAAGAACAGAGGTGGGTAAATCGACTTCATACTCATGAACAAGGCCTGAATGATACTGTCCCCTGGCACCATTTTTCTAAATGATAACATTTTTCGAAATGATAACACTCTACTGCCATTAGAAATACTTTGGAGAACTACATCAACCAGAGAAATAACATCTGATAAACATTTGCCCGTATATCCTTTCTCCTAGAAAAGACTTGTGATACTGAACTTTCAATAATCACCTTGCTTTACATAAGAACTTAACAATTTGACAGCCAAAAGAAAAGGCAGTTTATCAACAACATGACTTTTACAAACATAGGTCGAGTAAGGCTCCTTTAAATCTAACACCGCTAAAATTTCATGCTCCTTTAAATCAGAGCTTCTAGCACACATCCGGCATCCGGGGGCAGAGTCAGCACCAGTCCGAGGAGAATACACCACGCGGGTAATGGCGTTTTAGAGACACACCGAGAGGAAAACTGGTAAGACGCGATAGCCGCGATTCTAACGATATGGCCTCCCCTTCCCACCCAGCTCTGTGCTAAATTTAGCGGAACCCCTGACGAAGAATCGAGCTCTACCAATACAGGTAGGACAGATTAATCCTTTGTGTGGTTGTGTAAATTGGTTTATGGAGAACTGGCAATGCGTCCGTATTTCTTAAACTAGGTAGTTATAATCTCATTTAAGTACAAGCTATTTTTTCTGTTAAAAGATACCGTTCCCTCTAACCATTTAGGGAACTATTCCAAATTACCGTATGTTAACCACGGTGCATTTCCCTGCGCAGATAAACGCCCTTAACCCGCTTAGGCTCTCTGTAACAATGGATAAATGTGCACGGCAATATAAACCATGACAAACGACATTAAATCTGTTTTGCTATTTTGTATTGTGTATAATAACATAGCATAATACCCTGGTGTCCAAGCTACACGCCTATCTTAATCCAATATATGACACAACTTCCAACGAAAGATTTAGTAACATAAGGCTTACTTTACAGAAGACATTATTTACTTCTTTCTTCTCTTTTTTTCCCCCTACCTATAATGATTTGATAACAAAACAATTTAAATGAATATTGTGTATTGTTGCATGTCTTTGCATTGCTTTATTCCAGAATTTGTGAGAGCTGATTTTCCAAAAGGAATGACAAAAAACGACCATTTCGAAAAATACTGCACAAGTCGTGTGAGTAACAATTTATGTATGTTAGTCCTGACGAAAGCTCCACAGACCCCTCGGGCCTAAGGAGCTGAAACATGTCGACAATTTTTTTATAATACCACTAGATCCAGTAACTCGATCTTCCTAAGTATCAACATATTTTACACCAGCGGAAACTCACCCCTCATTAAAAATCTGGGTGTTTTTCCCCTTTTTAACAATTTTTTCCTTTTTTCATAAAATTTGGTTTTACACCTTTTTGTGGGGAAAAATCCTCTATCTCTGACACTGCACTCGAGACCAGAGGTGCCTCTGGTTGAGGCTGGCAACTAACACAAATTGGAACACCCGATGATAACTGCCATAACTTCAATGTGGGGCGGATAAAACATATATACCGCACTCCTAAAAACATTGAGCTTTTGAGGGTATTCTAATCACTTTTCCTAACCAACGGTCGAGAAGTGTTACAAGTGTCCTTTTTCAATTTTTGATTAATTGCAGTTCTTGCCCAGGGGATAGAAAAGGACATAGTGATTCCTCATCCCTCCCTGTTGATTAATTACTTGAGTTATTATTCACCTGAGCCGTGATGCATTACGTGCGGTGGCGGCTCTGGGGCATAGGCCCAGGAGAGGGGACAGGGAATTGGAGAGGGCCGTTTTAATGTCGTTGGGTGTGCATATTCATTGCTGCGTGGTTCACAGAGGTCGTTTTTGCTCGATGTGTGTTTGGGATAAAGTTGCTGAAGGGAAATGGCCAGGAGATTGGTTACACACCTCGAGGGGTCACAGGCCCAAGCGAGATCTGCCTCTCTGCCAGAAGTACCAGGCACCTCACCACTTAGTGGGGAATCAGGTCAACGCGTTTACTCAGACGAGGATCTAGGGGCCATCAGTGGTGAGCAAGACCCTTCTGGAAGGCAAGCAGGGCAGTGTAGCAGTGGTGGGGACAGTGGCAAAGGCACAGATTCACTTGTATGCAGGTACATCAACTCTGTTGACGAATTTTGGTTTGGGGGAGGTACAGTCAGGGCGTGATCAACTTAGCAGGCACATTGCAGCTGAGGTGATAGAAAAGATTTGGAAAGGGGACTATGTCTATGTTTTTACTTACTCCTGGATAAACCTGATAGGGAGGAAGCAAAACGGTGCAAGGAGTGTGCTTATTCCACGGACTGTGGCAACTGGCCATACAAGAAGAGGGTGGAGGAAACGTTGGTCACCTGGATAAAAGGGTTTTCTTTTTATCAGACAATCCTGGCTGTGCATTTTAATAGAGCAGTTGGCATGCACCGGAACGCAATTGCATACACACGATGAGTATGGTGGCAAGGGATGGAAGGAGTATGACAGGGAGTACAGGAGAGTTAGGGCAACTAGCCCCACTTTGGGGTGGGATCAGGTTGACGTTGTCTTGTAGTTGCACCACATGAAACATCAGCACCGGGACGCTGCTCCCAGTCAGCCCTTTGACTCAATTTCCTTTATCAGCCTTAGGGAGAGGAGGGTAGAGGGGACATGTTGGATTTCAACAAGCGTTTCTGTTTCAGGCCTCTCGGGACGAGCAAATTCAAGCATGCCTCCTCCTTCTACAGCCTTTTCTCCCATGCCGAGTCAAGGTTTTTCTGGAACTCCAATGAAAGAGGGGGTAAAAAACAGGATTGATGACCTACTCTTAGTCATGGGATGGCAATGGTCCCATGACTTAATGTGTACAGTAACTTAGTGACAGCCCAGGGCTTGTTAGAATGTTTTAGGGAGGGTTTCCGGATACCAGCCCTGGAATGTGTGGGTGAGTCCTATTTCAAGAACCATCAGTCCCTGAGGTCCTACCAGGAGGCAGTAGCAGCGAAGATTACCAAGGAGGTGGACCTGGAGAGAGTGGCTGGCCATTAGACCCAGTACCCCTTAAAGGTTTTGTCTGCTGTCCCTTAGGGGTAGTACCCAAGAAAGATCCCGGGGAGTTTATATTAATACATAACCTCTCTGCTCCTAGGATTCAGTGGGTAAAGGAAGTGATTGATGGGACCTTATGTTCTGTCAAATATGCTTCCTTGGACCAGGCAATTGTAAGGATCCAAGAGTTGGGACCAGGCACCCTCTTAGCAAAGTCATACATAGAGTCCGCCTTCCTCATACTCCCTGTGCACCCATAGGATTTTTACCTGTTAGGCTTCCAGTTTGAGGGAGCATATTCATTTGATAAATGAATGCCTATGGGTTTCTCAGTCTCCTGCTCCTACTTCAAGAAGTTTAGTTCTTTCCTCAGGTGGGTTTTCATGCTGAGAATGAGCCATCAGTGGGTCTTGCATTAGCTGGATGAAGTCCTCTTCCTGCGTTCGCCTGGTGTGCGGGAAGGCAACACACGTTGCAGTCTTTCTGTTCATTGATTAGGGAGTTTGGGGTTCCCCAGGCAAGAAGCAAGACTGTGGGGCCTGCAATGGTTATTGAGTTCCTCGGGATTGGATTAGACTCAGAGGCTGGTGTGTCACTGGTCCCCAAAGGAAAGGTTTCTGCCTTTTCCCAGGCCTTGAAGGATTGCTTGGGTGTCATGCTACATCAGTTGGCGAAGGTTGTTGGGTAGCTCAATTTGGCTTTAAGGTTCATTCCCAAAGGCCGCCCATTTTCACTATCTATTGCACAGGCAATGTCTGGCCTGAGGGAGGACTCAACACCACACCAGGTTGTCCAGCTAGGTTTGGCAGGACATGCACATTTAGCTTGCAATACTGCGGAACATCAATAGAATGGCGGTGTGGCTCAGCCCCGCCAGGTCCAGCGAGAAGCTAGGCCTTTTAACGGATGCTGTGGCCAGCAAAGTTTTTGGTGCCATCCTAGGCCTGGCCAGGTGTGCGCAATACTAGCCCACTGCCTGGGTGAAGTATAGGCTGGGTACTAACCTTGGTTTCCTTGAGCTCTTTCCCATCCTGGTGATGTTGTCCATTTGGCCAGAGCAGTTCCTCAAGCAGTCAGTCATATTTTGTCAGACAGCATGACGGTGGTTGAGTGCATCAATCAACAGGCAGCCAAATGTCAATCAATCAATTAATCAATCAGGATTTATAAAGCGCTGCTAATTACCTGATAGGGTATCCAAGCGCTTGCCAGCCACGAATGCTTATTCGAACAGCCAGGTCTTTAGGGCCATTCGGAATTCTGAAAGTGGGGTGATGGTCCGGAGGTATGTGGGGAGGCTGTACCATGTCTTTGCTACGATGTGGTAGAAGGAACGTCCTCCACTTCTGCTTCGGTAGATGCGGGGAGTATGGGCAAGTGAAAGAGATGTGGAGCGTAGTCTTCTTGATGGCTGGTGAAAGTTCAGGCGGTGGCTAATGTAGGCGGGTCCATGGTTGTGTAGAGCCTTGTGTGCGTGGTTCAGCAGCTTGAATTACTCTGGAAAATATACGGGGCCCATGTAAAAAAGGATACTACCCTAACAGGGAAACAACTATTTTGGAAAAGAAGTTTGCACCAGGCTCAGGGCATATGATTAACACGTCTTGCACTCAAACCTTAGGACCACAAGTCAAAAATGCTACAAACAAAACTAATATTTTTTTTATAGAAAAATATTTTGACTTATTTTTATTTCACTCATGTTAATTTGTTATCAAAAATATATTTGGTGAAAGAACCATACATAAATGCATACATAATGAATTGTTCATTCCATAAAAACAATTTTTTTAGTTTACATATTTCAAAAATACATTTCAACCACCAGATGTTGTATGGTATTTCGCCACCTGAAAAAATCAATAGTGTTTAGAACCAGAATGGAACAGTCAGTCTGAAAGAATTTAGTTGACAATTCTCAAATATGTCATAACAATTGGGCGGTTCCTGAATGCACTGGTTGCAGATGTTAACTACCAACGCGTAGCCTTCCTCAGGGTTTATACTCCATACGAGTGGTTTGCTGTGTCTTGTAGCACATAGGCATCAACTTATTTATAAGATTATTCCTAAAGGATCCATATGTGTAGGGGACCAGAGCCCGATAATATCAAGGTCCTTATCACAAATATGTAATCAAAAGCAGCTTGAATTGACATCTCTTCTCTACAGGGAGCCAGTGGAGTTTCCTGAGATGGGGTGTGATGTGGGTTCGTCGGCGAAGGACAAGGATGAGTCTGGCTACGACGTTCTGTATGGTTTGAAGTCTCTGTAGAAGGTGTGCGTGATTCCTACATAGAGGGCATTGCCGTAGTCCAGTCGGCTGGTGGTGAGGGCTTGTGTGATAGTGCATCTTGTGTGTAAGGTATCTAAGATGATACTCAGATTATTGAAGGAGATTGTGCTACAATGATTGCGCTTAATGTATTGTTTAGGGCCAAGCATGTCCCGGGTGTGTTAAACATCTCATTTCAAGATGCAGGTTTTCAGGTCTTACCGCCCAGAAGCAACAGAAGTTCCAACGTTCTTTCCTGACCAACTGTGGTGGCTTGGTGCCAAAGCCTACCGGACCTTGTGGCAGCCAGTTTAACAGCCAGGACGAGTCGTGCCTATGAGGGGGCATTCAGAGCTTACTGTAGTTTCTTGGGAATAGGGGGGAAGAGGGTGTAGACTTAATCTTGCTCTGTCCTGTCATTCTCTGGAGCCCTAACGGATCTGGGTATCTGTAGCTTGCGTGCGACACCACTTGGCGGGGATTTCCTTTTTCTCTAGAATGCTTCGCCACCCAGACGTAACCAGATCATTCAAAGTGCAGAGGCCATTGCGGAGATGACAGCATTTGCAGGGGACGAAGCCAGATGCCCCATTGATATTAGCAAGCTGGCGGCAATCCTTGGTGTCCTGTGTAATATCTGTAGGTACTCAGGGAGGCTCGCCTTTTCAGGACAGCAATTACGTTAGCCTTCTATGGGGCTTTCAGGGTGGGGGAATTTGTGGTAAAGAACAAAAAAGACATTCAAGGAGGGCAACAGCTGGCCCATGTGCAAATTTCGGAGTGCTTTTTTACTTTTACGCTGCTGCGCTCCAACACAGACCAGGGTGACAGTGGGACCACATAGTCTTGCACAGGGCACTGGGCAATTCCTGCTGTCCCATGGGCAACCTCAAATTATTTTGGCTCATAGGCCTAGTAGGGCAGGGGTCCCCCTTTTACTACATGCCAGTGGTTTCCCTTTGACAAAGTTTCAGTTCTCCAAGGTGTTTGGATTGGTGCTCAGGGCTGCGGAATTTTGACTCCATAGAGTTCAGTTCTCATTCTTTCAGGATTGGGGCGACCACTGCGGTGACAGCAGTAGGATTCTCTGCGCAGGTGGTGTAGAGGATTGGCAGATGTTACAAGAGTTATGTTAGGTTGCAAATGCTGTAGGATTGCTGCTAACTTCCTTCTCTTCCAGTTTTCCTGTCCTGTGATGCAGGTGGGAAGTCTGAAGTGCCAAGCTGATTGTTGGATTCCTGTGCAACCCCGGTGCATGCTGAGGTGATAGAGTTGACGGAAGTGTGGGTAATAGGCCATTCTTATGTATAGCAGGCTAAGTATGTGTTGTAACTTATCCCTTGGTTCATCCCTCTCCTTCCTGTTCCCCCCTGCCTCCCTCCCACTTGGGATGGCCCGTGCTGCGACCTTAAGACAGCAGTAGAATGTTACCGGTTTGTTACGTTCCTCTCAAGCTGGGAGCACCTATGTTCAACAGAACTAAATAAAGGTTCTTGAATCTATTAATGTGTGGATCTTCTTTACTACACTTTTGGCGACGAGGGAAACGGAGCTGAGCCGGGGTCAGTGAGGTGTCTCCCCCCTGGAAGAGTTTGAGCTTGGACGAGGAAAAGAAAGAAGAAAAAAGAGGTGATTTGATGACTTACTAGTTTTGAAGAGCCGGTCACATCCTGATTTGAGAGGAGCCTGGTCGCGACTTGAACGGTGAAAGCACGGCACACCGGTGAACCTACCACGTGAGGAATTGTTGACAAAAAGAGCCAAAGCGTATGACGGCAGTGGCAAGATTGAGTTTCTCTGCTCAAGGGATTTTTATTGAATGGAGGTGCAGTGAATCCCAAGCAAGAAATGAAACGGGAAGGAGTCGGTAATAATTTTCACTAGGTCTGGGAAAGGATTAAAGGTGAAAGTAAAATCAGATTTAACCTTTGGCGTTCCCGTGAAATTGTTATGGTGTAGGAAAGCTAGACCCAAGTCGGAGAATAAGGGGATCTGCACACGTCTATGAGGTGAGCCGTCGAAGCTGTCTGAGGAGAAGTGAGAGGAGCAGGGAATGAAGTCAAATTTCTGACACCGCATTGGAAACTGACCCGAGGCATTGCGTCTTGCGTTTGAAGCATAAGTGAGTGACGGCATTGGGAAGCGGGTATCTCCAAACACTAAGTATTATTGGAGGCGATTTAAGAACAGTCTCTGTGTATTCGGGCATATGAAGACATGTAATTGAGATTGAAGTTTCTCGAAGGCGGGACCCAAGTTGGAAAACACAGAATCGGTGCAAGTGCATGTGTTGAGCCTTTGGTACAGTGTGAGGAGAGGGGAGCGGAACAGGGTGTGCAGTAAACCCCTGCTACTGCGTTTGAAACTGATCTGAGGCAGCGCGTGGAAGCTGCGTGAGGAGATTTGAGAGGAACAGAGAGTGCAGCAAACCTCAAGTATGTGTTTGAAACTGAACCGAGGCAGCGCGTTGAAGCTGCGTGAGGAAATTTGAGAGGAACAGGGAGTGCAGTAAATCCCTGCTACTGCGTTTGAAACTGATCTGAGGCAGCGCGTGGAAGCTGCGTGAGGAGATTTGAGAGGAACGGAGAGTGCAGCAAACCTCCAGTACGTGTTTGAAACTGAACCGAGGCAGCGCGTTGAAGCTGCGTGAGGAAATTTGAGAGGAACAGGGGGAGCAGTAAACCCCTGGTACAGCGTTTGAAATTGAATTGAGGCAGCACGTCGAGTGTATGATAGCCACCTTCAAGTGAAAAGAAGGAAAAGAGATAGTCGAATTTTACTGCGGAAAATCAACAAGAAGACCCGTAGTCAGCTCACACGGGTATCTGCGCAAAGCATTTTAACTCAGGAAGACGAGAAGGGAAACAGGAGGCGGAGCAGGAAACAACACCTTCTCCTCAGAACCTCGTTGGCCTGAGGAACCAACGTTTTACGTAGAGCGTCAAAGGGGGGCCATCTTGTGTGTGAAAGACACCATGTGAAGAATCCCGGTAACATGATCCAAACGTAAAGAAATATATAATCTGAGGCTGTGGACGAAGAAAAAAAAAACTGTATCCTTTAAAGTTAAATTCTTGGGAGAGTGTATACTTTGTTGTGTGAGGAACACATATAAACAGAAACAAGTATTTGGTATTCGTGAATATAAGGGGGAAAGTTGTGAGAAATTTACAATAAGAATAGCACAATGTGTAATTTACCGCCACCTGAGCTATTATTGAGAGAAGAGGGAACAAGTATCGCTGATTGGGAAGAGAGGAAGGATTGTTATAAAAAACGTATATCCATTTTTGACGAGAAGGAAGAACCACAGAAACTAGAGGAAAAGGCGGAATTATTATCACACAGTATGGGAGCGGGTGGATGGAAAGTGAATATTAACAGAGAAAAGAGAAACATTAAGGGAACAGACAGAAACGTATGGGAAAATGTCTTGCATGTGGTAGGTGAACACTATAAGCGTGTAACGAGTGCCAACGTACAAGGGAACAAAATATTCAGAGAAGAGGGAGATAACGAAATGGTGAGGAACAAAAGTGAAGCTAAACAGGTGTGTACCATCCATATTGGTGGAGAATTTAAGAGCTTTATCACAGACTCAGTGTCACATAGTACTGTAGTAGACAAATACATATGAAAGAGTGAATTGTCAATAACGCTAGGAAATTAATTTGAAGTAACAAACACGGGTGAAAGCATTATCTTAAGTAGTGTTGGAGAGATGGAGTGGTGTTACATGAAGAGAAGTACTAGGGGTAAGATTTACAATGCGCAAGAAGAGTTTGCTGTAATGGAAGGGGAGGAACGAAGGAAATTAAGAACAGCGAAAAGTCCTAAACTATTTGAGCCCAGGAGAGGGCTGGCGGTAAACGACTGTAGTCAATTTACCAGGCTGGAGAGGTTGAGGGTGAGAACGTCTCCATCCATGGACAATGAAGAAGGGACAAAAGGGGTTAAGAGGTATAAGGAAAAAAAAGAAGCAGCCATTGTCAAATTCGGAAAAAAACAGAATACGTCAGTGGGAAAGGATGTTGAAGACAATATAAGCAAAAATTTAGGGAAAATGACCAGTGAACATGATGCGCAGGAAGGAAAAGAATTTGTCTATGAGGAAACGTGTGGGGTTACACAATCCACGATGGTAGAGGTGGAACTTTGCAAGCCTACCCGACACAAAGATGAGAAAGCTTGGAGCTCAACGGCTCTGGTCGAATGCAAACCTAGGTCAAGTGAGAATTACGTTGATGACATGTACCTGGAAGGAGTAGTTTTTCAGAGTATGATCAAGTCAAAGAATATCAAGCAAGGAGAGTACTGGGATTGGTTACACAGCGTAGAGTCTGAGAAGGGAAGTGAGAATTCACTCAAAAACGTACCGGGTCAGCACTCTAAAGGTCTGGGAGGAAGTAACAGGATGCTTATAGAAGGCTGGAAAGAAGAGGTGTTAGGGTTCACAGGAGACAAAGCCACATTCTCAAGGGGAACCCATTTGACGAAGTCGGAGGAAAGTCTAGTCCCTGAGGAGGCATGTATAGAAGGAGGTATGAGTGGCTCAGGCACAGAGTGCCACAAGAGAAATTATGCTGGACCCAATGCTTATGAGGTCGATGAGAAGAAAACCGGTCGAATGAGCAGGGTTAGAAGCAGTGTAACATGGTCAAGGAAATTTCCGAGGAAAAAAAAAAAATCCTAAGGCGGTTATCACTCTCCAGTAGGGTGACGTGGTACGAGAGTTTGAGGACTAGAGCACGTCAGCAGAGAAATCGTTTGGGATGCATGGCTCTTGAGGAGTTAATGAGAGAGTACTGAAAGGCACCTGTACACACTCTAAACCTTGCCATGTACTATTCATGGGAGTGATATGATGCCTATAGGAACTGTGGGGGGAGCAAAGTTCAGGTTTTCTATAGCCTCCATCGCGTCTTATTGGTAAGCCCATTCATCCATTTCGAGGAAGAGACCGAGCGGGGCCTTGGACTACACGGAACTAACAATCTTGATTCACAGCAACACCACAGGAGAAGGTGGAAGTGGTTAGAGCCACACGTATTGGGGTTTAGTTAAACGCAGAACATGACTCGGAGGAATACAACCCTTTCAGTGACAACGGGGTCAGTTCATGGACAGACTCATGTGGTACAAGTAGTCACTGGCCTCGTTGGTTATTTACATTTTGTTTGTCTTTAGTTCAGATTTTAGTAATTGTGTTACGTGGGCACCCCAGCCCTCTGGTTTACGGGGTCCTGGATTCAGTTTATTTCCACTCAAAACTGTGGGGTTTAAGGGGCGCTGGAGTCAGTTTATTTTTACAGGAAAGGGGGGTGGATAAGATGATATTGTCCCAGGCACCTCCACCCCGTCCTGACATAGACAGTTTAACAAGTATTAAGGGGCTCTCTGCCAGCTTTGGTAGAGGCCATGGGTTTATCCTTTCTGGTAGACCCAGGTGTTTAACCGGGGCTAGGGTCTTCTGTGCAGGACCCTCTGTTGGGCCTCTCTGCGCATATGTTGTGCTATCTCCATTTTGTGCTCACCTGTCTTCCTCTCTCTTACTTTCTTTCTCTCTCTCTCTCTCTCTCTCTATCTCTCTCTTTCTTCCCCTCGCTCTTTCCTTTTCTCCACCCCGCTCCCACCTCCAGCTGTCTCCCGCCCTTTTTCCCCTTCCCCTCATGGTCTCCCTAGGAAGGATGATGTGTTGTAACTTATCCCTTGGTTCATCCCTCTCCTTCCTGTTCCCCCCTGCCTCCCTCCCACTTGGTACGGCCCTTGCTGCGACCTTAAGACATCAGTAGAATGTTACCGGTTTGTTACGTTCCTGTCAAGCTGGGAGCACCTATGTTCAACAGAACTAAATAAAGGTTCTTGAATCTATTAATGTGTGGATCTTCTTTACTGCAGTATGTTTATTCTACAGGTAGCTTTGAGGACCGGGCAGGCCAGGCGGCTACCATCTGTCTTTCCATTGGCCAGGAGGGCTACATTTGGTGCATTTTAGAAATACACTTGAATCATGGCTACCCAGGGGGTGCACAACCCCTGGGATCAGGGTAGTGCATCTTGGCGGCAACGATTTGGGACACCTGGCTGAAAGGAATTATTTGTGTTGATCACAGAAATGGGATGGTTGGCAAAGAAAATCACCTATACAGTCATTTCTTGGTCCCACATCATTCTGAGGTTACAATGGAGAGGGGGTGAGCCGGTCAGGGCCCTCAATCACTCCATCAAGCGGATTAATAAGAAGGTAGATGAGCTGTTTAGAGCACTCAAATTGCAGATTATCCAGCATGAGTGCATGCAAGTGGAGCACTTTTTTGTCAGGATGGGTAATTAGATATTTCTTGAGAATGTCCTTGCATGGTTAATATATGACCACTTTGACATGACGATCTTGGGGGGAGGCCAGATAGTCGGCGAACTGTGCTGGCCTGTGGCAGGTGAGGTCATGATTGGTGGGGCACTTCGGGTCCATAGAAGGCATCCTTTTACTTGGGATAGGTGGGACAGTGGTCTCACAGGGCCCTCCAGGGGGTGCTTGCATCAAGTCGGCTGAAGGGTGTGGGAGTGCCCGCTGCCAATCCCTGCACAGGTGCATGGGCGGCAAGCTATCACAGACCCTTGTGGTGATAATGAGGGTGTAGGTGGTGCCCAAGGTAGGTAGCCTGGTGGGCAGATGGGCCCCCTGCACATGTTTACTTCGGGGAGGGATGAAAGGGGTGGGCCCTGCCCCTTAGGGAGGGGCCCTTAAACGTTGACCGGTCAAGATCTCACTTGTAGGCTCAACGTTGGATACGCAGGGACAAGGCTAGATATGGTTTGGAATGGCTATGTTTAGAGTCTATGTTAAGGTTAGCCATCCATTAAAATTTTAAAATAATACTGCATGGGGTTTTATGGGATTTCTGCGTATTAATTTTTTTAAGTGATATTGAGTGCATTTTTAATGTGTGTTGTTTTTTGTTCTCATAATAAATATGGCCAGGGGTTTACAACCCCAAACCAAAAGTTTTTAAAAATCAGAAGTGTGTTGTGTGCTGTCTTTAGCAATGGAAAATGATGGGGCACTGGGAGAAGGTTTCGGGGTCACTTCATGGGAGTGGCTGGGTCTCGGCTATACCTAGCCACAGTGCATTGTGTAAGGAGGCCTTTGTGTGTGCCAGCTCAGGGGAAGCGAGCAGCAGGATGGCTGTATTTAACACATATGGCTCTGTGCTGCTCTCTCCCCCTAACACAATACAGTGCAACAACTTTGGCTCCTGCAATACAATTGAGTAAATCTTCCCTCTTGTGTTTGTCTTTCATCACAATAGTAGTCATTTCTGTACGAGTGGTCTGAGAAATACAATGTAAACGAGGACTCCACCCGCACAACACATTGAGTGCTCACTAGTTCATTGGGCTACATTCATGCAGCATTATCTATGCGTAGAGTGCATAAATATCTATTTTTATGTAGTACAACAGTGCTTCCGTTTGCTTCCATACAATCTACTTGGATTTCGCCAGGCATGAGTACTGGGTAGAATGGTTACTGTTATTTATGTTTTCCCACCTTTTCATGGAATTGGGTGGGACTATCAATAGCTTCAACTTTCGCACGCTGAATAGGTGATTGAGGCATTCTTGTCTGTGTGCATCCTCATTTGATTATTCTGGTGAATCTTTAATTTCTTTTAAGTCGATTTCATGTTAAGCTCTGAGGCCTCAGCCACCATGAGTGCATCCATGCTCTCCTCAGCACAGGTGACAATGGGTGGTATAGAGAGTATGGTGGATGTCGGCTTCCACCAAAAAGATGCAGATCTCTTGTCTGCTCTATTTAGCGTGTCTATGGGTTCTATGCTCTCTAAAAAGGGCAGATTGTACATCTGATATTTTTGGGTGGATGCCCTCATCTGTCAGACTTTAAATAAGGCCCACTGTCTGATCCACACATATCGAAATCTTTGACTGTTCGAAAGATTTGCTTGTGTTCATTCACCATGGAGTAACCAAACATTAGCAAAGCCAATAGGTCTTATATTGGTGCCCAGCCTTTTGGCTTTGTCAATGCGTGCTTTGCCGCGTAAATATAATGGCTGAAAGCAAAAATATTTTTGGGTCTATTCTCTTTCTAAAAGGGCAGAAGGCCATCACTCACAGTGAAATTAGCAAATGAGTGAAGTGGGTTGTCCTATGTTACCATGCTGTATGCTGCAAAAAGTGAAGGAAAATGTGAATGACACAACAACAGACTGATGGTAGAAGAGTGCTGGCTGCACACACACACAAACACACGCACACACACACACACACACATATATATATATATATATATATATATATATATATATATACACATATATCTATGGATATATAGATATAGATATACATATGCATGTATATATCTACACATCAATTTAGATACACACATATATCTAAGTACATAAATTTACATACACATATATATATATTCACTGAAAAAAACAAAGCTTACTGGGACATTATAGTTAGGAAATAGAATTAAAAACCTTAGAAATTCACTGGATAAAAACAAAGGTTACAGGGACGTTATAGTTAGGCTAAAATTTCACTCGTATAAAACCACAGAAATTCAGCAGTTATAGTTACCTGAGCTAACTATGACTAACGCCCCCGAAATGCACTGCTCATGACCTCACATATTACATCACTCATGACATAGTCAGTGAAATCACTTGATGACAACTCAAATGATATCATTCATGACTTCTGAACTGTAACCTAGGTTTTTTAAATTCTATTACCTAACTATAATGTCCCTGTAACCTTTGTTTCTTTCAGTGAATTCCTAAGGTTTTTAAAATGCTAATTCCTAACTATAACATCGCTGTAACCTTTGGTGTTTTCAGTGAATATCCAAGGCTTTTTTAAATTCAATTTCAATTTCCTAACTATAGTGTCTCTGTAATTGATGAATTTGTATGTTATTTTTTTATTCTTATTCCTAAATATACCTCTCTATAACATTTATTTTTTAAGTTATTTTCTAAGGATTTTAAGATTTTATTAATTAACTTCAATGTCCATATTACCTTTGTATTTTTTTAGGTGCACTTGTATTACTTTTCAAAAAAATTCTATCAATAGATATTGAACATTACATTGCATGGTGCACCACTTATTGTTGTATTTGTCATCTATTTATTTTAAAAGTACATTAATCATCTTATTTGAAGATATTTTTGTTTTTTGCGATGATGTCGCAACCGCCGCGGACACACAGCGAATACTGTGCTTTTTTACAAAGTGTAAAACACATATATAGACATATTTCATATAAAGTATGAGTGTAGCTGTTTAGTAAGATATTAATGTAACTTTCCCTTTGTATTCATTTGTCAAAAAAAGTACATCAAAAATGCATTTTCCTTGTTCACTTCGACACAGGAGGTCACAACTACATAATTAACCGCAATGATCGCAAATTTTTTGAAAAGTGTACACCATATATATATATATATATATATATATATATATATATATATATATATATATATATCCTCACAACGTCTCCAAAGAAACAGATTAAGCCGCACACCAGCAGTCTCCTTTTCAAAGTTAAGATTAAATTAACTTTGAAAAGAGACTGCTGGTGTGCGGCTTAATCTGTTTCTTTGGAGACGTTGTGAGGATTGTTGGCGGTTTGGTTCAACCGCGTAAGCGACGCACCTTCCAAGGCAGCACCGACCAGCCGGTAAAAAGGAACCGCCTTTGTGAATAAAAATTGACCGGCGGGTGCTCATCGGGATTAACAAAGAAGGAACCCCCTGCTGAAAACACGGGAAACAAACAGAGTTCGAAATGCTTTGACGCCCGAAGGATTGTCCGAGGTGAGAGCGGGTTAAAACTCTGTAACAAACTTGTGTGAATGTGTTGAGCAGGGTGGTATTTTGTGAAGAAACAAACAAACAAGGCTAGAATAGCCGCCCGATTAGGAAAGTGACTATACTCTTAGCCAAACTAAAAGCAATAAAGGGTTGCAATATATTCTAACAATGAATAGGCAACATTCGAAGATTGCTAATTGATAGTTTTTTGGTTCAAAGGAGTAAAGGAACCTAGCAGTATTATTTTGAGCAAAATAACGCATTGGAAAAAGAAAACAAACTGAAACACAGGAAACAAGATGGAAAAACGAGAAGTTAAACGGATGGAGCAATTATCAACCATGTTTGAGAAAGGAAACATGGATAAACCACCTGAAAGGCAAAATATTTCTGGAAAAGATGATACAAAAAACAAAATAGGAACGTGGGAGAAAATCAGCAAAAAAGAAATAAATAAATAATGGCAATGGATAACAATATCTGGAGGTGGGAAGGGTCCCTAGAGGCCTACGAATAATGCTAATGCCCAGCCAACAGGACGCAACAAATGATCTGTTACAGGAATGGGGAGAACATACCTTGAATTCTTCATTGGGCTTGATACAAATATTAGTTAAACATCTTGAAATCGCCTTACAAAAAATAAAAACACAACTACAAGAAGTGGAAAAGGAATTAGAATCACTTAAACTGAACTCGGAATTGGTAAAATTTAAAGAAGATCTAGAGAAGCAGATTGATAAACATGAGGAAGTGGTAAGACAGCGGAAACAAAATAAATTTGTGAGAGATGCTAAAGGTTACTCTGAAGGTCGAATATTTACTTTTGCACACAAGTTTGATCCCTTTAAACAACAAAGCTCAAAAACAGAGACCATGTTGAGTAGTGCATCATCCCTAATCTCACAAGAATTAAGTGAAGAAGAACTCCCCATAGATAATGCCAAGAGGGCTTTTTTAGGGGATATGCGCCTTGTTCTCCAGCAAAGCCAGTGGGAACAAAACCAAATGGCGCAAAGGCAACCGCGAGGCAGAGGGAGAGGGAAATCATGGCAACAGAAACCCCGAAATCAAGGACACGAAGGGGATGGAGAAGCAAACAGTGCAAAAGAAAAAAACAGCCCAAAAACATGGAGTATGAGACAGAGAACGGAGCAATGAATGAGGAACTACAAGTGGTGAATTTATCCCAAAGAGTAATCTCTCCATCGGAAATATCATTATTGAAGAGAGACATTAACTTCTGACCTGTACAGAGAATGGACCTTGCACATACAAGGATTGACTTATATCTCTATATCCGCAAAATAAAATTGGCAAAACACTTCATGGAAAATACGAACAGACCAAAAGAAATAATCATAACGGGTAATCCAGTATCAACACTTCGAGCGAAGGAATCAGAGAGCTATCTGACGCTTCTAAATTTTGAATGTTGAAGAAGGTGAAGAGATTACACTTGAGCGAGCCTTTACTCAATTGGGAGCTGGCCTCAGTAACAAAAAATCTAAATCCAAGTTTTATCCGCAGCTAACATCAGGGAATAAAATTGACATTTTTCAGGAGGCGATGATACATGATTTGTATAAAATGAAGAAAAGTAAATATAAGGACAATTTAACTGTACTGGAACGTAAAGCCTTGGATAACCTTATCAACGACCATGAATTGGAGACAAAAATGGCAGATAAAGGGGGAAATATAGTTTTATGGGATCGAAAACTATATTTACTGGAAGCACAGCGACAATTGACAGATTGTCGATACTATGAAAAACTGCGATCAAATCCCAATGTAAACATAAAAAGAGAGATTGATAACAACTTAACGACATGGGAAAAAGAAAAGCTGATTAATAATGATGAAAAGAAATATTTACCTGTGGATTTCCCTACAACTGCCACTATGTACTTTCTCCCGAAAATACATAAAAATGCCACGAATCCACCAGGGAGACCAATTGTGTCAGCAAAGGGTTTACTTTTGGAACCAATGGCCAACTTTATTGATCAATTCTTAATTCCATATGTGGCAAATCTAAAATCTTACATCAAAGGAACAACGAATTTCCTAGGAACCCTACAAAAACTGGAATGGCAAAACACCTACTACCTAAGAACAATGGACATAATTGCCTTGTATACGAACATTGATAACACTTGGGGCCTAAATGCCTGTAGATATTTTCTGGAAGAAAGAAATATTCATTACACGAAACATAATGAGATGCTAATGTGTATGATTGCCTTATGTTTGACAAACAATGTCTTGCTGTTTGGAGATGAAATCTATCGACAACAAAATGGGGCAGCGATGGGATTCGCCTTTAGCCCGAGCTACGCGTGCGTAGCCATGGGTTGGTGGGAGAATGAAGTGACATGGAACAGCAAATATGAAAGATTTACCAAACGAATAATTACCTGGAAAAGGTTTATAGACGATATTTTCATCGTTTGGATTGGAAATGAGCACGAGTTCCAGGAATATTTTGACATTCTAAACAACAGCATACCAGGATTGAAATTCACCTATGAAAAAAGTCAAGAAAAACTGCTATTCCTGGATGTGGAAGTTTATGTAAAGAACAACACCCTGGAGACAACTCTGCATCGAAAAGCCACAGCCACCAACGCAGCCTTGGAAGCAACTAGTTTTCATCAGCCATCTCTATTGTCAAGCATCCCCTATGGGGAATTTTTACGACTGCAAAGGATCTGCAGTGAAGAGCAGGAATAGCGGAAACATAGCGAGGGGGCAAAAAGACGCTTCCTAGGCAGAAAATACAGTAAAGGCATAATAAATGGAGGTTGGAATAAAGCAAATGCAAAAACCAGAGGTCAAAGCTTGCCACCAAAAACAAGTGGAGAGGCTGCTGGGGAGGAACCAATAAGACTGATTTTAGATTACAATCAGGAGTCAAAAGAAATAGCGAATGTAATCAAGAAAAATTGGGAAATCCTACAACTAGATACGACGATAGGAAAAACAAGCATTTACAATGCAATGGTCTCGGCATCATTAAAGGTAGAGCTATTGGCATTGCTCATGACATTTTTTTTTTCTTTAAATCATAAATAAATGGCATTGTCATTTACATTGTCAATACACACCACTCTGCACTCAACTGCACTCACCTGCACTGCACTCAACTGCACTCACCAGCACTGCACTCACCTGCACTGCACTCAACTGCACTCACCTGCACTGCACTGCACTCAACTGCACTCACCTGCACTGCACTGCACTCAACTGCACTCACCTGCACTGCACTCACCTGCACTGCACTCACCTGCACTGCACTGCACTCACCTGCACTGCACTCACCTGCACTCACCTGCACTGCACCCACCTGCACTGCACTCACCTACACTGCACTGCACGCACCTGCACTCACCTGCACTGCACTCACCTGCACTGCACTGCACTCACCTGCACTCACCTGCACTGCACTCACCTGCACTGCACTGCACTCACCTGCACTGCACTCACCTGCACTGCACTCACCTGCACTGCACTGCACTCGCCTGCACTGCACTGCACTCACCTGCACTGCACTCACCTGCACTGCACTCACCGGCACTGCACTCACCTGCACTGCACTGCACTCACCTGCACTGCACTCACCTGCACTGCACTGCACTGACCTGCACTGCACTGACCTGCACTGCACTGCACTGACCTGCACTGCACTGCACTCACCTGCACTGCACTGCACTCACCTGCACTGCACTGCACTCACCTGCACTGCACTGCACTGCACTCACCTGCACTGCACTCTCCTGCACTGACCTGCACTGCACTCACCTGCACTGCACTCACCTGCACTGCACTCACCTGCACTGCACTCACCTGCACTGCCTGCACTGCACTCGCCTGCACTGCACTCATCTGCACTGCACTGCACTCACCTGCACTGCACTGCACTCACCTGCACTGCACTGCACTCACCTGCACTGCACTCACCTGCACTGCACTGCACTCACCTGCACTGCACTCACCTGCACTGCACTCACCTGCACTGCACTGCACTCACCTGCACTGCACTCACCTGCACTGCACTGCACTGACCTGCACTGCACTGCACTCACCTGCACTGCACTGCACTGCACTGCACTCACCTGCACTGCACGCACTGCACTCACCTGCACTGCACTCACCTGCACTGCACGCACTGCACTCACCTGCACTGCACTCACTGCACTCACCTGCACTGCACTCACCTGCACTGCACTGCACTCACCTGCACTGCACTGCACTCACCTGCACTCCACTGCACTCACCTGCACTGCACTGCACTGCACTGCACTCACCTGCACTGCACTCACCTGCACTGCACTACACTCACCTGCACTGCACTGCACTCACCTGCACTGCACTGCACTCACCTGCACTGCACTCACCTGCACTGCACTCACCTGCACTGCACTGCACTCACCTGCACTGCACTGCACTCACCTGCACTGCACTGCACTCACCTGCACTGCACTCACCTGCACTGCACTGCACTCACCTGCACTGCACTGCACTCACCTGCACTGCACTGCACTCACCTGCACTGCACTGCACTCACCTGCACTGCACTGACCTGCACTGCACTCACCTGCACTGCACTCACCTGCACTGCACTCACCTGCACTCACCTGCACTGACCTGCACTGCACTCACCTGCACTGCACTGCACTGCACTCACCTGCACTGCACTCACCTGCACTGCACTCACCTGCACTGCACTCACCTGCACTGCACTGCACTGCACTCCACTACACTGCACTCCACTGCACTGCACTCACCTGCACTGCACTGCACTCACCTGCACTGCACTCACCTGCACTGCACTGCACTCTCATGCACTCCACTGCACTCACCTGCACTGCACTGCACTGCACTCGCCTGCACTCCACTGCACTGCACTCACCTGCACTGCACTGCACTCACCTGCACTGCACTGCACTCACCTGCACTGCACTCACCTGCACTGCACTGCACTCACCTGCACTGCACTCACCTGCACTGCACTGCTCTGACCTGCACTGCACTCACCTGCACTGCACTGCACTCACTTGCACTGCACTGCACTCACCTGCACTGCACTGCACTCACCTGCACTGCACTGCACTCACCTGCACTGCACTCACCTGCACTGCACTGCACTCACCTGCACTGCACTCACCTGCACTGCACTCACCTGCACTGCACTGCACTCACCTGCACTGCACTGCACTGCACATACCTGCACTGCACTGCACATACCTGCACTGCACCGCACTCTGCACTCTGCACTCACTACTCTGCACTCACTACTCTGCACTCACTACTCTGCACTCACTACTCTGCACTCACTACTCTGCACTCTGCACTCACTACTCACTACTCTGCACTCACTACTCACTACTCTGCACTCACTACTCACTACTCTGCACTCACTACTCACTACTCTGCACTCACTACTCTGCACTCTGCACTCACTACTCTGCACTCACTACTCTGCACTCACTACTCACTACTCTGCACTCACTACTCACTAATCTGCACTCACTACTCTGCACTCACTACTCACTACTCTGCACTCACTACTCACTACTCTGCACTCACTACTCACTACTCTGCACTCACTACTCTGCACTCACTACTCTGCACTCACTACTCACTACTCTGCACTCACTACTCACTACTCTGCACTCACTACTCTGCATTCTGCACTCACTACTCTGCACTCTGCACTCACTACTCTGCACTCACTACTCTGCACTCACTACTCTGCACTCACTACTCACTACTCTGCACTCACTACTCACTACTCTGCACTCACTACTCTGCACTCACTACTCTGCACTCACTACTCTGCACTCACTACTCACTACTCTGCACTCTGCACTCACTACTCTGCACTCACTACTCACTACTCTGCACTCACTACTCACTACTCTGCACTCACTACTCACTACTCACTACTCTGCACTCACTACTCTGCACTCACTACTCTGCACTCACTACTCACTAGTCTGCACTCACTACTCACTAGTCTGCACTCACTACTCACTACTCTGCACTCACTACTCAGCACTCACTACTCAGCACTCACTACTCTGCGCACTCACTACTCTGCGCACTCACTACTCTGCGCACTCACTACTCTGCGCACTCACTCCTCTGCACTCACTCCTCTGCACTCACTACTCTGCACACTCACTCTGCACACTCTCTCTGCCCACTCACTCTGCACTCACACTCTGCACTCACACTCTGCACTCACACTCTGCACTCACACTCTGCACTCACACTCTGCACTCACACTCTGCACTCACTACTCTGCACTCACTACTCTGCACTCACACTCTGCACTCACTACTCTGCACTCACTACTCTGCACTCACTACTCTGCACTCACTACTCTGCACTCACTACTCTGCACTCACTACTCTGCACTCTGCACACTCACTCTGCACTGTGCACACCACTGATATCATGGAATCTTCCACCACACTTTCTAAAACTCTATAGTCCGAAGCATAATAGGCACAGAACCAAAAGAAGGGTAGACATTGCTTAAAATAATCTTATTGTATTTATGAGAAGCAAAAGCGAGACTGTGAAATGTGCTGAATATCAGGTTTGTTACGAATCAACAGAGTGGAGTTAGAGAACCAAGAAATAGTAATTTAGAATACGGGTTAGAAGGAGTAGTAATCACAAGCTGAGGATCAACGGGCGCGAAACAGCGTGGTGGGCGCGCAGGAGACGCAGCGTGAGCGTGCACATCAGCTGAAGATCGCCGGAGAAGACACCGAGCCTGCCTGCTGCCGTGAATGACCCGCTGCAGAGGGAAAGAGCCCGGTGAGTGGGTGTAGAGGGGGGGGGAGGCAGAGAGGGAGTGGGCAGAGAGGGAGGGTGTGTGTGTGTGTGTGCGTGCGTGTGTCTGTCTGTGTGTGTCTGGTGTGTGCCTGCCTGCCTGCCTTTGTGTGTGCGCGTCCACAGACCCTGGTCGGCTCGTGCACCGCTCTGTACTCCCTTGCGAGCTTACTCGGCGACAATAGTTCTCGTTGCCGAGACCTAAAAATGGGGCCCCACCCAGTTATAACATATCGAAGAGCCAGGAATTTAAAGGATCAGTTGGTTCATAGCCATTTCCAATCGAATACATCGAAAACAACCTGGTTAAATACAAGGGGGTTCGTTAAATGTCACAATTGCAAAATATGTGAAATTGCAAAACCAACAAAAGAAGTCGAGATGGCAAACAAAACAAATCTGGCAAATAAGACATCTAATCACATGCAGGAGTCAATACGCAGTATATATCATTGAGTGCCCTTGTGCATTGAAATATATAGGCAGCACCATCTGCGAACTAAAGAAACGTATCTTGGAACATGTGAGAGCCACCAAAAACAAGGACCGCAACAATGCGGTGGCGAA
This sequence comes from Lissotriton helveticus, assembly GCF_964261635.1. Taxonomy (NCBI): domain Eukaryota; kingdom Metazoa; phylum Chordata; class Amphibia; order Caudata; family Salamandridae; genus Lissotriton; species Lissotriton helveticus. The sequence goes on along the minus strand of NC_136063.1, from coordinate 1,387,081,955 downwards.
GCATATGGAAACTCAACACAATGGAAATTGGAAGGCTTTAAAAGTATATGGAATTGATCTAGTCCAAGAAAATGAAAGAGGTGGCCACAGAGAAAAAACTTAAACTTCCGAACTATGACGCCTTTCGGACTGAACCAGTCAGAAGAATTGTATATACATCTGTAAAAAGACAAAGTAGCTTCTCTCTTTTCTATATACCAGTAATAAAATTGTTGAACGTACAAAAACACGAGGAAAAATATAGCCCACTGGAGGGCTAAAACCTTTGAGAATGAAATATTGGCAAATAACAAAATTTAGCGCCCAAACAAATTTCGCAATAAACAATGACATTGTTAATAATATGAATGTACTGTAACATAGAAAATAATATGCGAAAGAAAAGAAGAACATTTGTTTGACAAATGCAAAATAATGGTACTAATTAAATATTATGTTCCATTTATGATAAGGTTTAAATTATGTGTCAAATGATTGCCATGGAGAGGGTTATCTGTTGATAATAAGTCTTTCCAAAATAGAAGAAATTAGTAAAAATCTATCTGGTATATAGTTTTATAAATACATTGTGAAAAACTACCATAACCATGATTCAATGGGGTGGGAGGATTCACAGAGAGAAAGTGATGAATGGTAGAACTTCCTGTTAAAGATTAAATAAAAAAAAGGAAAAAAATGTAACAAGTGAACCTGTGAACAAGGTATATGAGGATACCGGAACGCGTGGGTTGTAACCTGTGCAGTTTGATTACAATGGATTTAAGAATAAATTTACTTTGAAAAGGATACTGGTGGTGTGCGGCTTAATCTGTTTCTTTGGAGATGTTGTGAGGATTGTTGGCGGTTTGGTTCAACCGCGTAAGCGACGCACCTTCCAAGGCAGCCCCGACCAGCTGGTAAAAAGGAACCGCCTTTGTGGATATATATATATATATATATATATATATATATATATATATAACCCCCGAAACGCGTCTGTGAAGCGCTAATAAAATTGAGCTGTAATATCTGACTCCCGTGAGTGCTGCTACCTTATTCTTCCCGGCTGGAAGATAGGAACCTTGGAGAGTGATATATTACCTACTGGCGGTTGCCAGTAGGTAGTTATAGTTAGGATCGTTTTCCATAGGAAATCCGCAACATTCTATTGGGAATAACTTTGGCGCCGAATGAGGGATCTGCCTGTAATTTTCCTTAACTTTGCCTCGCTGCGCTCCGCTCTTTCCCTGAAAGTGTCGGGGGGATCCGTCAAGCGGGGGCCGAGATAAAAGGGGGGTCCCAAAACGTGTTTTCCCCATGTTAATTTCCATAGGGCGGTTGGACTCACTTTTAGCCCGAATGGCTGAATGGATTTCCACCAAACTTGGCAAAATTGTAGGGACTGGTACCCCGATGTGCCTTTGCTATGTCTCAAGATATATGCTCCAGTGGTTTTTACGAAAATTAACTTTGAATAAATATATATTGGGCTACATTGGGCTATGTATATGTTAGAGCCCAAATATAGCCCAATGTAGCCCAATGTAGCCCATTGTAGCCCAAAGATGGCCACCACAGACAAAAAAAAACAAATGTAGCCCAAATATCAGCCAGATGTAGCCCAACTATAGCCCAATAACAGAATGTCCCAGAGTTATCTAAAGAACAACTAGAGCGCTAACAGTCTTACTTATGACAAAAGTATGGCACACCTGAAGTCATCTTGATTGGAATAAAGTGTTAACACTTAAAACATTTAATTTGCAAAGGAACAAAATGAGGGGGTTCATTTTGCCGTAGAAATTATGATTAGTGCTGAAGAAAGAAAAATTAGGGCACATTTTGAGTGACTTCTCAAATCCTCTTATATTTCATTAAAAAAATTCTGTTATGCAGTCTCCCAAGATGGCCACCAGAGACAAAAGAGCCCAAATGTAGCCCAAATATCAGCCAGATGTAGCCCAACTGTAGCCCAATGACAGAATGTCCCAGAGTGTTCTAAAGAACAACTAGAACGCTAACAGTCTTACTTATGACAAAAGTATGGCACACCTGAAGTCATCTTGATTGGAATAAAGTGGTAAAACTTAATACATTTAATTTGAAAAGGAACAAAATGAGGGGTTTCATTTTGCCATAGAAATTTTATATATATATATATATTGAAATCTTTGGAAAAATACCTTGACGCAAACCGCGTCCCAAGAGGCTTGAGAGTATTAATTGTTCCAACCTACGAAAACCCCGACCCAAAGATGCTACAAGAATGGGACGAAAATAACCTGCAATCTTCCAAAAATATGCTACATATTTTAATTAAATATGCCCAATCAGATAGAGAAGCCCTACTGATTGAAATTGACCGGGTAAATGGACTTCTGGAAGCAACAGGTGAAACCGATTTGATCAACAAAGTTCGCAAAGATATAGACCAGAGACTAATGAAGTTGGAAAAAACCATTCAAGAACGTAAAATACAAAAGTTTGCAAGAGATAAACATGATTACGCGACTGGGCGTATTTTCACGTTTGCCAGAAAATATGATTCATATAAACGGAAAGCAATGTCGGTCCAACAAAAACCTGGTGCAACAGCTGATCAAACAGTCAACATAAACTCTGGCCCTTCCAATGAAGACAACTTATCTGTGTCATCTTATAGTGGGTCTGAAGGAAGTCTAATATCCACTACAATGGGTTCCACTGATTTAACCAACTTCACGTTAGTGGACGAACTGAATTTTATCAACGGGGACCGGAGATATTCTCTGCGCTCACGGAACATTCCTCAACCAGCAGGCAAAGCAGCAGCCAAAAGCGCCACATCAGAAGGCGCAATGCCAAAGCGGAAGGAGGAAGAGGCAACACACGCAGGAATTGGAACAAATAATTACGACACAAGAAAATACTGTAATTAACTTGACTGACTTGGTACTTTCAAAGGCAGAGGAACAACTTCTATCTCTGGGCCTTTCTTATTGTCCTCCTAACAATTTTTCATACACTCAGGCATGGATCGATGTCTTTAAATTTATTGGAAAAATCAAACTCATGAAGTATTTTCTAATTTATCCACAATCCACTATTAAAGACATTGAAATTCCTGCAGAGTTATTTGAGCAGCAACCATTACAGGTGAAAAATCTAGCAGGTCTCCAAACTTTGGTCTCTTTAGCCTGTGAGGACAGTTCTCAACAATCTCCCACAGTCAGCCAAGTGATTCCAGTCAATAAATCGCCACCAACACCATTCAGAGGAAAATCTACGTTTTTACCTTTGATGCCTAAAGACGCCTTGGATGTATTCAGTGACAGGGTTATCACTGAACTTAAATCATTGAATCGAACTATTTTGGGAAAGAAAAAACAGATTGACTTCAACAACCAGCAATATACTACTTTGATTAAGAAAATACAAGGTAATACTAATGTGGTAGTCAAAAATGCGGACAAGGGGGGGAACACTGTTTTGTGGGCAAAATCCGATTACTTCAAGAGGCAGCTCGCCAGTTGGGTGACCCCCTCTGTTACACTAAATCTAGCAAATTTGTCATGATAAAAACTTATGACATTACCAGAAAAAACATCAGTCACTGGCAAAGACAGGAAGAGGAAGCTACATTTCTAAATGTAACACATCCAATCACCCCTCTTTTTTATCTTTTACCCAAAATTCACAAATGTATTTCCCCAGTTCTAGGACGCCCTATTATTTTTGCACAAGGGAGCATCAATGAGAATTTGTCTAAATACGTAGATTTTTTCCTCCAAACTCACATGGTTTCACTTCCCTCTTATCTTAAAGACACTACTGATTTTTTAGTTAAAATCAGTCAAGTCACATGGTGTTCTGATTTTTGTTTCCTGGTCATGGACATAGAATCACTTTATACAAGTATAAATCATCTGCAAGGCTTGGAAGCTATCCAATATTTTCTTGATACTAGAGTGGCTACTTTTAGAGAACACAATTCCATGTTGTTGGAAATGATCCACATTTGTTTATTTAACAACTATTTTCAATTTGACAAAGATATCTACCACCAAGAACGTGGTGTTGCTGTGGGTTCATGCTTCTCCCCCAGCTATTCATGTTTACATGTTGGCTGGTTGGAGGAGCACGTCCTCCGCAGAACCCACGGTCAATGGCTTCAACATCTAGTCCATTACTGAAGGTTTATAGATGATATTTTTATCATCTGGAAGGGAACACAAGAACAAGCAGCTCTCTTCGTTAATGATATCAATATCAACAGCAGGAATTTAAAGTTTCCTGCCACAATAACATCTACCTGTGCAGAATTTTTGGATGTTCAAGTTTACATTGACCAGGGACAGATCCATACCAAACTGTACAGAAAAAGCACTGCGGGAAATTCTATTCTTCACGCCCGCAGTGCGCACCCACCTCATACCATCCAAAGCACTCCGCTAGGTGAATTTATTCGCATTAAAAGAATTTGCAGCGACCCTGAGGTAACCGGCCAATGTCTAGCTGATTCCATGTAAAGATTTTTGAGGCGTGGATATAAACAAGATCTTTTAAATCGTGCTCTTTCTAAAGCTCTAGGCCGCTCCAGGGACGAACCTTTAACCCCCAGTTCTAAATCTATCTCAGAATCTACTTCCGGGGGCACAGTTCGTTTTATCACCACCTATTGTTCCCAGGTGCCTAAATGAAGACACATCATCAAAACACAGTGGCCAATTGTATTAACGGATGTTATTCTGAGCCCCATGTTACCCAAAACACCAGCAATTACTTTTAGGATGGCCCCGTCCATGAAAGATGCTTTGGACAAAACACAACCTGAACTCTCCTCCAAAAACTCCTGGTTTACTAAACCAGGTTTTTTCAGATGCACATCCTGCCGGGCGTGCACTTTTGCTGTCAATGGTACTCATTATACATCAGCCTTTAGTGAGCTACCTATACAAATAAATGAACATCTGACTTGTCGCAGTGATTTTGTTGTGTACCAACTTACATGCACTTGTTCACTTTCCTATATTGGGAGCACAAAGTTGCCTGCTAATCAGCGCATTCTGCAGCATATAAGAGCAATAGTAAATTCTGATATGAACTATCCTGTGGCTCGCCATTTTAAGGCTGTCCATGATAAGAAACTGAAAGATCTGAAATATACTTTACTATGCTCAGTTCCCAAGCCAGGCAGAGGCGGTGATCGAGAAAGATTGCTCAGACAAAGGGAAGCATACTTTATTCTGTTACTTGACACTAGGTCACCTAATGGGTTGAATGCATTTGATGAATTGCACCATTTTTTATAAATGTGATAATCCAGTGAATGAACTATTTCTCTGTGGGACAAATTCTTGATTTTCTGTAAATATTGCTAATGAATATACTAGGCATATGAATGATGGAATTCTATGCAGGATGTTATGATATAACTAAAACATCATGTTACAGGTTCCTAAAAGGGTTTTCAGTCGTCTGATTTTTTTTAATTGTAATATCAATTTTTTAATATTATTTTCTCTTCACGTTTGATAGCACTTACACTACCTATATCCTAGCATTGTTAAATTGTATGTAATATATGGACATGGTTGATTTGAATTGATTATACTTGCTGCAACTCAATATTACTTTTCATGCACTTGCATTCGATTTATAGGTTTTATTAATGTGGGCATTTTTGCAGACATTAATGTTGGAGCACTATGCTCTCTTTATTCAATAATTTCTAAATGTTGTATTCAGTATTATGATGTACTTACACTGAATGGATTGTATGAAGTTATTGAGGAATTGAGATTAATTAATTTTTTGTCTCATGAGTTGCTTTGAGCACTATGCTACAATTCTTTTTGTTGTTCCATCTTGCCATTAATTGCATTAAATTATTTATTTCAATGCTAGGTTTGCATCTTTGTGTACCCATGCGTCCTGTTTCTTTAGGCGCATGGGCTTTTATTCACTTTAAATGTACCTGCCTACTCCTGACGCGTCATGTGACCAAGCTCCGTCCGCGGAGCGAAACGCGTCAGGGAGGGCACTTGCTCTGACATTTTCAGAATAAAATTTCTGCACTGCTACACTATATTGGTGTGACGGCGTTTGACATCTGACAAGGTTTGAAAACAACGGAGAGGAGGTCCGCGCCCGTTTAAGACTGCAGCGAAAAGCGGTCGGGTTCTCTTTGATATATATATATATATATATATATATATATATATATATATATATATATATATATATATATATATATTCACTGAAAAAACCATAGGTTTCACACCAGTTATAGTTAGGAATTAGCATTTAAAAAACCTATTAAATTCACTGAAAAAACCATAGGTTTCACACCAGTTATAGTTAGGTGGAAATTTTACTCGCATAAAACCATTGAAATTCCCACGTTATAGTTAGTTGGACTCACTATAACTTGCGCGTGCAATGCACTGCTGATGACGTCACATATTACATCACTCATGACATGGTCAGTGACATCACTCATGACATCACTGATGACATCTCAAATGACATCACTGATGACATCATCCAGTGAATGTGTATCTTTCTGAAAAATAAATATTTTTTATATATGTATATCTAAAGGTTGATGGAAGAATAAATGGGTAAATAAATGTTTAAATGGATGTTTTTTTTTGTAAAATTGATTGGTTAACTGACTTATTAAATGTATCTTAGTGAATACATATATTAGCGAGTAATGTTTAAATATTTAAATATCTGTATCTGTGTCTCACTTTGTGTATAAGTGGCTGCATGGGTTGGTGAGTAGCTACATGAGTGTGTATATGGGTTATTAGTTGTTTTTTTGAGTATCAGTATCAGTGTCTGTATGGTTCGGTGGGGGATATTACTTAGAGAACAGATGCATGAATGAATGACTCACTATTTGTATGTATTTTGAAGACAGCATGTGTGCAAGACTGTATGGGTGGATGATTGTGTGTATGGGTGGGTTAGTGAGTATGTGTTTTTATAATTGATTGTTTAAGAGAGTAAATATGTTTCCGTTTCTGTAGAAGTATGGAGCAGCCCATCACTAAAACTCTCCAAAAACACGAAGAGGCCCAATACCGGAGTCACAGCATTTATTTGCAGGCACAGCAGCGCAGTAAGTTTCTCCTTCTCCTTACGCGTTTCGACAAAACATTCCCTTGATCACAGGTGGAGCTCTTAAAGTGCAAAGTGCATATCTGCGCGCCTTTTATTTTAAAAGTCACATGACAGTCTGTTATAGAATACAATCCCCATGATGCATTTTGCTTGACAATAGTAATGTGATGCATGGAATCTTTGTTACATCCATATGCCTTTTTACTAAAAAAAAGTTCAATTCTTTCGTGCTTTGATCAAATGTCTTAGTGGGTTTATTTACTCACGATGTCTTGTGCTTTCTTAACATGTGAAAGTTCAACTTACTGCGCTGCTGTGCCTGCAAATAAATGCTGTGACTCCGGTATTGGGCCTCTTCGTGTTTTTGGAGAGTTTTAGTGATGGGCTGCTCCGTGCCCATTGTGCTGAGGCCGCCCTGTAGGGTCGGGGCCCCTTTGCTCGGAGGCTGTTTGTGGATTTGAATCAGGGGCATGACCCACTCACCGTCACAAGCCCACGAGAGGAAATGCTAATTAGCAAAGGTGTGATGGCGCATGAGGAAGGGATTCAGAAAGGGATGATTCCCTGTTCTGATCGTGCTAGAGGACTGGCATTGTTGCAAGGCCAAAATGAAAAGTGAACTTTCGCATGTTAAGAAAGCACAAGACATCGTGAGTAAATAAACCCACTAAGACATTTGATGCAAGCACGAAAGAATTAAACTTTTTTTTGTAAAAAGCATATGGATGTAACAAAGATTCCATGCATCACATTACTATTGTCAAGCAAAATGCATCATGGGGATTGTATTCTATAACAGACTGTCATGTGACTTTTAAAATAAAAGGCGCGCAGATATGCACTTTGCACTTTAAGAGCTCCACCTGTGATCAAGGCAATGTTTTGTCAAAACGTGTAAGCAGAAGGAGAAACTTACTGCACTGCTGTGCCTGCAAATAAATGCTGTGACTCCGGTATTGGGCCTCTTCGTGTTTTTGGAGAGTTTTAGTGATGGGCTGCTTCGTGCCCATTGTGCTGAGACCGCCCTGTAGGGTCGGGGCCCCTTTGCTCGGAGATTCATAATCGATCTACAAACCAAAAGTCCTATAGGCCTAAATAGCAGTGAGGAATTAACAGTACACCTAGGGATCTAGGTAATGAATGAGAGTCCATCTACTGCACTGTGTAGAGAATTTGACAGACAGTTTAGAATTAGCCGATATATGGCTTTATCACCTAGAGTAGGACACAGCAGTTCCCTACACAGGAATCACCATTTGCCGATCTACGGCAATATTTGACAAACGTAATGTGCAATCTTAACAGCTTTTGACATTTTAATGATGTAAATATTTATAGATATTGTAAATATTCTCACTGTACAGTACCATATCGACATGGTATTTGTAAATAATGTATTATACTTATTGAATTTTGCACATTACTAGATGGTGGACGTTAATTCTGGCGTCGCGCTAGTCCTATGTTGTTTGATACTGCCTGACAATGATGTTTAAAATGATGCCTCAGTTTACATTTTGTAAATACACTGAAGAAGGGAAACCCCGAAACGCGTCTGTGAAGCGCTAATAAAATTGAGCTGTACTATCTGACTCCTGTGAGTGCTGCTACCTTATTCTTCCCGGCTGGGAGATAGGAACCTTGGAGCATGATATTTACACTGAGCACCGGAGGAGGAGCTTGGCGGGCATCCGTGATGGCCGCGTGAGCACAGCGCTCTCCGGACCCCCGCCACTCCCGGCATGATATCCTGAACATATCCGGATTCTTCACGAGGATTTGTATAGAGGACACCGGGCTGATCTTCCTGTGGTTTTTGGAATTTGATTTGGACCAGGGGCGCCGAAGATACGACGACTCAAACTTTCGGGGTCCGCCCTCGAGGTGCGCCCGGGTCTGGGTGAGGCACTGTGGCCGACTCTGAGTTGAACAACAGCGGCAGGGGGATTCGACTCGTGGGTCCCCCTCTTAAGTTTCGGTTTCGTTTCTGCCTCAGACTGAGACATCTGGCAGAGGAGTCTGGCCCTTGCTGGGTCCAGCGCACGAGACTGCTGTTGTGCCTTTGGCTAGCTTATTGTCCTTCCGGGCTGGTTCACACCTAGTGGTACCCTCGCCGCTGCCTTTTGGTCTCACCGCCCTACTCTCCTGCGGCCATTCCCATCGGGTCGAGTGTGTCCCTTGTGACGCGGTCTCCAACATGGCGGGCAGAGGGGACCGAGAGACTCGAAAGACCAAAACGCCCCTGCGTGGGGGCCCGGTCCAGTCTAACGTTATGGACCGGTACACCCATTCGAAGGGGTCCCCTGGAGCCGCCTTGCCTGGCCCGGGTGCAGTTGACCACCCTGTGGACTCGTCGGCGGAGCCATCCTTGCAGGACATCATGGGCGCCATTTCTGGCATGAAGGAAACAATAGGCCAACAGTATGAAGCTTTGGCCCACAAAATCGACACCGTGGCCATTGATGTGAACTTGATTCGGGCCGACCTATCTAAAACCAATGAGAAGGTGAAGTCATTGGATATCAAGTCAACCAGCCTCACGGCAGACGTCTCGGAGATACAGACGGAGATTGGCAATCTCCGAAGGGTGAACGATTTCATGACCCGGCGCTTGGAGGACTTTGAAAACAGGGCACGTCGTTGTAACGTGCGTGTGGTTGGCGTTCCGGAAAATCCGGACCCGCATTCTGTTGATCTCCTGGTCGAGGACCTGATACAGAACTACCTCTCTCCGTCTGGGTTGAGTAAATTCTTCGCAGTGGAACGTGCCCATCGTGTTCCGGGAGGCCAGGGCAAGCCGGGCGCCCCGCCGAGGCCTATTGTTGCGAAACTCTTTCACTATAGGGACCGGGACGCTATCCTGCAGGCATCGCGTGTGAAGGGCCCGGTGGCCTTTGAGAATGCCACGGTGAATTTCTACCCGGACTTTTCTCAATTGGTGCAGAAACAGCGTATGGGCTTCCGTGGAGTCAAGAAGCGTCTCCGGGACATGGGACTGCGCTACGCTATGCTTTTTCCGACCAGGCTGCGAGTTGAGTACAATGACCGGACCTTTTTCTTTGATCGGCCTGAGTCAGTGAATGACTGGCTAGACTCTCTGCCGGACCGACCTCCTGGGACTGAGCCTGCTGAACACCCGGGTGGTGCCGAGGGTGGTATAGAGAGCTAAACTACTTATCTATGCCCGGGTTTCCTTGCAGCGTAACTTCTTCTGGGATTTTATGCCTAAGTGCCTCTGTTTACTGTGTGTTCTCCTCGTTATTTGTCTTGATCGGGGTGGCGGGTGGGACAGGGCCTTTCCTCCTCCGGGGTCTTTTTGTAGAATGGGGGTTCTTGGGCGACAGGCACACTGCATGTTGGGGTGGCTCTTTAGCTTCTTGCAGGGGTGCAGGGTGGGGGGTGTTTTCTTGTTCGTTGGGGGTGGGTTGCTGGGAAGTTTGATGTTCATGTTTTGTTTTCTCAAGGCGATTCTATTTTGCTAATGATGTTTTCTGTGTCATGCTCATGGGGGGGGGGGGTTTCGGCATTACCGTGTGGGATGGGGGGTAGCGGGTTGAGGTTTATTTCGTGGAATGTCAATGGTCTGGGGGATCGTATAAAGCGGGGTGTGGTGTTGCGATGTCTACGACGTTTGTCTCCTGATATTGTTTTTCTACAGGAGACCCATCTGGTGGGCAATACATGTCGTGCAATGAATAGGTGGGGCTATCGCCTAGTCGCACATTCGGGGTTTACCACGGGTTCCAGGGGGGTGGGTATCCTTGTTCGGGCTTCCCTCCCCCTGGCAATTGATGATGTGATCCTTGATGATCGGGGGCGTTACGTCGTCCTTGTGGGACGCTATGAGGGTCGGACCCTTTCCCTGTTTGCCGTTTATGTGCACCCCGGTCTACAGACCTCTGCCTTTTCCGATTTGGGTCGAGTGTTGTTGAGCCTCCCTGATAGTACTCTCTTCATAGCAGGGGACTTTAATTCTGTGTTCTCCGGTCTGCATGATCGTCACCCCCCTAGGGACACTCCTTCGGCCCAACAATGGCTGGGTGGGTTTCTGGATACTTTTGGTTTGGTGGATTGTTGGAGACTCATGCACCCTACTCAGCTTCAATACACTTTCCATTCCGGGGCCCATGGGAGTCTGTCTAGACTGGATTATTTCCTGATGCCTGCGGCGCAGTCGCCGGCTGTTCGGGAGATTAGACACCTCCCCCGGGGCATCTCGGATCATTCTCCGCTCTGGCTTTGTTTTGAGGTGGGGTGGAGGCGGCGGGCCGGGTGGCTCCTATCAATCCATGGTACCTCACCTCCCCCGAGACCCGTGGTCTCTTGATCAAGTCGTTGGACAATTACTTTCTAGACAACGAGGGGTCTGTCTCCTCTGCGGTGTCCCTATGGGAGGCATTTAAGACAGTGATCCGTGCGCAGGCCCTTTCCCTTATTGCTGAATCCAAGAAGGCGAGGAATCGGGAGGTGGTGGACCTTGAGAGGGAAATTGTTGAGATAGAGGCTGACCTGGAGTCGAATGTTACTCCTGGTAAACTCCACGCCCTGGGTCTGAAACAATTTGCTTATAGGTCTCTGGTTACGGACGCGGCTAAAATGATGTTTCGGGAACAACAGGGTCGTTTGTATGATGTGGGGGACAAAGCGGGTAAATTGCTGGCGTGGTTGGACAAGAAGGAGAGGGCGAATCGTGTGGTACCAGTGATTCAGACCTTGAATGGTGTGAGAGTGACTGACCCGGTTGGGATTGTGGAATGTTTTGCGGACTATTTTCGTGTGGTTTATTCCCCTGTGTCTGAACGTGATGTTGATGACTCTCGCCTCTTGTTGCGCGATATAGCTCTGCCCTGTGTCTCCGATTTAGACCGAGTCTCTTTGGAGTCACCTTTCTCTACGGACAAGATAGCGACTGCCATTCGCTCACTCCGTTCGGGCAAGGCTTTGGGCCCGAATGGATTGCCAGCTGAGTTGTACAAGCTACGTCCTGATAAGGTGGCGCCCTATCTTCGTACCATGTTTTTGGAGTCCCGGGATCGGGGTATTCTCCCATATGATCAGCGTCTGGCTACGATCGTTGTTATTCCCAAAGACGGTAAACCCCGGGACCTCTGTTCGTCTTATAGGCCCATTTCCCTTTTGAATGTCGAACCCAAGGTTCTGGCTAAGCTCCTGGCTACCCGCCTCCTGACGGTTATCAGCAGCTTGATTCATCCGGATCAATCCGGATTTATCCCGCATCGCAACACGGCTCTTAACCTACGTCGTCTCCACGGAGCCATTGCGAGGGCGGGGCTTCTGACGGAGCCAGCCATTTTGGCTTCGCTGGATGCCTCGATGGCCTTTGATACAGTAGAATGGCCCTATCTTTGGGCGGCTCTTGAGAAATTTGGTTTCGGCCCTGGGTTTATTGGTTGGGTGAAATTGTTATATGCCGAACCCTTGGCACAGGTTGTGGTCAATGGTCGAGTTTCTGTCCCCTTTTGTCTTGGTAGGGGGACCCGACAGGGGTGCCCCTTGTCTCCCTTGCTTTTTGCACTTGCCTTGGAGCCGTTAGCTGCGTGGCTTCGATGGGAACCTTCCCTCAAAGGGATCCGTTGGTCACCAGATTTTGAGGACCGCGTCTCGCTTTACACGGATGACATTCTTCTCTACCTTACTTCCCCACGCAAATCTTTAAACGTCTTATTTGACGTTCTCACTTCGTTTGGCGCTAACTCTAGTCTGGTTATTAATTGGGCTAAGTCCTGTGTGTATGTTCTCTCGGGTGTTCTGCCCCCATTGCCGGATAGATTTCCTATTCAGGTTGTCCAGTCGGGCTTCAAATATTTGGGGATCTTTATTACACTGGATTCTTCACTCCGGTTCGAGCGTAATCTCCTCCCCCCGCTTCTTAGACTGCGACTGGATGTGGCGCGCTGGCGTAAGTTACCCCTGTCTCCTCTGGGCAGGGCGGCCCTTTTTAAAATGATGTCTTTGCCACGATTCTTATACGCCCTTCAGAATTCCTATGACGACGTTCCCGCAACCTATTTTCGAGAGATTGAGAGTCTCCAAAGGCAACTGATTTGGGACGGGCGTCCACGTATTGCCCTTGCGAAACTTACCATCCCTTGGTATGACGGGGGCATGGCGCTCCCTGATATCAAAAGATATTATTGGGCTACCCAGCTGTCTGCCATTAATCATGCAATGTATTCCCCGGGTCGGGATCCGGCTTTCGAGATGGATAGACTCCTGCTGCCGGGAGGGGATTTTAATAGAGCGCTTTATTCCAGATCGGCCGGGCGCCATCTTACGGGCCCGTCCAGGATTGCAGTCAGTGTGTGGCGCACCGCGAATATAAGTCTGGGATGGGAGAATCGACTGACAATGGCTACTCCGCTTTATGCTTCCGAACGTTTGGGATGTCTCTGGTCCACTAAGGGCTTTGACCGCTGGGATATGATTGGAATATGTAAAGTGGGTGATGTCTGTGTAAAAGGTGCAGGGAAGTCCTTCGAGGCCCTTCAGGCCGAATATGACTTGAGTGATAGAGAATTCTTTCGATATCTGCAGGTCCGTCATGCTCTGGCCTCTGTTCTGACTCCTGGTGTGACCCTGCCCGAGTCCTCCCCCCTCGAGGATCGCATACTGGATGGCCACCTTCCCGATAGCACTATCTCCCTGATTTACAAGAAACTGATTAATAATCGCGCTGACTTACTGGTCCGACTTAGGGAGGTTTGGGTCGGTGACGGGCTGGACTTGGATGACGAAGATTGGCAATCGGCACTCGCTTCTCCGAAAGAGGTCGCCATCCCCGCCCGTCTCCGCTTGGTTCAGCTTAAGATCCTCCACCGGGTGTATGTAACTGGTCCGCGTCTGGTAGTGATGGGTTTTTCCCCGGATGGTTTATGCAAACGTGGTTGTGGGATGAGTGCTACATTTCTGCATATTATTTGGGAGTGCCCTGCGGTGGCGGCCTACTGGACTGATGTGCTTGCGGTGATGACTGTTGTGACTGGAATTGCCCTGCGGCCTGAGGCCCGACGGTGTCTGTTGAACGTGTGGGAACCCACCGACTATTCTGTGGCCCAAACTAGATGGGCGACCTTGGGATACATGGTCACAAAGCGGGACATTGCGCAACTCTGGGGCGCCTCTAAACCTCCCGATGCTTCGGTGTGGGAGGATAACATGGACTGGTCCATGTTCCGCGAGAAGACCGTCTATGTAGCTAGGGGCAGGCCCAGGGCGTGGACGAAGATTTGGGGTCAGTGGAACGACTATCGTGGGAATATTTGTACTCCTCCCTTGGTTGACGCACCCGATGTTACCCTGTCTCCCTAGGCTGATGTTCCCGAAATCTCTCATGCTGTTCTGTGATTTTCCTATCCTCCCCGCGGTCTCCCCCCCCCCACCTTGCCAAGTCCCATTGATTGTGCTTTTGTGTTCCTGATTGGTAGCTTCCCCTCCGCCTTCTGGGCTGACTTTGATTAGTATGCATTCGCCTTTTTGTAGTTCGTTATTTTTATATGTATAAAAGGGAAAATTGCTGTGTCCTATCCGATAATTTGAGTAACAGTTGGAGTTTGACTTATGCCTGACCACGGGAGAGATCGTATGCTTCTTACGTTGTGCTTTGCTGCTAGCGGCCAGCCCGTGTGGTTGTAGGCCCATCTTTGTAACTCTTATTTGATTGCTCAATAAAAGTTTTTAATCCAAAAAAATAAATAAAAAATACACTGAACACTGAGCACCACCGTGTTAAGTGGCCTACGAAGTGATCCGTTTTTGAATGGTGCAACAGGAGCAACAATACATATATATATATAAACACATATTACAGTATTTTACACACTAGGGGGTTTATTACTGCATTCTCTAAAGTCATGCTTTTCTAGTGAGTTTCTATAAAAACCATCTTTAAAACCTATTTTCTGTTTTCGTGGTGACGCCGGGAGTCGTGATGACATCAGTACCCGCGACGATCGCTGATACGTCTCGAAATAAAGCAGCAGCAGTAATTCAGTAACCATCAGCACATTAAAAAAGTATAGCTATATAATTCATTCTAACCATCACACTAGATAAATCAATTTTTAAATAACTCTATAAATCATTTATTAGTCTCCCAATATCTCTATAACAGTGTGTATTAATGAATTACTAGGTTATGTGAGTGGGTGCATATGTCTCCAAGTGGGTATGTGACTGGGTATATAAGTCTGTGGGTGGGTATGTGAGTAGACTCATGAGCTGTGTGAATGTCAATAAGTCGTGAACTGTGACATACTCGACTCATTGATATTAATAATGCGATCTGAGGCTTGTAAATAATATACTGTGAAATAATGTTGGTTGTAACTGTGAAAATCGTGAAAAGTTAAGTTTGAGACACCTCCAAGATGTCGCGCGCTATGGAGCGTTGCGTTTGTCCCTTCTTTGTCTCCATGATTACATGTAAATTGATTTAAATGGCACTGCACAGCGCGTTACGAATTGACACCGAGGAAGGAGTTTTTTCCGAAACGCGTCTGTCCGTTTAGAAAATAAACACCGCCTAATACTGTGAAACAGGGAGGATTGGGAAGCTTTATAATGACGCGGGACACCAACGCGAAACAGCACCCGCCTACTGAGTGACTCGCTACATGGTGTGACGGGAGCAGTGATATTACAGCAAGTGCGCCGCCACAGACCACCTAAGGAACAGTGACGAGGTCCTGTCCCAAACGGAGTACAAGTTATTTGCCAGCGCACGGGCTGAACCACAGAAAGCCATGTAAGCCTTGACAATTTCATGCGCTTTTTGAATTGGGTCTGGGGCAAGGCGAGGGAAGAAGAGGCATTTACGGTGGTCACATGACGTGGAGCCCGGGACCGGAGCACCACAATTCAAACGACGAATAAACAATATTCAACGTAACAGAGCGCAGGAAGGCGGCGGCCGGTATGTTTAAAAACAAAAATCCAGCCATTACACTTCCTCAAACGAAAACAACCAGGGGACATTTCAAGCATGCTTGTAAACCAGTACATTAAATTAGAGAGGCTATACGAAAGGGAAATACGTAAATGGTGGGAGGCCACCTCGTTGCAAAGCTACATAGAGGTCCAAAGAGTCACCAGAGGTTTGCGTATTTACACCATTCCTGCATATGAGAACCCTGATCCGCTATTACTAGAAGAATGGGCGGCACATACAGCCCTGTCCTGTAAATGGATGCTGGAAATTCTAGTACAGTTCACCTAGAGCGACAGGGACAAGGCCCTGAAGGAAATTGAATCTCTAGAGGAAGAGTTGCAGCAAAATGCGGACAAGGAACAACAAGAGCATGTGGTTACCAGCTCTAAGGCAAGTGAAAAACTGTAAATAACTTGGTGGTAGCTGGACTTTCTTTTGAGTGACTGTGACCGTGTATGGGACTTTCCTTGTGAAGCAATGTTTGCGAGCGGCGCACAGTGAAACAAAGGTGGTTTTGCCAAAATCCAACATTGAATGCCATTAAGGAAATAAAGCGGCAGTTGCATAGAATTATGGGCGTTGTGGTCCTTCAACACATGAGAAAACGATAAACTAATGTTTCAGCAAAGGGAAACACAGATTTAATGAACACTGTTTGTTCTAAGGATTTAACCTGATGAAAAATGAAAGCATGTACTCACCTTTGCTACACAAAAACGAACTTGGAGATAATGAATTAAATGCCTCTTTAAAAATTGGAAAATAATGGACTTTGTCTTCTTTCAATGTTGTTAGTTACGTTTTTTAAAAATGCTAACAAACCCACCAGGACACATTGGCATATGATGAAGACTCAGCCGAGTCGAAACGCGTAATGCCTGCATGCCTATCTTTGCCTCAAATAAAGAAATTGCTGAGCACATTTTGAGTGGCCTGTTTTCATGCTGCAAGGGCAGTGTGATTTTGTTTGGAATATATATATATATAACTCAACTGAAAAAAAACAAAGGTTACAGAGATATTATAGTTAGGAAATAGAAGTTAAAAACCTTAGAAATTCACTAAAAAAGCACTGGTTACAAGGACGTTGTTGTTAGGTTCACAATTTACACACACAAAACCATAGAAATTCAGCAATCATAGTTATCTCAATAAACTATCACATATGCCCTAAGGTAACTTCAACTTGGGTCTCCACCATACACACTTTTCTCATCAATAATTTTACAGCATATGTTGCGCTGATATTATCAATGACGTCTTTGAAGATGTCATGAGGGATCTAATATGTGGTGTAATTAGCAGTGCATGGGGAGACTAGGCCCTGCAACCAACACCACGCATGCAGCCAACCCCAGGCAGCGCACAGCCTCGGCCGTGTGCTGCCTGGGGTTGGCCGCAGAGCCTGTTCTGCAGCCAGGCCCTGCAGTCAACCCCCACATGCAGCCACACCTATGCTGTGCATAGCTGAAGGTCCTATGGCCAATCCTACAAAGACAGCAGACCCCCTCCCAGTATTGGTCCAGGGGATCCAATACCCTGTGGCCCAGCCAGTATATGAAGGGGTGGGGCATGCAGCTGTCTCTCTGGGCCAATATTGGCCTCTGGGACCCCATCTCCAGGGCCCAGCCAGTGTGGGACGGGGAAGGTGGCACACCACCCCTCCGGACCAATATTGGCCCGGGGAACACTATCCGCTGGGTCCTGGCCAGTAAATAGTGGGTGCCCTAGAGCCCACCCAGGGCAGTCACTGCCTCTTTTTTGGAGATTGCGGTGGAGCCCCAAAGGCCCCTTGGCCCCAGCTGGCCCCCACCTCCAGTGGGAGCCGGAACTGCTCCTACCAGCAGGAGGGAGCGTTTAGATGCTCCAGCTCGCTGTAAGCGAACTTTGCGTTTGCTCTCGCTTGGCGGGAGCTTTTAAATTGCTCCCACCAATTGAGAGAAAACACAGGTTTCCCTGCCCGCAGCAGTGTGGGCAGAGAAACCACTATGTCCCAAATGAGGGAACCCAGGACATAGGTGGAGCCAGCCCTGGAAGGTGGGGTCCTCAGGGCCTTTAATGGCTTCACAAGGGGGCAGCCACCTGGCCCGTCCCATTTTTTGGCACTGCAGGGCCCTGGCAGCCCAGGGCAAAAAATGGTCCTGGAAGGGGGTGTCTCCGTCCCCAAGTCATATTGATAAATACACCCCGGGGCCCTGCTCCCACTTAATTTCTACGGTCAGGCAGCGGAGATGGGGTCCATGGGGATGAAATCGGCCACGAGAGGGGGTTCCATGCACTCCCCCTCCCAACATTATACTCATAAACCCACCCTCCCCCCCAGGACCTGGCCCACCTGGGGGCATATAGAAAACAAGTGCAGGAAACAAGGCTTGTTTTCTTTAAAATCTTTACTGTGGATTTGCAGGACCTCCACAAATTCACAGCAGAATGTTAAAAAAAATGTGGGCCTAACGGGGTCCCTCTAGGACCCCATCATCAGGCCTTAGAGGTCAGGGTATTTCTATCTGCCGCCCTGTCTTTTTTTAATGTTTTTCCTTGGGATTTTGGCTGAGCCCAAGTCTCAAGATGGCTGACAGCACTTCCTGGTTAAAGTGCTGGTAGCTAATCAGAGCTCAGGATGAGATCTGTCGAATCCACAGAGAATTTGCGTCCCCAGATATATATAAATCTTTTTTCTGTAATAACTCCAAAACTACTGAACCAATTTACACCAAATTACAAAAACAGCTCCCTTTGGACCTAGAACTAGCGTTCTGCCAAATTTGGTGTAATTCCGTTCAGTGGTTGAGGCAGTAGTCGTGTTCAAATGCCTATAAGAAATTGCATGGAGAATACGTGTTTTGGGATCCCCACATTCCCACTTAACGAATAACATCAAAACTTTCCAAATAGTAGCTAAAGTGATTATCGTACTAGTTTTGAAAATGTTGGTAAGATTTTCAAACGGAGGCAAAGTTATAACCAAAACAAAAAAACGCTTTGTCTATGAAAACTAGGTCCTGACTATAACTACATTAAAGTAACATTATAGGTAGGTGGAAATGTCAGTGACAATGTAAAGTTTTACATTTTAAACTAAAAGGAAACAATGAAATTCACCAATTTTAGTTCTCTAAAGTAACTGTAACTCGAGCCCTGAGTTCGCTTTACCTCGCGCCCCGGCCATGCACAGTTTTGTCATTAATGATGTAATTTCAAATATTGCAGTGATGTTATCAATGACGTTATAGAATGTGTCATGAGTGATGTAATATGTGGGAAATTAGCAATGCGTGGAGTGGGTGCAAGTTATAGTTAACTAGTTAACAAAGCGGCGCACACCTTCTTCTCTTTTAATTAAAATTGTGGTCATGGGGGTGGGGTCCCCAGGGTCTAACAAGGTTCAGGGAGGGGGACATGTGGCCCCCTTCACCTTTATTTAAGTAACCGGCCCAGGGGAGATAATGGCTTGGGAAGCGGGGCCACAAAGCCCTTCACCTTTATTTTTAGAAACGAGAGTGAGGGATGGGGTCTCCGCTGCCTAGCAAAGCTTGGTGAGGAGGGCCACGTGTCCCCCACTCACCTTTAATTTAAAAAAAATGGCCCTAGGGGATGGAGTTCCCAGGGCCTTACAAGGTGTGAGCCGTGCAGCCCCTCTCCCCTTTAATAAATAGAAGGGCCCTGGGTGATGGGGTCCCCAGGATCAGACCATTTGGCCATCCCCCAGATGCACACATAGGTTTAAGATTAGTTATAGTCAGGAAAACTTAATCTTTTATTTCTATACAAAACAAACTTAAACTACACAAACCTTAGAAAACCTAAAGTTATAGCTATAACTTTAAGTTACAAATTGCACTCCATCCAAAACTTAATATAACTCTGTACACAGTGTTGTCAACAGTAAATTAACTATAATGCGTCCTTTCCCCACGCACTGCTTATACCCTTGCATGCTACATCACTTAGAGCATGTTAAATACTAGTATTCGTAACAGGACTCATGACATCTGAAATGACATCATTTATGAGAACGCTGTGCAAGGCAGAGAGCAGAGGTAAAGTTAATTTACTATGGCTAGCAAGTTGACAACAGTGAGCATGGATGTGCGCAGGTTATACTACATTTTGGGTGGGCTGTAAATTATAACATAGTTATAACTATAACTTTAGACTTTCCAAGGTTTGTGTAATTTAAATTGGTTTTGTTTGAGAAATAATGAATTAAGTTTTCCTAACTATACCTAATACTAAGCCTTTCATATATAAATATCTTGTCTAACACCAGAGCTAAAAATAAAAGAAGTAATAAAACTGAACAATTTGATTATGTGTTCAGGGATATAAATCATTATCATGCGTAGCCTTTCCTAGTACTTCCTTATTTGTTGTCCTGTTCTAGGAATCTCTGTATGTGAGTCTCCCACTGTTGAAATGCCAACAGTGCAGTAAGCTCTTTCCTACTTTGAAAATATATTTACACAGTTCTGCTCTATGTTAGCAGGCAGGAAATAATTAGCACACTTATCCCCAGGCTACGGCTCAGTAGCGTTCAGTATCTTGCACTCAGCCATGGTGACAAATTCACATGTGAGTCTCATAACCACAGGCAGGGGCTCCTCCATTTATTAAATTAAATACCCAGAAGTGTCCTGCAAATTCTCTGAGGCAGTAGCATAATAATAATGAGGCGATAACAAGTATGTGTGAGTCGTGTGCTGTCTGTCATTGTTAATCTCTGTGGGCCCATATAAAAATGTTACCTTGCATTTCCTTCTGAAAGCATGAAGTAGATGACCCTCACTGTTTTGCAGTTTATAGGATCACACCCAAAGCTGTAAACTCATCCACTTAAATAGTTAACCCTGCTTTTGAGTCTCCCACTCAATTACTTCCACTCACTTACTACCACTTCCTTATTCCCTACACAGAAATCATTATGTCTGGTTTCTGGTGACTTCACTCCATTCTCTGTACCTCATAGTGTTGAGGAAGGACTGTGAGATGGATGGCAATTAGGAATCTGGTCACCACAGACTACGATTTGTCAAATTACCAAAAATGTTCCTGTCTGACAAGTTATAGTCCATCATTTAACATATACTCCTCAACCCCTAAAGGACTAAGTTATAATTGTTGACCAATAATCTAGCCTAATTTGTCGTTGTGGTGCCCACCCACCACAACCATTAGTGGATTTGAATGTCTGGTTTGATATGGCTTCTCTAGCTCGCTATTACTCTTCGGGAGGCTAAGGCTTCTTTAATTGTGGATTAAATGGTCCAATCACATGCTAGTTTAGCTAGCTATTTTCTAGATCTAGGTTTTAGATTGTACTCCTGTAACACAATTGAACATGTTACATTGATTGTGCTGATCCTTTGGAGTGGCTGAATAATTTCAGATCTTCTTCTGCTGCAACATTATCTTTTCTGGTATATGATTCTGACTATCTTATACTTTCAAAGGTGCTTACTCCTGACAAATTCAGAAACAGGTAATGAAAAATATCACACAAAACATACATATTCAAATCTAAATATTTTGCATGACATTTTTAATGTTTTTGGTAATTGACTTTACCAAAACTGGATTGTTTTAAACACAACCTTCTCTTGAAGAACAAAGTTGGTAAGATAAGAACAGAAACTAAATTGAACCTGTCAGTTCCCCTTTTGGAGTGCCATGGGGCATGCAGGGCTTACTGGTTAGAACCGTGAGGGTCGAGGCCTTTTACTTCTGATGTCTCATGGCCCAACCTACTATAGATCCTCAGTAACTGAGCCAAGTACTTCTTCTGCACTTGACTGTATGGTCAAGAAGTCAAATGCCTCCTCGAGGGGGGACGTGTAGATACAGGTTAGTGAACACAACTCATAAATCAAGGAATGCATAGCAATACCAATACATTAATTCCCAGTAGTATGATACTCATAAGCAATAACACAATCCTCTTGAGGTCAAGGCTCTAGAATTCCACTGGCAAATCCTTGCTCCACCAGTTTCTTGTAATGTGGTCGGAGTTATTACCCATTCACTGGTGGCTACATCCAGGGAATGCTCACTAGTAGGACTTACTCAAGAGTCCATTCTGACTCTTAGAAAGTAGTGAAATGTGTCTTTGGCACTGCAGCAACTTTTATCAGTGAGTCCCTCAGGGCCCAGTAAGCATGTAACAAGTCTTACCCGCTCCAGCTGCAAAGAAGCCTTCATTGTCTCATTGCATGCCCTAAATGCAGACACTTGCAATGCTCCAATCCTGCACAGTCAAGTTGGACAGTACGCGAGATGTGCGACAGCATTTGGAATCCGCAGGCACTCCCTGAGCGTGCATGGCCTGCTCAAGTAGTGTTCGGAGGTGTTCCTTTGCTCCCATCTGCACAGTAAGTTCAGCACTCCCAAACAGTGGGGGGGGGGAGGCGAGATTGATCCTGGGGCCCCCAATCTGGTCCCAATGATGTTGCGATGTACTTCTTGATGTCCTTCTGAATCCACAGGACAGGTCGGGCAGTCTTCAATGCATATTTTGACCCACAGCTTTCAGTTCCCTGGGTTACGGTCCACATTTCACAGCTCATTCGGTACCAGCAGTCGCATACAGTGTTGCCATAGTAGCTGCAAACAAGTTTGCGATCCTCACTGTACAGCAGTCTGTACCACAGTGACCTCTCCTGGCATATAGGGTCACCACTAAGGCCCACAGAGGTATTGGGACTTGTTGACAGCAATAATTTCCCCGACGGCCCCTCCTGGCATACAGGGTCACCGCAACAATGTGGTACGGGTTTCACTCTCCCCACACAGTATACAAGTCACCCCTTTCTTCACGGCCACCCTCTCCTGGCATACAGGGAGTTGCAGGCCTGATTCTGCACACGACCAACGACCCATTCGCATCAGCACCTGTTCTCACACCTAGCTTCAGGAGGCCTCTTGACAGGGCTCCCCACTAGGCCTCACTCCCACCAACTCTTCCTCACAGGCCACACTGGTCTTGGAAAGCAAACAGCCGCTGGTGCCACAGGCTCCAGAGCAGGTGGTCTTAATTTCCCCATGTGATGTCCCCTCACTCAGCAGGGAGACTAGCATGCCTTGGCTCCCCAAAATTGGCCAAAGGCAGAAGACTTGCAGAGCTTCCTCTCCTCACACAGCCACTCTGCCTGATTGGCAGATGAGATATTTTGGGGTCTCAACCTCTCCTTCTTGTAGGCTATTACCAGACACCAAATGCGATTTAAGGTCTGTGTCTTTAAAGTTTTAAGTTGGGGCTCTGCTTCTTTTAAAGTGTACACTCTTCTCCATCTTCAATGGATGTCTGTCACAGCAAGAGAGACTCTGAAGCTGATATCTCCACAACACAGGCCATGGGAGCGACTAGAGTTCACACCTGGATGTCAGCCACAGAGATATGTGCATCAAAAGGTTAATCCTATGCTCCCAGTTCTACTCTTTATGATTCCCTTATCAGCCCCATCTTCTTCCCAGGTTGTGGTCTCTCACTAAATCAAAGAGCACCCTTGGAAGTGTAACGGGGGAGTCTCTTTCTCTCTTTTCCAGTGTGTCCCACCCAGCTCACAGGAATGCAGCAATACACAGATCTGTCCATGGGGATTCCTCGACTCCTCATCTCTTCACCAGGCAGGCCTAGGTTTCCCAAAATGGAACCCAGTGCCCTCCCAGTGTCCGGTTTTAGGTTTAAACCTATAATAACTGATAAAACCCCACTGAAAGGGAAAAAGCCCTCACCAGTGTAAACATATAAACGCTGAAAAAACACCTGCATAAGTATAAATTAAATACCATTCAAAGAAAGGAAAAGGAGAGTGAAAGAGTCATTGTTTTTCTTCCAGAAGCGGCCAATACAATGTAACTTTGTTATACAAGCTGGCAGCAAGAAATACTGGGCTAACATTATTCTGCTTGAGTTTTTTTTTTGAGGGATGTCACTAAAATATTGTTTCTTCTTCCTTTTGCTTTTGTGCAATTTTGTGGTCATTGGTCCAAAGATGCAGGGTTTAGAAGCATGTTTTAGGTCTTGATTATTTATTTTATAAACTGTGGGGAACCAGGAAATGTAAAAATCATATTGTATATTTTGGCTGTGTTTGATTCTTTCACTGATAGGTAAAATGGTTGGTTCATTAGAAACTTTTGCAATATGTGCCATCACATTTACCCACAGAGAATGGATAAAAACCCTTGATACATTGGCCCCCAGTTTCTAGTAAGTCAGTATTGATAGTTTGTGAATTGCCAACACCTCAGGCTTTAAACGTGCAATGCAAGCTATGGTGACAAGTATATGTGAAAAGAGTGCTATCACCTAGCATCTGGGATAGTGGTGAAAACATGCCTGGATGGAACATGAAATGCAGTGTCATTTGGAATGCTCCTGCAAAAAAGTTCTTTCTAAGTGATATTGTTTGTATTTGCAGTGATTCAGCTATGTATATGAAAAAGTTATGTGATGACCTGTCAAAATCGATACCTGAGCCGAAATGCTTCCTTGTAAGAGATACTTTCCACTTGTTAGATGGTATGCTGAAAGCATCTTTACAATATTTAGAGTTAATGAAGAATGCTATAATCTTTTTAGACCATTCTGGTGCACTGTTTGGTTTCACGCTGGAACTAAAACACAAATATTTCTAATTTTGTGCTTTGTGTGGCATCAAAGAAAGAGTCATCCCAACTGTGTCACTTAGCTGATAGTTCTCAGTCCTAGGGGCTGTAAATGCTATATTACCCATGTGGCAACCGCTTACAAAATCTTTGCTCAGTGATGATGTCAAAGGCAAGAAATGTGAGGATCTTTAGTCGCAAATTGATAGTGATGTGAAAAAGAGTACACTCTACTGAATTCATAGATTTTTACTGGAAAACATAACTCCTGTAGAGGACATAATAATAAAAAAAAACTAGAGTCTGAAAACACCCTTGTCTGCTAAGTGTTCAGTATAATTGGTGTAGATGTGAAACATCTTCTTGAGAGTAGGCTGGGTGACACCTTTAGTGACTTTGGCACTGCAACACATGTTAGAGTGCTTTCCACTTGGTACCCAAAGCAATGTTGAAGAGCTATTCCTGACCTTTTGGTTTTTCAATGTATGAGAAATGGCTTACAAAGATGAATAGAAATATCCCTTCACCAACCATGGCATTTGAAGTCAATGAAACCTCACTGTGGTACACTGTACAGTTTCTAGATCTCTTCTGTAAAGGGGAATTTTCTCTGTAGTTTCAAAAGTGCTGCTTCATTTTTGCCCACTTCAGTAACTCGGAGGGCATAGCGCCCAGTTCAACGCCAAGGCTGCAGACCCTGCCAGGAGAATTGCAATCTTCAAGTACACCAGTATAGGCATGGAAAGCTAAGTCAGTGGCCAGAGTTAGCAAAATATGTACTGGCTGTTTTGGCATTTTAACAGAAATAAGTTGACATGGGAAGTAAAAAGCGAGCCTGCATGACCAAAGACACACTGAAGAAGTATTGTATGGTGTACTACAGTAAGTTTGATTTGCAAAAATCTATTTGGACCTGATGTCCGCTCTAGGTACACAGTCTACATACCATGCATTATCAGTGTAGAAAGCAAGCAATAATAAAAGCAAAATGTTCCATAAACACCGGAAAAACACTGTTCAGTTGTTTACAATGGCACGAAAAAGTGTAACCACTGATAACCTCTGTTTTTTAAGGTATTGAAATCACTTGAAAACACTGAAAACCCCCCACCAGAATTTACCAAAAATAGAAACTGAAAACTGGAAAACCTAAATACACCATTTCAGGCACGCTTGTCCTCAATGTACATACACAGCGCACTGTTATCTTTATGTGCCAGCACAGACACACATACAGTCAGCACACAAATTCACTTTGTGCACACTTCTCAGTACTGTATCCTTTCTGTATTGTGTCATGGTGTGCGACATGCAAACACTCCCACTGCTAACACACTTTCACCATGCACACACTGTGCAACACTTTACTCATGTATTGCACTTGTCACAAGCACACAATCACCCAACACATGTTTTCACTGCACGCACCCTGTACCCTAGCCAAGCACACATACATCCAGCGCACAGTCACCACTCCTGTGCTGTATAGCACTTTTCACCTAACTGATATAGGTAACGGATGGGTTAAGCACACAGCAGCTGAACTTTAAAAAGTGAGCAAGCCGGTAAGCCTCACTACAGTGACACAGGTTAAAAAGGACCTGTTCACTCCTACTGATCACTACATGGTATGCTGCCACTGTTGCGCTCATGCTGCTTAACCTCCTAGTAAAGGCAGTCACTTTCCACCACCAGGAGTTTAGTGCTTTGGGCACCCCTCCCGGTCCAACAAGACTGCAAGCCATGAGACAGGCCTATGTCATGGTGCACACGCGTGATCCTTCTTTGCCTATGACAACAAAAACCAGCATTAGGGATCCATACAGCAGTACAATTGGGCACTCAGGGCAGGAGTACACATCCATTCCCATGCAGAGCAGAGGTCTTTTCCATTCCGACAGAACCATAATTAGCCCACACAAGATCATCATTGGATCCCACAGGAAGAGCTCTTCTGGACTTCGCTTCATGCTGTTCAGCCTTTCACAAATAACACATTTGGAAAACTAATTGTGTACCACAAATGTGGGGTATTTACCTCCAACATTTGCCCAGCAAAACTGATGAACGCTCTGAAAGATCTCTTTAATCTCTTTCACAAATATTTTGTGAATCAATCATAAAGTCATGGGCATGGTACTAGGTAGTAGGCAATCTGCATTGGTAATGTTGCTGCTGACTTTATCTGTGGTAGATCCGTTTGGTCCTGCAAATTCCCATTTTCGAAAATCCTTACTCTGTTAATTATTTGGCTCAAGCTACTACAGCTTCATAATAAGTGCATACTGAAGAAAATATAATTATAGATCCTTTTTAAACATACTGTAGGACAGTAAAGGACACTGAAAATAGCATAGTACTTTGCCTCTGGTGATCTCAAAAGTGGTTGTCAACATGGTTGGGGCAATGATTTTGCTAGATCAAGCACCTTCTTTGGACAGTCAGCACTCAACCACCCATAAATTTGCAGCAACGACAATATTGGGAATTGGTTTAAATCCCTAAAATTCCTAACGGCTCATTTTCATCATTGGCAGTGGGCCGGAATTATATAGCATGATGTTGCAGATGTGTTGAAAATAAACCACACAGTACAGAAGTTTTTTCAGCCTAAATTGTTTTGGGTGTGAATTTCTAACCTTCTGACACTCAAGTCATTCCTATGCATCCTAGGTTAGCTAAACATATGGGGGTACATTTATTAGAAAATCATACAGCGCACCACAGCAAGCCACCTAGTGTGATAAGGAAAGAGCAGAAATAAACCGTATTTAAATTTATATGGCGCATTCCTGTCTTTTCCTTGCACTGTCGCACAATGTGCTGCCTAACACAATGCAAGGGTGCCTGCATTGTAAGCAGGATTGTTTTTGTGCAGGGAGGGGCACCTTCCTACCCAAAAACAATCCCCAGAGGTATTTTCCTCTTTCTAATGTGCTGCAGAATGCAGCACACATAGAAAGAGGAAAAAACGAGGAAAAATAAAATACGATTTCTCCTCGTTATGCCTCACTTGGGGAAGTGTAGCATTTTGATGTATTCCCAGGTCTATCATTAATGGAAAATCTGGGAATGCACCAAAATCTATGGGTGGATGCATGGGATTACCCACGCTCCACTCATGGAATGCCTCCCAAGGGCAGAGTAATCCAATGCAGCGATTTGCGCTGTGTTGCATTACTTTAGATATATCAAGCTGCGCAAGGCCACACAACACATTACGTGGAGCAAGGGCGATGACGCTGCTTGATAAATATGCCCCATGGTTCGATGAACCTAACCTGACCCAGGAGACATCTATTACATTGTATGCGATACATCGCATGCCATTACAACACAGTCATTATAAAGACTGCGTTGTTACATCTTAAACCATTACAACACAAGTTGTTACAATGACTTGCTGTAGGGGGCAGAAGGTGTTGGATTTAAAATTCAACACCTTCCCTACTGTTGCACAGACTGGAGTTGGAATAGTATATTATGTTATTCCAACATCCAGCGACCCCTACAGCAAGTCGTTGTAGCGACTTGCGTTGTAATGGTATGCATTGTAACAACGAGGTAGTTGTAACAGCCGTGTTGTAATGGCATGCGATGTATCGCATGCGTTGTTACATTACATATTCACCTGACCCATTCCAGAACAATCATCACTAACATGGACACACTGAACCTACATCAGATTGTCCCCAAACCCACACACCTCACTGGGCACTTCCCAGATGTCATTTTTGCCAATACAGAACTATTCACTTTTCAAAGGACTAATCCAGTCGTGGTCAGAGCACCATCTGTTCGCTTTCAAATAGGAGACACCACAACTCTCCACTCCTAAATCACCTTACCAAGCAAATAACGACAATCAATCAGTCAGGGAGCTATATAGTGTGCTACTCACCCGTGAGGGTCTCAAGGCGCTGGGGGGGAGGGGGAGGGGGCGGCTCTGGAACAGTCAAAGAGCCAGGTCTTGAAGTCCTTCCTGAAAGTGTGCAGGGTCGGGAAGCGTCTGATGTTCACAGGGAGCTCGTTCCAGGTTTTTGCTACGATGTAGGAGAAAGCTCTCCTGCCGGTTCTGTTTCTGCGGATGCGGGGAACCTCTGCCAGGGTTAGGTCAGCGGAGCGGAGGTTCCTCTTGGATGTGTGGAAGGATACTCTCTCGTTGAGGTATTTGGGTCTGATGTTGTGGAGGGATTTGTAGGTGTGGGTGAGGAGTTTGAAGGTGACCCTCTTCTCGACGGGGAGCCAGTGGAGGCCTCGTAGGTGTTGGGTCATGTGCTCATGGTGTGGTGTCCCGAGGACGAGTCTGGCTGGGGAGTTCTTGATGGTCTGGAGTCTGGAGATGGTCTGGAGTTCTGTTGATTCTGGCGTAGAGGGCGTTGCCGTAGTCCAGTCTCCTGGTGATGAGTGCGTGGGTGACAGTCCTTCTGCAGTTGGGGGATCCACTTGAAGGTCTTATGGAGGATGCCAAGGCAGTTGAAACTGGCGGAGGTGATGGCATGGATCTGGCGGTTCATGGAGAGGGAGGAGTCAAGGATGATGTTAAGGTTCCGAGCATGGTCTGTAGGGGTGGGTGGGCTCCTAAGGGCAGAGGGCCACCAGGTAGTGTCCCAGGTGGAGGTGCAGGGACCGAAGACGAGGACCTCGGTCTTCTCTGAGTTTAGCTTCAGGCAGCTGCCCTTCATCCAGGCTGCCACGTTCTTCATATCTTCCTGGAAACAGAGTCTGGTGTCTTCAGGGTTCTTCGTCAGCGAGAGGATGAGCTGGGTGTCGTCGCCATAGGATACATTGCTGAGCACATGCTGTTTGACGATGGAGGTGAGGGGGGCCATGTAGATGTTCAAGTGCGTGGGGATGAGTGAAGATCCCTGGGGTACTGCGCAGTTGACTTCCATGGATTTGGAGAGGAAGGGAGGGAGTCGGATCATCTGGGTACTGTCGGAGAGGAAGGATTGAATCCAGTCTAGGACAGCTCCTTGTATTTCTGCGTTGTGTAGTCTGGATGCGAGAGTGCAATGTAAAACGGTGTCGAAGGCTGCAGAGAGGTCTAGAAGGATGAGTGCCGCAGTGTGTCCCTGGTCGAGTAGCATGCGGATGTCATCAGTGGCGGCGAGAAGGGTGATCTCTGTGCTGTGATTGCTGCGGAATCCAGACTGGGAGGGGCCAAGGATGAAGTTCTCTTCCATGAAGGCGTTCAGCTAGGCGTTTACGAGTCTCTGACTTTGGCCGCAAAGGGGAGGAGAGAGATGGGCCCGTAGTTTTTCAGGTCCGTTGAGTCGGCCTTAGAATAAAATTAATTTTGAGGACCTAGAAACACAACTAACATCCAACACAGATCTGGACACAATAAATTCTGTTCAAAAACTGTGTGGCTCCTGGAAGGTTTCAATATCTTAATTTCACTAAACACAACAAAACATGCCAAAGGAAAACTAGCACGTTGGATGAATGCAGAACTAAAAAAAGATTTAAAAAAAAAAGAATTCTAAGCTTCAATGCACCTGGCTCAAAACAAACAACAATCAAGACAACCTTTGCCTACACAAACATAACAGAATATACAAGTTATTTATCAAAACAGCTATAAAAACTACTATTTAAAAAGAATTCAGAATACAAAATGTGCAAACAAAAGAATTTTATAAGATTCTCACCAAATTTTGTATTCCTAACTGTACAGAAGGAAACCATCCTATTTCGCAAGAATTTGCTGGCAAACTGGCAAATCATTATACAACCAAAGCAAAGGTGTTGGGTTAATATTTAAAAAAAAAAAAGAAACCAGCACTAGCCCTTTTCCAAAAATTCCCCCAAGGATAAGTTAACCCATCCTCTAAATTCCCTCAAACAACTGCCAGAAACTGAATTTATGGATTGTGTCTAAACAAGCAGGGCAGTCGGCTCCCCCTGTGACCCCTGTCCAGAACAAATATTCAAAAATATCTATTTAGTAACCTCGGCTGTCACCCAATCACAACAATTATCAATCATTCCTTGACAACAGGAAATGTTCCCAAAGACATAAAATGCCCATTTTTAAAGAAAACAAACTTGGACCCTCAAACCACAAACAACTACATACCTGTTGCAAACAGACCATTCCTCTGGAAACTAATAGAAAGAGCAGCATTCACCCAGATGTCTCAATTTATTGAAGATAGCTCCATACTTTCTGACTTCTAAATTGTTTTGTATCCAGGAAGAGGCACACCATCTGCCCTGTCCACCATCTGGGATGACCTTAAAAACACAGTCGTTCACAACGGGGTCACTGCACTACTTCTCTTGGACCTTTCAGCTGCCTTTGGCACTGTTGATCATGACACTCTAATCCAAAGACTCCGCAAAGCCGCAATAGAGGGGACTCCTCTAAACTGGATCACAACCTACCTGCAAACCCGAACAAATGTCAGCCATACTCCTCCTATCTCTTCCAAAAACCTACATCATAAAAGCAGGGGTCCCTCAAGGCTCTATCATCTCACTCATATTTTTCAACATCTACATGAAGTCATTACTGACAATGATCATTGAATTCCAGCTCACCTTATATAACTATGCAGATGACATACACATGCTTCTTAAAATGGAAAACGGCAAAGACATTGGAAATTCAACAATGTTCAGTTGCCTCCGAGCTGTTGATCAGTGGATGGCATAGGGCCATCTAAAATTTAATGCATCCAAAAGTGAAATACTCAATTGTGGTGAATGGAAAATTATGACCCACTCTATGTCTGATGATCTGGAACCATCTCCTAAAGTATCCAAGAAAGTAAGAAACCTTGGAATTATTATGGACTTCAAGCTATCAATGAATGCCCAAGTGGATAAGTTAGCAAGATCAAGCTTCAGTACTATAAAAATTCTGAGACACATCTTCCCTCACCTAGGATTTACACATAAGGTCCAAGTTACTATTTCTCTTGTACTGTCTAAACTTGATTACACCAATGGCCTCCACCATGGATCACCTCAATCAACTATGAAAAGAGTACAACAAATTCAAAACTCTGTTGCCAGGCTACTCCTAAGTGGACAGCCACAAGCCCACATCTCCTCTACCTTAATGTCTTTACATTGGTTACCAGTTGCCAGAAGATCCACTTTCAAGCTGCTTTGTATCCCTCACAAAGCAATAGATGGAACAGGACCATTTTTCATCAGGAAGAAAATCATAAAATACATACAACAAAGAAAACTCCACTGCAGATTGGTGCCCTGCCTCAAAATACCAGCATACGGGGAAAAACATGTCTGGAACTTCTTTCTCTGTTCAAGCAGCCAAACTATGGAATGCCTTGCCTCTAAACATAAGACTCACAGATAACCATCTTAACTCCAGAAAAAAGATTACTCAAGAGCTGGCTCTTCCCTACATGACCACCATATTCCAAATACAAATGTACAGCAAAAATATTCACAAGACACCAATGGTGCATATACGTGTGTCTGTAAACATGTATCCTTAGATTATGTGTGTGTATTCAGATATGTATATCTCTTTGTACAAATGCACAAGTTACTTTTTAATATTTAAAGTTAGCAAATGTGCAAATGTATATATTACTTATGGTTAAAATATACTCACTTCCATATATATGCTTAAAATGTACATATTTCATTACATGAATAACATATAAGTAGTTGACTATATGCTTATGGATCTCTATTTATTATGATCATTTATATCACAACATATAAATATGATTATACAGCAAGCAAGTGTAAATGTTAATTATTCAATATATGTATTACTTTAATAATTCTTTATACATAAATCAATGTCATTAAATAACAAAACCCCACAAAAAATTTAAATAATGTGAAAAACCCAAACAAAAAATATGGGTATTCATCTCTCTCTCTATATTTGTATACTTACCAAAAGAATGAAAAAAAAAATAATTATATTTAAGATACATATATAAAAAATAGTAAACATACATACATACATACATATATGTATGTATAACGTTATCATTACATCCATATATGATTTGCTCAACACATCAGTAACATATAAGATGATGAGTTTGTAGCTCGTAGACTTCCTTTCCTATAATAACACATATTTGTCACAATGTAAAAATATGATTATAGAAATTGTATCTACAAGTGCTTCATTATCTAAATAATGGGGGTACAAATATGCAAAAAACAAAAGTAAAAAGAAATTTTAAAAACATAATTGTAAGTTTAAATATTTTTAAATTTACAACAAAAACGGAAAGCCTGAGTTTGTAAATATTTATCCATAATGCATATATGGGACTTTACCCAGTGCAGATTTACATCTCCTGATTCTTTTCACTTGCGTATCATGACAAAATCTCTTTATATGTATACCTCTTATGTGTGGTCATGCATCTACATATCCATATATGCCACTGCAGAGAAGAAAAGAAATAACTAATCTCCCCAAACCTCATCAAATCACCACTATATGACTCATCCTGTTCATCTTCTAAAATATTCCCTAACTCTACTCTTTGACTCAACCTAAACCTCTGTTACTACTATGAACTCCCCAAAATTAATGTCTCCTCTATTTATCCTCTATCCTATTCATCCAACTAACAGACTCAAATGTCTATCACTCCCACCCCTCTGAATAACAATTTCTATATCCGTATACTGATCCACCACTAATCAACCTTTGGGTTCCAAAATAGTGTGCTGCTCGCCAAAAAGCACTTCAACACCTCGTTTGTGGTAGTATGCACTATATAAATGCAGTTACTATTACATATACAATAAAAGTGCATTCCTTTGTGAATCAGGAATGCACCTTCATATACAATAGCCACCATCTCGGCCCATTATGCATAAGTTGCACATACTGTCATTTTAACATAATTCATGGTTACACACATGCATATATTATTTATGAATCAAGGCTTGCACAACTTGATACATTTTTTCAACTTGCAAACGCAAGATACTCTGAAAAAGTAGCACAAACACAGTGCTGGCTGCACCGACGCAAATGTCATTTGTGAATCACAACACAAATCACAGTGTGAATCCTTAACTTTTGTACCTTGAGGGAGCAAACTGCCTATGCAATTTGGAAGCATGATTGAAAATTGTCTCAAGATATCATGATCAAGGAAGACAAGTAAATTAATGTCACATTTGGTCAGTCATTAAATTGCAGTAGCCAGGCCCAGATATCATAGTATAGCCAAGGCCAAAGTCTATTGGCCGACAAGTGTCCAATTTCAGGCTTTTGTCAGACCATGCTTGCAGTGTAACAAGCCAATCAGGGGCTACTGTTCCTCAACTGTGGGGCTTGAGGTTATTTCCCTCTGATGTTTAGGGACCCATCCTAACACTGCTCTACAAAGTGGGCCAAGTACAAGATTTTCTGCACTTAGATCTTAGGGTAGCGAGGGCAAGCAGTCACAGGCTTCTCAAAGAAGTACTGTAGGAGTTCTCGAGCTCAGATCTAAACAATCAATCAACAACCCAATAATGTGAAAGTCCAGCCCATTGCATATCTTTTCAAGAAAGAAAGCACTTTAATTACATAATGGTATTCAATACTACTACCCATTATTGATTACAAAGGCAAGTCAATGTCCCTGGGTGCTACTTTTACAGGTGGTATACCCACCTTGCTCCCTCTCTGTCCCTACTGTCCCCTGGCTGTCTTGCTCTTTCTTGGTGCCGCCCCCCCCCCCACACACACACAACTCTAGGGCTAAACAGCAGTAGCGTGATTCCAGCACAGGTGCAGCTCAATCTTCACAAAAAGTATGTGCTCATAATTTCAAGTCTCTTTCTTAAAAATTAAAAAAGCATGTCAGCTCAGATTCTTCTTTGTGAATTCTTACAGCAGTAGTCCTCAGATAGGGTGGTCCCACCAGGCCTGTGGGAAAGTGCTCTCCCTTTGGGCCTCTGTAGTCAGCAGATGATAGCCACACCAGGGTCATCTGGAAAATAGATAAACCAACTGAGAGTGCCTGCGGCAAGTTACAATTCCAACCCCAAATGGGCTACTCCATGATTTGATATATATGAGACCCACATAGGCCAATCAGAAATTTTGCAGGTGCAGCCCAAGGGGCTGGTCATGAGTTTGGTAGTTGCAGCCTCACTGGGCTGATCACGAACCTAGTAGTTGCGGCCCAAATGGGCAGATCAGGATTTGGCCGATGCAGCCCTGAATGGGCTGATTAGTTAAAATTTGGCAGAAGGCATCCCTCACTGGCCAATCAGGATTTGGCAACACACACACAATCATGACCTGACCAATTCTCAGCAATCGCATCATATCAGAACCATGGGTTCCCACCTGGAACCATCTAGAGAGTGTTGAGGGATTCTGACACCTGGGTCCTCCTGGATCACTCTTCAACAGGCGGGTCTTCTCTGTGACTAACAGTCACTGGGGACATACTGTGCCTCGCTCCTTCCATGCCAGTCTCTCCTCCTAGAGGGTACATAGGTTAATTTCTTCTGTCAGTAGGTAGGCAGGCTTCTAGAAACTTCAAGACAGTTACATAATTGCTCTAGCAAGAGATACATACTTCAGTCCCCTAACCATTGGGAGACTGACTGTCAGACAGACACCAGCCCTGGCTGCAAATCATCAGCCCTCTGAATAGTCTGCCAAGGACTGTCTTCTTTGGCTACAGAGGACTTGGAACTGGAACAATGAAATTGGGTAGGGGGCCCCTCTCGAATACACAACTGGCAGATGGGTGATGTGAATCCACTGTCTGAAACTGTAGAACTAGTTTAGGGAGGTTATCCTTTCAAGTGTCTTTTTCAAGCTATTCTCAGGAAACAGTCTTGCTGTAGAGTGATGCTCCTAACAGCAGGGTCATCCCCATGTTTGAGCACTCACTACAAAGGCACAAACAGGTATGAGGTTTCTGCACCTGGCT
Organism: Lissotriton helveticus; assembly: GCF_964261635.1. Lineage (NCBI taxonomy): Eukaryota > Metazoa > Chordata > Amphibia > Caudata > Salamandridae > Lissotriton > Lissotriton helveticus. The sequence goes on along the minus strand of NC_136063.1, from coordinate 1,387,046,420 downwards.
GTCATCAGTCTAACTGATGCAATAATGAGTAAGAGGCATAACGGAGGCCACACATAAAGGTTTCTTTCCTTTCACAACAGTGTCTGTGGTTCCACCTCTCATCCGTACCATCCACCAACGAGCAGGGCGCAGGGAGACTAATCACCAGAACCCCATAGCTATCTGCTCTCCTCTCCACTTCTCTACCTCTGTCTAGGTCTTCTTCTTTCGCTACAGGAATGTGAGGAAGACACCTCGACTATTTGGGATCACAAAACCCATCCTCCATCTTGTGCAAGGCAAAGCCGGGAATATCCAAAATGGATCACACTGACCTCCATTACTCTGGTTCACCCACACACCATGCATGTACCACACAAAATATACACATCAACATGCTTAACACGCACTCAGGATATTCCTGCAAACGACTGGCCCAGTGCACAGAAACAGAACATTACAAGAGTGGGCCAGTGGGCCTCCACTCCAGTGACTGAGATAAAAAAAAGTCTGGTAGCACTAATAATTTCTCAAAACAAGGTATGCTACAACCACCACTATGCATGCTAAACCCAATGACAGGCACAGTAGTCCTCTAGCTCAAATGAGGGCATGCTTGGTGCTCTCTTCCAGGTCCCTTGACAAGTACATGACCTACTCATAGTCAAGGACAGGACCAGGCCTTTGCGTGTATGTTAGATTAGCATGACACAGGGCCAACAACCGAAAGTCAGGATTTCAGATAAACTCACTCAGGCACTCAAAGAAGCGGAATACACTTGTCCACCATATTGGTGACATTACTGTCCTAACACTTTTGTTCTAACACATGACGTGTTAATGGCAAAATGGTGATAACAAAGTAGTGTGAAAGCCTTACAGTTTATACATCCAGTGATAATGATCAGTTGGGAGAATACTTACTAGTGTGTGACACATTAGGTTCCAGCACACAACATCTTCAAAATCAGCTGCATCATTTACAAAGTCATCTTGACTGGCACATCTGCCTATCTGGCTGACAAGCTCTTCATGTCCTATGGCTCTCGGCTCATCCCACAGCCAGGACAACATCAAAGGAGGGATGAAGACGTGCAAAGAAATATAAAACAGAGCCACCAGCCTGCCCATCACTGCTACCAGGATCTGAAACAAACTCACAGTATCCATCAGGACAGGGCAGCCCCAACCCTACTTCATTTTAGGAAAGTGTTGAAGACCCATTCCTTTTAAGAGCATTACAACACAATACAGCAAAAGTACACTTCTACTCTCTAAACCCAGCTACAAATACCCACATTCATACATATATTTTGTGGTTGAATCACTAAAACAGTTTTGTGCCTGTGATATTTGCATTTGTTGACAGGAATAGCTATGTGACATAAATATATCTGTGAGCAGTAATTTCCAATGGCTGCTGTTTATTTATTCAAATAAATAACATTTGGCATAACAGATTAAAATTCCACCAACTTATTTTACCACCAACAAATACAAATTCCTCTTACACAAATTTGTTTGTGGGGTAAACCCAACATTGACAACAAAATTGAATACCACCCACAAAAAAACTGTCTATGTGATTGTCCCCCAGCTAAGTACCAGTTCCAACACTAGAGCAGTCATATTCATTTTACAGGCACTCTTTTTCGAAGTTTGTGTCCAATGGGAAGATAAAAGGGAGCAAAAGCGCAGCGCGAGGCTAATCAGTGAATAGGAGAACTTTCGGTGCTTTCTGAGAAATTAATTTTTAACCACGATGGCGAAAGGAGGCCTTCCCCGTTGCTGTGTTAAGTGCGTGTGGCTGTGGACACACCGAGACAAGTGATCTGGCAAGTTTACACAGCCCGCGTCCTTAAAATGCCTTCTATTGTTTCTAGCAGAGCAGTTAAATATTTTAAAAATGTTTGCTTTTCATCTGAAGGACATCCAATATGCATGTGGGGCCGCACTGACCGGCGCGGCTCCTCTGCTCGCTGCAGCTGTTGGCTGGTATTTCACTGGAGGCTTTGAGTGCAGGCCGGCTCGCGCACCGGGTCTAGACGCTGTTGCTTTAGCTCAGAAGCAGTAAGAAAGCTTATCTTTCATCTGCGCCATTTTGAGCTGTCATTCACCAGGGAGGGCCAGACTAGGTTTGGAAGAGCTTGCTATGGTCTGAAATCGCGGATTTGAAAAGAACTTGGCAACCCTCGGACCAGGGCAGGATATCGTTTCTGAACAGCATCCTGCTAAATTATTTCTGTGTTTTGCTTTGCTTTCAGGGGAAGTTGCCTGCAAAGGCCGCAAACATTTTAGGAGAAAATATATTCAGGTTATTCTAGGACAAACTTCATATCCTTAAATGCCACCGGCAGCACTGACTTTTATCGGGTGGTTAATTTGTGCTGGTGGTCGGCACTCATTTCAGAGACACTAATCAGATTTTGACCCAAAGCAAGTGAGAGACAGGGAAAAAGCCAGAAAGATAGAAGATGAGAACGACAGGAAAACTGTGACAAAGAGAAAGTAGGCATGAAAATAAACTTGTAAGAGTGAGATAAAGAGACAAACAATTACAATGCTCTCGCCTTTGCAAAAGTTAGAGCTATTGGCATTGTAAATGACAACATTTTTATTTATGTGTTGGTTTTGAAAACAGATAAATAAATGGCATTGCCATTTACAATGCCAATAGCTTAATCTCTCGCAAATGCCACACACAAACACAGACCCACACAGAGACCCACACACATACACACCTACAGAGCCACACACAGAGCCACACACACATACACAGCCACACACACACACTTCATCCACCCACTAAGTCCATCCACCCAGCCACCACTCAACTCCATTCATCCACTGAATCCATCCACCCAACCACACCTTGTCAGGCGTAGTGAGCACTATATAAATACAGTTACAAAACAATACATAAACCGACCTTGTGCAAGTACATGGCACCTTAATGAATCACAATCACTTGCTCTGTCTTAATCCAGGCGTAAAAGCAACTTAAGCAAGATAAAAGCTTTGTAAATTAACCCCATTGTAACCATCGATTTGCCAGTCTCTCCCTTCCTCATTGCTCTTACTGCCAACTTTACAATAATGATCCTCTATCAGAAAAGAGAAGTATATAATTGAATGGCACAAAACAGACAACTGCGCGCTATATAATATTTCACCACAGACACAGGTGAGATAATGGCATGGGAAGATGTTTTTACGTTAGCAGTTATGTACGCAAAAGTGCTACGGATACCAAAGAAAATTGGCACATTTTGTAAACTCATACCTCATGCTGGAAGCTCCAGTTCCCAACTCTTGGCCAATCCCGGAGAGGCTGGCATCGAAGTCCTGTACCAATCCTGACTCGATGACTTCATCTGCAACCGGCAGTTTGAGACCCCAGGCCATTTTAATTCACTAGTTCGGTCCAGCAGCCCCAAAAGTAAACCCCTGAAAAAATCCTTTCTGATAATTAGAAATTGTTTACATAGACTATCCTTTTGATCATAACCCGGAAAAAAATCATACTGCAAAGTAAAAAACGTGAGTAAAGAAATCTGAAAGATGTCACTTCACTGCTTCAGTTCATCACTGGCTGAATCCTCATACTTGTTGCTTGATATAGGACTGCAAATTAATGGCGATATAAACTACTAAAATGATACTTAGCAAAAGGTAACGATTATTATATTGGGAAGAAAGTGGTTGCGTGGTAATGCTTGTACGCCAGCTTTGCAAACCCTGTTTTGAGCACTAAGGCGCTCAATAAACATCAATGTGGAGCGGGGTGTACAGGGAGGAACGGGGGCTTTGCAACAGGCATGCCTGCCCAGCCTCCAGAATGAGCCGGGAGGTTCCCGACCCTGAGCCTTACCTCCCGCCTCCCAACGGGGGCATCTAAAAAACAGAACACCTCTGCTGTCTCTGCGGGCTCTATGAAACTTCCAAGTATGAAGGACTATGACCCGACTCCAATGAGCGAAGGCTGAGAGAAGCGACCAGAAAGCTGGTTTATGCAGACTGGCAGGCTGAGGCACGGCAATGGCGGGTCTTCCTGACTGCACTTCTTTGAAACAGTCCCAGTTGCAGTGCCGGAAACAGCCGCCTACCGGCCCGGAAGAGAGGGCCCAGTGGCATGTTTGTGATCTCTTTAGAGTTAACAGTGTCTTTGTGTGCCGGGACCGGGCTACCGGCAACTGAGGTGCGGTGCCGACATAGGCTGATTACCGAGGAGGGCTGCATACTCCTGCTGTGAGTCAATGGCCGGTGACAGAAAGCAAGATCTTGACGTTCTTACCTCACTGCATGTGTTAGCATCCTGGAAGTACCTGTATTTCTATACTTCCCCTCTCAAAGGCGGAGGGGAGGCATAGGAATGCGACCAAATATTCGAGGACAGTATTATTAATTATTCTGCCACCGTGTATCAAAAATTTAAGAAAGTGTGTTTTCGGGTGTCTTTAGTGCGGTATCTGCGAAACTGAATACCAAATATACATGCATGCTTTAGTGTGCTTACACTCAGCGGTCCTAAGTGCCTAGTAGAGGGGCGGGCGAAGCCTCAGTAGGGACTTTTTATGTTTACGTGTTGTAGCGTGGCGGGGGTAGACCCCACAGCTTCGGCCAAAAGACTTCACGGTGACTAATGTGGTGGTCAAAGAACTGACCGCGCCCGGCTCCCTGGGCTATGTATTCTCTTTCCTGGTGGTGCACCCGCACACCTAACGAGGCAGCCGGAGCTTCTGGAACTTCATAACAATGCATGCAGCGGCACGTGGAAGCCGGAGACTCCCTCACCTCGTAACCTTTCTGTGCTCAGAGAACGACGTAGCAACACACGCTGGTCATTTGCTCTAAGCTCCGTCCTTTGCAGACTGGGGGGCGTGTTTTTCTTTCTCCCCTCTTCTCCATTGGCTGGAATGTAAAACAACAGGCATGTTTTTGACTTGTTGTTTACATTCCAGCCAATGGAAAGAGGAGAGAAAAAAACGAAAAAACACACCCCTCAATCTGAAAAAGACGGGGCTTAAATGCAAAGAATGATGTCACTGAGACCTCTTCTCCAATGGCTGGCCGCCGTTTATGAGGCCAGCCAACGGAGAAGAGGGGCGAGGTTTACCCTCGCTACTCAGAGACATTAAATCTCGCCAGCTAGACTGAGCATGTGCGCAGCCTACGCTAGCCGAGACCTAAAAAAATGCCAGGAAGCGTAGGATGGTGGAAAAATGAGGCATGCAGTAGAATAAAGACAAGACAGTCTGGTGTTCATAATTTGACATTCGGCAGTGGGTATATAAGTGATTGTACATAAAATACTATTTACTCATTTTGATGTTTGCAAGGGTGCTCGCCTGCTGCCTTCTGGCTACTTCAGTGCGACGCAAACAAATGATGAACGGAATGCTTAACAAATCATACATTCACCCCCAGTCAAGAGATCTGGGTTAAATCCATTGTTCTTTTGCTCACCATGCCACCCCAGTTTAGACCCAGCCATATGCAAATCAGTCTTGGCCCTGTGCCTCATGAGAACAGTCCAGACCGAACTGAGATGGCAGTTGAAGAGCATCAAGCAATCCTCTTACATATGATTACAAAATCGTAAACGAATCCTGGTTATCTCAAAGTTGCGAGCTACCCCGAAGGAATATCTGAATGAGTGAAGATTGTTGTAGATTTCCAGATGGCTAAAATGCATACAGGAGTGAGAGCAATTAATTCAGTCACTTCAGCAGAATAAATATTTGGTAAAGAATGACTCTCAGCAATATCATATCAGGAGCACGCACTGTATCCTGCAACTAACATTCCTTCATAATTTCTAAGACATGAACTATCACCGTAATACGCAAGAGAAAACAGAAGTAGGTGCCAAAGGAAAACCTGCTCATACTACAGCATTAACTGCACAAAAAGATGTTTCTTTGTAGGCTTTTGGTCAGTAAAATTGCGGTGTTACAGTTACAGTAAGTGCTAAAATACCTTGTTTCAGTAAGTAAGTAATGACTGGGCAGATACCATCCTCTGCTCCAGGACGTTACGGGAATTGGGAATTCAACGGGAACTTTTCATGGGATTATTCCTTATCTTAACTGGCTCAGCAGATAAGACTCACCCTACACCATTAGCATGTTCAGCCCACAGAGTGAAAGGGACATGGTCAAGCACATAGGACATTTATTGAGGTGAAGATTTAGCATCCTCAGTTTCAAGATCTTCATAAAAGACAACTAAACAGTGTTCTTGTTCTCAACAGGTATGTTCAACTGGACACTATCACCATTACACAGTACTTTTTAATGTATAAAAAAGATCCTAAGAGAATGTTCACAGGTGAGAAAGCCATGTGGCTCAGTGAAGGCCCTAGAGAGATAAACACAGGTTTAGTAACATAGTGAGAAACACAAATACTACAAATGCCAACTGCATCAATTCTTTTGTCTGGTGGAGGTAGTGAGAATAATTCAGGGGTGTTCAAGGCAGACATACTAGCACCAGTACTAATAAGGCACGAAGAGGACTTTCGGTTAGCAACACAGCATACGTACGTCCTCTTCTGATCCATATGGACTAAAGCATTTACATTACAGTTTGATACCCTTAGTCTGTCCTAAAAGTAGGGTTTCAATTTTTTGAGATCTCTGTAAATCCATGCTTGTCTGGTCAGTCTTGTATGCTTTGGGATATTTTAGAGATAATTATGTTTCTACCTCCTCTCCTCGTAAACAAAATATAAGGGACAAGAAGTAGAGGTGAATCTCGCCTTCCCGCCACTTCATCTGGTATTTCCTACTCCCTGCATACCATCGGCTTTGTGTCTCCCCATCCCTCGCCAGGACTCTCCCTCTGACTGTTGAGCTGATTTCAAATACATTAGCTTAGATTCAGGAGATTTATGTTTTCTTTCCTGCAAGGCATCACAATGATTTGCGACAGAAACCAACCCAGAGACAAAAGAGGGTAAGCCTTCGATGGATGAATCCAGGGTCTCACTGCTACTAAACCTGAATAAAAACTTTGAAGAATATAGCTCCTACCATCCCATATCACTCCTGAATGTGGATATTACTGTTGATGCGATGATTTTGACTACATGATTTGATTATTTAATGCTTCAGTTAATGCATCCAGATCAGAATGGCTTAATATCAAAGAGACATGCGGGAGACATTATAAAAAAGAGTAGTCTATCTCATTGATATTTCAGACATAAAAGTGTTAACCTGAGCTAGAAGCTTTGACTTACTGTTTCTGAAAATAGCTATTGCAGGTAATGCATCACAAATTGCTCACAAGTGTATAATTGTTATTGTTGGTTTATATAGCGCCAATTCACCGGCAGGTCTCAGGGCGCTTTTGACCGCAATACATAACAAACTAAAAAACAGCAACAGGGACCGGGAGAAACTATACTGGGCTCAACGCTTCTCTAAATAGAATAGTCTTTAGAGCTTTTCTGAAGTGGAGCCGGTTTCCGTCTTTGCGGAGAGCCTCAGGCAATTTATTCCAGAGCCTAGGCACCAGGACCGAAAAGGATTTCCCACCTTTTGTGGCCAGTTTAAACCGAGGACAAACAAGCAGCTGAGCCTCGGAGGACCTTAGGCTTCTTTCTGGACGATAGATCTCCAGCCTATCTTTAATATACGCAGGGGCTTGCCCATAGATGGACTTATGGGCTATGCAGAGACTTTTAAAGGCCGATCTTTGCATCACTGGCAGCCAATGAAGGCTCTGCAGCAGCGGGGAGGCATGTGATTTTCTTGGAAGCTTATAAATGAGCCTTGCCGCATCATTTAAAACCACCTGCAGTCTATTAGTTAATAACTTTGGTAAGCCCAGATAAAGCGCATTTCCGTAGTCCAGCCGCGAAAGTATAGTGGCAGAGACTACGGTGCGTAGCATGGACTGGGAGAGAAGAGGAGCTAATTTATGCAGTTGTCTTATAAGACCATTACAGGTCCCTACAACAGAGGAGATTTGACTCCTCATTGAAAGGGCAGAATCTATCTTAATACCAAGGCTTTTTACCCAATCAGTTGGCTTAGGGGTGGGGCCTAATTCCTGAGGCCAGTACAGATCACTCCAAGGGGAACAGATAGATGAGATTATTAATACCTCCGTTTTTTTCGGGGTTAATCTTCAGGAGGTTCCTAGACATCCAATTAACTGTAAATCTAAGTACCTCCTGTGCTTGTACCTGGGCCTGTTCAGTGTCGTCCATGCTCAACAACAACTGAGTATCATCCGCATAGTTGTATACGCGGCAGCCCATCTCAACCAGGGCTTTTATTAGAGGTTGTAGGTACAAGTTGAACAGAAGGGGAGATAAAGCAGAGCCCTGGGGGACCCCACATGTGAGTTTTCCCACTCCTGAAACCATATCTCCCAACTGAACCCTCAGGGTTCTCTCAGACAGAAAAGATTCCAGCCATTGATAGGCTGAGTCCCGAAACCCGTAACTAGCCAACCTGCCCAAAAGTAGGGTGTGGCTGACAGTATCAAACGCCGCTGACAGATCTAAAAGTATCAGTGCGCTAGGCTTTTTACTGTCAGCCAACAACCTAAGATCATCCAGCACCGAGAGCATTACCAACTCGGTGCTGTGGTGTGCTCGAAAACCTGCCTGCATCTCATGGAAAAGATGGTTGGACTCCAGGAACGAGGTCAGGGATATCAGCACATGCTGTTCAAGAATTTTGGACAGGAAAGGTAGCTGGGAGATCGGCCTGTAGTTTTTCAATGCTTTGGGATCTGCCCCCACTTTCTTTATTAGCGGTTTTACCCAAGCTTCTTTAAAGCAGATAGGTAGCCGTCCTGTATTTAATGATTTGTTCAGCATGGACAAAATATGGCCCTCTAGACTTGGGCGAGCTAGGCGGAACACACTTGGGGGACATGGGTCCGCTGGGGAGCCTGATTTTATTTTCCTCATTAATGCTTCAAGACCCCATGAGTCTATCGAGGGAAGTTCGGACATATACACTCCCACCGAAGTGTGAATAGATTGTAATTCCATAGGATCAGTGGAAGTGTTTTGTATTTCCTTTAAAATAGTGTCAACCTTATCTAGGAAATATTTCAGAAAGGTATCACAACTTATTGTGGTATCCGTAGCTTGGGCTCTTTTACTTAATTCCAACAATATTTTGAAGGTTTCTTTCTGGACGTTATCTGCCTCACTAATACGATTTTCATAAAAAGTGGCTTTAGAGGACTGTACATGTTTTTTATACGTGAGGAACAACTTCCTATATTGTTCATGAGATTCTCCATCTTTTTTCCTCCTCCATGTTCTCTCTAGATAACGTAGTTTTTTCCTATGCTCCCTCAGAGCAGGTGTGAACCAGGGGGCACCTTTCCCACTACGATACACTATTTGAGACTTTTCAGAATATTCGTCAAATCCTTACATTCTTGATCTATATCAGCGTCAGGGTCCGTAGGATGGATGAATTCCATGATTTTAGTGGTCAGCGTTAGTAAATCAACGTTGTTCCATTTGTGCACCTTTTTAATTATAGGTGGTGGTTGCGGGGGTTTTGTACCGATCGGGACCTTACAGTAGATCAAATGGTGATCTGACCAAATGCAAGGAAGGACTTTCACTAATGTAACCTTGGGATCTAGAGCCCAAATCAGATCAAGAATGTGGCCCTTTATATGCGTGGGGGAGTCTACCAGTTGCTTAAAGCCCAAAGAGGACATCGTTGTCTCTAACGAGTCAGCTGCTAAATCTTTTTTCTCCCTGTCCCAATGTAGGTTAAAGTCTCCTGTGACTACTACGTTTTTATATGTTTTTATATCGTGAACATAGGTCAGACATACTGGCCATAAATAGATCGTTAAATGCTGGGGTAGAGTTAGGTGGCCGATAGACCGTGAGGATAGTTAGACATAGATTATCAAACATAAGTTTCACTGCGAGCATATCAGCCAGATCCACTGGTAGAGACTCTTTTAACAGATCACATTCTAATCTCCCTGTAGGATCTGAGGAACTCCCAGCACCCTTGTTGGGGAATTTGCAACATTTCTACATAACACTGGGCACGCACAAATCAGAAGCTTTAGGTCTCAATAACCCAACATATGATCAGTCCTGGATTTCAAAAGCGTCTCCATTTAAATAGAATTGTTCCATGATCAGCCACCCGGGGCAACACCATGCAACATCTATCCTGAGTCTAATACTTACTTGCTTATTTCCCCCATTATTACAGTGGATCAGAAACAACCTGTTACAGAAGTATAGATGCTCTGGGACATATTTACAAGGTGATCTCGCCACCAGAACGTTACTTTTCGTAACCTTCTGGTGGCGATATCCCCTTCTTCTTAACATGGCTTAACGCATCCTAAATAAGGCCCCTTTTTATGCTTCCCTTAGTATGAATTGGGCATGCAATGGGTGTTGCAGTGGGCGCTCCACCTCAACACTCATTGCTTTTTGACCCTGCCCTAGATTTACAAGGTTGGGGCATCACAAAAAATAAACACAAGGAAAAACCTGGTTTTAGACTGGCGATGCGAGGAGAAATTATTAATTTCTCTTCTTTTTTTGCTCTTTCCATGTGTAGAGCAAATTGACTTTCAAGATTGTGCTAGGGGAAACATAGAGGTGTGCATTATTTTTGTAAATATGGCGCATCCCTGCATTTAAAAAATGTCAGAGCATTACGTTACCAATTGTGGCGTAACACTGCAATCTAACATTTTGTTGTAAATATCCCCCTCTCTTTCCTGGGTGGGATAAATGGTCACAATCAAGATGATGGCATTATCCACAATTCTACTTCTGTTCCAACCTCTGCCCAAATAGATTGATCATAAACCTCTGCTCTGTCTACAACAGATATGTGCCAACTTAACCGAGAAGGGAAGGAAGGCCTACTTATCTGCCAAAATAGGCTTTATATTTGTCCCTATAAGGGCAGAGGCATGTGAAATGGCCTACTTTATTTCTCTGCTAGTTCTGGAATGGTCTAAAGCTGAGACAGAGATGCATTGGTGCTTCTTAGATCATATACTAGCAGGGGAATCCACTTGGAAGGTACCATCTTCGCTCCCACAAGATAACCACCGCAATATGAAAAGATCCCCAATCACATTACCAACAATGATTGGGACTTCCAACTTTCCATCTTCGTTTGAAAACTTGGAATTCAACGCAGGCCTCATTAGAAAGGATTTCTGGACGTGACAGGAAACTACGTGGATATAGTCCACTTATATGAAAAGAGGCACGTTGATTTGTTTGACATATTTTGATCAACTTAAAAGGGACTTTGCTCTCCATAGGACTGAAAGGTACAGAGATACAAAGGTGATACACTGGCCTCGATTCACCATCTCAGAGAGGCGGCAACCCAACCACTGAATCAAATTGAAAAGGGTCTGTGGAAAGTAGATGAAAATAAACATATTGTCTCCAGAATCTGTAAGGTGGTTTTAGAACAAAAGACCAAATACAAGGGGGCCCTTAAATGCAAATGGGAGAAGGCATTGGATGATTTCTTCACAGAAGCTAGGCGAGGAATAATCTTACAAAACAAATAAGGCAGTCATACACACTCAGGAACATGAGAGCATGGAAACTATTGCTCAACTGGCACTGGAGTGCCTAAAGTATACACCCATTGACAACGGCAGACCTGACCAGTGCAGACACACAGGCTCATTGACACATATCCTGTGGGGCTGTACCAATCTACACAGATGTTGGAGGGAAGTAGGTAAGGCCACTGGGTGCAGGTGGCGCTAAGATTCCAAAGGCTTCTGGTGGTATAATGCTGGTGTGGGTGCATAGGGTGATGTGGGGAAATATCCACAAAAGCAGTTTTTATCCCAGTCCTTCAAAACTTCCAAGCAGACTTTCTATTCATTGGAAACCATAAATGAGTTCTCGATGTGCTAAACAGACTTGTTTGCAACATCTCAAAAAGCAACCTGCCCAAGCTTTGCTTCGGTAATCAGGATCTCCGTCCTTTTTCATAGACCACTGGGAGGGAGTTCGCTAAGCTTTTCTGCCAAACCCACTAATTCCATCATTCCTAATTAAATGGAGGAATTCCAATGCACAGATGATTCTCATTGTCCCCAAGTGATCAAGATAGTAGTGGTTTCCAGAGTTTCTTCATCTATCTTTATGGCCACACAAGAAGCTTCCATGCAAACCAAATTTGTTAATAAGGATGCAAGGGAAGTTACACCAACCCAACTTGATGTCCTAGAATTTAACAGCACGGCTCCTGAAATAGTGCAAAACAGACACCTGAATCTAGCACAAGAGTGCAAGAACACCCTAAAGAATGTGAAAAAATCATCTACAAGAGTGTCCTACGCCTTTAAATGGGAAAGATTCGCTTCAAGGTATTAGCTTCAAAACATTGATCCGGTATTCTACCAAGAGGATGCGATCATTCAGGCTTTCTCTTGCACAGTCAAACCTACATTTAGACTCCATAAAAATACATTTGTAATCCATTACAGCATACAGGAATGGCACTTCTCAAAGATCTTTCTTTATGATTTCTGTCATGAAAAAGGCTTTTTGGAATGGTTAAAGAACATTTTCTCTCCCAGAGGGCAGTCTGCTCTTCCAAGGGAGCTCAAATCAATTCTGTCTAAATTGATAGCTCCTCCTTTTGAGTCCATTCATAAGGCATCACTACAGCATCTCATGTGGAAGGCAGCCTTTCTAGGGTCCATTCCATCGGCCCCCAGAGAAAGCAAACTTCAGGCTCTATTAGAAGTGGAGTCTTTCACTCTAACAAGGTTATTATTAAAATGCATCCTTCTTTCTTACCGAAAGTAGTGTCTGATTTCCTGTGGAGGGATGGGCAGAAATAAGGCTTTGGAGGCTTTGTTTTTGGTGTTTTCCCAATGATGAATTTATTCTTTTCACTAATATAGAGAAAAAAACAACTTCTGTTACTCTCCACAGAGTTTGCGTCACTCGTGTAGTGGCTGACAGACCCAATACTCTTGTCTCTTCTCTTCTGTAGGTTTTCATAGTTTTCACTACTGCCATCCCTTAAACAAAACAGGAGAGGTGCCCAGGTAACTATATGTTTCAAAGATAGGTTGCTTTCTGTCTATCTCTATTTACTTACTTTTGCTATAATTTTTACTCACTGCTTTCTCTTCCCTTCCTTAGGTTTCAAAACGACCAACTTTATTAACTGGACTGATCTAGTCAGAAGGAGGTAAGGGAAAAGAAAAGGTAGGGAAAACCATACTCCTGTGGTTGTAAAGGCAGATATAAGTGAATAAGTCTCACTTTCTTTAACCCCTTGGCCGCGGCGTTAATTCCGCCGCGGCGCTGGGGTGGAGATGGGCCGCGCGGCGCCGACATGCTGGTGACGGAACCACTCCGTCACCAGCCACGGGTGGACTGTGCTAATGATGGAGTGGTTCCGTCACGGCCCCGCCCACCTAATAGAACGCGCCGCGCAGGCGTGAAATCAGCACCGCGCAGGCGCGGCGGCCGGGCCGTGATGGAACCACTCCGTCATTAGCACAGCCCACCCGTGGCTGGTGACGGAGTGGTTCCGTCACCAGCATAGAAGGGGTTACGGTGGATCACTGAAAGAATATCGACTGACAGAATATCGACCATCAAAAATATCGTTGAGAAAATATCGACAGTCAAAATATCGAGTTTCTATCTACAAACAGGTAAGTACAAAAATATCGAGTTAAAAATATCGTTTACAAAAATATAGTTGTAAAAAATATCGTATTTACTAAAAACAGTGTTAAATTAAATTAATATTAATAATTAATTACTAAAATATACTTAAAATTACTTAAATTAACTTATAATAATTAAATAATTAATGAAAGTTAAATAAATATTTTTTTATTTCATATTTATTAAACATATATATATAGTAATAAAATATAATAAAATAATACCCAAAAACTGAAAACTAACCCTGAACCCTAAAAATACCCCTTTACCCAAAAACTGAAAACTGACCCTGAACCCTAAAAATACCCCTTTACCCAAAAACTGAAAACTGACCCTGAACCCTAAAAATACCCCTTTACCCAAAAACTGAAAACTGACCCTGAACCCTAAAAATACCCCTTTACCCAAAAACTGAAAACTGACCCTGAACCCTAAAAATACCCCTTTGCCCAAAAACTGAAACTGACCCTGAACCCTAAAAATACCCCTTTGCCCAAAAACTGAAAACTGACCCTGAACCCTAAAAATACCCCTTTACCCAAAAACTGAAAACTGACCCTGAACCCTAAAAATACCCCTTTACCCAAAAACCCAAAACTGACCCTGAACCCTAAAAATAAAAACGATATTACTTCACTTACCTTAAAAACGATATTACTTCACTTACCTTAAAAACGATATTTTGGCTGTCTATATTCTGTCCTGTCGATATTTTCTCCAAACGATATTTTGGAGTCGATATTATGTCCAAACGATATTTTGGAGTCGATAATATGTCTGTGCACCGGTTACGGTGATATGTCCAAGCTCTCTAAGTTATTGTTTATATAATCTGCAAGTTCACCTATCAGAAAGACTCTTTGAGCGCAAATAGAGTTAAGGGAAAGAAAACCCCAATTAGCCTTCAACAGTGCAGCTTCCAGTATAAGGAGTAGTGAAGGATTATAGAAAAAAATAACTGTGGTAAGCACAATTTACAAGCCGGCATTTGGCAAACAATCACTCACTCAGTTTGCCGTGGCCATTCTAGACTCCGGCGGAATAGCGGTCGCCAGTCAGTGGTGTCCACCACTCCTCTGACCAGGGGTCTCCCTCCCCATCGTCTTTGCCTTTGGAGTAGTCCACTGGTGCTCTCGGGTTGTACTTCCCTATGTCAGGATGGTGTCTCCCCCTTCCTCATGTTGCCAATTCCCTTTCTTTTATTTTCAGTTCATGTCTGTGTGGTAGAAACGTCATGAAAGGACTGCAGGCATTTCTCCCACATATGTGTCATTTAGTTTCTTTCTGTCGTTCCTTACTTCTTCATATGAACCTGACTATATCACTGCCTTTTTTCAGCAATGCAACCTTTCAAGCAGAAAGATCACTTCAGTCCATGCATGTAAGGAGAGTCCTAACATTTTACTTAAATAGAAGAAAAGATTTCAGGAAATCTAACCAGTTCTTTATCAGCTATAGACCACTCCTAATTGGTTGGGCTACATCAAAACTGATGGATTGCTTCTGGTAGCTTCTTATGCTATCAGCTAGCCAACAAACCTCCAAAACTCATTCCATTTGAGGGAAAGTGGCTACCATTACGTTGTTGAGAAATGTGCAAAGGTGTTTTGTCATATATTGCATATACCCCTGGCTGTAGGGTCTTTGTCGGCAGCACACATAAAAGCATTATTTTAACTCTTCAAACTTCTTTAGAGAAGGGAGAGTGCAGACTCCCAGTACTGTGATCTGGTCTGGTCATACTTTTTCTAAGCATTACTGCCTAAACAAAGATTCTAGAGTGGATACAGTGGTTGGTCATGGTGTCTAATGACTTTCTTTGGATAAGGTTCTTCTTATCCGTTGGACGTTCTTTGATTGTCTTGCTGTTGAAAAAGAGAAACTACCGTTTTTTTCTGATGTCCTGCTGGTATTCCAACCGAATATCGATCCCAGAATATTGTGCTTCCAAAATATCGTGGACAAAATAATGAGGGGCAAACTATTCTGAAGGTAAAGATGTATATACGAAAATTAACTTTACATATATGTATATTGACCATATATATATATATATGTTTTAATGGTATATAGATGTGGAGTTAAGAATAGTAAATCTATACTTACCAATAGGCACTAACCTTCTCGATAGTTTTCGTTCTCAATATTTTGGCCACAATATTATGGTGGTGCGATAGTTCTGTAGCTGACCTTTTGATATACCCCTGTGCTTGCTATTCGAGTCTACTTTTATGACTATCAGTGAAACTCCTATGACCCAGAAAATAATGGTACTGTAATTCTAGTTGTGCAACGTAGGAATGTAAACTCAAGACATAACAAGTACATATTTTGTCAATTTAAAATTATGAATGGCTTCTTCAAAAAGAACTGAGCCTGTGAAGCAACTACCAGTTCAAGGCATGGGGGTTTGGAACCTATTGAATCCTTAAAAGATCAGCACATGTTTTCAGTTTTCAGTAAAGTCAGCCTACCAGGCTATATTTTCTTTTTTATAATTTCTTCCATCTCTGAGTTTGCGGCCCTCATTTGTTGCAACACATTTGAAGCCGCATGCTGCGATGTTGCCCTATATATTAGTTAGGCAAAGAAAGAATTCAGAAGGAAATTAGCCTGTTTATGCTATGAAGGTTATGCCTGCATTTGGAAAATAACAGGTTTTCAAGTTCTGCTATTTTTGGAAATGAATTGCTCTGTGGTTCCCTTCACGCTGGAAGGAATAATTTACATATACCACAGTGAAGTTTCCTATGATGCAGAATTAGGATTACAAGTAAGTAACATTTCCTTCCAATGTAAGGTTTTTATTGCTAGATGCTTTAAACTCATGACATTTTATTAGCTAGTTTTTGAAAACTCGATGTAAATCATTTTTACGGTAATCAAAGATTGCCATTACCACCTACCATGACAGTTTCACCGTGTGAGTTGTTTGAACAAGTGATAGGATCTTGCTGAGTATATCAAATAGACAGGCTCCCTTGACCTCTCTATTGTCTTGAGGAGACAAGAAAAGTTCCGCTTGCAGGTTAGTGATTCTGTTTCTAACTTCCTGGACATGTTTCTAGCAGTGGAGACTATTCTTATTTGAAAGCTTTATCTTCCTTGCCACCTGGTGACAGGATTTCACTTTAGGTTTGCAGGAGACAGAAGAAACTCCCCATCCAAACATTAACATGTTTCAAATAATATGGCCTGTTTTCACACTCAGATGTCCAGTCAGATATGGATCTAGGTATCATCTCTAAACATCTGAAATTCTTATTAGTGGTATTCGATTGTTGATGAGTATGTTGCTTTATTGGGCATGTGTATGTGATGCATAATAAGGTTGTTGTGGTGCACCCCCGATGAACACCACAATAGATCCGCCAGGGGATTTGATAGGGCCATTCATGATCATTTGGCTGCAGGAGGAAAAACTGTTTGGATCCTTTCAGTGTATTCATTGTGAATCACTGCCTTTCTTTCACTGTACAGAATTTGTGGCTGCATAGAAGTCAAACAAATGTAGGACCTTCATCCAATGTAATGAGGACACCTGAATGTTGTTATATTGCATTTTCAGGTCCTTTAATGGGCCTTAAGGGGCCTTCAATCAATCAATCAATCATAGCATTTGTAAAGCGCACTACATACCCGTGAGGGTCTCAAGGCGCTGGGGGGGGGTGCTGCTACTGCTCGAAGAGCCAGGTCTTGAGGAGTCTTCTGAAGGTCAGCAGGACTTGGGTCTGCCGTAGCTGGATGGGGAGGGTGTTCCAGGTCTTGGCGGCAAGGTGGGAGAAGGATCTGTCGCCAGAAGTCGCTCTTTGGATGCGGGGAACTGTGGCGAGGGAGAGGTCGGCAGAGCAAAGCTGGCGGGTGGAGGTGTAGAAGCTGAGTCATTTGGTGAGGTACGCAGGTATGGTGTTGTGGAGTACCTTGTGTGCGTGGGTGAGGCGTTTGACGGGGAGCCAGTGCAGGTCTCTCAGGTGGGGTGTGATGTGGCTGCGGCGAGGGATGTCGAGGATCAGTCTTGCAGAGGCGTTCTGGATACGTTTAAGCCGTTTCAAGAGTTTGGCCGAGGCTCCAGTGTAGAGGGCGTATCCGTAGTCCAGCCGCTGCTGACAAGGGCCTGGGTGACCGTCCTTCTCGTTTTGGTGGGGATCCACTTGTAAATCTTGCGGAGGGTGTTGAAGCAGGAGGAGGAGACAGCGTTGACCTGCTTAGTCATGGAAAGGGTGGAGACGAGGATGACCCCAAGGTTGTGTGCGTGGTCGGTGGGTGTTGGAGCTGTTCCCAGTGCGGTCGGCCACCAGGAGTCGTCCCAGGCCGAGGGGGTGGGTCTGAGGATGAGGACCTGCGTCTTGTCCTAGTTCAGCTTCAGTTGGCTGTTCCTCATCCATTCGGCGATGGCCTTCAATCCTTCGTGGAGGTCGGTTTTTGCGGTGGGGGGGTCCTTGGTGAGGGAGAGAATCAGCTGGGTGTCATCGGTGTAGGAGATGATGTTGAGGTCGTGCAGTCGGCCGACGTTGGCAAGCGGTATCATGTAGATGTTAAACAGCATTGGGCAGAGGGATGAGCCCAGGGGTACGCAGCAGATGATCTGGGTGGTTTCGGAGGGGAAGGCGGGAGGTGGACACTCTTTGTTCTGCCGGAGAGGAAGGAGGTGGTCCAGTCCAGGGCCTTCTCTTGGATCCCGGCGTCGTGGAGGCGTGTGCGTAGTGTGTGGTGGCATACCATGTCGAAGGCAGCTCACAGGTCCAGGAGGATGAGGGCCGCGGTCTCTCAGTTGTCTAGAAGGGTCCGGATGTCATTGGTGGCGACGATGAGGGCAGTTTCAGTGCTGTGGTTACTGCGAAACCCGGACTGGGACGGGTCCAAGATGCTGTTCTCCTCGAGGTAGCGGGTCAGTTGTTTTTTGAAAGTCTTCTCAATGACCTTCGCCGGGAACGGGAGCAGGGAGATGGGCTGGAAGTTCTTGAGGTCCTTGGGGTCCGCCTTGGCTTTCTTGAGTAAGGCGTTGATCTTGGCGTGCTTCCAGCTTTCCAGGAAGGTTGCTGTTTCGAAGGAAATGTTGATGGCTTTCCGGAGATGGGGTGCGATGGTGGTGCTGGCTTTGTTGAAGATGTGGTGTGGGCATGGGTCTGACGAAGATCTGGAGTGGATGGTGTTCATGATCTTGGTGGTGTCGCCGTCGTTTATGTTGGTCCAGGAGAGCAGACGGTTGGTGCGGATGTTGGTTGTGGGTCTTGCGCAGGTGGGATGTTGTTGGTGTTGGAGCTGGGGTTGGAGAGTTCCTTCACAATGTTGAAGAGCTCTTTGCTGTCTAGGCGGTCTTTGAAGGAGGCCCTTTTGGCGGATCCGATGAGGTGATGGTGTCTGCGGGTGGCGTTCTTGTGGGCTGCGTAGCTGTCCGGTGTTCGTTCACGGTGCCCCTTCTTCTCTAGCTTTCAGCAGGTTTTCTTGGGGGTCTGGAGGTCTTCGGTGAACCAGCTGGCTTTCTTGCTGGTGTGGCTGTTGGAGGGTTTCTTGAGCGGACGAGGGTGTTGGCGCAGTCGTTGATCCACTGTCTGAGGTTGCGGGCGATCGTGTCGGGTCGGTGGGGTCGGCGGGAGGGATCTGGGCGAGGGTGGTGGTTAGCTGGTCTTCGGTGATTTTGCTCCAGCAGCGGCAAAGTGTCTGTTGGGTGCGGTGGTGCGTGGTGGCTTTCCTGAAGGAGAAGTGGATGCAGCAATGGTCGGTTCAGTGGAGTTCGATGGTGTGGCTGAAGGTGACGTGGGAGCTTGCGGAGAAGATGAGGTCAAGCGTATGGCCGGCGGAGTGGGTGGCTGTTGTGACGAGTTGTCTGAGTCCGAGGTTGGCGATCAGGGTGGTGGAGTTGGTGGTGTTGTTGTTCTCGAGGTGGAAGTTCAGGTCTCCGAGGAGGATGTAGTCCGTGGAGGCGAGGGCATGTGTGCTACGAAGTTGGCGAGGGAGTCGCTGAACTGTGGTTGGGGTCTGGGGGGTCTGCAGAGCAGGGTTCCTCTGAGGGTGATGTTGGGATCAGTGTGGATCTGGAAGTGCAGGTGTTCAGCGGTGCTGAGGGTGTCGTCGGTGTTGGTCGAGACTCCCAGCGTGTTCCTGTGGACGATGGCGATCTCTCCTCCTACTCCGTTGGTGCGGTCCTGGTGGGAGATCTTGTAGCCGTCCGGGATGGCTACGGCGATGTCGGGTGCCGAGGAGGGGTTCAGCCAGGTCTCTGTTAGGAAGGCGACGCAGGGGAGGTTGAGTCGAGTAGATCCCAAAGTTAAACGGCGTGTTTGCAGGAGAAGAGGGTGTTGAGAAGAAAACAACTGAGGTAGTTGGGTTCGTTCCTGGTCGGCTGGTTGGAGGGCCGGGTGCTGGTGAAGCTGCAGTTCCGGCAGGAGAAGGGTCCTTGGGTGCGCTTCGGGGTGGCCAGGCAGCAGGTGCGCAATCGTCCGGCGTTGAGTGCGTGGAGGGTGTTGGAGTTGTAGCGGAAACGGGCATCGTGGCATTCGCGGGGGCCAGGGGTTCTGGCGCTGGGCGCGGTCCAGGCGCAAATGGGTGCAGCGGCGTGCCCGCTGTGTGCGACCGTGCAGCGGCCGGCATATATGGGGAGGTGGGAGGGAGGAGCAGGTGGGAGGCAGGAGCAGGGCAGCAAATGGGCGAGCGGGGGGTCAGTGCTGCAGGGACGCAGCGGCGGGAATTATGGGTGAGGAGCGGCGGGGAAACGGAGTGCACCGGGGTCCAAATCACAGGGGGGAAGAAGAAAATAAAGGCAAGCTAGCAACAGTGCACATAAAAGAAATACGGGTGCAGAAGCTAACAACAGGGCACAATGCTAACAGCAGGGCACCACAATGAAATACAGGGCGCAGGAACAAAAGGAAGTCTATAGGTGGCAACACACAGGATAGTACAGACCGAGTGCCGAGAGCGAGCCTCGAACTCGTGACCGGCAGCAGTAGTGAGCTGGTGGGGCGCTCACACCAGGAGGAGCTGTTGTGGAGGTGAGGGGAGTGACCTGCCTGAGAGCAGGGTCAGAGGCCTTGAAGGTGTCCTGAAGTGCACAGTTTGTTTGACTTATTCTTAGTTTAGTCCTGTGATTATCCTGCTCAGAACCGTTTGTGAAAAGGACAGATGATGAGGGGAATACTGGGCAAATCAAATATTCACCTGCAGTCACAGATCTGGGTTTAATTCATCATTTTTTTTGCTCACCACACCACCCAAGTTTGTACCCAGCCATATGCAAAACAGTCTTGAACCTGTTCCCCATAGGAACAGTCCAGCCCGAATTGCCAGGCCAGGTCCTCCCTTGACTGGAAACAAGCATCCTGGGACCGGGTTTGGGGTTCACCCTTCATCAGTCAGGCTAGCTTACATCCAGTGGCACAGTGAGAATGGGGCATACATCTGGGCATACCCTTCCCACTTAGGTCGACAAAAGCAAAAACAACAAATGATGGATGGAATGCTGAACAAATCAAACATTGCTCTACTCTATACTCAATAGCATGACACTCAACTATTGAAGGTTTCAATGAGACTCCTTCTGACATGTAAAATGATGGACCATCTTAATAAATACATAGAAATTCATTAGGTTTGATGAATACTATAGAGAGTCATAGCAGAAAGCAGACTATTCTTAGACTAGAATTGAGAGAAAATGAGGATCTCATCTGACGTGACTCTTAGATGCGTCTAGCATACCATATAAGAATCAGGGAGGGCTGGGGAGATGAGGCCTAGTGGGAAAATTGTTGAGTGAAATTAGAGACTTGAGATTTGATCTTGCCTACCAAACTTTTTCAAATTGAGTGATCCTCTATGAACCTCACTTCCCATAGTTGTCATACATTGGAGGTACGAAAACAAGGCTAAGTCATGTTATTATGGGTTAAGATCTAAATCAACATCACCATTGGATGAGGGTGAGCTTTGTCTGATTCGATCAGTGCCTAATTTGAACCGGTGTTTGCACGTGGGGCTCACCGGCACAAATTTTTGGGGACCGGATCTTATTTTTCATCATCTGGCAAGGGGCAAGGGAGAGGAAAGCAGAAAAAGCAGAAAGAAGGAAGTCGAAAAAGATGGGCAAACAGTGACAAAGGGAGAAAGCAGGAATGAAAAAGAACATCTAAAAGTGAGTTTGAGGGGCAACAAGTATGGTAATGGATGAAAGTGGCATGGAGTGTAATAAAGACTAGAGAGCCGTGGTATTCTGCAACCCTGACATTCAGCAGCACCAGCGATATACTTCTAAGGAAATGTTTGGGCACCGGCATTTATTCTTTTAAAAATTAAGCACGACCTTATGGCCTGAAATGGAGATGCATGGCGTTGGACGGAGCAAGACAATCGAATACCTACAACGTAGAAGCAAATTTATGTTGCAGCTTACTGTGTGCCTGACGAAGGTGTAAGTGTTAAACAACAGACACCAATCAGGCATAGCTAAATGCTGCAAACTAACTACAAGGGATCATGGTCGGACTGGTCTGAAGGGCAATCAGGTAGTGCCCCGACTGGCTGGGCTGAGAGGTCAGTGTGTTATGCCGTTTCATTGGGGTTGTTTGTGGGCCTATTTTATGGTCTGCTGGGCTAGTTTTTACTGTTTATTTCCCTGATATTAAAATAACTACTGCCTGCCGCAAACTCAAATCCATGCAGTCTTCCATACCTTGCAAAACACCTCAACAGTGTGTTATTACAAGCTCGAAACCGCCCAACTTTGCAAACATAGCCACTTTTTTTTAGCTTTCTACTTCACTAATAGGAGTCACTTTTATTTTGGTACCCGTGCCTATTTTTTATCCCAGTCCTACCATGCAGACCATAGTGTTCTCCACTGCAGAAAATACAGAAAAAAACTAATAGAATGGAGAATACTTTTGCACATATAGCTATTTTTGTTCTAGAAGCTTCTGTTGCAAGTCGCATGACAGGGTGGTTTGCACTCATTCATTCAGCATGAATTTCTAAACACGTCATGTCTGGCTGGCTGTATTTCTTTTGCTTTGATATCCAAAACTTGAAAATATTTTTTTGCTATAGGGTAAAGACCTGTCACACCCACGCTCCCCATTATGGCAAACTAGATGCGCACATTATTCGTTTTCAGGCTTATTCATAGCTGTGGCGCGAAGCCAGCATGTTTGCTGGGCCATTCCAGGCTGCCTTGGCCTTCAGCACTGCTCCGCAGAGGACTGGATTTATGAAGTGCATAATGGACACTTCCAACTGGAACGTGGCAGTGCAGACGGCGAAACACTGCGCAGTCAGATTAGCTCTGCAGAAGCGCCTCGGGTGCACTACCTCGATGGCTGCATTCTGCACAAGAAAGGCGCCCGCGAGACTTCCGCTCAAGCACCCTTGCTGTATACTTTCAATGTAGGATGCACGCCAGTCAATCAATGCAAATAGTTAAAGGGCAGTAGCAAGCCGTGATTACCCATGGGCTGCAGAAAATCCTTCTAGAAATGTGTTGCGTAAGGCTCGAGGCTTGCCAATTTTTCTTTCTTTTTTTTAAATGGTTAAGGGAGAGGAAAAAAATGTTCTCGAGAGAGCGCCATGCGCACAGAAAGCGCGGGAGCAGTCCTTAATGCGTAGCCAGTCGCGGGCCTGGGCTGTGTGCTCGGTAATTGTAACAGGATATTTTCTGTAACAAAGCAGCTTGCCGTGTTGGCCCCTGACTATGTGCTGATTGCGCCCACCAGCCTGATTAAGTGAGAGCAAGTTCTCCCTGGAGTGAGTTGCAGACACTGACACTGAGCTGCTGTGGCAGATTACTTTAAAGACTTTCCTTGCCGCCGTTTCCTCGCATTGGATCTTGTATTAGATTCACAGAAGCAGTTTTCCTACAGCACAAGGGATGCAATTAAAGCAGAGGGGGGTAACAAAGGTCCCTGAATCCCTTAGGGCGCAGGAAGCTTGCGCCCTTCAGAGTCTCCAACCATCTCCCCCATTTAACCTAAAGCCTATGAGATATTGAAAACTCAGGGCCCCTTATCATATTCTGCAAATGGGCTCTATCATTTTGCGCTACGCCACTGAATTAAAGCAGCATTTGGGACAATCCAAATTGAAAATGGCTGCTTCCATTTTACCAGCCTGCATCCTTCTCTCATTCGGTCATACACAAGGCCCTGTTTTTTAAAAGACTTTGAAGGTACCAATTTAATGCCATATATTTACAATTTTTTTTCAGTTGGCGCTCCTCAATTTTCCATGGCTAGCTACTTCTGTATTTAAAATTAGTATTCTGTTTTGATTCTTTTTCTGGGGTTGACTCTTCACATTTTTGCAGCGATAAGGTCCATTTACAAAATGGTCACAAGCACTGCAACTGTACCCTGAGGCTGATTTCAGAATGTTTTGAGCGGGGTATCACGGGACGCCTAGATGGGAGACTTCATGCAGTTTTACGATTGCTACCAACTTTTTAATGGGTGATTATGAACTTTAATCAAAGTAGAACGCAGTCGTGACTTACCCCTAATCTATAGTATTGATGAACCTTCTCATTAAAGAAGGCTTCATCGTGTGGCAGGGGAGTCAATACATTATTTTTTGCCGGGTTCACGATATCATAGTTTTTGTAACAAGCAGGTCAACAAATCATATTGTCGTCACTATTTTTAGTAGTCAGTGTGATTTTGAAGATTTCAAAAACTCAAACTACTTATTTCCCCTTGATAAAGCAAACAAATCCAGCAGGTCTAGTCTTCCTTCTTCTGTTTCGGTTTGGTCTCATAGCTGAGTTATTGTTTGCTTTCAAGGACTCATTAGACAAATGTATGTTCACAACAGAGCATGGTGAAAGCTTCACTAAGACCCTGTCAAATATTAATCGAGGATAAAGATCACAGAAGCACATCCTTGGGGAGGTTACAAAACTTGGAGCAATGGTACTGAGGCACAGGCGTGTGTTCTGGGGTATCTCCAAGCTTTCCCTTAATATCTCAGGGAGCTCCAGCCTATTGCCACTGCGGCTTCTCCTGTGCTCCCCTCCCTACCACATCTAGGGTGCCCTCACATGAGGAATATTTGGATGTAGTTTGACTTGGGTCATTGCCACCACATGCTATTGCAGCAGTCGACACCAAGCACTGATATGTGTCCATTCCTCTTCTAACGCCCCCTATTAGCATAATGGCAAGTTATCTGTCTCCAAGACTCCATCTGATCTGAAGATATGGATTGGGACGCAGTCTTTGTCTCTCTGAATATTTATAGTCACACACACATCTTTCGGCTCCAAAACAAATTCAATATATTCTTAAGCTGTCCTGTCTTTCATTGGCAGTACAAAAACCCCGCAGGGGCATGTGGGCGATCCTGGACAAATTCCTAGACACATATGACCCGCCTTAAACACCACTAACAAAATGATAACAAGCTGCTCGTAACTTTCCACCTCCGGACCAGGTCAATACCGAGTTGAAAGCAAACTTGTATTCTAGCTCCTTTTCTCTCTACCCCATCTCCTACCCCTTCCCCTTTCACGCTTTCCCCTTCTCTCTCTGCGATCAGTGGATAGGGGGACAGTCAAACATGTATAATCGGTAACTGTGCCACCACTAAATAAGCCAGTTTGGGCTGTAACCCTGTAAGGACAAAGCGATGACAATTATATGTTACATGTCTGTATTTAGTGTAGAAAAAAATATATATATTGGAAAGAAAAAAAAGTTACTATGGACTTAAGGTTGTAAATGTATTGAGAACAAATAACAAGCATTGGAAATGCAATAGGTCTCGCAATAGAATAGTTAGACATTTTTCGTTTTGCAAATGGAAGAGTGGTGTTGCATGGATGAGTGGCGTTGCGTGGATGAGTGGCGTTGCGTGGATGAGTGGCGTGTGTGAGTGGCGTTGCGTGTGTGAGTGGCATTGCGTGTGTGAGTGGCGTTGCGTGTGTGAGTGGCATTGCGTGTGTGAGTGGCGTTGCGTGTGTGAGTGGCGTTGCGTGTGTGAGTGGCGTTGCGTGTGTGAGTGGCGTTGCGTGGATGAGTGGGGTTGGAATGCAATAAGTATCGCATTAGAAAAGTTGTAGTTATTGTTCTTGGAAATGACATAATTTATTTATTTTTGCGATGTTAAAATTGCTGTATTGATGGCTTTGTCATTTAGTGAGAGTGAGGGTGAGTGAGGTGTTGAGGGTGAGGGGTTGAGGGTGAGTGAGGGGGGGGCTGAGGGGATGAGGGTGAGTGAGGGTGAGTAGTTGAGGGAGGGTGAGGGTGAGTGAGGGTGAGGGTGAGTGAGGGTGAGGGGTTGAGGGTGAGTGAGGGTGAGGGTGAGTGAGGGTGAGTGAGGGTGAGTGAGGGTGAGGGTGAGTGAGGGTGAGGGGTTGAGGGTGAGTGAGGGTGAGGGTGATTGAGGGTGAGGGGTTGAGGGTGAGTGAGGGTGAGGGTGAGTGAGGATGAGGGTGATTGAGGGCGAGTGAGGGTGAGGGGTTGAGGGTGAGTGAGGGTGATTGAGGGCGAGTGAGGGTGAGGGTGAGGGGTTGAGGGTGAGTGAGGGTGACTGAGGGTGAGTGAGAGTGAGTGAGGTGTTGAGGGTGAGGGTGAGTGAGGGTGAGGGTGAGTGAGGGTGAGGGGTTGATGGTGAGTGAGGCTGAGGGTGAGTGAGGGTGAGTGAGGGTGAGGGTGAGTGAGGGTGAGGGTGATTGAGGGTGAGTGAGGGTGAGGGTGGGTGAGGGTGAGTGAGGGTGAGTGAGGGTGAGGGTGAGGGTGAGTGAGGGTGAGTGAGGGTGAGTGAGGGTGAGTGAGGGTGAGTGAGGGTGAGTGAGGGTGAGGGTGATTGAGGGTGAGTGAGGGTGAGTGAGGGTGAGTGAGGGTGAGGGTGATTGAGGGTGAGTGAGGGTGAGGGTGAGTGAGAGTGAGGGTGAGTGAGGGTGAGTGAGGGCGAGGGTGAGTGAGGGTGAGTGAGGGTGAGTGAGGGTGAGTGAGGGTGAGGGGTTGAGGGTAAGTGAGGGTGAGTGAGAGTGAGGGTGAGTGAGGGGTTGAGGGTGAACGGTTGAGGGTGAGTGAGGGTGAGGGTGAGGTGTTGAGGGTGAGTGAGTGTGAGGGGTTGAGGGTGAGTGAGGGTGAGGGTGAGTGAGGGTGAGGGGTTGAGGGTGAGTGAGTGTGAGGGTGAGTGAGGGTGAGGCTGAGGAGTTGAGGGTGAGTGAGGGTGAGTGAGAGTGAGGGTGAGTGAGGGGTTGAGGGTGAACGGTTGAGGGTGAGTGAGGGTGAGGGTGAGGTGTTGAGGTTGAGTGAGGGTGAGGGGTTGAGAGTGAGTGAGGGTGAGGCATTGAAGGTGAGTGAGGGTGAGGGTGAGTGTGGGTGAGGGTGAGTGAGGGTGAGTGAGGGTGAGTGAGAGTGAGGGTGAGTGAGGGTGAGTGAGGGTGAGTGAGGGTGAGGGGTTGAGGGTGAGTGAGGGTGAGGGTGAGTGAGGGTGAGGGGTTGAGGGTGAGTGAGGGTGAGGGTGAGTCAGGGTGAGGGTGAGTGAGGGTGAGTGAGGGTGAGGGTGAGTGAGGGTGGGTGAGGGTGAGTGAGGGTGAGTGAGGGTGAGTGAGGGTGAGTGAGGGTGAGGGGTTGAGGGTGGGTGAGGGTGAGTGAGGGTGAGGGGTTGATGGTGAGTGAGGCTGAGGGTGAGTGAGGGTGAGTGAGGGTGAGTGAGGGTGAGTGAGGGTGAGTGAGGGTGAGGGTGAGTGAGGGTGAGTGAGGGTGAGTGAGGGTGAGTGAGGGTGAGTGAGGGTGAGGGTGAGTGAGGGTGAGGGTGAGTGAGGGTGAGTGAGGGTGAGTGAGGGTGAGTGAGGGTGAGTGAGGGTGAGTGAGGGTGAGGGTGAGTGAGGGTGAGTGAGGGTGAGTGAGGGTGAGGGTGAGTGAGGGTGGGTGAGGGTGAGTGAGGGTGAGTGAGGGTGAGTGAGGGTGAGTGAGGGTGAGGGTGAGTGAGGGTGGGTGAGGGTGAGTGAGGGTGAGTGAGGGTGAGTGAGGGTGAGTGAGGGGGAGTGAGGGTGAGTGAGGGTGAGGGGTTGAGGGTGGGTGAGGGTGAGTGAGGGTGAGGGGTTGATGGTGAGTGAGGCTGAGGGTGAGTGAGGGTGAGTGAGGGTGAGTGAGGGTGAGTGAGGGTGAGGGTGAGTGAGGGTGAGTGAGGGTGAGTGAGGGTGAGTGAGGGTGAGGGTGAGTGAGGGTGAGGGTGAGTGAGGGTGAGTGAGGGTGAGGGTGAGTGAGGGTGAGTGAGGGTGAGTGAGGGTGAGTGAGGGTGAGGGTGAGTGAGGGTGAGTGAGGGTGAGTGAGGGTGAGGGTGAGTGAGGGTGAGTGAGGGTGAGGGTGGGTGTTGTGCATACAAAGAAGAATGGTCGGGCTGGAAAGATGATTGACTTTGTACATAAGTCAACCATATTCTCAGAACTATTACAGGGAAGTCGTTGAGCATACGGGAAGGCGACTTGCAACATAAAGAGAGCAGCACGTGAATAGTTCTTCAGGTATGATTGTGGGGGTGAAAAAAAGGAGAAAGGGCAAGCTCACAGTGTGTGGTCAATAGTGCGTAAGATGGAGAGTACATGGGTGGAAAGGACAGGTACGATTGAAAATTGGGTTTCCCTCATTAAAGAAAACACAAATTGATTATTACCACGGCCCATTTGATAGAGTTGCTGTATCAATAAACCAGTGTTTATTTACCTAAAAAAGAGTTTAGAGATCCCTTTTTATGTTCTTATAACAAAACATGCACACCATGCGTTTCTTTGAATCTGTAGTAGAGCAACCCCAGTGGAAAGAAATCGAAATCAAAAAGATTTGGATGATATGCAGTCTTGCAGCAGAAGTGGAAAATATATTTATAACTTTATTTACAGGAATGGATTAGTGCTGAACGGGGACGATGGGTGAAGCTGATCACATTTTCACGGTATGTTAGCAAAAGGTATTTTGAAAGCCAAGGGAAAAAAAACGTGGTACAAAACGATGTAAATCAGAGAAGAAAGAAAAAAGGCATCTGAGGGCTTACATTGTAGCGAATCAAGACAAGCGGCACAACAGTACGACAAACAGGAGATGGTGACTAAAGTTTCAACCATGAGGTTGGAAGGCAGTGAAGTGAAATGTGAGGAGGCACTCCGATTACCTCTTCAAATTGTAAAACAGACGGAGGGCATTGCTGTGGGGAGGGGGTGTAGGAGAAATGCGACACGGCGTAGGGGAGGGTGAGTGAGGGTGAGTGAGGGTGAGTGAGGGTGAGGGTGATTGAGGGTGAGTGAGGGTGAGGGTGAGTGAGAGTGAGGGTGAGTGAGGGTGAGTGAGGGCGAGGGTGAGTGAGGGTGAGTGAGGGTGAGTGAGGGTGAGGGGTTGAGGGTAAGTGAGGGTGAGTGAGAGTGAGGGTGAGTGAGGGGTTGAGGGTGAACGGTTGAGGGTGAGTGAGGGTGAGGGTGAGGTGTTGAGGGTGAGTGAGTGTGAGGGGTTGAGGGTGAGTGAGGGTGAGGGTGAGTGAGGGTGAGGGGTTGAGGGTGAGTGAGTGTGAGGGTGAGTGAGGGTGAGGCTGAGGAGTTGAGGGTGAGTGAGGGTGAGTGAGAGTGAGGGTGAGTGAGGGGTTGAGGGTGAACGGTTGAGGGTGAGTGAGGGTGAGGGTGAGGTGTTGAGGTTGAGTGAGGGTGAGGGGTTGAGAGTGAGTGAGGGTGAGGCATTGAAGGTGAGTGAGGGTGAGGGTGAGTGTGGGTGAGGGTGAGTGAGGGTGAGTGAGGGTGAGTGAGAGTGAGGGTGAGTGAGGGTGAGTGAGGGTGAGGGGTTGAGGGTGAGTGAGGGTGAGGGTGAGTGAGGGTGAGGGGTTGAGGGTGAGTGAGGGTGAGGGTGAGTCAGGGTGAGGGTGAGTGAGGGTGAGTGAGGGTGAGGGTGAGTGAGGGTGGGTGAGGGTGAGTGAGGGTGAGTGAGGGTGAGTGAGGGTGAGTGAGGGGGAGTGAGGGTGAGTGAGGGTGAGGGGTTGAGGGTGGGTGAGGGTGAGTGAGGGTGAGGGGTTGATGGTGAGTGAGGCTGAGGGTGAGTGAGGGTGAGTGAGGGTGAGTGAGGGTGAGTGAGGGTGAGGGTGAGTGAGGGTGAGTGAGGGTGAGTGAGGGTGAGTGAGGGTGAGGGTGAGTGAGGGTGAGGGTGAGTGAGGGTGAGTGAGGGTGAGGGTGAGTGAGGGTGAGTGAGGGTGAGTGAGGGTGAGTGAGGGTGAGTGAGGGTGAGGGTGAGTGAGGGTGAGTGAGGGTGAGTGAGGGTGAGGGTGAGTGAGGGTGAGTGAGGGTGAGGGTGGGTGTTGTGCATACAAAGAAGAATGGTCGGGCTGGAAAGATGATTGACTTTGTACATAAGTCAACCATATTCTCAGAACTATTACAGGGAAGTCGTTGAGCATACGGGAAGGCGACTTGCAACATAAAGAGAGCAGCACGTGAATAGTTCTTCAGGTATGATTGTGGGGGTGAAAAAAAGGAGAAAGGGCAAGCTCACAGTGTGTGGTCAATAGTGCGTAAGATGGAGAGTACATGGGTGGAAAGGACAGGTACGATTGAAAATTGGGTTTCCCTCATTAAAGAAAACACAAATTGATTATTACCACGGCCCATTTGATAGAGTTGCTGTATCAATAAACCAGTGTTTATTTACCTAAAAAAGAGTTTAGAGATCCCTTTTTATGTTCTTATAACAAAACATGCACACCATGCGTTTCTTTGAATCTGTAGTAGAGCAACCCCAGTGGAAAGAAATCGAAATCAAAAAGATTTGGATGACATGCAGTCTTGCAGCAGAAGTGGAAAATATATTTATAACTTTATTTACAGGAATGGATTAGTGCTGAACGGGGACGATGGGTGAAGCTGATCACATTTTCACGGTATGTTAGCAAAAGGTATTTTGAAAGCCAAGGGAAAAAAAACGTGGTACAAAACGATGTAAATCAGAGAAGAAAGAAAAAAGGCATCTGAGGGCTTACATTGTAGCGAATCAAGACAAGCGGCACAACAGTACGACAAACAGGAGATGGTGACTAAAGTTTCAACCATGAGGTTGGAAGGCAGTGAAGTGAAATGTGAGGAGGCACTCCGATTACCTCTTCAAATTGTAAAACAGACGGAGGGCATTGCTGTGGGGAGGGGGTGTAGGAGAAATGCGACACGGCGTAGGGGAGGGGGCGGAGCGGGGAGAGCGGCATGTGGGTGTGAAGAAGCCGGGGCCTTTGAAGTGAAGCTAAGCTTCACTTCAAAAGGTGTCGGAGGAATGCGGCTGAGGGAACAGACGGCGATTGCGGCTGAGGGAACTGATGTGCACGCGCTTTTAAGCTCAATGCACATGCGCATTGAGCTTAAAAGTCACGGGCACTGCAAGGAATCGCCACGATTCCTTGCTTGTTAGTTAAAGGTTGTTTAAGCCGCAATAGGCTCGCAAGCTCGATGCGCATGCGCATCGACAGGCGAGACCTAAAAACTATTGTCTATAGTCCTTTCTCCATGCCCCTACACCCTAATGGTGAAGCAACAGTGGTGAAGTATCGAAAGCAGGAAGTAGAAATAGAGATGAAGTAAAAATATGGGTGAGGTAGGAAAAGACAAAATATATAAAGACAAAGGAAACTTAGTCTGATAGAATGACACAGGGAGGTAGGAAGAGGGAGGTAGAGAAATAGGTAAGGTTTTAGAATGAGGTAGAGTCGTAAGGAAAGCAAGAGATAAAAGGAAATGTAGACAGAGGTTTTGGAGCCGGGGACATTGAGGCTGAGGAAGGGAAAGAGAAGTAACGTAGAGAGGTGGGTTAGTGAGGCAGAGAGAGGTAAGGACAGACAGAGAGGTAAGACAGTGAGAGAAGCTTAAAAGAAGTATAGAGAGATGCAAGGAAGAGAGAGCAGCAAAGAAGGGGGATGGTTAAAATGAGGAACGGTATAGATAAACCAGGTAAAAATAGTAATGAACAAAGAATAAGGTAGAGAGAAAATTGGGTGAAGGTTAGAAAGAGAGATAAGGTGTTGAGTGAATATAATTGAAGGAGAGAAGAATGTTGATGTATTGGTAGAAAGACAAGGTGAGGTAAAAGAGGAGGTAAAGACAGAGCACGATTCACAAAGGTAAAGTTAGACCAAATCACAAAGGTAAGTTACTACTAGTAACCTTACTACGAGTAAAGTTACTAGTAGTGAAGTTAGTTACTACTAATACATTTACTAGTACTAAAATTATTAGTAGTAACTTTCCTTTGTAAATATTGAAAAGTAGTAAAGTTAGACTTTTGGTCTAAGTTAGGCTTTTGGCCTAAGTTAGACTTTTGGCCTAATTCTACCTTTGTGAATCGGGCCCAGAGATTTGAACGCCAATTCTACGTGTGAGTAATAATCTTCACTCATTGTTAGATGGCAGTAACCTGCACTGCTCTCCCTCGGAAAGCATAGCTTCTTGCTTCTTTCAGATTTACCTGCCAACTAACTCTCCTCGGCTAGCAGCACTCACGTCTCTTTTCATGGTCCAAGCTCCACTGAACTGAGATCATTGTGTGCCACCTTATCTGGAAATGACCACTGCCTAGCATCTCACAGCCTTGGCGAAAACATCCTCTACATCATTCCTTTCGCTCAGCATCTCATTAGCATAAAATTGACATAAAACATTGCCTTGCCTTCACTTACAGGTACCTTTTTGCTTTTTCAAAGACTTCTTGTGTCAGATTGATTTAATACGAGTTACCTGTGTTTACGGAGCGCAGTGGACTAATTTATCTTGTGAAGTAATTAAACAGAAAGCATTATCTTCAGTTTTTAAGTGAGATTCATCCAGTTACTAAATAGCTCAATATGTAACCAAGAAACCAAGTAGCAGATTTATCAAAAAGTCATCCAACGCAATGCAGCAAGACAACTTGATGCGTCGCATTGCGTGTCAGGGAGAGAGGAGAAATGCTCCATGTCAACTGAAATATGACGCATTCCTGCTCTCTCCCTGCTCTGGTGCACTGAGTGTTGCCGAGCACCAACACAGGCATCTTTACGCCATGGTGCAAGGGTGCCTGAGTTACAAGCAGGATTGTTTTATGCAGGAAGGGATACCTTCCTTCACAAAAACAATCCTTTGAGGCATTTCCCTCTTTCTACGTGTGTTGCAGAATGCAACACACATAGAAAGAGGAAATAATGAGGAGAAATACGTATATTTCTCCTCGTATGCCTCTGTTGGGAAGGCACATCATTTTGATGCAATCCCACAATAACTAATCTGGGATTGTGTCAAAATCCATAGGTGGGTGCATGGGAGGGCCTATGCTCCACCCACTGGACGCCTTCCCACCAATTTGTGCTGCCTTGCCTTACTCTGGATTCACAAAGCCACGCAGAGCCACCCAAGGTGGCTTTGCCTGGCTTATTAAATCTCACTAAAGGGCTTGCGTTGACTTGCGTCACCTTGCGTGACTTAAGGAAAATGCAAGCTCTTTGTAATTCAGGGCACAGACCATAAAACTTAGCATTCCCACTTGACCAAAGTGTCTTATCCTTGGAAACTCAATGTACTCCAACATACCTCATTTTCCTTCATCATCAAATTTGAGAGCAACTTAAAGCAATTCAGTTCATGGTATGCATCATGAAAAACGTGATTCAGGTATGATTTAATAAGGAATATTGGTGCTTATCTACAATTATAATATTGACTATATATACAGTTAAGAGGACACACTGACTTGTTTATTGGTTGACTCATCACATTGTGATATGTCCATGGGTAGGGTTTCTTTCATGCTTCTAGTTTCATGTTTGGAAACTATTACATTTAATAATGGTCACTTACAGCCAGATTCATCAAGCCGAAATCGGCTCGCAAAGGGCCAGATTCTGAGAATCTGGCCCTTTGCGAGCGCTATTTTTGCATTTGGGATTCATCATCCCAAATGCAAAAATCGCAATTTTAGAAATCACTAAATTGCGAATAATTGCATTTAAGGAATCTCAATTTGAGATTCCTTAAATGCAATTCGTGAACCATTTTAAAATTGCGAATTCGCAATCTGGGGCCGCTATTTACTGCGAAGTCTAACTACGTGGTAAATAGCAAAAACTTTGAAAAATGCACTTCAGAGCATTTTTCTAAGTTGTATGTTACACACACACATGTCCTTTGGATATGTGTGTGCGCAACACCAGTGTACCTTACCATTTCAGGGGTGCTACAGGGTGTCCTTTGGACACCCTGGCACCCTTGAAATCGCTTCCTTATTTACGATTCGCTAATTGCGAATCGCAAATAAGGAATGACTCCCCATTCATTCCTATGGGCCTTTGGCCTATAGTAATGAATGGGAAAGCCATTCCTTATTTGCGATTAGCAATTACCGAATCGCAAATAAGGAAGCAGTAGAAATCGCAAAAAATATTGCGATTTCTACATGCATCCCGTTTTGCGAGTCTTTAATAGCGATTCCTTAATAATCGCTACTAAGGACTCGCAAAACGGGACTTTGATGAATCTGGGGGTAAATGCATTGATATCACATTGCAGTAAACTGAAATACATATGTGAAAGAATAAAAAAAATTGAATTTATTATATTTCCACATGTCATTTGTTAATTGATTTATATGTCTAATATTTGGTCAGTTTGACTCATGGCCAGCCCAGATCCCGTCTTGGTTTTCTCTAGAGCTTAGCTGGTGGAGAAGATCAAAGAGCACAATACAACAGGCCCTCACTGCCCTCACCCAGGGCATACTGCAACCCAGACAGATCCTGTAGATTGCACAGCAGCTCAGGTGATCTCTGTGCCATCCTGTCACCTGAAGGGGGCAATGGGTAACACACCACATGCTGCCATACACGATAGACCATGAATTATTAATTCAAATATTGTTTAATATTGAAACAAAATGGTCAAAGCATAATGGAATAAAATTGCAGACCTTAGGAAATAGTGATTTCAGTAAAAAAAAGTTAAGCACTGAATGCGTGGGCCCAGATGTTCCTTAGAAAGAGCTGTCTGAATTTCAGAAATTCAATCTAAGTATGCTTATATTTCTATTGACATTGTGGAAGGCAGAGTTTATTGCTGCAAAAACATTTGAATGGCTGCATTTTCCTATAACATAACATAACACAAGATATAACATAACATACTTAATACATGCCATAACATAACATGACATCACATGGAATCTGTGCTGTGAAAAGCTCTTTTCAGATCTCACCTAGAGACAGATGTTGCCAAATGACTCATTGAGACTATACCAAAAATTCGAGTGGGTTTTGGGCCCACTCATTGGCTACCATTGATTGCCTTTTTTTCACCCTTATTTGCCTGTTTCATGCGCACAAGCGTGTTGATGCATGCACGCATAAATGTCATCATTCTTGGTCACCACCACATGACACAAACACGCAGTCATGTCATCACAATCTTTTTTCTTACTTTAAAAAAGATGTTGTTGCTGATGCTGTAAAGCATCGTCAAAAAGCATTGGCAAAGCCAATAGTAGGAAAGGTGAGACCTGTTGACTTTGTCAATTGATGTTATTTTAGATGTTTCTTTAAGAGGACATCCTAGCTTATTGTTTGTAACTTGTGTAACTCGCAAATGGCCTGAACTTATACAATCGTTCCCTAAGGGGCATATTTATGTAGGGATTGTGTCGCTTTTGTATGGGGCAACGTATTGCATGTGCAACACAACACTAAAATGCAATTTATCAATCAATCAATCAATCAATCATAACACTTGTATAGCGCACTACTCACCCGGGAGGGTCTTAAGGCGCTTGGGGGAGGGGGGTTGCTACTGCTCGAACAGCCAGGTCTTGAGTTGTCTCCTGAAGGCGAGATGGTCCTGGGTCAGCCAAAGGTGGATGGGGAGGGAGTTCCATGTCTTGGCAGCCAGGTAGGAGAAGGATCTTCCTCCGGCGGTGGCTCTCCGGATACGTGGTACGGCGGCGAGGGCGAGGCTGGTGGACCGTAGCTGGCGGGTGGGCGTGTAGAAGGTCAGGCGGTCGTTGAGGTACTTGGGGCCCAGGTCGTGGAGAGACTTGTGTGCGTGGGTGAGGAGCCGGAACGTGATCCTCTTGTTGACGGGGAGCCAGTGCAGGTCTTTCAGGTGGCCGGAGATGTGGCTGCGTCGGGGGATATCCAGGATGAGTCGGGCGGATGCGTTCTGGATGCGTTGGATTTTTTTCTGTAGCTTGGCTGTGGTTCCGGCGTAGAGGGTGTTTCCGTAGTCCAGTCGGCTGGTGACGAGGGCCTGGGTGACCGTTTTCCTGGTTTCGGTCGGGATCCATTGGGAGATCTTTTGGAGCATACGCAGGGTGTTGAAGCACGATGAGGAGACGGCGTTGACTTGTCTGGTCATCGAGAGGGAAGAGTCCAGGATGAAGCCCAGGTTGCGTGCATGGTCGGTTGGCTTGGGTGCGGTGCCCAGGGCGGGGGGCCACCAGGAGTCGTCCCAGGCGGAGGGCGATGGTCCCAGGATGAGGACTTCCGTCTTGTCTGAGTTCAGTTTCAGGCGGCTGTTCTTCAACCACTCGGCGACGTCTTTCATCCCTTCGTGTAGGCAGGTTCTGGCGGTGTCGGGGTCTCTGGTGAGGGAGAGGATCAGCTGGGTGTCGTCGGCGTAGGAGATGATGTTGAGGTTGTGTTGGCGTGCGATGGCTGCAAGAGGTCTCATGTAGATGTTGAAGAGGGTGGGGCTGAGTGAAGATCCTTGCGGAACGCCGCAGATGACATCGGTAGCCGCGGATCGAAACGGGGGGAGGCGGACTCTCTCTGTTCTTCCGGCGAGGAACGAGGTGATCCACTCCAGTGCCTTCTCTTGGATGCCGATGTTGCTGAGGCGTTGAACTAGGGTGCGGTGGCAGACAGTGTCGAACGCTGCGGAGAGGTCCAGGAGGATGAGGGCAGCAGTTTCCCCGTTGTCGAGCAGGGCTCGGATGTCGTTGGTGGCTGCGATGAGGGCGGTCTCGGTGCTGTGGTTGGCTCTGAAACCGGACTGCGAGGGGTCGAGGGATCCGTTCGTCTCGAGGAAGGCGGCCAGCTGTCTGTTGACGATCTTCTCGATGACTTTGGCAGGAAAAGGGAGGAGCGAGATGGGGCGGAAGTTTTTGAGGTCGGTGGGGTCCGCTGTTGGTTTCTTCAGTAGGGCGCTGAGCTCGGCGTGCTTCCAGCTCTCCGGGAAGGTGGCGGTGTCGAAGGAGGTGTTGATGATGCTCCGGAGTTGGGGTGCGATGGTGGAGTCGGCCTTGTTGAAGATGTGGTGTGGGCAGGGGTCGGTCGGTGATCCGGAGTGGATGGTGTTCATCGTACGGGCTGTGTCCTCGGTGGTCACCATGGTCCAGGTGCGGAGGGTGGTGGTGGGGGGCGTTGGTTCGACGGTGGGGTGCGTGGATGGTGCGCTGAAGCTGTTGTGGATGTCGGCGATCTTGTGGTGGAAGAACGAGGCGAGAGAGTCGCAGAGGTCTTGTGACGGAGTGATGTCGTTGTTGCCGGTGCTGGGGCTGGAGAACGATGCTGAAGAGTTCCTTGCTGTCGTGGGCGTTGTTGTCCAATCGTTCCTTCAGGGATTTCTTCTTGGTGGTGCGGATAAGCTGGTGGTGCTTGCGGGTGGCGTGTTTGAGGACGGTCATGTTGTCGGTGGTCCGGTCGAGGAGCCAGGCTTTCTCGAGGGTGCAGCAGGTCTTCTTGGAGTCCTTGAGTTCGTCGGTAAACCAGGATGCCTTCTTGCTTCTGGGCCTGCTGGGAGGGTTCTTCAGTGGTGCGAAGTCGTCGGCGCAGGCGGCCAGCCACTGCGTGAGGTTGCGGGCTGCTTCGTTGGGGTCCGTTGTGCTGGCGGGAGGGTTCTGGCTGAGGGAGGTGGTGAGCTGCTCGGTGGTGATCTTACTCCAGCTTCTGTGGGGAACCTGGAGCGGGTGGTGGTGGGTCGTGGTTCTTCTGAAGCTGAAGTGGACGCAGCTGTGGTCGGTCCAGTGGAGTCCGGTGGAGTGGCTGAAGGTGATGTGCTTGCTGGATGAGAAGACGGGGTCAAGCGTGTGGCCGGCGTAGTGGGTGGGGGTGTTGACCAGTTGCTTGAGTCCGAGGTTGGCGAGTTTGTCCAGTAGGGCGGCGGTGTTGCGGTCCTTGTTGTTCTCCAGGTAGAAGTTGAGGTCTCCAAGGAGGATGTAGTCAGCGGAGGGGAGGGCGTGCGGGCTGATGAAGTCCGTGATGTCTTCGCTGAATTGTGTGCGTGGTCCCGGGGGTCTGTAGACGAGGGTGCCTCTGAGGGTCGTCTTTGGGTCGGTGTGAATCTGGAAGTGGAGATGCTCGGCTGCAGCGAAGGTGTCGTTGGAGTCGGTCGTGATGCGGATGGTGTTCCTGTGGACGATGGCGATGCCTCCTCCGGTCTGATTGAAGCGGTCCCTCCTGATGATCTTGTACCCGTCCGAGATGGCGATGGCGATGTCGGGGGCTGAGGAGACGTTCATCCAGGTTTCCGTGAGGAAGGCGACGTCTGGTGATGTTGCGTCGAGGAGGTTCCAGAGTTCCACGGCGTGTCTGTGGACGGAGCGGGTGTTGAGCAGGATGCACTTGAGGTGGTTGCTGCTGGTGCTTGGCTTGGCGGGTGCGGTGCAGGTTCGGAGGCAGGTGAATTTGCAGGCTTTGCAGGTGAGGGGTCTGTGGATGCGTCTCGGGGTGGCTCGGCTGCAGGCGGGGTTCCGGCCGGCATTGAGTGCGTTGAGGGCGGCGGCGTCGTAGGTCCGTCGGGTCGTCTTGCATCGGTGGGGGCCAGGGGTCCTGGCGCTGGGTGCGGTCCAGGCGCGGACGGGCGCAGACGGGCTTGCCTTTGGCGCGCCTTCGGCGCACAATCGGCGCGCCCGCTGCACGTCAACGCTGCGCGTACGAGGGGGGCGACATAAGAAGGAGCCGGGAGGGAGGAGCAGCTGGGTGGCGGGAGCGGGGCGGCGAATGGGAAGGAGGGGGGCGGGGCCGCCAGGTGGCAGTGGCGGGAAGGAGGGCAGCGGGCGGCTCAGCGGCGGCTGGGTCGCCCTGTGGAGAAGCGCGAGGAGGGAAAAAAACGAGGAACACAAGGGAGCAAAATGAAGGTAGCAAGGGCACAGCAGATCGTGGTTAGCAAGGGCACAGCACAAAAACGAGGGCAGCAAAGGGCACAGCAGGGGAAAAAACGAGGAAAACGAGGGAGCAAAATGAAGGAGGCAAGGGCACAGCAGAACGTATGCATGGCCCTGAGTGGGTTCATAGATCCAGAGTAACTCAACTCAGCGCAAACCACTGCATTGTCTTACTCTGTCCCAGGGAGGCATTCCATGGCAGTTGCGTGGGTGTTCCCAAGCATGCCATGGATTTTAACACATTCCCAAATTTACCATTACTGGTAGACCTGGAAATATGCCAAAATGTTACGCCTTCCCGGGAGATGTGTAACAAGGAGAAATATCTTTAATTCTCCTCGTTACTTCCTCTTTCTATGTTCGCTGCATTTTGTAGCATACATAGCTAGAGGAAAACTGCCTCAGGTGATATTTGGCACCCTTGAACCATGTGCAAGGGTGCCTGCATTGGCGCTAGGCAGCCCATTGTGCACCAGAGCTGGAAAAAGGCTGGAGTGCGCCGTATTGCGAACAATGTGTTGCATTCCTGCCCTTTACGTGTTGCGAGGCACAGAAAGGTGACTTGCAACGCTGCATCACTTTTTGATAAATTTGTCCCTATGTGTATTTTCAAAAATCTGAACTTGTTTTACTCTTTACTCCTTTAGTGGTGCGCCCACCGTACACTTTATGCAATAGCATCAGTTTGAGTTTGCACAAACCACTTAGGTGTTTTACCGGTGTCTTAATGCTGTTTGTTTACTTTATTTTCAAAGGGCTCTGAGGGCCTGCCCTTGGCAGGGAGCGTACATTTGGGTGGAGCCTTGGAGAGAACGTAAAACTGGAAGCACTGGGGTTATCCACAGAATCATCTTGTCATGTGGAGGGAGCTACCAGCATACTCCAGGGCTCCCAGGGTTTGGTCTGAGACTGAAGGTTTTTGTCCATTCTCAAGGTCAAGGCAACCCACTTTGCTGCTTCTTCGCCGGTCTGTAAACCAGCTGGAACGTGTTCATAATAACCATTGTGCATTTAGAATGTCATACATTACAGTTATGCAAAAAGGATGATGAGGATTGTGGGCATTTCTTGTTCGTGTGAGTTTAGGGCAAGAAACACATCAAAGTCCCTCTGTGGCCTTATGATGTGCGAAGGAAACCACAGAAGTGCGTGAAAGAGGCCCAGAGAGCTCTAGGGGGGGGCATAATAATAGCAGGCTGTGTGATACGCAAATGCCACTATGAAAGAGAAATGTGTTTGGATGAAAGGAGGAAACAGATTAAAGTGCTCCTGAACAGGAATTTTAGATTCATCACATGTTCCAGATGAGTTGACTCTGGTGCTGCAGCTGATCCCTGTCTCAAAGGCACCACAGGACCCCTCATTACCAGTTTGTCAGAGTAGGGAATGGCATTTACCAACCACACAAGATAAACCCATTACCCAGGGTGAGGAATTTACCACATGTGGTAAATACGAGGAATTTAAGTTTGTGACACACTCCAGCAATGCGTCACTTTTGCGCTTACAGATACGTCAGAAATACTGACGTATCTGTAACTCCTTGCGACATGATGCGCCATACATTAAATATGACGCATCATTGGGGTCGCAAGGAGTGCGCAGTGAAACTTGACGCATCGTTTTTTTCACGCAGCGATGCGTCACTTTTCATAAATGAGGCCCCTCCTTTTTCCGACTTTTGAGCGGGAAAATGAGGCATAACATGCGGTATTTTTTTTGTAACAGACCAACGTCTTCATGTTTTGGCTTATTTTTTTGGCCTATGCCACCGATATATTTCTGCAGGTTTTACTTGCCGAATTTTGTTAGACAAAAACTGCAAGGGTCGAAGGGTGTGATAATTATCCCCTGTATAAACACGTTTGCACAGGGATCGGAATTCAGCCTCGAACTCGTAATGAGGGCCTTATGCTCACATTTAACTTGGTCTATTTAGGTACAATTGTAAAGGCCCCTGTGCGCAGTACAAGATTTAATTGCATCACGAGTGCCCACACAAACTTTAGTAAATGTGGACGATTATTTTGCTAATTTTGTCACTATCACATCTGGGGATCACCAAGCAACAGGTAAAAATAACTAATGTACATTTTTTAGAGCCTATAGGACTTGAAGACGTTCGTGTTGCCAAAACTCTACCTGTGTTTACTTTGGAGAACTGACCTGTGGAACCTGAAGCTCTGTGTAGGGAAAGCAGTGGGTTGAAGTCACAGTTCACGGCTCATATTAGGGACAAAATACAGCTAAATTGGCATGCACGCCTAATCCGTCATTCACAACAACTCAGCAGTTAAAAAGAATGCCAGAAATGCTTGCTTCTGCCAAATAGCATTTTGTTGGTGCTCTGGGAAGTGATTGACATTCATTGAAAAAACCCTAATTTTCCACAGCTCTTTTGTTTCTGAGCACACAGCCAGCCCTTTCAAACAGGTTGAGTTTTGTCCTTTGAACCGACGACCCTTAGTGTTGGTAAACATGTATTGTGGGTGCATTTATGTAGCACTTCATACCGAGGAGGCCTCGAAGCACTTTGTAGAAGTACAGCACGCTGCTCCATTGGGGGCGTGCTTCATTGGAAGGGAGATGGTTCGTTAATTTGTTTATGTGGGAGACTCTTTTGTGCCATGGTTGATGTCGAGAGGTGTGCTCTTATTTTGTAAAGTGACACTATGCCATGTTGAGTGGTGGAGTGAAAACAAGTGAGGGATGGGACAAATACGCGACTGATGTATTGATGTGCTTGATTGGAAAGGCGAGAGAATGCAGTGTGATTTTTACGGGTAATTTTTTGGTGTTGTACCTGACTGGCAGAGGTCACACATATTGTGTTTCTTATCTTAACTTTATTTTTATAGTTTTAAGCAACACGTATATCAGGTGTACAACCGGTGTCAGCATTCTTTAAGAGCATAATCATGTGCACATTAGACATTGAACTTAGCCGAGACAATTCACATGGCATTGACAATCTCGTGAGCACATGGTTAACCGTACATGTCATCTAGTCTGTATCCCCCTCTGAGCCTGTGCAAATGAACTTTACTGTTTTACTCTCTTAACCGACTTGAGACTAACCCTGGGCGTAGTTCGCGAAGTCGTGCTACGCGTAGCTACGCAAAGTGCACTACACACTACGCAAGCTACGTGTAGCTACTCGTGCTACGTAGCACGGTAGGGAAAATGCTGTTTGCACTGATTGCACAGTGCCGGATGCTTGTCCGCACTGTGCAATCATTGTAAACGGCATCTTGTACAGTGCAAGCATCATTTTCTGCCTCTCGAGTAGATTTGTACTCGAGCTGCAGTTTTCTCAACGCAGACTGGTAGTTTCTCATCTCAAGCGGTCGCGAGCATACGCAACCACTCGCAATGAGAAACCTGACCTCCCCGCATTGAGAATCTCGCCCGGAGGTTTATTTTCCACGCTCACGATCGGCAACTTGATGTTGCTGATTGCGAACGAGAAAAAAGTCTCGCCGGGATGTCTTTTTGTTCGCTTGCGGTTGCCAACTTGACGTTGAGGACTGCGAGCAAGCAAAAAATGCCTGCTACGCATTTTTGCACTGTGCTACATGCAATTGCGTAGCGCATAGTTGCGCAAACTATGCGAGCGTATCGTAGTCCTACGCCCAGGGTTACTTGAGACCCCCCACCCAAAAATTAATGGCAGAGTTTCCTCCATGACCTTAGATCCTCGTCTAGTTTATCACCCTTATGGCACGCTTTCATGTGTACCTCCTCAGCTAACGTGTGTTCACGCGCATCTTTCAGCCACGCTGTAATCTCGGGTGCCCGTACTCCCATCCATACTATCGTTATTCTTCGCCACAAAAGCATTATTAGTAACTGTAGGAGCTTATATGCTATTTTACTTTGTCTTCTGGGTTTCCGTATCAGCCCCAGCAAGCAGTGGGAGGTCGTCAGTCTCACCAGACATCTAATATTTGTCCTAACTCTCTCTACCACCTTGGTCCAAAAGAGCTGGACCCCGGGGGCACTCCCAAGCCAGATGCAGGAAATCAGCCCACATATATTGTGTTGATGCAAACATGTAGCTGTGTTTTAGAAAGAGTGGTTGCTTATTGAACTAGCTTCTACATGTAGAGTAGAAGCAGTGACCAGGAGAGGAGAAGAGGGTGTAACCAGGTGTCAATTAGTCCAGCACAATCGACCTAGTATCCTGCATGTCAGCAAAAGGTAATAAAAGACCAAGAAAACAGATACCTCTTATGAGTGAGGGAAAACATATTGGAAAAGCAACTTTCCCTACTAAAAGTCACATAAATGTAATAAAAAGAATCATAAAACACATTTACGTGTCATCATAATAACACGTTCATAATTGACAGCTTGTATTTTTCAATAAAATCAATTGTTCTGCAGTTTTATGTACCATTTTGCCCCGAAACGAAAGCAATGATTTTGTTAGAAAATAACACATGGCAAATGTTATAGAGCATTTACATTCTTATTTAACATATGCTTCCTGTAAATATTTTGTTATATTGGCTAATGTGGTGCTTTTTTGGGAAAAGCTTTACATTCAAGAGGGCTTCTATAGTGATCAAATAGTCCCTACCACAAGCTGAAAATAATGCTACTCATGCATTGTAGTGGAAGTACTTCCTAGAAGACGATAGGATGAAGTGAGGGATGTTTTCTCCTCTGAAGCCCACTGTGTGTTTTGTAATAAAAGCTGTGGCAGACCAACGCTAAACAGGAGACACAAAGCAATGTAGACCCTCTGCTTGGACCCCTTCATATTCCTGTTTATGCAGATCCCAAACACTACTGACTCTGTGAATGTGTAAAGGAGAATTCAGTTATGTACTTGACCTATGCACCATGTACAAAAGGGGGGGGGGGTGATGGACGGAGCATCTGAACCAATCAAACACTCACACCCAGTCAAAAGATCTGGGTTTGATCCATCACCGTTCTTTAGCCCACTCTGCCACCCCAGTTCAGACATGGTTATATGCAAATCAGTCTGACCCTGTGCCTCATGGGAACAGTCCAGCCCGAACTGCCAAGCCATGTCTTCCCTGGACCGGAAAAAAGCTTACGAAGACCGGTTTCTGGCATTCCAGCCTTCTTCAGCCCGGCTTGCTTGAATCCAGTGGCAAAGTGAGCAAGGGACTCACGTCTGAGCATACCTTGCCACACTTATGGCGGCCAAAAGCGGTACAAAAGGGGGTGGTGATGGACGGAGCATCTGAACCAATCAAACACTCACACCCAGTCAAAAGATCTGGGTTTGATCCATCACCGTTCTTTAGCCCACTCTGCCACCCCAGTTCAGACATGGCTATATGCAAATCAGTCTGACTCTGTGCCTCAGGGGAACAGTCCAGCCCGAACTGCCAAGCCATGTCTTCCCTGGACCGGAAACAAGCTTCCGAGGACCGGTTTCTGGCATTCCAGCCGTCTTCAGCCCGGCTTGCTTGAATCCAGTGGCAAAGTGAGCAAGGGACTCACGTCTGAGCATACCCTGCCACACTTATGGCGGCCAAAAGCGGTACAAAAGGGGGTGGTGATGGACGGAGCATCTGAACCAATCAAACACTCACACCCAGTCAAAAGATCTGGGTTTGATCCATCACCGTTCTTTAGCCCACTCTGCCACCCCAGTTCAGATATGGCTATATGCAAATCAGTCTGACCCTGTGCCTCATGGGAACAGTCCAGCCCGAACTGCCAAGCCATGTCTTCCCTGGACCGGAAACAAGCTTCCGAGGACCGGTTTCTGGCATTCCAGCCGTCTTCAGCCCGGCTTGCTTGAATCCAGTGGCTTGCTCGAATCCAGTGGTAAAAATCTGGCAGATCTTTTGACTGGGAGTGAGTGTTTGATTGGTTCAGATGCTCTGTCCATCACCACCCCCTTTTGTACCGCTTTTGGCCGCCATAAGTGTGGCAGGGTATGCTCAGACGTGAGTCAATTGCTCACTTTGCCACTGGATTCAAGCAAGCCGGGCTGAAGACGGCTGCAATGCCAGAAACCGGTCCTCGGAAGCTTGTTTCCGGTCCAGGGAAGGCATGGCTTGGCAGTTCGGGCTAGACTGTTCCCAGGAGGCACAGGGTCAGACTGATTTGCATATAGCCATGTCTGAACTGGGGTGGCATAGTGGGCTAAAGAACGGTGATGGATTAAACCCAGATCTTTTGACTGGGTGTGAGTGTTTGATTGGTTTGGATGCTCTGTCCATTACCACCCCCTTTTTGTTCCGCTTTTGGCCGCCATAAGTG
Organism: Lissotriton helveticus; assembly: GCF_964261635.1. Taxonomy (NCBI): domain Eukaryota; kingdom Metazoa; phylum Chordata; class Amphibia; order Caudata; family Salamandridae; genus Lissotriton; species Lissotriton helveticus. Next base: position 1,387,001,432 of record NC_136063.1, on the reverse strand, counting down.
TGGCAGGGTATGCTCAGACGTGAGTCCCTTGCTCACTTTGCCACTGGATTCAAGCAAGCTGGGCTGAAGACGGCTGCAATGCCAGAAACCGGTCCTCGGAGGCTTATTTCCGGTCCAGGGAAGGCATGGCTTGGCAGTTCGGGCTGGACTGTTCCCATGAGGCACAGGGTCAGACTGATTTGCATATAGCCATGCCTGAACTGGGGTGGCAGAGTGGGCTAAAGAACGGTGATGGATTAAACCCAGATCTTTTGACTGGGTGTGAGTGTTTGATTGGGTCAGATGCTCTGTCCATCACCACCCCCTTTTGTACTGCTTTTGGCCGCCATAAGTGTGGCAGGGTATGCTCAGACGTGAGTCCCTTGCTCACTTTGCCACTGGATTCAAGCAAGCTGGGCTGAAGACGGCTGCAATGCCAGAAACCGGTCCTCGGAAGCTTGTTTCCGGTCCAGGGAAGGCATGGCTTGGCAGTTGGGGCTGGACTGTTCCCATGAGGCACAGGGTCAGACTGATTTGCCTACAGCCATGTCTGAACTGGGGTGGCAGAGTGGGCTAAAGAACGGTGATGGATTAAACCCAGATCTTTTGACTAGGTGCGAGTGTTTGATTGGTTCAGATGCTCTGTCCATCACCACCCCCTTTTGTACCGCTTTTGGCCGCCATAAGTGTGGCAGGGTATGCGCAGACGTGAGTCCCTTGCTCACTTTGCCACTGGATTCAAGCAAGCCGGGCTGAAGACGGCTGCAATGCCAGAAACCGGTCCTCGGAAGCTTGTTTCCGGTCCAGGGAAGGCATGGCTTGGCAGTTCGGGCTGGACTGTTCCCATGAGGCACAGGGTCAGACTGATTTGCATATAGCCATGTCTGAACTGGGGTGGCAGAGTGGGCTAAAGAACGGTGATGGATTAAACCCAGATCTTTTGACTGGGTGTGAGTGTTTGATTGGTTCAGATGCTCTGTCCATCACCACCCCCTTTTGCACCGCTTTTGGCTGCCATAAGTGTGGCAGGGTATGCTCAGACGTGAGTCCCTTGCTCACTTTGCCACTGGATTCAAGCAAGCTGGGCTGAAGACGGCTGCAATGCCAGAAACCGGTCCTCGGAAGCTTGTTTCCGGTCCAGGGAAGGCATGGCTTGGCAGTTCGTGCTGGACTGTTCCCATGAGGCACAGGGTCAGACTGATTTGCATATATTCATGTCTGAACTGGGGTGGCAGAGTGGGCTAAAGAACGGTGATGGATTAAACCCAGATCTTTTGACTGGGTGTGAGAGTTTGATTGGTTCAGATGCTCTGTCCATCACCACCCCCTTTTGTACCGCTATGCACCATGTAGGCATACATGCTGGGCAAACGGGTCCCACTACCAATGCCCTGATACTCTTCAACTACCTTTACCTTAGGGGGGGAGTATTTTGATGCCCCAATGTATTGCCAGAATAAATGTTGTCTGGCAATTGATGCTTCTGTATGGATGCTTTATTTTTTAACTGTTAAGAGTGATTTATATATCAGTGCAAACAACATGAGTGTCAACATCCTGTTTGAGGGGAAGGGAATCAGTTGTCACTACCAAGTTGCTGTAATTCCTCAACTCTGCTAAAAGAATAAAAGAAAGCTGTAATGTTGCATGCTTGTTTCTTAGGTTATCCCATAGATAAAGCCTGCTTAACCATGTTTGTCTGCAGTGGTATCCAAGAGGAAATACTGATAGCGTGATGATAGGTTTGTGTTTGCACCATGCAAATTCAGCCCAATGTCTAAAACTCCACTATCTTCCTTGGATGGACCTTTCTGCTGAACTGAGGCTTAACCCATCGCAGGTAACAACATTTCAATGACAGTGAAGTATATTTAGCCCCACAGTAATGACAGAGAGCAATACATTTGCAAACATAAAGGTTTATTAACAGCAGTAGTAAAGTTACAATCTCAATCAAAATCAGGAAGTCATAAATGAGTAATCAGCATATGTCAATAAAATCCAGGCAAATCAAAAGGCAAATGCGAAAACAAGATAATTAAAGGTTGAAGTGGCAAGGTATTTGGGATTCTGCTCTAATGAAGGGACACTCCCTAACGCTAAACCAAGGTTGCGGGTAAAGTCAGGAGAATCAAAAGCAGCATGTATCAGCAAATAGAACCAAATGAAGGTTCTGATCAGAACAAGGAGAAACGTGCTCACACAAGAAGCTACCTCTAGAAGCAAAGGGCCTCATTTATGAGAAATGACGCATCACTGCGTGAAAGCAGCAATGCGTCACTTCTCAGTGCGCACTCCTTGCGACATACCAGATACGTCATATTTACTGTAAGACGCATCATGTCGCAAGGAGTTACAGATACGTCAGTATTTCTGACGTATCTGTATGGCGCAAAAGTGACGCATTGCTGGAGTGTGTCACAAAAGTGACGCAACTCCAGCACTGCGTCCTTTCACATGGGGCAAGGGGCTTGCGTCAGTCTTACGCCTGCTGTGAGGCAGGCGTAAGATTTTGACGCAACAGCGTCCGTGAAATCTCATAGATTTCACTTCGTCACTTCTACGAGGCTTTTTGCGGGGGAACGCCCCCCCTGCATACATTATACCTGACGCAGGTATAATGTAGCGCAGGGATTTACAAAGTGACGCATCTGCCTAGATGCGTCACTTTGTAAATAGTGCACAACAGGAGGCATGTTTTACGCCGCCGATGCGTCACAAAAAGTGACGCATCATGAGCGCAAAACTGACACTTTCCCAAAGTTCGGAGTAGCATGGGGTCTCAAGAGTGGGTAAAAGAGACATTCGCTTCTGAAGGTGGACAGGCGCAAGTCTAGCTAGCTAAGGTGCAAGTCACACATCTAAACACATTATTATATCTAAAAGACACAAATGCGCAGGTTCTCACAGAGTAAGAATCAATCAGCTCTAAACATTCCCGATGAGCTTGGCGTTGACTTCATTCACATGAGTCAGACAACAAACAGCGTTTATCCCACGGCCTCCGGAGAGTCCAGACAAAAGGAAGAATTCTTCTCATCCGATTCTTTTCTTTCACAGGTGCGGAGAGCTAACATCCAAATCATTAAGTTGCAAAAACGACTTTCACATATCATTTTATCAATAACATTTCAGACTAACGAGATCACTGCAGTTCTTGGTGTCTGGAAGAAGAGAAAGAATATGCACAGCAAGCAAGAATACAACATTTCATTAAAATGGAGTCGGTCAACTGAGGCCTGCAACGTCTCCGGCTAAATTAGTAAGACCATATACCAACTGAAGTTAACGATTAATATAAAATCTCTCATCATATTTGGTCTAAATATAAAATCATTGTGTAGATATGTAATCAATGTCTATACGTGTTAAATAAGAGCATATTATTTGAATGCAAAATGAAAAATGTGACACTGCGGCACCAATTTCACCGTTTTAGCTGAGGGTCTAATCATAGAGTCCTTTTTTTTAACATTCTTTATTAGGTTTATCAGCCAAGCAAATACAGCATATAAAGAAATACAAATGCATAACGACAAGTATTCGACCCGCTCCCACCCCCAAGATTCTTCCCCCAATGCCCCACCCGGCAGGTCCTTGAAAAGAGAAAGAAAAAGAAAGGAAGAAATACGTTCTTTCACTGGCATGAAAAAAAATACAAAAAATGAAAGAAGAAAAAAAATAAGAAAAAAAAATAAGAGAAAAAAACACTGTCCAAAAAGTAGCAGCAAACAAAAGCTTGCAAGTATTATAAATCATTTGGGCCATAAACAATGAAGCACACGTGCAGATACTTTATCGCCTATTCCCGACACCTTAACTATCTTCAGACCATCTAATCAAAGGGGCCCAAATTTCCATCCCCTTGGCTCTTGCTTTCTGCCCCCTCCTAGCATATACTGCAATCTCTAGTCTAAACACAGCCAAAAATCTCCCCAGCCATTGTTGACCCGTAGGTGAAACAGGATCGAGCCAATGAGTGGCTAAACAGAGTCTGAATACTATCATAGCCACAAAAAAAAGTCTGGACCCGAGCTAGTAGGTGAGAACTACTCACTCCCAGTACAATCAGCTGTGGTGTCATCTCTATTCGCTGGCCCAAATGGGATTCTAAAATGGTACCAACTTCCCTTTTAATTATACCCAAATCAGGGCAGGAGGCAAACATGTACACGATATCTGCTGCTTGATAACTGCAGCATGACATGATGTTCCCGCACCTCCTCCCCATTTAGAAATCTTTTCCGGTGTTATATAAAGATTAAACCAGGTCTTAAAACATTGCAATTGGAGGTTGGCAGCTATACATGAAGTTTGGGCCATATTAACCCGTTCCGTGCTAGTGACAGAACCACTCTGTCACGAGCCATGGGTGCGCTGTGCTCATGACGCGAGTGGTTCCGTCACGCCGCGACCGCTCAGCCCACGCGGCATCAATTCCCCGCCTGCGCGGGTGAATTAATGAGCGGGCGGGCCGTGACAGAACCACTCCGTCATGAGCACAGCGCGTCCGTGGCTCGTGACGGAGTGGTTCTGTCACAAGCATGGTGGCGCCACGCGACCCCCCTCCCCCCAGAATTACCGCCGCGGCCAAGGGGTTAAGTCAATCTTCTACTTCACCCGCTTCAACCTGTAGCCACTCCTGCCAGCGGTCACAGTGTTTGGATAAATCATCAGTCATCTTCTTGTGTAGCATTTTTATAAATCCCACCTAGTATACCTGACCCTTTAAGCAACATCTCAACCAACGTCACCCGGGCGAAACCTCTGCTGCCACCCGATTTCCTCACTAACAAATCACTAATCTGGAGATATAAAAAAAATTGTCTGTTATCGACCCCAAAAGTTTCTTTAATCATGTCAAAGGTAATCACCCCTGTCTCCTCCATAATGTCACCAACCATCCTAAGGCCTTTGTCATACCATATTTTCATATACCCATCATTAAAAATACTAGGGAGCGACTTATTGCCGTATAATAGGGTATAAGTATGAATGCGGCCCAGACTGAGCTTTTTTCGAACTGAGATCCAAGTTTTAAAAAGCATACACCAATCAGCGTCTTCAACTTCATCCTTTTGTAATAATTAAAATCAGTATACTGTAAGAGACAACCCCTAGCCCCTGATCCCAACAATAAATCATAAATTGATACGGGAGCCGCCTCCTGCACCTGATCAAGTTCAGCCCTAATTAAGGTTCCTATTTTAAATAATATAGCAGCCAAGTGATACAGCTGCAGATTAGGGACCGCCCATCCACCTCTGTCCCTAGGTAGCGTTAAAAATTTTAGCACTCTCCGGGTGCGACAATTGGCTCAAAGAAATTTAGTGAACAACTGTTTCATAGTTTTAAACCAAGTATTGTTAATAGCCAACAGAACTGCCCTAAAAAAATATAGTATTTTTGGCAAAAACACCATCTTAACCACATCGATGCTATGCATTTTCCCCTCCTGTGCTGAGATTTGATCATTCCCATGTTTCATGACGAGCTGGGCTCGTCATGAGCGTGCGAGGAGGCTACCTCATGACGAGCCCAGCTCGTCATGAGCGTGGAAGGGGTTAATGGCAATACACCTCCCCACCAGGCTTAGCCGAAGATTGTCTATGCAATTAAGATCTGCTTTAAATTTTGGAAGCAATGGATCCAAGTTAGTTTCAACAATCTTAGACACATCTGCCATTATTTCGACCCCAAGATTTGTTGCCTCCCGAACGAGCCGGGGATCATTAGTCTGGAGTCCCTTACTGACAACAACAAGGGCTTGTTGGAGTGGAGTCGATATCCCGAGATATACCCAAAAAAATAGCTAGTGCACAAAGTGGGTTAGAGGTCATAATAGCTAGGTCGTCTGTATACGCCAAGATCTTGGTGCTTCCCCCTTACTATGTATAGTTAAAATCTGGTGGTTATCCACAAATTTCCTGACAAAAGGGTCAATGTACAAAGCAAATAATAGGTGGGAGCAAGGGCACCCCTGACGCGTACCCCTACTAATTGACACAGGATCTGACAGTTCACCAGATTGTTGTACATTATTGAAATAGCCTTAATGAAGCCTGTACCAAGCCCTCTACTCTTGGGTGTCGCCCACAAGAACAGCTAGGAGACCCTATCAAAGGCTTTCTCTGCATCTAGCAGGATTAGCCCGATAGAGTCTCCCATAATCCCTGGCGCATCAAAGAGAGCAATCCCCCTCTGAATATGATCAATTGTGCTCCTACAAGGAACAAACCCATGTTGGGTAGGTGAAACCAGTTTCTTAATCACGTCGGCTAGCCGATTTGCCAGAATCTTGGCATAAACCTTTACATCACTGTTATTTAACGTTATAGGCCGATAAGACCCCAGCTCCTTAACCGATTTCCCTTCTTTGGGAAAGACCACAATGTTGGCAGAGCCCCATAAGTCGGTTGCCCTCTGACCAGACTGAGCTTTGAGAAAGACATCGACCATTAGTTCCAGTAAGCAGGGAGCCCGTTTTTATAGAACTCCCCTGGGATAGAATCGGTGCCAGCAGCCTTCCTGTTAGCCAAAGAGCTGATAAAATCCACAACTTCTTCAGCCCTAATGGGTACCTTTAGTGCTTTTCTTTCCTCCCTAGTTAGCTTTCCCCCTGGAAGCTCTGCTAGATAGTCCTGAATTTCCTTCTCACTTCCAGTGATTTCTTCAGTATAAAGCAGTTGATAGAAATGCTGGAAGGAAGCCCGAATATCTGAGGCCTCTGAAACTAACCCAACTTGAGGATCATCAATTGCAAGAATTGCTCCCTGTGTCACCCTTTGTCTAGTGTGTACCGCAAGCAAATGTCCCACTCTCTCACTGCACTCATACATTTTGGATCTCCACGCTGCGTATTTCCTTGCCGCTTTATTTGTTGAAACTTCTAAGATGTTAGATTTAGCTAATGCTACCCGAATTTGTGCCTGGCCCATCTCTCCCACATTCATAATAACCTGGCATGTGTCTGAAGTGGGGCTGAAAAAAAGGTAAAGCCAGAGTCTTGGGGTTCATGCGAGGCCCAAGCATCAATATGTCCATGAGTCATACATAGATTCCGCAAAGATTTAAAGGCTCTGGGTGTACGACCTCTGTATAGACTAGGCCCAAGCTTCGTAGTGTAAGCACTCAAATTTAAATAATAATAACTGCAAATAATTAAAGGCAATGGCAAGCCAACAAGTTCCATGTTTAAGCAATTAAAGGGCGGGATCATCAAACATTGAGCCATAGACCAAGCAAAGCGTGAAGGAATAATTATCCGCATTGCATCAAGTGATAGCCCATCTGCCCAGGTGATCAGCTTTAGAGCGTGGGAAACTAAAAACCTTTCTGTGAGCCATGATGGCTACCCCTTTTGTGCGCGTGCCTTAGGTTGTGCAGGAAACTTGCTGATAACTAAGCATGGGCGGATTTTGCGGATTCGCAATCCGCGAATTTGCGGATTTGCGTATTTGCGGATTGCGATAATACGCAAAATCCGCGTATTCTCGCAGATTTGCGTATTCTTTTTGGGGTGTGTGTTCGCACGGGTTTCTGCAAGTTCGCGAGGGTTTTGTACAATTTCGCAAATTGCGAACTTACTTGTCGGGTCGCCAGTTTTGCGAACTTGTTGTTTCTACATGCCCAGCCTGTTTGCAAGGCTTTCTTCATCACTGCCACCCTTTGTCACCACTGGCACTCTCTTTGGTCACCAATGCCATCCTCTGGGTGAGAAGTTGGCCTGATAGGTGATGTTTCCAATTCTGGAACCACCTATTATCAGACCAAACAATCCCTTATGGTGTCTGGTTGTAAGTCAACCTTATTAGACAAGCTATCCTAGGGGTAGCATGGACTAAGCAGCCTAAAGGCTTAACTTAAGAGGTCGTGTTAAGCGAGCTGTTTTACCACATACAATCCTGTAGTACCAAATGAAAGGACACCACACAAGTATATATTATAAAAATATATGTATTTATTACTAAAAACAATCCCCAGTATTCTTTATGAATAAAGGGGCACAAGCGTTAAATCAAAAGCACTGTTTAAACATACAAAGTTGCACAATTATGGATGAGGGCAGGGGGCCACTCAAACCATATACTAAACAAGTGGTATAAGAGATGCCACTCGAGCAGTGGTTAGGCCTAGGGCCTAGGGAATCACTGGGAGCAGTCGGGACAAGCAATGCTGAAGTCGGGAACGGCCCTCGGGATTCGGGAGCAGTGCGGAAAGCGCACGCATGCACCAATGTTAACCAATGGTGCGTAAAAAGTGTAAAGTTAGAGTTTAAGGACACTTCCGCTGAACCTAGAGGAACAAAACTTAAGACACAGACCCTAGAGATGTGTACCAGTGCGGGAACACCGGCGGAGCAAAGTTACCTCACCCACAGGAAGTGGGTGCACAGGGTCGAAGTGGCGTCGGGTTTTGACACGCAGGCTCTTGGTGCTTGAAGCTGAAAGGGCTGCAGGCGGGTTGAAAGTGAAGTGTCCGGTGGAGTCCAAGGGTGGACTCAAGTCGAAGGGTACCTGAAAGCAGAGAGGACAGAGTCTGGGTCACTCAGCAGTGACCAGGGTGGAACCAGGACGGAACCAGACAATGTCGGGCGCAATCAGGTGGTCGTCGAGGAGCTTCTCTCCGCTGTCACGTGGGCTCTGGGGCATCTGCGACGTCCAGGAGCAGGTCACGATCTGTCCCACGCAGGCTCTCGCCGTCGGCGCTGTCGGCTTCAAGATTGGAGCAAACAACACTTGGCAAAAGCAATCCACGCGGAACCGGGAGATTGCTTCTCACTCGAACCAAGAAGGTCAGAGTGGGGGCTCCTTTTCAGGGGAGCTGGTGTGGATCTGGAGCAACCAGATTCACAAGTCGTCTTTGTAGTTTCGTCGGCACAGGGACCACTAGCCAGCTGGCAAGTGACCGGGCCAACGCGTTGAGCCAAATGGAGCAGAAGGGCCCCACGCAGCACTCGTCGAGTGTGGAGGGCTGAACTTCGTTTCAAGAGTGGCTCAGGGTGGGGGCTTCTCAAACCCCGGTGCACAGCTTCGAGGGTCACTCGTGGGCTGCACGGTCAGCGTCTCGTGGTCAATTCAAGATGGCGTGCCCCACGCTTCCGGTCGCCTCCACGGGTCTCAGCTCTGCAGGGACTGTGGATCGGGCTGTTGGAAGGCAGGCAAGCTTGATCTCGTTGATCTCTGTCGCTCGAGTTCTGGCGGGAACTGCAACAAAGTAGATGTCGAGGGCTGGATTGTGCCTGCTGGTGCAGGGTGGTCACTCCTTGACCACAAGGGAGATTCTTCGGGCTTCCACGTTGAGTAGGAGGTCCAAGGGTCCAGAGTTTCGTTTCTAATGTTTCTTCCCGGAAATCTGATGTGCATTGGCACTGCTCCCACTCTTATTCGAATCTGGGGGGCGTGATTACCTGCTAGGTCCCCCCTATGGGTGGGACCCAGGAAGTGGGTGGATACACCCCCTTCCTTTGATCCAGGCCGCCCTGGCACGAGGGCTGGAGTGCCCCAGAACCGGTTTGGCCGGATTATGCAAGGGGCAGCCTTGTGCGCCCCAAGCAGTGTCTGGTTTCTTTCAAACCTCCCTGCTACAATCCACTATCTCCTGTCTGGAGGGCGGTGACACCCTCCTGTGACAGGAAACCCTTTGTCCAGGACCCATTTGGCCGAGTTTCGGTCAGCTGCAGGGGTCCAGACATTTGTCTGTGGCAGAGGCATCCATTTTGTGGATCTAAGGTCTTTGGAGAAATTAACCGCATTTAGGTAAAGCAACATGTCCTACCCCTCTAGAGGGGTGGAATGCTATCCCCGTCGCCAGAACTGGCGAGGGGATAGTATTCCAAATTGTATGACACCTTACACGACATGTTTTGATAAAGCCAAACCAAAGTTGCTATGTAACCGCGAGGATTATAAGGCACTTAAGAGTATATGGTATGGCATTATCCTGAAACAGCTTAGGGAGTTGTTCCCGACAGCTGCAGACAGGCTCAGCTCATGCTAGAACTCCATCTCACATAAAACCACGCACTCTGCCTCCAGGATTGATGAGGCCTTCCATAGGAGTGGCTCACAGGTTTATATGTGTCCAGATATAGGTTTAGATATAGGTATACTATATCTAAGCAAGGGGTGATTACACCACCTTACCCCAGCTGAGTGATCAGCCAGTTGTGTCAATTTAAGAACCAGCCAGGGGTGGCAAAAGATATGCTGCAGCCCCTGGTAGGCCTTGGTGGCCCCTATGCCCTGGGCACCTATAGTGCATTATACAGGGGCTGACAAGGAGTCCATTTCCAATTGTGGTATGTACCTAGGGTACATGGAATCCATTCTACAGAGAGAGCAGATGGCCTGGGGCCCTGATTAGCAGGGAACCAGGTCAACTAAGTCAAAAAACCAGCTAAACACAGGCAAAAAATCCGGGGTAACCATAGTCAGGTAGCCACCTTCCTACATAACCCCCCCCCAAACGAAAGGAGATAAGGCTATCCTTGGCCAGGTAAGCCTATATTGCCTGAGTGGCCATATAAGGAAGTACCTGCACTAGCATGGGTACCCCCTGTCTCATGGTCCACTAAGCAGTCCCTCACCCTTGGGGTATTAGAGGGTCTCCACCATAGGGAATCACTACCTTGGGTGTGTTTATGCAAAGTTAAAGGCTGGTTTGGATATGGAGTATTGAAGTGAGGCTCTACTAATTTAGGGCTTAGCTTCCTCCAATTATCTTCCACCATGTGTGCCTTTCTTTCTTTAACTGAGTTGCACTGTGCTCTCAGGGTCAACCTCTGGCTACCTAAAGCTGGAGGCTGGGTCCCTCTGTTTGGCTTGCTGGAGGGACAGTTCAGGTTTGGGCCCTTTGGGTCCCAGGTTTGGCTGTGCCCAACAGAATCCATCTGTGGGAGGTCCCTAACTGTTTTTAAGGGGGCTCCCTCAGGAGTTTTTAAAGTTTTCACCTCACTAGGGCTACTAGTTTTGGTGCCCCTAATCTGTTGATGGGGGTGCTTTATTTGACAGGGGGCCCTCTGGGTCTCACTGTCCTTCTTGTCCTCTGCAGCCCTGGGCTGGCTAAGGCAAGGTAGAGAGGGGCAGGTTACCTGCTCCAGACTGGGTCCCACCTGAGAAGGGTCCACTGACATCAGAGGTTCTGTCAGGCTAGGCCCAACCACCTCTGGGGCAGTTCCTTCATCAGGGGTAAGATCAGTTCCCTGAGGAGGCTGATCCTGTCCTAAAGTCTGGTGAGGGGGAGATTTCTCTTCCTCCTCCATGCTCTCAGTTTGTGTGGAGTTATCCATCATTTCAGGCTTCACAACACACATATCAGTTTGAGTTTGGGCTGTGGCCATCACAGCCCCACCAACCTTTTCAGGAGGAGACTCAGTTTGGGTTTCTGCTGTTATCATAACAGCTTTGCTATTCTGTTCAGGAAGAGCTTTTGCTAGAGATGGGGCAGAGAGTTTCTCAGCCCTATCAACCTTTTCAGGAAGGACATCTTGGATTGGGGCAGTAGCCATTACAGCCCCACTAACCTTTCCATTGGAATTTACCATTCTAGAATGGATTTCCTGTTCAACCTCAGCCCAGGCTGAGATTTCCAAATCATTACCAAGTAGGCAGTCTACAGGCAAGTTTGATGACACTGCCACTCTCTTTGGGCCAATGACACCTCCCCAGCTGAGACTTACTACTGCCATGGGATGATTTGTTTTGATGCCATCAATATTTGTCACCTGGTATGTGGCACCAGGTAAAAGTTGTTTAGAGGGGACTATACAGTCAGCCACCATGGTGATGCTAGCCCCTGTGTCTCTAAAAGCTTCAACTTTCAAACCATTGATGATGGGTTCTTGTCTATACTTGCTCAAAGTATTTGGGCAATCAGAGAAGTTGGCAAACCCCCTGCCAGTCTCATAAACAAGATCATTTGGGGAGGGGGACCTGGATAGGCCAGGGTCCTCCTGTGCTCCAAAAGTAAACCCACCCAGATTCCTGGGTGTGCTCCCACTTCCTGGGGGATTACTGCTGACAGTAACAGGAGGTGTTGGAGCTGGCTTTGGAGGTATATTTTCTTTATTGTTATTCTTGGGACAACAGTTGTCTGTTTTGTAATGCCCAACCTGTTTACAGGCATAACAATAAGGCTTTTTCTCAGTTGAAGAAGTGTCTTGGGACCCACCCCCATCCTTGGAGTTTTGGGGCCCTGGGGAAGTCTTTTCTTTATTTTTATCCCCACCCTGATCTTGAGGCTTGGTAGACTCCTTCTTCTGGTTACTGTCCTGATTCTTAGGCCTAATCCTGGTTCTGACCCATTTGTCTGCCTTCTTTCCCAATTCTTGGGGAGAGGTCAGATCAGAGTCCACCAGGTGCTGGTGTAAGAGCTTGTTCTGACAATTACTTAGGATCTGCTCCCTCATAATCAAATTATACAATCCTGTAAAGTCATGTACTTTGCTGCCATGTAGCCAACCCTCCAGAGCCTTAGTTGCACAATCAACAAAATCAGTCCAGTCCTGAGTCTGTGTCTTCTGGGTGTCTCTGAACTTCAACCTGTACTGTTCAGTGGTTAAGCCAAACCCATCTATTAGGACACTCTTCAGGACTTTGTAATTGTTTGCATCCTCATGTCTGACAGTGAGGAGCTTATCTCTCCCTTTCTCTGAAAAGGAGTACCATAAGATTGCTGCCCACTGTTCCTCAGGAACCTGCTGTACCATGCAGGCTCTCTCAAGAGCAGTTATCCACTTGTGGATGTCATCCCCTTCCTTGTAGGGGGGCACAATCTTTGTCAGGTTTCTACTATCATAGGACCTGGGTTTCTCTTTAGGAATATTGCTGCCACCAGTGGCATCTAAGCCACACAATTTTTGCTCTCTTGCCAAGGCAAGTCTAGCTTGAGCCAAGGCTACCTCCTCCCTCTCTATCTGGAGTTTGACAGCCCTCATTCTGGCCCTATGCTCTAGCTTTTGAGAAGCAGTCATGCCTCTCTGTGATTCCCTTGAGGCACTAGAAATATGAGAGTCCCCTGAGGGAGATCTCACTCTTCTGTTGCCTGGGAGAATGACATGGTGGGATCTGGGGAGGTGCTGGCCCTCTCCATTTCCCAGTAGGTCTAAGTTGGCCTGGTTAAGCCTGGCAACTTGGACCTGGCTACCCCTCTGATCCTGATCTTCTGGGTCCTCTACTTCTGAGTCCTCCTCTTCTTCTTCCTCTTCCTCCTGAGGGGGATCAGTTACAGGGGGGTTCACTCCATCTCCTGTCTCTAGGGAAGCTTCCTTCGCCCTTTCTAAGTCATCCTGTTCTAGGATGTCTATCAGGATTTGGCAGGTGGGACTTCTGCCCCTTTTTAACCCTCTTGAAATGCACAAGGCAACCAAGTCTTTTCGGGTTAACTTGTCATAGCTGGAAGTTGCCTTGGTAAGGTCAACTGTCACAGGAGCAGACCCTGAGGCTTTTCCTGTGTCAGACATGACTGCTAGTGAGGTGTAAGTGGTGCACTTACCTACACTAAGTGTTTTCCTACTGTACCTTGCTAGTGAGTTGTAGTCAGGGTGTGCTAATCCCTTTAATCTACAACTACTAAGTTCAGTAGAACTTAATATGCTAAGCTTTTGATTTATATGTACCTAGAGGTACTTGATGTGATCTTTCAATTTGATACAAAGATTGCAATGGTAAAACAACAGCAAGCTCAAATCCGCACCGCTGCTCACCAATGTGAGAAGTTGGCCTGATAGGTGATGTTTCCAATTCTGGAACCACCTATTATCAGACCAAACAATCCCTTATGGTGTCTGGTTGTAAGTCAACCTTATTAGACAAGCTATCCTAGGGGTAGCATGGACTAAGCAGCCTAAAGGCTTAACTTAAGAGGTCGTGTTAAGCGAGCTGTTTTACCACATACAATCCTGTAGTACCAAATGAAAGGACACCACACAAGTATATATTATAAAAATATATGTATTTATTACTAAAAACAATCCCCAGTATTCTTTATGAATAAAGGGGCACAAGCGTTAAATCAAAAGCACTGTTTAAACATACAAAGTTGCACAATTATGGATGAGGGCAGGGGGCCACTCAAACCATATACTAAACAAGTGGTATAAGAGATGCCACTCGAGCAGTGGTTAGGCCTAGGGCCTAGGGAATCGCTGGGAGCAGTCGGGACAAGCAATGCTGAAGTCGGGAACGGCCCTCGGGATTCGGGAGCAGTGCGGAAAGCGCACGCATGCACCAATGTTAACCAATGGTGCGTAAAAAGTGTAAAGTTAGAGTTTAAGGACACTTCCGCTGAACCTAGAGGAACAAAACTTAAGACACAGACCCTAGAGATGTGTACCAGTGCGGGAACACCGGCGGAGCAAAGTTACCTCACCCACAGGAAGTGGGTGCACAGGGTCGAAGTGGCGTCGGGTTTTGACACGCAGGCTCTTGGTGCTTGAAGCTGAAAGGGCTGCAGGCGGGTTGAAAGTGAAGTGTCCGGTGGAGTCCAAGGGTGGACTCAAGTCGAAGGGTACCTGAAAGCAGAGGGGACAGAGTCTGGGTCACTCAGCAGTGACCAGGGTGGAACCAGGACGGAACCAGGCAATGTCGGGCGCAATCAGGTGGTCGTCGAGGAGCTTCTCTCCGCTGTCACGTGGGCTCTGGGGCATCTGCGACGTCCAGGAGCAGGTCACGATCTGTCCCACGCAGGCTCTCGCCGTCGGCGCTGTCGGCTTCAAGATTGGAGCAAACAACACTTGGCAAAAGCAATCCACGCGGAACCGGGAGATTGCTTCTCACTCAAACCAGGAAGGTCAGAGTGGGGGCTCCTTTTCAGGGGAGCTGGTGTGGATCTGGAGCAACCAGATTCACAAGTCGTCTTTGTAGTTTCGTCGGCACAGGGACCACTAGCCAGCTGGCAAGTGACCGGGCCAACGCGTTGAGCCAAATGGAGCAGAAGGGCCCCACGCAGCACTCGTCGAGTGTGGAGGGCTGAACTTCGTTTCAAGAGTGGCTCAGGATGGGGGCTTCTCAAACCCCGGTGCACAGCTTCGAGGGTCACTCGTGGGCTGCACGGTCAGCGTCTCGTGGTCAATTCAAGATGGCGTGCCCCACGCTTCCGGTCGCCTCCACGGGTCTCAGCTCTGCAGGGACTGTGAATCGGGCTGTTGGAAGGCAGGCAAGCTTGATCTCGTCAATCTCTGTCGCTCGAGTTCCGGCGGGAACTGCAACAAAGTAGACGTCGAGGGCTGGATGGTGCCTGCTGGTGCAGGGTGGTCACTCCTTGACCACAAGGGAGATTCTTCGGGCTTCCACGTTGAGTAGGAGGTCCAAGGGTCCAGAGTTTCGTTTCTAATGTTTCTTCCAGGAAATCTGATGTGCATTGGCACTGCTCCCACTCTTATTCGAATCTGGGGGGCGTGATTACCTGCTAGGTCCCCCCCTATGGGTGGGACCCAGAAAGTGGGTGGATACACCCCCTTCCTTTGATCCAGGCCGCCCTGGCACGAGGGCTGGAGTGCCCCAGAACCGGTTTGGCCGGATTATGCAAGGGGCAGCCTTGTGCGCCCCAAGCAGTGTCTGGTTTCTTTCAAACCTCCCTGCTACAATCCACTATCTCCTGTCTGGAGGGCGGTGACACCCTCCTGTGACAGGAAACCCTTTGTCCAGGACCCATTTGGCCGAGTTTCGGTCAGCTGCAGGGGTCCAGACATTTGTCTGTGGCAGAGGCATCCATTTTGTGGATCTAAGGTCTTTGGAGAAATTAACCGCATTTAGGTAAAGCAACATGTCCTACCCCTCTAGAGGGGTGGAATGCTATCCCCGTCGCCAGAACTGGTGAGGGGATAGTATTCCAAATCGTATGACACCTTACACGACATGTTTTGATAAAGCCAAACCAAAGTTGCTATGTAACCGCGAGGATTATAAGGCACTTAAGAGTATATGGTATGGCATTATCCTGAAACAGCTTAGGGAGTTGTTCCCGACAGCTGCAGACAGGCTCAGCTCATGCTAGAGCTCCATCTCACATAAAACCACGCACTCTGCCTCCAGGATTGATGAGGCCTTCCATAGGAGTGGCTCACAGGTTTATATGTGTCCAGATATAGGTTTAGATATAGGTATACTATATCTAAGCAAGGGGTGATTACACCACCTTACCCCAGCTGAGTGATCAGCCAGTTGTGTCAATTTAAGAACCAGCCAGGGGTGGCAAAAGATATGCTGCAGCCCCTGGTAGGCCTTGGTGGCCCCTATGCCCTGGGCACCTATAGTGCATTATACAGGGGCTGACAAGGAGTCCATTTCCAATTGTGGTATGTACCTAGGGTACATGGAATCCATTCTACAGAGAGAGCAGATGGCCTGGGGCCCTGATTAGCAGGGAACCAGGTCAACTAAGTCAAAAAACCAGCTAAACACAGGCAAAAAATCCAGGGTAACCATAGTCAGGTAGCCACCTTCCTACACTCTGGCTCACCCATGTCACCCTCTGTGTCATCACAGCACCCTCTGGTTCACCAGTGTACATTATTGGGGCAAAGCAAAGCACTGCCATCCTCTGTCAACACTGGCACTCTGGTTCACCCATGCCACCCTCTGGCTGGCACACCCATGCCACCCTCGGTGTCATCACAGCACCCTCTGATTGACCAGTGAGTGTACATTATTGTGGCAAAGCCAAGCACACCTGCTAAGTGCTTTAAGTTTTGCAAACAACAACACCTGCCCTGCCCCAACTGACATTAATGAAGGCTGGCACCTGCTTGTCTGCTCCCTTTCCTTTTTGTTGCAATAACAGGATGCAATGGCATACTTGTAACTATTCTGTGACTGTCAGAGCAGGGTCACACAATAGTTGCAAGTAGGCAACCGGATTCTGGAGAGCCCCTTCAGGAAGCACTACAGGTAAATGGTTACAAATGATGAGCTCAAACTTTTGCACCTGCTCGTTGATTTTGCTTTTGCAAAACTCGTTTTTCGGTAATTTCGCCCTATTCGCAAGGCGCGGCGTCGTGCAAAATAGACCGTGGAAGCCGCGAACTCGTGCGAGTTACCCCAAGGTTGAGTATGGGCGCCGCCATTTTGTTTGCGTGACGTATTTCTGTTTCCGCCCGCTATGTGTAATCTCGCGCAATGAGCGCCTTGCGAATGCAAGTTCGCACGAGTTCGCGAGAGAAATCGCGTGCGAACTTACTTACACGCACGTGTTCGGGCCGCCATCTTGTTTTTCCATTCATTCCTATGTGTCTGGGTATGGTGTTTCTGTATATCTCTGCCATCCTTTGCTTGTTTTGATATTTTTTTGATCTATTTAACTTTTTTTCTATCCCTCTATTTTTCTAGGTCTGTATTTTTGTGTTTTAGGCTACTTTGGTTTACTTTTCAACTACTTTTTTAAACTTTTATTTCCTTCTTCCCTACTCTTATTCTTTTTCATTTTTGTCTCCTTACTGCTAACACCTGCCCAGAACATGGTGAAGACAGCTGTCAAGCTGCCCAAGACGGGCACCGCAGCCCGTGCCCGGCTCCCGTGTGGCCGCTTGAGGGCGGAAATGGTGGTGCCCCGGGAGATCTTCAGCCCTGAGGAGGTGGGCTCACTAGTTTTTTTATGTGCAGCGCCGTCTCCCCAGGACCATCGCGGCAGGCGGCAGGATCGCTGCTGGTTATACCAACAGCCAGGAGCGACGGAAGCGGTGGGGGCAGGTGTGCTGGGCCCTTTTTAACATCACGGGGGTCCAGCGCACCTACAATCAAGTGACCCACCGCTGGACCGATATCCTGGACCGAGAGCGCGACCTGCTAGACGTGCTGGGAGTGGAGGTCCCCGGGCTTGGTGAGTAGTAGTAGCAATTTTTTCATCACTCACTACTCTGTTTTTTCTCCTGCTCTGTGTGACTGTGTTATATTGCAAATGTTTGCTGTAACTTTTTTACAAAGAGCAATAATGCTGCTGATTACATTGATAACAGAGGTAAATTAATATTTCAAAATCTTCTGTGCATTTCAGGTGCACTGTTCTCCTTCTCTGTGGCGGTGCCACTGCTTATTTGTTTTCTATTTTGTGTTCATTTAATTGGGCTGAGTAATGTATGAGTGTATTTTACAGAACTGCATAATGCTAGACACAAAGGGGCAGATTTACAAGCCCCTTGTGCCACGTTTACGCTGCCTTACCTGACGCACAGCGACGTAAACGTGGCGCATCCCTGCGAGTCATGTACAACGTGATGCATCTAGGGAGATGCGCCACGTTAAGGCCTGGGCCTGCGTCACAATGGGTGCGTTCCCACGCAGGGGGGGGGGTGGCGGTCAGGCAGCTGTGCGCCTCGCAAAAGTGCCTGCGTGAAATCTACAAGATTTAACGCAGGCACTTCCGCAACGCTGCTACGTCAATTCTTTATGCCTGCTTGCTTGAAGCAGGCGTAAGGACTGATGCGGTATGTTGAGTATTGGGCAGCCCTGAGCATTGCTATAGTTGCATCGCGCCTGCGACGCGACTCTAGAGATGCGCCTCTCTTTCGTCACGAGATGCGTCACGCATCTGCCTACCCTTGCGCCAGGGTTTGCCGCATTGTAATTGCGGCGCATCTGCCGTGACGCAAGGTTAGTTTTGCGTTACTCATTTGTTCTGGTGCACATCTGGAGGTGTCCAGCTCAGAACTCGTAAGTATGCCCCTAAGTGTCAGATTAGCAATTACCTGCGCATCCCTGCAAAGTGTGCGGCACGCCAGCACCACCCATGGTGCGCCGTATTTACAATGCGGCACACCATGGTCCCAAAACATCACCGAAGCGTTACGCATCGGTGCCGTAAAGGCGGCTCATAGATGGAGTTGCGTTGCAACGATGGCGCAGCTCCAGCAATGCTGCGTCAAGCCGTAAGTCTGCTTCATGCAGGCGCAGGGTTTCAGTGACACATCATTGTCCTAAATGACTGATTGAAATTTTATATATTCCCCATAGCCACTTTTAGCATGCGTTCCTGCGCAGGAACGCCCTCCCTTGCGCTGGAACGCTCCCTAATGGCGCAGGGCTTTAGAATGGGATGCATCTCCCATATGCGTCACGTTGTTAATATACGCCACACCATGGCGCCTCTCTTGTTGTGGCGCTGCGTCACAAAAGTGACGCAAGAACGGAGCAAAAGAGCTGCAAGGGGCTTGTAAATCTGCCCCTAGAGTAGAGGCTCAGGTGCAGTCCTTCCTTTGTAGCCCTCATTTTGTATGAAATAGTTGGTTCTTGTTCTTTCTAAATGTTTGATTTGGTTGACAAGGACATCGACAAGCAGCAATCATCAATGTTTTCTGTTCTTTCTTTCATGTTGTACGTCAGGTCCGCCCAGGGGCAAGCGGACAGAAAAAGAGGATGCAGTGGCTCCAAAGGAGGAGGATGCAGGCCAGGGCGGCGAGTGCTCCTTTGCTGGCCCCAGTAAGTTTTCATTTAAATATAGAGGACCTATTGTTGTCCAAGCGTTCCTAATTTAATTTTTTCGAAATAGTGTTTAGATAGGAGCAAGATCAATAATACTACTGTTGCTGGGACAATTCTCCACAAACCGAACTATGGACACCAAAGACCAGAGTAATAATATTTCAGAGTGGCGTGTTTGGCACACTGTATAAACCTGGTAGTGTCAGCGGCACGGAATCCTCCTTGCAAAAATTGCAAAACCTTTCGCTCAGTCACTCTAGTCTGGAGGACCAAAAACCACAGAGTCTATTCAAGTTTAAAAGCTTTATTAAAAGTTAAAGTAAACACATATATTAAAATAAAGTTAGTTGGAAATGGAAAAGTGCTTGGTGCTGAGTTGATGAGTAATGGAACACATTTCTTGTGGTCGAGCCGAGCTTTCACCTGGTTTGAAGTTGATGTTGCTCTTGTCCTTAGAAGTCCAGTTTCTGTCTGTTCCGAAAAAAATGATGTGTGTTAAAATTAATCAAGCATTCATCAATTATGACAAAAAAATGCAGCAAGACAACAACCTTCCCTGGAAGGATGGACATTTTTACTTTAGACTAGAGTAGACAGTCAATTAATTTTTCTGTTGTTTTCACATTTCTCTTCATTCCTAGACCAAATACTAGTGAGTGGTGTAATCTAACATTCTTAAATCTACTTTGTAGGTGGAACATCTGGTGGCGGGGCCAGCTCGGATGTGGTGGTGATCAGTGACTCTGAGTCCGAGGACAGCTATGGGGAGAATGCGGCGCAAGAGGAGTCGGACCAAGAAGTACAGACTGTGAGGAAGGAGACAGTGGCGGTGGCGAGTACAGGTAAGCTGGATCATGGTACTATCTGACTCTTAGATAGGATATGAATGATGTGTATCCAGTGGTGGCCCAGTGACAAATTACAATATGGTAATTACAGCAGGCTGGGACCGTCAGACAGATAGAGGCAGAGACAGAGAGAGAGGAAGACAGAAGGAGAGAGAGAGGGAGGGAGCCAGAGGGAGGGTGAGGGAGGGAGACAGAGAGAGAGAGAGAGAGAGAGAGAAACAGACATATCGCCTGGGCCTGATGCAGATGATACGGTTGCTGGTGTGGTTAACGGTTCAGAGGAAAAGTCCCTCACTTCTGCCAGATCTCTTTCATATGAAAGAGCACCAAACCAAGGATACAAGTGAGTTGTGGGAAGGGAAATGATGATTCAAGCGCCCCCCCTTGCCCCTCCCTGCGGACGCCCATGATACTGGCCTGAATAGTTTTGTACTGCGTTGGATAGTTGCTAGTTGTACTGTGACACAACTTCCTGCTGAATCATTTTGTGTTAATCATATTCTTAAAGAGCATTGGTTACATATTATGTCTTTCTTTCTTCATATAGTTGGTAATACTAAAACCTCTAAACCGACGAGGAGTATGAAGGCTGTACTGGCCCGGCAACGGAGGCTGGAAGCAACTGTTGCCCAATATCGTCGCCTGGTGGAAATGGAGGGGGACGACACGCACTCCAGTGCATCCAATCTAACATCTGCATCCTCCTCCGTGACCCCACGTTCTGCCGGTAAGCGCAGTGCTCCAGCGAACCGGAGCCGTGCTGGAAGACGCCACCGCCGAGCAGCAAAAGCTGCACCTCGCAGTACTGTTAAGGCTCGCTTGCGCCGTGCACTCCACAGAGTGTCCGACCTAGAGGCGGAGGTCCAGAAATGGAACGAGTATCAGAATGTGGTGGAGGGCCTCCGCTTAGATCACGCCACCCTCCAGGAGAAGTACGACGCCCTGGCCCTAAGGCATGATGCCCTGGAGGCCAAATTCAACATCTTGCATCTCTAGAGTGTCCCTTGCCCCTTTTTTAGAGACTTTTGGGGGGTGGGAATTGGGAGTTGGGTTTTTTGGGGACTTTTGAAGGACTATTTATTTGTTGGGGTTAGGGAGGGTCTTGCGGGAGATTATTTTGTTAGGGATATAAATATACTTTTTCAAACTTTATCTGAGCATACCTGTTTTTTTACTACTTTTGAGCTTGGTGGGTGGTGGTTTTGCAGTAAGTTCATTTAACTGAACACTGTCATCGTGTTGGTTCACGTGCAATAGGCCAAATGTTTTCCAAAGTAAATGCCTGTCACAGAGTTTGTTAATTGAAGAGCCCTAGGACTTTACTACTAGTACCACTGTCCCTCTCTCGCCTCTCCGAACACTCCATTATACTACCTCCAATCCAAACGCTTATCTTACCTGTAATTTGTGTTTGAGGGCTGGCTCCACCTGGAATTCACAGTGTCCTAAGGCGTTCTGCAGCAGGGCCCCAACTGGAGTTTCCCGGCGTGGATTTTCTGCAAAACAAAAGCAATCAACATTAGAAATATGGCAGCGGTGCTCACAGACCCCAAAATCCTAGAATCCCCACAGACAGCACCCCTAAGACAGGCAAGCGAGCAATAATAACGCCTAAACGTTTACGTGTAATAGGCCAAATGTTTTCCAAAGTAAATGCCTAACCAATTTCATCCCTTAATAGACCTTGCCAGCAATGGCCCAGCCAAGACCCCTAAACCCAAACGCAAAAAAGTCACACTTAGCAAATTGTATTTAAATGAGGACTCACTACTTCCAGACAGTCCCTCTTTAGGGGACTCGTCAACGTAAGTTTCTTCATTGTGCAGAATCCAGGCATCAGCATTACGGGAAATGGATAGGGTGAGTCTGGAGGAGGAGGATAGACGACCAGGACTGAGTTCTTGTCAACTAACTGTTGTGAACATGAGGAATGCTGCGGCATCAAAATCAAGACAGTTCTGCTGATGGGCTTGTTGTTGCTTGTGATGGGGTGATTACAGTTTTGTTGTGAATGTGATGAAGCACTTGCTAAACAAAGAAAGACAGACACACAGGAATAAAAGTGAATAAGGAGGACTAAATTTACAGTTATTGAGTCATTGACTCATTTTCAGAACTCGCTGTCAGGGAAGCAGAACTCGTCCTCATACTCTGTTAATTCATCAGTCGGTTGTACTTCTGGTAACTGAGGAGAACTTTCCTCAGGTAGGTCGGTGTCCTCTTCTTCCTGCGTGCATTCTCGTACTTTGTAATCTGGTGGTATGAAGTGCTGGTTCATCTTTATCACGGTGAGCCGCTCCACATTTGCGGGCAAGAGGCGGGACCTTTTGCAAGTCACAATGCCACCAGCAGAACTAAAAACACATTCTGAAGACACGCTTGCGAGTGGGCAAGACAAGTAATTGATAGCCAGGTTGGTGAGCTCTCGCCATATTTTTCTTTTCCCATGCCAATACGCCAATGGGTCCTCAGTAATATTGACCGCTGTTGAGTCATCCAGATAGGCCTGCACCATTGAAAGAATGTCCTCCCGCATTCCTGTACTTTGCACTTCTGTGTCCTTTCTGGGACAAGGAAACCCTAGCTCACTTAGCCAATCCGCTTCAGACATATCGCCTGGGCCTGGTGCAGATGATACGGTTGCTGGTGTGGTTAACGGCTTAGTGGAAAAGTCACTCACTTCAGCCACAGGCACAGATGCAGAAGTGCTTTTTTGGGACGCCTGATGGCCTGCTGATTCACTAGTAGTACTGTCTTCTCGTACAGTTTCCTTCAGCTCTCTTTCAAAACGAATGGCTGACTGAGCTAGCCAACCTTTGTACTCTGTAACATCTGATGTTTCAAAAGGAATTATTACTTTGCCAAACAACGGCTTTTTGTAACGTGGATCCAGAATAGTAGCACAAATGTAGTGCTGTTGTTTCTTGATATTTACAAGCCGTTTATTGCTAACTAGGCGTTGTAATAATCTCTGCGCCAACTCATATGCTTCATTCTTTCCAGCATCTTTTTATTGTGAAGACACCACCTTGACTTGGTGCTCGAGCTTCAGCAACAATGGGATAGCTTTGCTCAAAGAACAGTCCTCCCTGCTGACGTCACGCGTGAAGACCTCAAAAGGACGAAGCATGTCGGTCAGGCTTTTAACTAGCTGCCATTGCTCCACCGCTAGCATCATTTCTGTCGTATCACCACCCAGGTTGTAGAAATACTCATTGACTACTGGAAACAGCTCATGCAGACGCTCAAGCATGTAGAAGGTTGAGTTCCAACGTGTTGCCACCTCCTGGATAAGTGCTTTCACTGGCATACTACGTTCATTTTGCTTGCGCCTCAGCTCCTTCCGGGCCTTAAACGAATGGTTAAAATGTGTGCATATTCTTCTGCAGATGGTCAGTATTTTGTCGACTGCAAGTTCTTTTTTCAAGAACTTTTGCACAACAAGGTTCATACAGTGCGCCAAACACGGCACTCTGAAATAGAAACCGTCCTCCATGGCCCTAACTACATTGCTGCCATTATCAGTAGAAACATAACCAACCTTGCATTTTCTTGGGGGCAGCCATTGCGAGACCTTTTTGTTAAAGTCCTCCAAAATGTTGGCTGCAGCATGACTTTTCTCCAAGCCAAACATGGCTAATGTTGTATGTTTACGAGCACCCTTAAAAATCTCGACCAAGTCACCACCTGCATTTATCTGTTTTGTAACCCCTGAAAAAGAGACCCAGTGTGCAGTGATGCACATGTAATCAAGGGCTTGGCAACTGGTCCACATGTCTGTTGTCAGGTGTATAGTGTGAACAGCACTCTTCTGCAAAGCAGCCCCAACCAACTCAAGCACCTCTTTATATAGTGCTGGAACAGCAACCCTGGCAAAATAGAACCGGCTAGGAACCTTCCATTTAGGGGCCAGTGTTGCCACGAGTTCAAGGAAACCCACACCTTCGACAAACGAAAAAGGGAGAAGGTCCACCGCTAGCATTTTAGCCAGCTTAGTGTTATACAGGCGTACAATTGGGTGGTTGCGTTGAAATTGCACATCTGAGGAGAACATGGCTGAAATGGTGTGCTGGACAAATTTACGGGATGATGCTGATGCCTTCTTCGACCCACTTCTGATCAGTGTTGACATTTTCCGCATTGGTGTGTCTCCCAGACTCTCAGTGTGCCTCCTATGTGTTCCGGAGGGTGTGGTGCTGCCAGGGGTACTGGGTGCAACCGGACACATGTCTGACGCTTCTTCTACCTCCACGTCATCTTCAGATGAAACACCTAGTATGGGTATATTTTGGCCACTTGCCCTTTGGGATTGCTTTCCCTTGATGTTTGCTAGGTGCGCAAACCATTCGACAGCGTGCCTTCTTTCAAGATGACCTATCTGGCCTCCGGTTCCATAGTTGGTACCAGTCTTACCACGGCTAACGCTAGTCTTACAAATGCAACAAACGGCTATGTTATCATACTTTGCATGGACACTAAAAAAGTTCCAAACTGGGGACTTGAAACCTCTGGTTTTGGCGCACAAGATGATACTGCCAATGCCAGATGAAGCAGTGGTGGATGAGCCTTGCAGACATCTACTGGGTTGTGCAATTATTTCAGCAACCCTACTTGAGGGAGTCGAGCTGGATGGAGTCCCCCTCTGGGGAGAAAATATGGGAGCTGTAGGTTTTGTTGAACGTGTTGTACTACTTGACTGCATTGGTGGTGCTACCAGTGGCACGTCGCCAGGGTCACGCTCAGCCTGACGTCGGGATAGGGTATAAATGTCTGTCTGCTGCATGGCCGGTGTGGCTGGAATGACGTGTGTGATGACTAGGTCATTGCTGTCATCCTGTTCATCAACGTCAGAATGAACCACTTCATCAAGTCCGACGTTCGGATCCATAAGTATGAGCTTTCCGGGGCCCTTCCTTTTAACATTTGATATCTTTCGCAGCTCATGGTGTGCCTCCCTCTCAGACGTCGGAGATGGGTGCCAATCTAGATCCAGATCATCATCTGATGGAGCGGGGCTTGAAGAGGAACTTCTACACACACTCCTTGATCTTTTCTTTGGTGGGGAGCTGGGAGAAAATGAATCATCAGGAGGAGTGCCTTCGTCTTCCTGACATGATACCCCGGCTCCAAAGTCAATTTCCTCCTGTGCCCCTACTTCTGAAAGAACAACCATTGTGGGCACTTGCACCGCTCCATGCGCCGCTACATGGGCCTCTTCACTGATCGCTACTTGCAACTCTCCATGGACCTCTCCTTCTCGGGCTTCTCCTTCTCGGCCTTCTCCTTCTCGGCCTTCTCCTTCTCGGACAGTTCCTTCTCGGACAGCTCCTTCTCGGACAGCTCCTTCTCGGACAGCTCCTTCTCGGACAGCTCCTTCTCGGACAGCTCCTTCTCGGACAGCTCCTTGCGCATGTACTTGTGCTTGTACTAGTAGCCCATACAGTTGTTGTTGCGGCTTTGGTTGTTGAATAGTACTTGTGAGATGAGTTACAACCTGTGTTGATGGTGTGCTGCTACTTTCTTGCGATGAGCCAACATCACTGGTCGTTGGTGATTCAACCACTAAACAGGCTACCTGTGCAGCACTCATGGTGGGTCTTTGTTTTCCCCACAAAAATTTAGTGGTGGTGCCACCAGTCTCCTTGGTAAGTGGTGCCACTTGCTTCTTCTTCTCCTTAGTAGAGACATCTTTCTTGCTAGAGGACCTACGGGCACCGAACAACAGGCCGCAGCAGGACTTCTTCCTGGCACTGATGCTCAACGATGATGCGGATTTATTGACTTTATGCACCTACAAGCAAACGAAGACAGAGGAACATCAGTAAATATATGTTGCATATGTAGCACTTCAATAATTAGTTTGCAAGTAGGCATTTATGAATACACTCGTGCACACCACACAATATGGAAATTTCAAAATTAAGAATTGCTAAATTTTTGGGAAACAGGAATTTAACATTGATCCAAGAGAGCACACACAGAGAGGTTTTTTTTTTTTTTTTCGTAAGACCTTTATTTACAGAAAGCAAATTACACAGCCTGAGCCTACAACCCTGAGGCCGGCTCGCCATTGACGATGTTTATCCAATAAGCAATAAGTTAGCCATATAAAGCAGTGCGAAAATTTCAGGCCGAGCCGCCTTGTATGCCCTCTGTAGGACTCTTGGCAAACAGTCGATATGAGTCTTACATTTTGTCATTTTAGAAAAAGGAAAGTTCAACATACCCCAACTTAAGACCTTGCATTGTCCTCATACACAACCTATACAGTGAGTGGAACAGTATTCCGGCATTTCCCTAGTGCAGCCTCCATCCCACTCCAACCACACACTAAACATCACACACATCAGTATAACTATAGGACGATCTAATCCTCCTCATCTTCCTGCAATGAGTTTTTGTAGTCTGATAAGAAACACCATACGTCCTTTGGTCTCGATTTCGCTGGTAATTCCTCCTCATACGTTTGCAGTTTATCTCGGCAGACGGACATATCATGCAGCCACACTTTTGTAGTCGGTACCCTACGGCTGTGCCAACATTGCGCCACCTGTCTTTTCGCTAATAACAGGGCGATTGCACAGAATTTGCGCTTCAGTGCTCTGAATTGGGGTATAATACCTAGCAAACAGACCTGTGGCGTGCACTGTACCTCATCTTCTAACATGACCGTGAGTTTGGCAATAACCTCTTCCCAGTAACCCGCTACTCTTTCGCAAGTCCAGGCCAGATGCACAAAATCCGCACCCTCCCTGCCACAACGCTTGCATTTGTCTTCCTCCTGCAACCCAAATGTACGCAGTTTCGTCGGTGTGTAGTAGGCCTGGTGAATGAACTTGAAATGAATAATTCTCAGATTCCCGTTTGGTGTCAGTATCTGCGTTAGCGCGCAGGAGCTGTGCCATTCCTCATCTGTTAGTGGAGTATCTAGTAGCGCATCCCACCGCCCCTTAGCCTTAAGTGTGTGGCCTGCTATTTCTGATTGTGCAGCAGTGTACAGTCTGGACACCAAGTGTGACAGATCCCTTGTAGTGAGCAGCATTTGCAGAGGTGCCAGGCTTTCCGGTTCCGCAGGGAAGGACGGGTAATATTCCCTCAATGCCCTTGTTAACCTATAGTATGTGAATCTAAACATAGGAGTCTGGTTTTGGATATAACTCAATTGGCCTATGTCCATAAATGTGCCTCCCTGAAACACGTCACCTATCTTGTCAATCCCAGCTCTAGTCAACAAAGACATCCCCACTTTTTCGTTAGTGACTGACAGCGCCTGATGATATTGCAATGGCATGTCCGGTGCATATAACGGGGTTTTGCGAGCCAACTGCCCTAGCTTGTTCCATGCTTTAATCGTGGTGTCTACAGTGTTGATATCCTTTGCATGTAGTGGTGGTCTGGTGTGCGACAATATCGCGGACAGGGGGACAGGATGGGCATCTCCCTCCTCAATAGCCGCGTGAGTGAGATAGGGGACCTCATGGTACCAGTATGCTGCATACTGTGCCTGGGCACAGAGGTAATATAGTAGGAAATCAGGCACCCCGAAGCCGCCCTGCGCAATCGGGAGCGTCAGTGTCTGCAGATCAATACGAGCTTGTTTACCCGCCCATATCAGGGTTAGCACCAGGGACTTTATACGGCGGAAGACCTCTCGCGTTGGCGTGATGGGTATGTTATTAAAAAGATATAGTAACTTGGGTAAAACGTTCATTTTGACGATCGCTATTCGATCAGCTAGCGATAGAGGTAAGTGGATCCACCGACGGATCTTTTCGTCCAGTTTGGAAAGTACCACCCCATAGTTAGCTCGCATGACTTTGTCCGGATCTCTGTGAAACATGACACCCAGGTAGCGAATCGGATCCTGCTGCCACTCTAGCGGGTAATCAACCACAAAGGGATGTGTGGTGTCAGTGAGAGGTATGAGTGAGGATTTGGACCAATTAATCGCTAACCCCGAGTGTCCTCCAAATCGGATGTACTCTCTAAGTAGCGGGTTTAGATGCACCTCTGGATCGCGAACGTACAGCAGCATATCGTCTGCGTAGAGCGAT
This sequence comes from Lissotriton helveticus, assembly GCF_964261635.1. NCBI lineage: Eukaryota > Metazoa > Chordata > Amphibia > Caudata > Salamandridae > Lissotriton > Lissotriton helveticus. The sequence continues at coordinate 1,386,973,136 of NC_136063.1, read as the reverse complement.
ATGTGTATTGGCCTAGCCACAAATTGCAACGCTGATTCCTTGTAATTTTGTCGCACTATGCACGCTAGTGGCTCTAACGCCAGCGCAAAGAGCAGGGGTGATAGGGGGCAGCCCTGCCTCGTACCCCGCCCAATGTCAAACGGAGCTGAGACATAGCCATTGACCCGGACCCTCGCACATGGTTGAGTATATAGCAAGGAAATCCACTGGACAAACCTTTTAGGGAAACCCATCCTATTGAGGACAGCTAGCATATAACGCCATTCAATAGAATCGAATGCCTTCGCGGCGTCAAGCATCACAGCCACCGCCCTAACCGAGGGCTTCAGGTAGTGCGCCAACGCAAATAGGGATCTTGTATTATGCGAGGTGGATCTGGTGGGTACAAACCCCGCTTGGTCCGGAAGGACCAGTCGAGTCATCAAAGGGGACAGCCTAACAGCCAGCAATTTAGCAAGTATCTTCGAGTCTACGTTGATCAGGGACAGGGGTCTGTAGGAATCACAGTGTTCCGGATCCTTGGATGGTTTTAGGAGTGCAATGACCATTGCTTCCCTTAGTGTGGGGGGGAGCAGCGATTTCTCAAAGGATGTACCATACATGTCCACCAGATAGGGGGCGATGATATCTACAAACTTCTTATAGAATTCGGATGTGTACCCATCAGGGCCCGGTGCCTTTCCATTTGGGAGTAAAGCGATCACCTCAGTGACCTCTTCCACCGTTATTGGCCGCGCCAAATATTCCCTATGGGTGTCCGATAGCCAGCCAATCGCCACATCATGCAAGTAATCATATGTTTCTTCCTCGGTCGCTGTTGGTTGAGATTGATATAGAGTGCTATAGGAGTCCACAAAACTTTTCAATATGTCAGTGGAATGTGTTTGTAATACCCCCTCCCTAGAGTTAACTCGGAGTATCGCTGATTGTCCCCGTCCCTCACATATTTTCCGCGCCAGTACACTCCCTGGTCTACCCCCCTCTCCAAAGGCCCTAGCCACATGCTTGCGATTTAAGTATTTAATTTCTGATGTTAAAAAGTCAGCATGTTCGGTGTGTAAGTCGCGTAACTTGGGCAACAACAATACGTCCTGCGTTGTTTCGTACTGCAGTTCCAAGTCCCTCATTTGACTTTCGCAGCGGCGAATCTGGCCCCTGAGGTCCTTAAGTACTCCTATGGTAGTGCCAATGCAGACACCTCTAATCGTGGCCTTAAAGGCTTTCCAGAGGAGACATGGGTCCTCAGTAGTCTGAGAGTTAGTAGCGAAGTAGTCTTTGATCGCCTTTGTCAAGGTGTCAACATATATTGGGTCTGCGAGGGCCTGGGAGTTAAAACGCCATTGAAATGGGGGGGGTGCGTAATGAGGAATGTCCATCTGCAACAGGACCGGGTTGTGGTCCGATAATGTGCGTGGCAGCACTTGTAACTTACGAACCCACAGAGCCACGTCTTTGGATCCCAGCCAGTAGTCCAGTCTGGACCAACTATTGTGAGATGCGGTGATGTGTGTAGCGCCAGGCGCGTCAGTGTGTTGTAGTCGCCAGAGATCTGCTAAGGCCAGATCCTCCATCATGTGACCCACCATCAGTCTTGATTGTTTGTGTTGTTCTACTGACTGTGAGGAGCGATCCAGCCCATCCCGCAATGTCACGTTCCAGTCCCCCCGCATAACATGTGTGTGTTAGTATGTTTCTGCATGTGTCCCCAAACTTCCCGATAAAATTCCCGCGCGTCAGTATTCGGGCCATATACATTAAGGAGTGTGATATGTTGTCCTCTTAGTGTACCTGTCACCAGCACATACCTGCCAGCAGGGTCCTGTGTTACATGCTTTTCCTCAAAGTTGATCCCTTTCTTAATCAATATAAGCACCCCCCGGGAGTAAGATGAGTATGATGCCCTGTAGGACGCCCCCGCCCATCTCGACCCCAATGTGGCGTGAGTGTGCGGTGCGAGGTGTGATTCCTGCAGGAATGCTATATCAATGTTCCATCTGGTAAGGCTAGTGAATACCTGTCTAATTTTCTGAGGGCGAGAGAACCCGCGTATGTTCCAAGTAAGAATGTTCAGGCCAATTCTGCGTTCACTTCCAGAACCTGGTGTCCGTAAATAATGCCATACCACTTATACCTGCACACTCAAGGGTCATACCTGGAACCCGTCCACATCCAGCACTCTGATCATAAGTTGTAATGACAATCCCTCTCCGTGGAAAATCCAATAATGTGTACATTTGTAATGCCTTCGGTCTTTGTAAACAGTCAAACATCCCCCCTCCCCAAGTCCCACCCACTCCAGCATCCCCAACCTGCCGAAGCCATACCCCTTCAGAGCACAAATCCCTCAACCACATAACCCTCAACTCAGTGCTCACACTAAGAACTTGTATTGGGTATTACCCTCATGGAGGACCGCCAGGAGAACAACCCTTCACCCGGCGGACGGGTGCAGGCGATACTAGAAAAAACTTGAACATATTCGCAATATATGTGTCCATCAATCCACAGTCCCCACTTCCCCATTACCACTCCTCACATGAGTGCAATCAGTAGCGCAGTCATATAGGAAATGCAACCGCACCCTACATTAATCAGGCGCATATGGTAGGAGCTAGGCCCAGATTAGTCGGTCTGCAGTCTGTCCCGCACATAGCCACCCCCCGGCACACGTTGCCGGGAAAACAGCGGCGGGCAGGGATGATCTCACCTCTGTTAGTTTCTACATCTCAACTGGACATGTATCGCAGTATTCAATTGTACGCCGCCTCCTTCTCCACCTCACTCCAGATCAGAGGGTCTATGAGCACACCCACGTGAAAAGGTCCTGACCCACCGCCCATAGAAGCAGCAATAGTTACAGTCTAACGTGGCTGCGTGAGTAGTTATCCGGTGGGGAGGGCGCAGCAGCAAGGGCCAATCATGGATATCTGTTACAGTTCAGGCCAGGAGTGTATTACAGCCCTCGCCATCCCCACTGCTCCCCACCTTTTCAATGCCCAATGTCGAATCAAAGCGCCAAAATCTCACCTCTAGGAGTCTCGTATCGGCCGGTGCTGCTCAGTATAGCCGGGGATGGCCATGTAGCAGCCCATTGTAGCCAACTGCGCAGCAACACTCACCGCTGTACAATGAGTTATAACACCAGTTGCATCATTCCAAGTCTCTGTTCTGATCGTTCTGGGACTCCGCCCGCGCCTCCCGCTGTATTTTCTTAACAAAATCAAGGGCCGCTTTGGGTGTCGCCAGCACGGTCGTCTGCTCCTTCCACACCACTCGAAGTCGGGCAGGATATAACATAGAATAGCCAATGTTCAACTCTCGCAGCTTAGCCTTCACTGCAGTGTATTCCTTACGTGCCTGTTGAACAGCGACCGTGTGATCAGGGTAAAACTCCAGAGTGTTGCCTTGATGGGTGATTTTGCCCTTCTCCCTTGCGAGCCTGAGGATCGTGTCCCTGTCCCGGTAATTGAGGATCCGCGCCACTATCGGCCTAGGCGTAGCACCAGGCGGTGGTTTGGGGCCTAAAGTCCTATGGGCTCTTTCGACAATGAAGATCTGCGACAGGGCCTCCACACCAAAGATATCCTTACATAGACCCTCGACGTAATGCTCCATCCGCCCCGTGTTGGTCGATTCTGGCAGGCCCGTGATTCGCACGTTATTGCGCCTCGAGCGCGCTTCCAAATCCTCCTCCTTCGCTTTTATTACCTCCAAAATTCGTTCCATTCCCGCGCATTTAGTGGTGGACGTTCGCGCTTCCTCTTCAACTGCCGATATTCTCGTTTCCGCTTCATCCAAACGTTCTCCATGTTTTTCTTGTCGAGCAGCCATGCCATCCATCCTGCATGTGAGATTGTCAAGCTTACCATTTATATCTTGCAGATTCGATTGAATTGCCATCAGAATCTTCTCTATGTTATTAGTTGACGGTGATTCTGAAGATCCGCCGGCCTCCGCCATATCCTCTGCAGGCTTTGTCGCCTTCCTGTTGTCAAAGGAAAGTTTTGGTTGCTGCTTATCTGGCTTCCCCATTGTGGTGGCCGGTGAATGCACTTTCCGCAATGTGGGTCCAGATGCCCTCGTTACTCTGACCGTCGTCGCCGTGTTTCCTCAGCAGCGGCACCCAGCAGCTGCACGTGGTGTTAACTCCTCGTTTGATACGGCCACCGCCAGTGGTCACTCGCCAGGGCGTGCGGGATATGGGTGGGATGTGGTCAGTTTACGCCAGCAACCTCTAGAAGTAAGGCGGATGGACACGCCCGTGTCTGCAGGGGGGCACCACCGCAACAATCCAGGCAGACGGAACGCTACCTCTGTCGTGTGATCACCCGCTTCTAATGTCCCCCGGCAGCACCGGAACTCTCTCCCCGGTTAGCCAGTTGGGTGGCGCCAGGTCGCCGGTGGTGTGAAAATAATTGGGGGGCACTACCAACCAGAATATAAGATCCTTAAGTATTGCCCGGCGGTGTCGCCTCTTGAACCCACAAAGAAGTTAAACTATTGAAGAGGCAGGCGCTGGAGACTGGAAGGCAGGAAACAAGGTTTTTATTTTCTCCGGAGGAGAACACAACGAAACGGACAGAAGGTATCGTTCTGAGGTGCTCTAACTGCATCCCTGAGGCCTGGCCTCTTATACACATGTTTATCTGTTTATTGCATGTAACACATTCTCGTCGATACTTTGATGTACGGAAAGACATCCTCAGAATCCCCCCCTTTCCCAGCCCGTTCCCACGCAAGGTTACAGTGGAAGTCCCCGCCCCGGTCACAACAGGTGATGATCATCGCGCAGCTGGATATTCCGCCGATTCACGGAGTGTGTGGGGTTTGATCGGGTCTCGTAGGGCGGGGGGCTTTGATCAACCCGGGGATCCCTTGCTGGGGGGGAACTTTCTATTGTACGGGGAGGGGCAAGGAACAGTATCGGCAGAGCTGGGTGTCGGCCTGGGAACGAGGAAGACGAACGGGCACACGGGGAAAAGGGGTTTGCATCAAAGGGCCGGGGATCATAAATGGGAAGAAGGGAGGTGTCGCGCTGGGACCAGGACGAGGGCCTGGGGCAGAGCAGCGCTGAAGAGGGGTTTTATGATTCGCGGCAGGTGCAGGCAGGGGGGTTGTCAGTATGCGGGGGGGGATGCCGGCGAAGCTAGGAGTGGGAGAGAGGCGCGCTGGCTCTCGGCGGGAGCAGGGAAGCCATGGTGTTCAAAATGGCGGCTGTTTTACGCGTACAAAAAGGTTAAGGAGAGCAAGAGGGCGCCGATAATGTTGACGGTCTCAGTCCAACTTTCAACAGTCCCCCCTTTTCAACATATCTAGCCACCTTGCTTTACTCAATGTCAATTTTCATCAAATTCCTAACTTCGGTATCATACAATGCTCTCATATGTTCGCTTCCAATGTCCACAGTTTTGGGAAAAATACAACTCGCACATAAAGAACACATAGGTGGCAAACATTGAATTCCTAAGCATAGGCCACATATTATAACTACGGGAATCAGGATAATGGTGAGCAGTCTCCAGCCCCAGCTTTTGACGGTGTCCCAGAACCAACCACCAAGCGACCATTCTTCTTGCTCTTGGTGAACTTCCGAAGAGAGTCTGTGAAGATGTTCGATGGCTTTGTACACTGAGGGTGAGTTGTCCGGTATGTATGTACAACAGCTGGACCCAATAATGCGGCATGCTCCTCCACGGTCCGCCAGAACCACATCTAGAACGAGGCGGTTCTGAAGAGCCACCAAACGGACCGCTTGGAGCTCGGCAGTGTTGTTGGCAAAGATGCCCGCTGTGATGTTCATGGTTGTCTCGACTGCCTGTGTCAAATGTCGGATGGCACGGCTGTTTGCCATCGGGCCCCAGAGGGGGACGAGTCCTTTCATAGCATCGAGGAACTGCGCCCCTGTTGAGTCGGCTTGCTCAACGTCTTTGGCTCGTTTTTGCCTGTGGTGATTCGCTGGGGCCACATAAGTTGGAGGAAGGACGAAGGAGATGTAGCAAGTGCCCCCCCAGCCTTTGGGGAGCCAGGTGTAGGCCTTCGTGCCGCAGATGAAATACATGTTTGGGGATGACACAAAGGAAGGTGGATCCGTGGAATCCAGAGTTCTGGTAAAGCGGCAAGCGCTGCGACCCACCAGCTGTGTCCCAAGTCCTTCTACACACATGTGGCCTGTGACGTTGATGACCGTCAGGGCCACAGTCAGAGTGGCAGCCGTTCGTTTCCGCAGATAGGAGAAGGTGGGTCTGGTTGGATTGTTGAACACCTGCATTTCGATTCGTTCTTTAGCCGGGATGTCCATTTGGTTCGAGTCGCTGGGGGTCAGCGGGCAGAAGTGTGTCTTTGTCTTGTTTCGCCCGGCCCCATGAGAAGAATGTGCTGCAGTTCTGCTGGAGGTGGCATTGCCCGTATAGCTCTCTTGCAGGAGGATCAGCCAGGCAAGGCAGGAGCCGTGGACAGAGAAGGGTGAAGGGATGAATGGTATTGAATGTCCAGTGGCATGGGGTAGCAACCCACAGATCCAGCAGTTGGTGGTATTGGTGGCAAGATTGTGCTGGTGAAGTAGCTGCACGAAAGAGTTGTTCCAAAACTCCTTTCGCCTCTCTCTTAGTTGAGGAGAGAGCGAAATTAGATAATGTTCCTTCATGGTGGTAGGCTGAGCAGTGGTTAGGAATGTTTCGTGAGCAGGTGCGTGTTCTTCCATAATCCAGAGCGTAGTCATGAGGAGAAAACAGAGGAGGATTACGATGAAGAGTGCAATTGTCTTTGAGCTATGGAGTCTGTCTATTCTCGGATTTCTGTAGTGGGTATTTCCTGCTGTCTCCGTCGGCTTCTTATTTGGCGCTTCCATCATCTTCTTATCTGGCGCTTCCATCATCTTCGTCTTCAAGGTGCTCGGTAGTGGGCAGGACCACAGACTTAGTTTTAGCTTCTCTCCGGGTAACCCTTGGTAGTGTGGGTCACCGTTCTGAGATCCTTTAACCTAGTCCGTGGCCTACTTAGCCGAAGCTCCCTCCTTTCGACGCAGGAAATACCCTTCTCGAGATGGCACAGTGGGGTCAGGATGTTTTGAAAGTTCAAGTGTCTCAGTATCAGGGTAGCAGTTCAACGATGGTCGGTCCTGGTTCAGGAGCTCTTCTTGGGTGTTGACGGTGTCTGTCGTGGCCAGGGCTGGAGAGACCTTTTTGCAGTGATGAGCGTGCAGCCAGTGTTTCTTCCCCTCCACTCGAAGTGCGGTCCGAGTGGTGATCAGCACTTGCCAGGGGCCCGTCCACCGGGGTTCCAAACTCTTTGATCGCTGAAAATTTCGGATCAGCACGAAGTCCCCCGGCTGGATGGCGTGACCCGGACCCCTGGAAGCATCGGGGATGGCCTGCTGCACCTGCTGATGAAGGACAGACAAAGTTTCAGTCAATTTGTACAGATAATCAGACATTAGGACATCCGGAACGTCATGAATGGAAGTTGGTTTCGGGGCAGACCAGACGCTCATGGGTCGACCGAAGACAACTTCATAAGGGGTTAAGTGATGTCGGGTGGGGGTAGAGCGCATCGATAGCAATGCCAATGGGAGGGCGTCTGGCCATTTCAGGCCCGTCGTAGCCACTATTTTGGCCAGTTTAAGCTTTAGTGTGGCGTTGTGTCGTTCGACAAGCCCAGCAGATTGAGGGTGGAAGACTGCGTGGAATTTCTGTTTAATACCCAGCCCATTTAGGATGAGCTGGATAACTTTGGCTACAAAGTGGGGGCCATTATCACTCCATAAAACACGACAGAGGCCATAACGGGGGAAAAACTCCTTTAACAGAACCTTTGCAGTGGCCATAGCGGTGTTGTCACGGGTTGGATATGCTTCCACCCACTTGCTAAATGCGCACACCACGACGAGTACATATTTCAGGCCTTGGCATCTGTCTAGCTGGATGTAGTCCATCTGCAGGACTTCAAATGGGTGGTTTGGGACCCCAAATCCCCCCCGGGGTACTACAGTTCCTTTCCCGGGGTTGTGTTGCAGGCATATTAAGCATTGTTGGACCAGGCGTTTGGCGGAATCTGGGATCTTGTCATTGTGCCAAACCCTGGAGACAAGTTCGATCATGGGGGCTGATCCTATGTGGGCAGGGGAGTGTGCCATGGTTAATATGGGAATCAAGTACGAATCAGGTAGCAACCATCTGTTCGTGTCTTTTGTCCGCCAGCAGCCTTCATCGTCTTTCAATCCCACCCGTGTCCATTCAGTCAATTCGTGTTGTGTGCTAGCCGTTTGTATGTCTCTAATTGTGTCCTTGGCGTCAGTCCAGTTTTCTGCTTGTGACCTGGTCACGTACATATGTGTTGTCGTTCTATTTTCAGCTGTCGTTCGGGCGGTGATGTCGGCTAGCGCATTTCCCTGTCCAATAATGTCTGTCACTTTCTTGTGTGCCTGGCATTTGATAACGGCAAGTTTGTTGGGGAGGAGGACAGCTTCGATTAAGGCGGAGACTAAATCCCCGTGCAAAATGGGTGTGCCGTGTGAGGTCAAGTATCCTCTCTCCCTCCAGAGGAGCCCAAAATGGTGAACCACCCCGAAGGCATACTGGCTGTCAGTGTAAATGTTCGCTGTGGTTCCTGTTGCCAGGATGCAGGCTCGCGTCAAAGCAATCAGTTCCGCTGCCTGGGCAGATCGCTGGGTGATGCGGGCTGTTTCTACTATAGTTCGAGCCGTGGTGACTGCATAGGCAGCGGAAGTGGTACCATCGGAGAGTTTGATGCAAGAACCGTCCACCCACAACTCCCCGTCGGGGTCAGGGAAAGCTGTGTCTCTGAGATCGACCCTACTCCTGGTCTGTTCGTCCGTAAGAGTCACGCAGTCATGTACGGGGTGCACATTGGGATCGTTCTCTGGCAGGGGTAACAGAGTTGCTGGGTTCAGTGTGGTGCATCTTTTCAGGGTGATATGGGGGGCAAGCAAGGTCAGTTCGTATCCAGTCAGTCGTGCACTCGTCAGATGTTGTGTCTTGGTTTGGTTCAGGAGGGTGTCGACTGCATGGGGTACCAGTACCGTGAGGGAATTCGAGAGTACGATCCCCTCACTCTGTCGGATAGAGACTGCAGCAGCAGCTACAGCTCGAAGGCAGGCAGGCAAGGCTCTGGCGACAGGGTCAAGAGTGGCAGAGAAGTAAGCGCACGGTCGTTGCTTAGGGCCGATGGCCTGGGTCAGGACAGATAAAGCGCACCCCTCCCTTTCGTGAGTGTAAAGGGAGAAGGGCTTTCTGTAATCAGGGGTACCCAGGACAGGGGCTGAGCAAAGGGCATCTCGCAGTTCTGTGAAGGAAGTTTGACACTCAGGAGTCCAAGGGAGTGGGAAAGGGACGTCTTTGTTTAGCAGAGAAAGCAGTGGTTTTACAACGAGGCTGAAGTTTGGTAACCATTGTCGGCAGAAGGAGGTGAGGCCTAATAGGGAGCGAACCTGCTTCTGGGTTTTAGGGACAGGGGTATCTAGAATGGTTTGGATTCGATCAGGGGTGAGTTTTCTTCCATCTTTGGACAAAAGGTGGCCTAGGTAAGTGACCTGGGGTAGGCAGAATTGCAACTTCTTCTTGGAGACCTTGTGGCCATTTTCCGCAAGGAAGTGCAAGAGTTGAATGGTGGCGGTAACCGCTAGAGGGGTGGTGTCGGCTGCCAAAAGGATGTCATCGACATATTGTACCAACACCACCCCGTCGGGTAACTGGACTTGGTCTAGTTGTCTTTTGAGGGCCTGGCTGTAGATGCTAGGGCTTTCCGTGTAGCCTTGAGGCGCTCGGCAAAACCTATATGAGCGGGCTTTTAGGGTAAAGCCGAAGAGATATCGGCTGTCTGGGTGGATGGGGATGGAGAAGAATGCGTTCTTGAGGTCGATGACGGAAAAGGTGGTGGCAGTGGATGGAATCAAGGTCAGGATGGTGGTGATGTCTGAGACCACAGGGTACTGGGGTACCACCACTTTGTTGATCTCTCGGAGGTCGATGATGAAACGGTATGCTCTCTCATCTCCCTCTCCCTGCTTCTTGATAATGGGCAAGATAGGGCTGTTGCAAACGTTGCTAACCACTTCCTCTACCACTCCTGCGTCTATCAGTGACTGGATAATCATTACCAATGCCTTCTCGCCCTCTGGCGATATCCGATATTGTGGGAGTTTTGGGAGTGTTGCGTCTGGTCGGACAGTAATGTGCACTGGGTCAATTAACATACGCCCTACGTCCGAATCCGCTTTGGCCCACAGATACGGAGGTAGAGTGTCAAGCAGGGACGCGTCAACGTCGGTGATGGAAAACATGTGTCGGGGGAACAATGTCTAAGCAGAACGGGGTTGTCGTAAAGAAACACTCGAACTCCATCTTGAGAACACCTAATCGTCGCTCGGAAGTGTTTCAGTAAGTCAAGTCCCATAATGGCGTCAGGGCTATTGGAGGAAAGCAAGAACGTGGTGTCGGTGGTGTTGTTTTCTACGTCAAAGAGAATCGGGGCAGACAAAGGGTTGGTGGAGGGCGTTCCATCGAAACCTGTCGATGTTATGAGTGAGCCAGACAAGGGTGCCCTTGGAATCAGTCGTTTAGATAACGCACTACGTGTTGCGCCAGTGTCTACCAGAAATGGAGACTTGGTACCCAGGACCTTAGCAGTGACATAAGGGCCCTGCTGGTCAACATAGAGCTCGACTGGATCCCTCCCTCGCCCTTGGCTGTCCTATGCGAAGGTGTGAGTGTCGTCATAGTCAGATTGTTGATATTGGTTCTGCCTGGGTCGGTCGAACATATTTGGTCTGTTTGATCTGTCATTAGTTGCGTCATTTGGGGGCCCTCGTTGTTGTCCCTTACGTCTCGGTCCGTTTGCTACATCCCTGGGGTCTTTGTTTCTGATCATTTCCAGAAGAACTGGGCACTGGGATTTCCAATGGCCAGTCCCTTTGCAGAAAGCGCACTGGTCTTCTCTAAGGTCTGTGCGTCCACTGTAGGAAGTCAGAGTGCGGTCCTGGGGAAATGTAGTCTTAGGGACGTTTGTCTGGTAGTTTCCCCGGTATTGGTCTCGTCCTATAGTCACCCCTTGCAGTTTGGCAATCATCACCCTCTCTTTTAAGTCCTTCTTCTTTTTCTCTGTCGCCCTATCGTTTTCATTTTTCTGATGCTCATAATATTGGGCCATTTGGAGAATCGCTGTAGGTTTGGAGGCTGCCCAACTACTCTCGCTGGCCTGTAGTTTCTGGGAGATTTCCGATGATAGGCCCTTAACATAATTCTGGACAAACAGATGGTGTCCGGTTGCAGTGGTCATGTCCTGGCCGCTGTAATCGGAGAACACCGTTTCAAACCGGGAGAAGTATTCCGATACATCCTCCTGGGGTTTTTGGCGACAGGCTGTTACTATCGACCAGTCCACTTTCTTTTCTGGGATTAGGGTTTTTAATTTCTCTACGATTTTATCTGGGAGGTCTAGAATGGATTTCAACGGCTTTTGTCCTGGTCCCCGTTGTTTGTCCAGGTCATCGAGTTGTGACCAGGTATGTCCAAACAGCTCAAGGTGGTCGACTTTCCGGATTTGCTTCCACACATCAGCTGGTAGACATAACCCGAAGAACAAGTCGATGTCAGCCAGGGTCATGATCGTTGAACCCAGGGCTGTACCCAATTCAGTATAGAAGGCAGTGGGGTTTTTACGTAGGTCGGGTAGAGATTTCCGGAATGTCAGTATCTCTTGCCGGTCCCATGGCTGGTAGACCCAGTTGTATACTACCCTTCCCTTCGCATCTTGGTTGTTTGCATCATCGTGAGTCCCTGTACCCCGAGGAGGAACCCAGTAAGGGGCAGCCTCACGTATCGGCATCATGGTGTTAGATTGCTCGGTTGGTGGTTCGGTCACTACGGGGGCTGCGGATTTAGCTCCCGGCTTTCGTTCAGTGAGGTGGCGGAAAACCTCAAGCGTACGCGTAAGGAGGTCCGACACATCACACTCGCCCTCATCCCCGATATCGACCTTCCGGTACAGAGTCCTTAGGCTCTCGGGACCTTTGTCTCGATATCGGTCCTCGTATGCATTCAAGACATGATAACACAGTCGTACGGTAAAATGTCGTCTGTGACTCCCTGTATACGAGCTGAACATATCTGTGATGTACTCTTCATCATCCTTCCTTTCTACCAGTGTCCTTGCTATTTTGTCGATCCCCGCTCGCTCATCTTTGTCTAGTCTGTTTGTTCTTGCAGGGCCAGCCCCTCGAGTCTCATGGTCGTCTAACGTTGTTGTTGATGCGGGTTTTAATACAAGGGGTTCGGCTGGCACAGAGGCCATTGGGGCCGACGCTGTGGCGGTACCTTCGTTTGTACCTGGGGGTGGCGCGTGCTGCGCCACGGGTTGAGAAGGGGCATATGGAGGGGGCATGTAGATGATAGGAGGACCTAACAGCAGGTCCTCATTGGCTTGTCGTTTCGAGGGTAAATCAGGGTAGAGCATGGAGGGGGTTCTAACCGGACACTGGCTTGGCGTTTCCATTTCTAGTTTCTGTTTAGCTTTCTCTCTTTCCTTTATCTCTTTTTCTAGTTTCTGAGCAGCTAGGTGGGCTGCTTTTCGCAGCTCTTTTTCCAACCTACTCTCAGTTTTCTTTTTACGTTGTTCAGTTTCTTTTCGCCACATGCCGAAGCTGTCAAGCATAGTAGGTGTTGTCTTGTTTTTACCCAGGGCAGTTTCTAGCGTTTTTATTTTATCATCATCGAAGGATCCTATCAGGGGCCATTGACTTTCTTGACCCTTTTTTGTATATTTATGCCATAGTTTACTATAGGCTATAGCGGTCAATCCATGCTTCATGAACATGTCCTTATTAGGGGTGCCTTCCAGTGGGGCTGGATGGTCCATCTCTAATAGGCGGTCCGGGCTAAACAGGCTACTAATCAGTGGGGAGAAGACAGACATGACGGCTCGTAACGAGGGACTAAAAAGTCAGCACTGCCTATCTTATCACTAGGTGCAAAGACTGGACAGAATATTTCTATTCTACGTTGTTTGCAGGCAGTGAATACCTCATGGATCAAAAATAACAAAAGACCAATAAATAACAATGGGGAGAATGAGCAGGTCCGCAAAGATCTGCGTTACCTACCCTTTTCACTATCTGCAAAAAGGGTGGTCTCTTCCCTGTTTGCAGACAGGGAATCTCCAGGAAACAATAGTTTTGCGAACAACAGTTCAGTTTCAAGTGATTATTGAGTGGGGGAGAAAAAATAAGCACGGCTGCTGCCCTACCTATCCTCCACTGCTTGCAAAGAGAGAGCCCGTTGTTTCTCCGTTTGCAGACAGTGAATCTCCAAATAAATAAAAAGAGCAATACTAGTATTTTTAAACAAACAAGCAATCAAGCAATTATTTCGCGACTTGTCGTGGTTACACGACCTTACCCGGACCGCATGGACAGTTTCCTGTCTTCCGAATCCAGCGCCCGATCGTCCTCTCTTCTTCGTTATCCTCGCGGCACTCCTGATGGTTCCCAGTCAGGACCGTAGATCACTCGAGAGAGGTCTGTTCGGAACCAGTGAAGTTCGGATGATCGGCTGTCAGACGAGGGTCTATCGGACAGACGCGTTCCCGATCGTTGCAGTCGTTCACTTTGTCGTCAGGACCTCTCCCACTGGATCCATGGGTCGCTGATGGGCCCCACGTTGGGCGCCAATTGTGAAAATAATTGGGGGGCACTACCAACCAGAATATAAGATCCTTAAGTATTGCCCGGCGGTGTCGCCTCTTGAACCCACAAAGAAGTTAAACTATTGAAGAGGCAGGCGCTGGAGACTGGAAGGCAGGAAACAAGGTTTTTATTTTCTCCGGAGGAGAACACAACGAAACGGACAGAAGGTATCGTTCTGAGGTGCTCTAACTGCATCCCTGAGGCCTGGCCTCTTATACACATGTTTATCTGTTTATTGCATGTAACACATTCTCGTCGATACTTTGATGTACGGAAAGACATCCTCAGAATCCCCCCCTTTCCCAGCCCGTTCCCACGCAAGGTTACAGTGGAAGTCCCCGCCCCGGTCACAACAGGTGATGATCATCGCGCAGCTGGATATTCCGCCGATTCACGGAGTGTGTGGGGTTTGATCGGGTCTCGTAGGGCGGGGGGCTTTGATCAACCCGGGGATCCCTTGCTGGGGGGGAACTTTCTATTGTACGGGGAGGGGCAAGGAACAGTATCGGCAGAGCTGGGTGTCGGCCTGGGAACGAGGAAGACGAACGGGCACACGGGGAAAAGGGGTTTGCATCAAAGGGCCGGGGATCATAAATGGGAAGAAGGGAGGTGTCGCGCTGGGACCAGGACGAGGGCCTGGGGCAGAGCAGCGCTGAAGAGGGGTTTTATGATTCGCGGCAGGTGCAGGCAGGGGGGTTGTCAGTATGCGGGGGGGATGCCGGCGAAGCTAGGAGTGGGAGAGAGGCGCGCTGGCTCTCGGCGGGAGCAGGGAAGCCATGGTGTTCAAAATGGCGGCTGTTTTACGCGTACAAAAAGGTTAAGGAGAGCAAGAGGGCGCCGATAATGTTGACGGTCTCAGTCCAACTTTCAACAGTGGCAGGCCGTCCCCAGTCCCACTCGCTACGCAATGGTATTCCCAGCCGTCTCTCTCGCCAATCCGCTGGCCAGCGAGCACCGCACAGTCGATTTCGCGTTCACTGGCGCGAGTCTGAAGTGCCCGCCATCTCAGCAATAGGCGCCGCCATATTGTCAGGCACTCGGGCGGGGTGTTGACGGACTCAGTCTGTGCTGTTCAGGGGCGAGAGCAGCGCAAATCATTCACTCTGGGCCAGGCAGCAGGAGCTTACCCCCGGGCTGTGTGTGCTGGGTTATCCGTGCAGTCCTCCGCCGAATTCGCCGTAGCGCAGGGTCCGCTATCTGCCGCCGGCCATCTTGTCAGGCAGTCCGGCTCTCGCCGCGATTATCACGGCATTTCTCTGCAATGCGGGGGCAGAGACCGCAACTGTCCAGATCCGCTTTTGCCCCTCATCTTCCCCCACATGTAGCGGGTCGCGAAATGTGGGTTGGTGGGGTTACAGCGACAATGGATCACATCGTGTGTGATCGCCCGGCGGAGCTGCAGCTCAGGCAGCCATTCCGCTGTGCGCCCCCTAGCGCCTCTCACACACAGAGAGGGTTATAGTTTCATGTACCACTGACTCCCCCTGGGCACAATGGGTGAAAGCAAGGCAAAATGGGTGCAGGCCTATGGCACAAAGCTCACTGCCTGCCTTCAAAATGGCTGCTTGACCCCCATCCACATGGCCAGGACCATGCCTCAAAATGGCCACCACCAACATAGCCAGCCCCCAACCCCTACTCCAAAAAGTCAAAAAACACAACACAAATCAAATCACCACAATCCAATGCCATCCATCAAGTTTCAGAAGGCTTATGCTGCCTGCTGGTGGTTTTCTGGTGCAAAATTGCAATTTTTACAATTTCGCGAGTGCGAGATTGTTGCTTCACGGCGCGAACGTGCCGAAAAACCAGCAAAATCTGCGAACAGACCCCTGGCCATAATGGATGAAATCAGAGCACACTGGGTGCAGGCCTATGGCACAAAACACACAAACTGGCTTAAAAATGGCCCATAGACCCCCACCCACACGGGACCAGGCAATAAAATGGCCCCCACCCACATAACAAGCCCCCAACACCACCCCAAAAAGTCGTAAAACACACAAAAATCACCACAATCCAATGCCATCCATGCCCTGGCCAGAATCATGTTAAAAATAAAATTCAACAAAACAGTTGTATCATGCATGCAGCCATGCACCCATAACTAAGCCTGGTGGTTTTCAATTCATGTGCAGAATTGTAATTTTTACAATTTCGCGAGTGCGAGATTGTTGCTGCGCGGGACGCGAGCAGTGCGAACACAAGCAAAAAAATCCTCAGCTCGCGAACTTGCAGATTTCCCCCCCCAAAAAAAGTCGAAAAACAAGCAACACACACAAAAATCACCACAAACAAACAACATCAACTTACTTCCTTCTGAAATAAAATTTCGAATCCAAAAGTAATCCAAAAGGCCTCAAATCCAAATATCCAGCAGCATCCACAAAAAGTAATCCTTCCCAGTCAAGATCGAAATCAAAGTGGCCAGGAAATGGACTAAGCAATGGGAGGAGCTTGCTGGACAGGAACAGGAAGTTGGAGACTGGGGCACTTCCTTCACACCACCCCTATGGGAGGAGCTTGCTGGACAGGAACAGGAAGTTGGAGACTGGGCCACTTCCTTCACCCCTCCCCAATTGTAATTTTTGTACTTTCGCGAGTGCGAGATTGTTGCTGCCCGCGCCGCGGCCCGCGAGCAGTGCGAACACAAGCAAAAAATCCGCTTCGCACGGATTTGCGTATTTTCGCCACATTCGCGAGAGTTCGCGGATTGCGGATTTACCGAAAATCCGAAAAATCCGCGAGCGTAACGGATTTTCCGCCCATGGTCTGACACCTTTTGTCTCCCAGCTTCGATATGTGTCTCTTGTAGACATACTATATCCTCATTAAGATGATGGATGTCTTTGTTGACCCTGCGCTTTTGAAGCGGACAATTCAAACCACATATGTTACCAGAATCAATCCTTAGCTTACCCCTTGCCATTTGTTAAATTTCCAATTGTCATAAATGAAAGATTACCTAACATTCTACATAATCTCCATGCCTTTACATATACTTCTGCCTAATGGACCAGTCAACCCCCTAAAAGGAACCCCACTCCCTCCCTCTTCCCACCCTACCTTGCGGCAAAAACGGTCCGAAGACCCTTGTGATGCCTTGTGCATGAAACTGCTTCCCCCCACCACCCATCAAACTCCCTCATGCAAACAACAGAAAATAAATGTGATTATTGTCTGAATACATCAGTCTAGAGGGTCCTTATGATTTGTGGCTCATGATATCTCCTGTAGAAAAGCTTGTGCTTGCATCTCAGAGGATAAAATCCTTGTGTTTCCCCGGTAGATGACCTTAAGGCGGGCAGGGCTCAACAAATACACCTCACAGCCAGCCTTCTGGAAGGTAGTAATAAGCTGCAGTAGCCTCCTTTCCACAGTAGTGCGGCAGAAGTCCGACCTGACGAAAAAGGAATGGCCCTCCGCTGAACGTCTTGCTTCAGGGAGCACCTTGTCAAAAATTGCTTGCCATAACAAAAAGTTGTAGAAAAAAATTAATATAGCTCGGGGTTTATCATTCCCTTTATTCTGACCCTTCCTTTTTTTCAGCATAAGTGGGAAACGATGAACACGCTGTACTTCTGTGTCCCAATCCCAGTGTGCAAGTTCAGGAAAGTCGCCCTTCAACAATCGCAGCACAAACCCTCTGATGTCTTCACCATCCGCTTTTTCTGGAATACCCAATCGCCTTAGATTGTTACGCCTCTGGCAATTCTCGAAATCTTCGCGCTTCCACATGACATCCATCATCCTGGATTTGTTTGATGTAACTTGCTGGGCAATACTCTCTGCTCTGGTCTCTGGTATCACCACTCGCTCTTCCAATACCGTTGTTCTTTCGGCAATTTCTGTGCGGGTTTTATTTATTTTCCGGATGGCCCCTTGTATCAACTTTGTTGCATGATGATCCCTCTTATGCTCCTGTCGAGCTTCAGATTGTATCTGTTTAAGAGTGCAATATATAAGATCCAATGAGGGGGACACCTCAGTGGTAGGCTTCGTTGGGGTAAGTATAATATTTTCCCCTTGAGCGCTGTCATATGGTGCCAACCCATCATCAATTTCAAAATGCGTAGTGGAATAGTCCCATTTTAATTGTCCAGATTGACTTTGGTCGGAATCAGTTTGCCTTGCGTACAGCATCTTTTTCCCCCCTTTATTTCTATTCCGCCGTATCTGAGTGGGGAGACGCTTTTGTGTTCAGGGATTAGATAATGAACTGTCTGAATCAGCCTCCGAATCTTCCAGCATAGATACTTCATTGCCACTAGCATTGGATGGCTCAGAATCCTTCAGGAGTCCCTGCAGTCAAATACTGTGCCTGAGAAGGTCTAGGGTTGACAGTCAAACCTTCATTAGTGACCTGTTCCTGCTCCTTACACCCATGTTTCCCCACCATGATACTAGCCTCCAGGGGCTGTGGCTCCTCCTGCAAAATGTCCTCTTGTTCTAGACATATGGGTGCAAAGGGCACAAGTCCCGTACTTACAGTGGCCGGGTGTGGAGGGCCATCACAGCTTGTAGCCGACACTGGTGTAACATCAGTATTACTCGCCACAGCCTCACGGAGCGTTTCGCCTTTCTTCTGGGTCTTCCCACGGCTGGCAAACATTCTAGGAATCACTTGCTGCCTGTCAGGCGAAGAGCCCGCCTCCTCCCCTAGACGCCGATCACTTGCTTTCGGTTTCCCAGGGGCAACCTCTGCGCTTCTTGTTGCCGCTGCGGGAGTAGCGTCTCCTCCCTTCTTCCCGCTCGGCGCTTTTCGAGTCACCGGGGAGCCGCGCTGGTTCCCGGCCATTCCTGCTCCTTGCCCGCAGCACCAATGTACCCCCAGTATGCTCCTAAATTGCTCTATAAAACTGAGTAATAAGATGTCGTCCTTTTCCCATGGTGTGTAGTGTATGCATTACTTCATGGGTGGGTGGATCTACATCAGTCACACCACAATGTATTCCGAAGGCTCCTAGCAGCTGTGTATGTAATGATTTTGGGGGCTATACAAAACATAAAATTATACACTGATAAAAAGTAAATAATAGGGGCACTTTTCACCATGGGGTTCTGAGTGAGAACATAGACAGCTCCAGTTTTTTTTTCGTTGTCTATTCGATGTCACTCATAGCCCTTCACTGAAAAACATCTTTGTTATCCACTGTTAACTAGCTATAGTTCTTTATACAGCCCACCGCTGTCATTAGAGGCCCTGTAACAAAGTTGTAAGCCTGAGCTGTAGGCGAAAGTCTATAATGAGAGAAAGAATCTTTAACAACAGGTATAGCCTGAAACAGAAGCTAATGGAACCTTTCTCCCACACAGGGTAGAACATTCTAAATTAAATAGGGAGAAACAGGACAAACATTGGAATATCAGAAGGCCTGTACCAGCCATTATTGCTGAATAGTTGTACCATATTCTCCAAAATCTCAGATTGTGCAGGTAGTTGAACTTGTTTATTGTCCACCATTGTTGAATAATATAGTTTGTTCTGGCCACAGACAAAAGAGGGACTTGTGTTGGTGTTTCATTGTGTTGAAGCACGTCTTTGCACCCTGGGTTTGTACCTTTCTGATTTTTGTTTTGGGAATTCCTGTGTGCAGGCTGCTGCAATAACATAATAGTTAGCGTACTGGTAATTTAAGGTAATTAAATTAACTTAAATACTGTACGTTTTCAAAATGAGTTTCGGTTTTTTAAATCTGTACATTTATCATTACTACATATGCACGTTTTTATTACAAATCGATTGCACGCTATTTGATCGTAGGTTGCTAAGTCTGTGCATGTGTGGCTTAGGGAAATTTAAAACTGAATGATCATTTTCAAACCATACTTTATTTATATACAATGTACATAATTATTTTTCCAGAAAGGTATTTACAAAGGCAAGGGAATGTGGCGTGGGTCAGAGAAAGTGAAAAAGAAATACATGCATAACTCAGTGGCATTTTAAGGCTGACTTAAAGGCATTTAGAATTATTACAGCACTAAATGTTTAGCCTGGCTCCAAGTCAGAGCTTTTAAACTCTGAATAGCAGGAGCTGAAAGAGAAAGTACCATTTTTGGATACTCCTCAGCAATTAAATATCCAGACGTGGAAATAAGCAGCATGGAGCTCCATGCGTAGGGGTTTCACAGTTTGTGCAGGTCGGTACATAAATCGAAGGGTGATTTCAAACATTGCCATGAGAAACCACCGCCTCTCCCATCTGCGACCCCCCGCCCCCTATTTTTCGACCCCGATAGTTCAGTCCTGGTCTCTGCTGGTGTTAGAATTTCAGCCGCCTCAGAGGCAGCCGAGCACCAACCTGCCAACTCCTGTTTCGCATTAGTTACGTCAGAAAGGCTCGTGCACATGTGTGTTACTAATCACCATAATTCTGCGTTCCAACGGTGATGAAATGCATGTAGGAAAAGCGAGCAGATGCTTGCAAGGAAATAATGTCTCTTTATACAGTGCATCTGCCTGTGTAATTACTGTGAACTTTATAACAATTTGTGGTTGAACAAAAAATGCACGTTGATACCTTTAAGGCCGTGACACAAGCCTTTTAGTGCTGTTTCATTTACCAGTTTAATTACTCCACATGGTTTGTTTATGAGTTCAACACTTTGTCAGGCTCTTTTCTAGTCTCTTCTGTAGCTTGTGCACACCTGAGGTTCAATCCAACGTACTTCAGCTGCATATGACACTGTCCGCCACCACAACTTGACAATATCGGAATTTGTGAAAATGCTTTAAAATGGAGTTCTTCTTATCTGACAGACAGACAAAGTGTTGTCTACGGTACATCACATCACATTACCTCGTCACACAAAACTGTGGCATTCAACTGTCCATCAAATCCCCTCTATTTTTCAAAGTCTACCTCACTCCCCTTACCAAATCGGATTAAATCATGCAATCTCACATGTTACAAATATGCATGGACAGTTCTGAAGATCCTATAATTAATTCAAAACGTGATGACTGCCTTTGTGCCATAAACACATGGATGACTAGCCATCTAAAGCTCTCTACTGCAAAGACAGAGATTATGACATGTGGACAATGGCAAGACTAACAGCCTACTGCAAAATGCCATAAGGAACTTGAAGAACCTTAACCAACATCAAGAGAAGTTAGAAACCAGGGCCGGCTTTAGCACTAGATGTGCCGTGTGCGACAATGTTTGTTGGCGCCACCCCCCCCCCCAAAGATTCCTTCACTACCACCCTTTATCAGTGCCCCTCAAGTCTCCATTACCACTCTCTCTCAGATGCATTCAATTTAGTTTTAAAGTGCCACTCATACCAGTGTAGGGCATCAGAAATGTTTTACTTCACACACACACACTACACAGAGACAATCAATCATTTGTGTGTAAATCAGAGTATAGGAAATAATAACATAAACCAGAGGACTACAAGTCATAGGAGTGACATGTCATCCATACTGGTAGGCAGTATAGTTTAAGAGTGCGTGGTATGGAGATGTACAAACTCAGAATTTAAAACACAACACCATGGTTGGGGGTTACAATTAATATTAAGGATTTGTTTTTTTACTGAAATCAACCCGTTTTGAAACATTAGAATAATGAAAGACTGGGGAAAAATCACAATGCTCTAATCCATACCTTGCAGTTTGTATGCAGCTCTTTGATGACAATTATTCGCTCACTGTTCTATGTTAGGATTTTTAAAACTACACGGCAAGTAACAAAAGGATCTCTCTTACAAAAGCAGTAACCCACTGACCGATTTAAATTATATGCACTGTGTGAGCTGCATGCTAGAAGCTTTTTGCAGCAGGTATCCTGTGTGCTACCTTAAGATGAGTCAAAACATCCACTAGACAAAACTCCGTCTTTCTCCAGGAAGAACATTAATCACCAGAGTTATTGTGACATTTTCTTTGTTGTATGATAATTGCTTTTAAAACCATAATATACTTTCATACATGACGCCCCCTCGAAGTCAGCACCCGGTGCGGTGGCACCGGTCGCATCTTCCTAGAGTCGGCCCTGTTAGAAACCCAAGAGTAACCATGGATTCTGACCTATCCTCAATGTTGACGGCTAACAATGTCACAAAGAGAACCTTCTACACAATGAAAAGACTATGTCAGATACTCCAATATCTTGCATACCAACATAAATTGCAAGCCATCCTTGCGCTCATAATCTCCAAGCTTGACTATGTCAGCAGTCTATACCTTGCCTCCCTTGTTTCCACTATATGCAAAATCCAACTCATCCAAAATGCTGCGGCAACGCTTCTTCTCTGCTTTCACATGAGAAAACCCATTACTCCAGTTCTGCAATCACTCCAATGGCTACCTATAGCTAGAAGGGCAATGTTCAATGCACTCTGCATTGTCCACAAAGCAACACAAGGAATAGGACCACTATAAATGTAAGTTAAATTTGAGCAATACATATCAAACAGAACACTGTGATCCAGACTTGCACCACTCATCTTCATAACACCTTACTTAAAGACGTTTGTAGAAGGAACTGCTTTCTCAGTACAAGCCGCCAATCTTTGGAACTCACTACCAGCCAGCATTAGAAGCACCCAGGAACTTATACACTTATAAAGACAGTTGAAAACCTGGCTATTTCTTAGATAACTGCTCCACCCACACCCTGGCAACAGAGCCCAGAAAACAGTTGAGCCCTCAAGTGCCACCCTCAGCTTACAAACCAAGAATTGCAAACAACTCAACCAGCAGACTGCTTTAGTTATGCAGGTATGTAAAATAGGGCTCGACTATAGCTCGCCCTGTCATTATATAGTTCTGTAGTTCCATTTATAACAGTTATGGCCCACAATAATACTAAAACCATAATATACACAGTCAGCAAAAACATTGTAACTTATACCTCTAAATTCATATAAGACGTATCTGCTATGGAGGTTGTCCATCGCCAGCACCGGAAAGCCAAAATATAAAACATCAACAAATGAACAAGCATGGAATATCTGAAAAATCTTT
This sequence comes from Lissotriton helveticus, assembly GCF_964261635.1. Taxonomy (NCBI): domain Eukaryota; kingdom Metazoa; phylum Chordata; class Amphibia; order Caudata; family Salamandridae; genus Lissotriton; species Lissotriton helveticus. The sequence continues at coordinate 1,386,950,463 of NC_136063.1, read as the reverse complement.
TACACGTTACTGGACAATTTGGGGGTCTCTATTAACACCTTTGCCGCAGGGCTAATTCCCCGGCGGCGCTGGGGGGAGGGGTGTGTACGCAGCGCCACGGTGCTTGTGACGAGCTCGGCTCGTCACGCTGCACGGTGGCTCTGTGCTCATGATGAGCTGGGCTTGTCATGACCACGCCCGTTTCTCAGAACACTCAGCACAGCGGGGGAATTAGCCCCGCGTGTGAGTGCCGCGCATGTCATGAAGAGCTCAGCTCGTCATGAGCACAGAGCAACCGTGCCTCATGACGAGCGGAGCTCGTCATGAGCATGGAAGGTGTTAAAATTCAATCACTGCAGGTTCCAAATATCTATATAATCTCACAGCTTCTTAACATCTCACAACAACACTCAGATAAGAGATGATAATACAAACGTCCATACCAACAGACCTCTCCATTTCTCTATTCCTCCAACCATGCCAGCTTAGTAATGCAACTATGCACAAAATCTCAGCAGCTATGCAGACTACATCATATGAAATACCATAAAGGGACCTACAGAGCTGTTCAAAGATAGCAGCCTACTGGAAACCATAAAACTGCATGTCTGTCTCTTACACTTCACTGTCCAACATACTACTATGAGCTGCATCTCATGACACAATAACCACACCTCGGTGGCCATCCCACATGACATGGAAACTTTTCCTACAGAGAATCAAGACAAAACCAAAATTTTTCCAACCATATTCCCCACACAGTGTAGCGTGCTATTTATGTAGACAAGTGCTTCAGCGCCTCACATAGGGATAATAAGTCATATATAAATGCTGCAAAACAATAACATATTGTTCTTGGGCACCAACAAAGTGGATGTCAAATGGAGGACGTGTCACCCTTTACTTGAATACATGTACTCACTGCCTTCCTATCAGCGTAATTTGATATTCTGAACATTACACATATCCTCTCACTTTGGGCGTCCCATGTCACTCCTCAAACAATGCTCTAAATCTCTAGACTAGTGCATGAAAAACACTTGATCGACTCACTTAAATATAGGAGCTAGATGTGTTAGAGATACCGGAACAACACCTCTTCTACAGTTGTCTAACTGTCACTGATTCTAGCCTTGGATGCAAATAATAGTGTGGCAAGTGGGTAATTCTTCCCTTTACCTCATATACTTGTTAACACAACACACTTAGTTGTTGCTTCCATGTACATGACTCCAAGAACTCTTAAGAGCCTTAGGCTTGATATCCATCACCTCTCATTCAGACCCCTTTGCAACTTCATGTTCAACTAAAACCACATGCAAGCACCAGCCTGCAGTCAATCGCACAAGGAAAAATACTTCTGTGACAGTGGTAGCGGTAATCATGAACTTTATCAATAGTGCTGAACACTAACAATAACAGTAAAAATAAGGAGACAGGAACAGTGTGGTGTGAACTAAATCACTTCTATGGGGTAGGCTTAGAAGTCAGTCCTATAATTCTTCCTTGCAGCTGTGTCCCCAGGGCAGGTTTAGGTACTTGCTGCTTCAGCACAGATTGTGGTGCCATTATGTATAATTCAATCTAGTGCTATTTCTTTCAGGGCCCTATTGCCCCTAAAGCTGAGGTTAGAAACTATGTTAAGAGCTTAGTTTTGTCTAGTCCAGATTTTTGGACTAATTCAAGTTGTCTTCTACTGAATATCACTCCGGATAGGTCTTGCACATTTGGAGGTGTCTTTTAATGAGCGAACTACCTGAAGTCGATATCACCTTTCTTGAGGGTACATGTAAGAGTCAACCTTGTGCAAAAGTTGACATGCCGATGCGTCTCTGTACATACCCTTTATCTTTACACATTCTTGAAATCAGTGTGATCATGTGGTGCGGTAAATAACTGTTCATAGTACTCTGATCTACATCTGTCTGACAATGAGGCAGCGTCTCTCTCCCAGGAAGCTCTTCTCTTTTTCTGATCACCCATACCCTCCTTTGATGGGAAAATTGGGTAACCTCTACACTTGCTCTAACATCAATGCTGGCCCACCTTTCATAGGATTTAGTCCTTTCCCTTTGTACTTTTTTTAATCTTCTCTGACAAGCTACTGCTCTTGCTGGGTCTGATAATTTGCTACCATAGTTTATCTTTCCACTATATTAAGTTTCATTAAAAAGGTTTTGTATGTTTACATCTTTATTTGCTTCTCCCTTCAAGTGTATGTGATGTGTATGCCAATGTCCCATAGTAACACTGGATATCCACTGTTTATAATTTTTCTTGCTTAAATCCAATACTGCATTGTGCACATCTCCTTCTAGCTCAGACATATTTAGCAAGACTCCACAAGACGAATCATACACTTTTGTCAGTGCTTGTAACATTCTTAATAAAAGGCATTTCACAAGGATGAAGACAATAGTTTATTAAATATTACTTTTATAAATTGCACTGTTAATTACCCAAATTATGTTCACAAAGGACAAACCAATTTTATCTACCTATCAGGATTCAATAAATTTAATTCTCTTTAGAAATGGCCACTAACACATAATTAGTGAATAACAATAGTTTATTGTAATGACAAGACCTTCAGATATTGAAATAAAATACACTTCCTGATTTTTGTCTCTTATTAAACGCATACATGTTATGTTATGTTGTTGGAGCCATACGAAGGTGCTGTTGGCTGCCTCAGGTGTATCAGCTTGTGATTCCGGGGTTTCCATAGGGACTGGAGAATGTGTCATACTTATTTGATATTTTCCTGTTCTGGTACTGTGTTGTGGTCCATCTCTGATTCAAGGATAATATCATGTTCAATGATCTCCAGTTGTGTGACTTTGATTTCTGAGAGGTCTGCTGAGGGCCTTTACTAGTTGCATATACATCCACTAGGCAGGTAGCATGCTTATTGACAGCCAGGAACAGAAAATGGTGGATGGGGAAGTAGCTCCTCCCACCCCTACTCACCATTTCCTGTTAAGGCATCTTGTGTCGACAACGATGGAAGGCTAGTGGGAAGACTGCCCTTCCCATGGCCAGTCATGCCGTGGCACCTCATTTATGAGGCTGCTGCGCCGCTGGAACATCACTTTTTGTGACGTTCCGTGGCGCAGGAGCCTGCTCCATGTGTACGGAGCAGCACTAAGCCACTTTTTTTGACCTAATGCTGCCTTGTAAATATTGTTACCTTTAACACAGTTTTCTGCGTGCTATGGGCATCCCCAGCAACATCCATGGGTTTTTGACACTGCACCTGATTTATGAAAAATCGTCAATCTGAGGCAGTACCAAAAACGAAAAGGTAGAGTAAGGGAGGCAATAAAGATATTTCTCCTCATTTTTTCTTTTTCTATCCGTGCTACATTCTGCAGTACACATAGAAAGAGGAAAAACCTCTTGTGATTGTTTTTGTGCAAGAATGTTTTCCTTCCTGTACAAAAATAAACCACCCCGGTGCAAAGGTGCCTGTGTTGGCGCAAGGCAGCTTATGCTGCGCCGGCGCACGGGAAAAGTACAGGAATGCGCCATATCTGGTAGATACAGCACATCCCTGCCCTTTTCATTTGCCGTCGGGCAGTGCAACAGGAAGGCCTGCGGCGCTGCTCTATGGCAAAACCCCATAAATGAGGCCCAATAGGTGTTGGGCAGGTTAGCCTGGCCTGTGCAGGTTAGTTAGGTAGGTCACCTTAATATCCCCAGCCCTGCAAGCAAATTCAGACCTTTAATGTAGATCACAGAGGCCCTTCCAGTGTCATTTGTAAAGAAGAGAAATTCATTTTCCCTCCTTAACCTTCCTGCTAGTTATTTTCATTGCGGCCAGAGCTGCTGACTTTGGAACTGTGGAATCAGGTTTGAGTCTCATCCACAGATCAACATTCTGTGATTCTGGGCAAATCACGTAATCTCCACATGCCTAAAAAAATAAGAATGTGGCCTTGTGTAATGTAACTGGTGCTCATATAAAGTACCCCAATACCTTCGATGCTAGTTGGAGTTATACAATATTGCAAACAAATTGAATTTTCATTTCAGGGTGGGCAAACACAAGAGCCTTATGCAAGGGCAAGCCACATAGTTATGAAGGAGACTTGCTCAACTTCAGGTGGTAAAACTAGAACACCGGTGTTACACAGATTTGAAAGGAAAGTCTATTTTTCAGTGTCAGCACACCATATGTGAACCAACACCTTGGATAAGAATCAGAATACAGCGCATGAACTATCCTATTTACTGAGCCTAGTGTTATACTGACTGCAATCTCTAATCTATTTGTATTTGTTTTAAAGCAATGAAGTTGATTTGTACAGTTTTGCATTCTAAGGCTCTGCCTAGATACTATGGACAATGTAAAGAAAAAAATCATGGTGAGTGATTCCTAAAATCAAAATCAAGTATTTAGGCAATAAAACAGTGGTAGTGCATGACATCAAAATGTATACTTCAATATTAGAGCCGTACTGGAGCAGTTGTTGGGAGAGTAATCTGTCAACTAGAATATTCTGGACCTTGATGGAGCTCAGATAGGTACCTGGAGCAAGACAGTTGTTGTAAAGGGAAGGTGATGGCTTATCTGTTGAGTAACTCTGAATGCTGACTAGTGGCTTGCCAGGTACAATGGTGGCAATATTCAAGGTGTACTCCCAGTGGCGTAACAAAACTTGACGCGGTCCCACTTCAAATTACAGGAAGGGGCCCCACTCTGGACGTAGTCAAGAGCTCTCTGGCAAGGGTACTGTGTTGAGGGGGCTCCCTGGAGCTCAGACCCCCCGCACCGCGGGGGTTGATGGGGCCTATGTTACGCCACTCTGTAGTCTGGTGCCCTTCTGTTACTAAACAATGTACTTATTAAAACATTGGGACTTGCTAGTCCCTGTTATTAGGATGATTTCTGCTTTGGGTTTTCCAGGGCAAGGAGCTGAGATGACTGTTGCTGCCAAGTGTAGACCTTCCAGCTCCCATGGAGCTGTGTTGTGTCACACAATATTGGCTCCCTTCACATGGTCTCCAAGTGAAGAGCCAATATCACATGGTGGAACATAAGGTGAGCCGGAAAATTTTGAACATAGTGGGTTTCCAACAGTGGTGGCCGGCACTGATCAGGGGCAGGCGGGGTTGGTGGGTGAGGGGCTAAAAATAAATTTACCTGATTGCTGCGTCTCTCCTCCGTTGTCCCTCAATCATCTCTCCCGGCCAGACCAGGAAGCAGGAAGTGGCTAAGCATTTATGCGCACTTGGAGTGAGCAAACCACTCCTCCCTTTGCTCCTGTGTGAGCAGCCCAGCCCGCCCGCAAAGCTGCCACAGTAGGAAAACATAAAATGATAATAACATCGAGTTATTATCATTTTATGGTTCCTTTATTTACTGCTGCAAAGCAGTGGGGCGACACTCCTCCGCCTTAGCGGAGGAGCCGCCATTGGTTTCCAGCTCTTGTCTACAAATTTGCAGCTAATATTTTAAATTGATCATTGATCAGCATGGCATAGATATCGAATTCAAAAAACCACCCCAAACGATAGTTTAAGTTTCTGGCTCTTGACACAGGAGGATGCTGGCGAATACAAACAAGATTGCAGTGTTTGCTCGCTTTGTAAAAAAACAGATGCATTCAATTGGTGTTTTAGTCTCAACTTCATAGAAAACATTTTCAAACGAGGGAACATGCTCTCAAAATCTTTATTGGCAGAGATGTGGCTTTAGTCACAAAAGTGAATTCTGTCCTAACATAAGTTTACAAATAAATCGACCTTTTGTATACCTGCCAAGAATTCACAAAGTGATTATTGGCAAACTTAAATCTATTTATGAGTGCAGGTTTCTCCATCACAAATGCAGAGAAACTCTCACTCCTAAATCCCACTCAAGGGGGGAGAAGAGGATGGTACAAGGTGTTGTTTGTCTTGGAAGTTGAGAATGGGCACATGTTTACCATTTACTCCAGCCAATCACTGGGGTAACGCCCCTTCCAGGTGGAAAGGGCAAAGGACCATGCCAATATTTTGCAGCCTTGAAGGAGTAGGGCTTTCCTCATGGGGAAAAGACTTTCCCGCAGAGAAAAAGTGTATTTTAAACAAGGAGCCCTGTTTCCCCTGTGCAGAATTCTCCTCAATGGAGTTCTCCATATGAGGTGATAGGACCATTATTGAAATACTCACATGACATTCTCAGAAATACACCTGGAAACTTGCACTTGGACCGATTTCCAGGTGAATTTATGAGAATGTTTGTGGAACCCAAAATGTAATAAATCTACACCTGCATGTAGACTTAAATCTCTCGGTGCAGATTTAATATATTTTTTATGAATCTGGCCTATGGCTCACACCTCAGAACTAGCAATGAGTGGTCCTGTTTCAGACTTTCAATTGAACAGAGTTTTAGGTGTATATTTGCACAAGTGCAGATGAAAGTGTTATTATCAAGATATTCATTTTGTGAACCCAACGCTGCCAGCCTCTTTAACAACAGGATACCTTGAAAGTCCACAGAAAGTCAGCCCATTTAAAAGTTAGTCTCTTGCACACCTTGGAATCATTATGTTAGGTGAATCGCATAAGCTAACTCGTTACTCCTTATTACCAAAACCTAGATAAAATAGTTTTTTTCTTGGGCCTTTGAACAATTTGCCTTTAAAAAAGATCGGTTTGTGAATACATACATGACAAACCCAGCAGATTGTGTGGCATTAGATCATTGGAAATGCACTCTCTAGTGTTGTACGTTTGACAAATGTATACATTAAATCTTCCATTAAAAATTCATCAGAGATCATCAATAGATTTGGTTTTCAGTTTAATTATTCCTTTTAACTTTACAAGTCCATTCAGTTATCACCTTTCACAAATTGCTCTACAATTTTAGTGTGTTGTACTTGCCCCATTATCCTTTCTACTATGTAAGCCCATTTGAGGTCATTTCTCTAAAATGTATTGCTACACCTGCACAGTTGACACCCCAGAATAGCAAAGTTTTGGTGGGGAAGTTGTGGAAGGGAACTGTTTGCCACTAGCACACAATCCTTCACTCTGCACAGAGATTTACAGTTGATATAGCTTGTGGCTACTAGGTTGTTTTGGTTCTCTGTTGACACTGCCTCTTTTCCTCCTCACTAAAAGAAGAAAGCCTGGGATGTGGTGTAGGCACAACACCACACACAGAGATCACTTTGCAGTGATAGGGGTCTAAGATCGTATCTTGCACAAGTATCCGCACCACAAAAACAGAAAATAAGAACATTGAGGTTATGTTTCTGTGCATGTGCACAAAACTCCTCCTGGTGTGAACTTCATGTGGATGATTCACAAAGGAATTTAAAGGTACTTAAAAGAGTACTCCTGTAGTACTCTTTTACTTCCTCTTACACAGTGCTTTATTGGTAAAATAATAGGTGCTGGTGCTCAAAGCGCTGCTCAGACACCCGCGGCTGGCCCCATAAAATGTCAGAGTGGAATAGCAAGGGTGAACAGTACCGGATCCACCTCAGGCCTCTTTAGTTCACTGCAAGTCACTCCCTGCTACGTTATCTCACTTTTAAAGGTGTCTGCTTTCTCCCTTGGTGACGGATTTTCTGTTTTTCCTCTGTTGGCCTGGGGAAATGTCTGATGTGCCGAAATAAGTGCTGGTTTCCCAAAATAAGTGCGGGTGTCCCCCACTGGCAACCACCGGCTCAAATTAAGCACTGCTTTTACACCTGAAGTGTGAATACAACGAGAATATTCAGGACATTTTCATATGCGTTTAGTACAAATAGAAAGGATTCTACTCTATTAGCATTTTTTTACTACTAGGAAGTTGGGTGTTTCGGGGCCATTGCACAAAGACATGTAAGAGTATGTAAAACAGTATCCTGTAGTTCTACTTCCCGTACTTATAAATGCTTTTGTTAATCGGCGCCATAATGCTCGCCTCTATTTGTCACAGAATATTGATACAGTTTACTCTTCCTTTTTTACTATTTTCAAATCTGTAAATTCTGCCTTTTTCCTCTTCCTTTTTTACTATTTTCAAATCTGTAAATTCTGCCTTTTTCCTCTCACTTCACTATTACCTGATGTATGATTTCCCCTCCCACCAGAAACTGAAGGCCTCATTTACAATATGTTGGTGCAGGGCAGTGCCGCAAAGCTTCTTGCTACACTTCCCTACGTCAAGAGAAAAGGGCAGAAATGTGCCTTATCTAAAAGATATGGCGCATTCCTGTCCACTTCCATGGAGCTGTTGCATAAATGGCTGCCATGCACCAACACAGGCACCCTTACACCACAGCACAAGGGGTCCCACGTTGAAATTGGGTTGTGTTTGTGCAGAAAAGGACAGATTTCTTCACAAAAACAACCATTGCTCCTGCCCTAGGCAGGCGCACTCTTTTGACGCATTCCCAGATTTAAGCTATGTTGTAAATCTGAGACTGTGGCAAAAACAAGGGGCGTTGAGTGGGAACACCCACCCCAACGGCACGCCTCTCCCTTGCAGTGTGAGGCAACTCATCGACTTGCGCTGCATTGCCTCACACCATACATATGAAGCCATGAAAAGCCACAGAGAGTGACTCTCTGTGGCCTCGTAGATATGGGTAAGCCCAGTGCACTGCTGGAACATCAAGAAAAGTGAAGTTCCAGCAGCGCACTGGACTTGTAAATAGGTCCATGAATAGGCTGCCAGTTATGTAACATGTAAGATTTTTAGCCAAGAGCAAAATGAAATGCAAGTGCTTCAAAGGTGTTCCTGAAACAAAAAACCCAGTTGGCAACTTAGGTTAAAGCTACGACTTCCTTTTGAATCTGATGTAGAGAAGTGAGGCTCAATGGTTAGAGCGGCAGACCCTGATGCAGAGGTCTAGCCCGGGACCAGGGTTCAATTCCCCGCCTCGGCGGGTCTTGAGCTCAAAAATTCCACGGACCTGATAATTCTCGCCTCGGTGCCTATTCCAATCATGAAGTCCCACTCTGCAACTCTGGGCAACAGCTTGCTTAATCTCCACAACGGCCCCCACAATGCTAAGGATGCCTGGCCTCCACCTTGGGGGTGCCCAAGAGTGGAAACCTCACAGGGAAAGCCAGGATGGGTTCCACAGCGGTGTTCGTACAAGCGCCTTGAGACCCTTGCGGGTGAGTAGTGCGCTATACAAGTATCAATTTAAACAGTTTTACCGATTCTGTGTTGATGGGAAAATGTGTTTGTGCATCTGGCCCTAGGACTAGCAAGCTCCAGTGGGATAATGTACCAGCCCCAAACAGTCAGCCACCATGGGCATGTTAGCCGAATGCCAGTAAAGTTTGGGGGTTTTCTTCCCGCACCCCTCGATCTACGCCCCCGTCACTATCCCACAATGCCAACTTCTTATTGAGTTAATACATGTCAACCCTCCCAATTCAGGCGGTGTACTACCGATTTTAAGGCTAATCTCCCACCTCCCAATTCCTACATGAAGAAACCGAGTTGGATTGCCGAATCATGATCTGTGGAAACAAGGCAAAAGAAAAAATGTTCATTCCTGTCACGCACAATCCCATCTCCCCCTTCAAGAATTACCTCCGACATATAAAGTTAACGCTTTTAATTAATTCTTGAGGGGGGGAGAAGACTAGAGCGTGTGACAGACCTCGACATTTTATATTTGCCGTTTAACATAGCACATACAAAAATTGAATTTAGATCTCTGATTTTGTTTGTGCTATGTTATTAAACTGCCAGAAAGAAATGCTAATAGAGCAGATACAGATTGTTGTCTATTTCTATATAAGTCAATGGGAAAAATACGCTCTCCCGACTAATTTTTTTGTCCTTTCCCACTTGCTGCTCTAAAATGTTGGCATGCACGTGAGATGTACTAGTAGGCTAAAGTTGAGAGTATTGAAACATCCTTGGAAGTTAGACTGTCAGTACTGGAACATTTCAAGTACTGACCAGAGTCCTACCAGTGCCAGCAGCGAGCTCTGATTGGACACAGAGACCAGTGCACTGAGGGTGGTGCACGACCACAAGCACGGGGGTCTGTTGGTTCAGTCGTCTGCTCTTATGCTGTATATAAAAACTTGCCCTGTTCCAGCTGTTTGAAGAAAGAGATTTTTTTCAGAGCATTAATCATTTTCGGCTGTCAATATTACATTTAAAGGCCAAAAAAACACGAGAGCTCGCAGCGTGTCAGCAGATTTGGTTTCAAAAGTTCTCTCCAAACACACATCTGAGCGAAAACGGGCCCTTTCCCGAGTTCAGGCAGTTATGTTTTCGTGACTTTTGTGGAAATGTATCTCCCTTTGATGTAAAAACACCGCCTTCGGTGAAATGGCCGCCTTGTGGGAACGAACGCGCTTCAAGCAACACAAGGAGTGAAACGCTGACCTCCTGCTCCAGACATGAAATCCTATTTTTACTTGTACGCCAAAGAAGATTAATCCGCATGCAACCCATTTAGGCCAAATGTTTACAGGATCATTTTTAGGCCACTGTAAACAGAGCTTGAAGCTGATGCAGTAAAGTGCAAAGCTCTAACAAAGTTAAACATGGCTTTTCATGTTTGCCCATGTTCAAGGCATCCCGGCCTTCTGTTTGACTTCCTGTCTTTGATGAAGGCGGTTCAGGAAGTGCACAATCAGCCTCTTTGTCGACTTTGAAGAAGAATTATTTTCTCATTATACAACTAACTGTATTTTTCCGGCTATTAAAGTGACCTTAAAATTCATGCTTGAAATTATGAGTCCTCAGCCCCTTCATCGTCCCACATACTCATTCACACTGGCACAGCACTGTATGATTTTGGGCAACTAAGTGCATCTCACCATTCCTCGGCTGCCCAGTTATAAAATAAAAGTTTGTTTGAAGTGGGATCAGCATGAAGCACTGCAAAAAGAATTCCGAGAAATCCAATAAATGATTGAAAATGCGGTGACATTACAATATCCTTCTAGGTAGTGCACAGCTTTTGCAAATATGCGTTTTAGCATAGAGATACTTCTGTACACGTGATTAAACCGTAGATCACGGCTACAACAATCAGAGCCGGACTGGTAGTAGCGGGCACTGGGAGTTTTCCCTGTGGGCCACCAGGGTGTGGGTTGATTTTGGACACCTGGGGACCGTTTTTTTGTTACAGGGTGCTGGTCTGCAATATCGGCCCCATGTAACAAAAGCAGCTGCAGTGTTTTCCATGCCCTCCCCTCCCCCCGCAGCCAGTCCGACTCATATGCCAGGGCCGGTTTGCATTCCCAGTCCAGCCCTGGCTGCAATATTATTTAATCAGTGCATACACATGTTCTAAAGGTTAGATTTACTACGGCTTACTCTTTGTTACATACAAATCAGCTGTTTGTGCAATAGTTGTGCAGTATTTTTTTACAACACATCGGCCAAGATTAACTTATGCTTTGTGACGGGTTTGCATTACTTTTTTAACGCAAACCTGATGCAAAATCTGCTGTTTGGATTTACTATCCAAGGCTAATCGGGATTTGTGAAGGATAGTTACCCAGAGTAACACAAAATTGTGCAATGTGCTACTTTTTTGTATGTAAATGTATGTATTGCTTTTTTTTGCACAAAAAATAAAACAACAAAAAACACCAAATAAAAGATACAAACATAAAAACTAACCTAATCCCAAAATAAAACCGGCAGGTGGGCAGCAGGAAAGCAGTAGTAAACAGGAAGATAAACCCATAAGTACTGGAGAACTATTAGGCCTAAAACACAGCCACAGATACAACAGGGGATGGCCTCCACAGCTCAGGAGCCAATCAATCAATCAATCAATCAATCATAACATTTGTATAGCGCGCTACTCACCCGGAAGGGTCTCAAGGCGCTTGGGGGAGGGGTCCGCTACTGCTCGAATAGCCAGGTTTTGAGTTGTCTCCTGAAGGCGAGATGGTCCTGTGTCAGTCGGAGGTGGATGGGGAGGGAGTTCCATGTCTTGGCTGCCAGGTAGGAGAAGGATCTTCCTCCGGCGGTGGCTCTTCGGATGCGTGGTACGGCGGCGAGGGCGAGGCTTGTAGAACGTAGCTGGCGGGTGGGCGTGTAGAAGGTCAGTCGGTCGTTGAGGTACTTGGGGCCCAGGTCGTGGAGAGACTTGTGTGCGTGGGTAAGGAGGCTGAACGTGATCCTCTTGCTGACGGGGAGCCAGTGCAGGTCTCTCAGGTGGCCGGAGATGTGGCTGCGTCGAGGGATGTCCAGGATGAGTCGGGCGGAGGCGTTCTGAATGCGTTGGAGTCTTTTCTGTAGCTTGGCTGTGGAATCCTCACTGCATCATCTCATGCTCGCACCTGCTATTATCACTGTCACACTCCACCATTCAGCCACACCTTTCAGACGAGGTACAATCAGACCATGTTGATGCCACCAGGGTCGGCTCCACAGGGCACCGGGAATGCCAGCCACAGTAGTAATAGTGTCAGATCATACTGACGCAGCAGGAGATCGAGGGGCCACTGGAGATAATACATCTGTGTCCACGATTTTCCCGCGATCATCCAAACAAGGCAAGCCGCCTGAATTGTATCCCCGGAGGCCAACAAGGGGTCTCGCTGCAGTCCCAGAGCTTCTCCTCTGCACACCACCTCCATCATGCAATCTGCCCACTTGGTCACCTTGTCAGCTGCCTCCTTTCTAGTAGTAGAGTCAAGGCCATGAACCGATCTGTCAACTTCAGAGCCGGGCTACGAGCATGCAAGCCCAGTAGCCAAAGCTGCGGTGTGACTCGAATTGCCACTCCGTAGCCCACTGTATTACCAGTATGACAGAAGCCCAATATGGGGCAAGGGTTGAGCAAGACCACACCATATGAAATAACTGTGTCTCCGACATGCAACAGCGAGAACAGTCCACCGATGCCGCGGGAAACATATCGTGCAACCTCCAAGTTGTGAAGTACACCCAATGCAATATAAAGAATTGAAAAAGCTTGAATCTGGCATTCTGTGACACTTTGTAGCTGGAAATTATAGACTTCCAGGCAGAATCCGAGAGAACTGGGCCCAGGTCCGCCTCCCACTGGCGTTGTAGTGGCAGAAGATCCGGTTGTTCGCCCCGCAACAAGGCCCGGTACAATAGTGTCAACCTTTGCCATTCCTGAAATGAGAAAAAGATAACAGAGACATTCATGTTTAATGAGTTCCAAGGAACCCATCTTCCATCAGTCACGAACCCAACCCATCAAGGCACCATGCAGCAAGAGTTGTCCCGCTGTAAATCATGGACGTCTCTGAGATCCAGGAAGGAAGTCAATTTACCTCCAGTAAAAAGATCCCCCATAATAGGAATACCTGCATCGGGCAATACCTCCAGATTGACCCAGCCTCCAGGGAGTGGTCATTACTGAGCCCTCTGCAAGGGAAGTTTGCATGAGTATTGAGTTTGAATATGGGTTCTCTGCAGGGCCCTTGCCCATACTTACCGTGCCACATGCTCAAGCACGTTCTAACATTGAGTCACTCAAGCCGGAGTGGGGGGCATCAAGATATGAGTCAGGAGTGGCTGGGCAGGTATCCCTTGCTCACAAGTGTTTGTCACGTCCCAAAATGCCAGCCTCCATCAAGCGACCCACTGCAGTTGGTCAGCCAGGTAGTATAACTCAAAGTGTGACGCGGCAAAGCCTCCCTCATCTACTGGCAAGTGCAGCTTCCGGAACCCCACCCTGCCTCTAGAAGTCCCCCAATAGAACTTGATAGTAGGCTATGCAACTCCAGGAAAAAGGACCTGGAGAGTTCAACTGGCAATGTCGCAGAAGGGTATAACAGTCACAGCAAAAGGATCATTTTAGATATGGTGATGCACCCATGAACCTAAATCAGCAGGGTGCTCCAAAAATATATTGAGCCCCTTGCACATGACTAGGCCCTGGCGAAGCAGCCCTCGTGAATCAGCTGCAGAGTTTTGTAGACATCCACCCCCAGATACCAAAGAGTGGCATCCTCCCAGCACAGCTCAGGTATGGCAGCGGAGCACTGGATCTCCTCCGTGTCCTGTCAGAGGAGAAAGGTGCAAATCTTGCGCCAGTTCACCTCCAGTCCAGACAATCTCCCAAAGTCTGACAAGGCCACAACTGCACCCTTCAAACAGTAGTGGCACCACGCATATAAAGAAGCAAGTCATCAGCGTACAGGGAGATGTGCACATGATGCCCCATAACCCGTAAGCCTCAGTATTGTCTTCCCTGTTGCACCGTCAATGCGGCTGGCTCCAGCGCAATAGAGAACAACAGTGGGAATAGCGGGCAGCTCTTATGGGTGCTGTGTTTCACAACACATGCCTCATAAATCACCAGGCCCGTCCGGACCTTTGCCCACGGTTGGCAGAACAGGAGCTTGGCCCATCTCAAAAGATGCACTTCAAACCCCATCCCAAACAGTAGGGCCTACAGAACATTCCATCTTAGGGAATCCAACTCATTATGTATATCCACAGGGATGGCCAGGACGTTTGGGTGGCAACGACTCTCAAGCATCTAGTACATGTATAAGTTGTTGGATATCCTGCAGCATGCTACATGTGGGGATAAAGCCCATCTGATAAGGGTGAACCAGTTTAGTCATGTAGGGAAGCATTCAAGTAGCCAGTAAATTACTCAATATTTTATATAATCTGCATTGAGCATGGATAACGGTCGATAAGAGACCACCAGTAAGGGCTCTTTGCCTTTTTTTGACAGTGATACTATTATTGATTCACGCAAGGACAGCTGAAGCACGCCAGAGTGCCTCACCTTATTAAGGACCGTCACAAGCCGCGGTGCAAGCACCGCCAAGTAAGTAAAGTAGAATTCTGTAGGTAGGCTATCAGTTCTAGGCACTTTGCCCCTTGCCATTGCCTTGACAGATCTCTGGACCTCCCGCACTGTAACTTCTACCCCTAGCCGCAGTCAGCCCCGGGTCGAGAATGGGCAGAGACGCATCCTCAATATAGCGGATCATGTCCAACTTATTGACCTGTACACCCGCTGCAAATAGTGCACATAGAAAGGCAGGAAAACTGCATTAATATCCTTCACGAACACATGCCTGTCACCAGTCTCCTGGACCTAAAGAATAGTAGGACCCCCCCAAACTTAAACACCTCCCATTCAACGACTGCCAAGGTTGCGGAGCCCTTGTTCTCGGTCCAATATGCAGTGATTTTCTCTAGCAGTGAGGCCCTAAACAATTTGTCCTCCAAGAACTACGACAGATCTAGTCTCCAGGAAGGAATGCAAGTCCAACATGCAGACCACCGGAATGTACACAGCAGCAGACAGTGATCAGAAAAAGTCTGTGCTAAGTATTCAGCATCTACCACGCTGTCACATGCTTCAGGGTAGCCAAGCACCTTATCAAGGGTACTTCTAAGTCATGCACACGAGAGCGGAAAGAATAAACCCCGGCTGCCGGGTTATCACTCTCCAACAGATGGACAGCCCCCAATGCTGCACCCAGCTACAGAAGGCAGCGACCCTTTCAGTCACAGGCGGCAGGCGCAAGGGAAAGCCACACAGTTAAAATCACTTCCTACTATCCGGGTATAGGGAAGCATGGAAGGAAGGGGGTCATAAGGCTGTCCAGGAAGAGTGCCTTGTTGTTGTTAGGGCATAGACATCAAGCAGCAACGCATCTCTACAATCCACCCACCCTAGCACGAGCACAAACCTACCCTCTGGGTCCACTATTGATCTATGAAGTTGGAGTGGTACCTCCGGCTTAATCTAAATAAGGCCCCCCCTTACAAAGGCAGAATAAAATGTATAATATACCTAGCATCACCACTGCTGTTAAATGCACTTCCTGCAAAAAAGTGATCTGCGCCTCTCTCCATCTCAAATATGCCGCCAGAACAATGTGGGGCCGATTCACAGAACTAATCTGAGACCAAATCCTAAACTTACTACTTTTGGTATTCACAGAAGGCATTTAGTAGTAGTAAAGTTAGGATTTTGTCTTAAATTAAGATTTTGTCTTAAGTTAGGATTTTGTCTTAAGTTAGGAGACAAGCAGCCAAGGGACATGCAGCCCCCACAGTTATCCCATCGTTCTTCCCGGTGTCGAGACACACAACAACCACACCTGTCAATAACATAGCACAAAGAGTAACTAGAAACAAAAAAAATCACCTACCATAAAAAACGAAGCCCAGAACCACCCCCCTGGACTAAGACATGTACACATCCTGTCCAAACATCCCAAAAAAGGTAACATGCCTAACAAACAGGGGCCCACATCCGTGGCCAACCCAGTCCATATCGGAAAACTGAGTTGGACTAGAAACAGCCAAACCAAAACGCTGCAAAGTCCATAGTGCTAGGAAACTGGCCGTGGAAGAGCAGGCCCCGCCACAACAAGGTGCCCTGTAATAGCAATAAATACAGAGTCTCCAAATAGTCTGAAGACTTCAGGAGATAAGAACCCAGCTTCGCACCCCTGCAAATGGGTCACGAAGGCTGCTGTACAAAGAGAGTCAACCAATGTCATCTACTGATCCTGGGGTGACCCGCTGCCCGACATCACCCAATCCAGGAAACACAGTCTCCCATGCTCGACGTCGAGCCCCTCTGGTATTGGACATCTGGGTGCGTAGAAGTCCTGCCGGAGTGCATTGAAGCCATCACCTCCACATCCCTCGTGTGTTCCTCCATTTCCTGTTGCTCAGTTGGCTGGGTGGGGTCTCAGCGTTTGGACCGCCCAAGTCTTTGGTGCATCGATCGTTGAGGGTCTGCAGGATTAGGACACTCGGACCCTGCATCATAGTTCTTCACCCAGTCCCATGCTATGGAAGGTTCAACAAAAAAAGTGTGTTTTGTCCGCTGCCTGCACTCTCGGGGGGACAGGGAGAAACAAGGCATACAACAATTCTAGGGGCCTCATTTATGCGGAATGATGCATCTCTGCATGAAAGCAGCGATGCGTCACTTCTCAGTGCGCACTCCTTGCGACATACCTGATGCGTCATATTTACTGTATGACGCATCATGTCGCAAGGAGTTACAGATACATCAGTATTTCTGACGTATCTGTATGGCAAAAAAGTGACGCATTGCTGGAGTGTGTCATAAAAGTGATGCAACCCCAGCAATGTGTCCTTTCACATGGGGCAAGCCCCATGTGAAAGGGCTTGCATCAGTCTTACACCTGCTGAGAGGCAGGCGTAAGATTTTGACGCATTTGAGTCCTAGAAGTGGCGCAGTGAAATCTGGTAGATTTCACTGCGTCACTTCTATGACCCTTTCTTGCGTGAGAACACCCCCCCTGCATACATTATACCTGGCGCAGGTATAATGTAGCGCAGGGGTTTACAAAGTGACGAATCTACCTAGATGCGTCACTTTGTAAATGTGGCGCAACAGGGCGCATTTTTTACACTGCTGGTGCGTCACAAAAAGTGACGCACCAGTGGTGCAAAAGTGACGCATGGGCTCATAAATGATCCCCTAGTTCTCTAAGTTTTGATACTGTTAGACCTCTCGGCGGCTTTTGATACCGTACCCCATGACAGGCTTTTACAGAGGCTGAGGGAGTGCGGTATGGGGGTACGTTTTTTAGGTGGTTCTCTTCCTTTCTTGAGGACCGTCGACAAATGGTGTGGTCGCCTCCTTTCTCAGCAGATATTCCCCAATTGAACGTAGGGGTGCCTTAGGGATCAGTATTGAGTCCTACTCTTTTTAATATCTGTATGGCCCCTTTGGCACCCCTGGTGGAGGAATACGGAGCAAAAATTATAACCTACGCCGATGACTCACAGCTGCTGTTTACGGCTGAGAAAGACGAGCAGCTAAATGAGCATGCAATCAATCCTCTTATGCCTTACCAAGGTATTTGATTGGTTGCGCCAGAACCAATGATCCTGCAATTCAGCTAAAACAGAAATCATGTTTTTTGGACCTACGCCCGAAGATAAATGGTGGAATTGGTGGCCCCAGACTCAGACACCTCCTGCATGCCCAGTAACTACTGTCAAAAATCTGGGAGTCAGGCTGGTTTTATCTCTGTCCATGAAAGCGCAGGTGCAATCTGTGGTAGGCACTTGTTTCGGACTACTGAAGATGATGAGAAATTTCCTTCCTCTGCTTCCTCAGTCCCATAGGCAAACCGTGGTCCACGCCCTCATTTTATCTAGGCTGGACTACACAAATTTTCTGTATTTGGGAATCCCTAATCACCTACTAAGCCATCTTCATGTGGTAGCTGCAAGAGCTATTATGCTGGTAGGACCTAGAACCCCCATGACGAGCCTTTTGAAAACTCTCCACTGGCTCCCAATGAAAAACAGGATACTCTTTTTTCCGGCGAGGACGTTGAGATCATCTACACAACATCTGCTGCTGGTACCAAACTTTTCTCTGGTCAGAAAGGGTGGTAGATCCTTTCAGGTGGTAGACGGTAAAATATGGAACTCCCTTCCTCTTAGTCTTAGACAAGAGCATGAGCTTCTTAAATTCGGGCTCCAATTAACAACCTGGTTGTTCCATCAATAATCACAGATTTTTAGAGCAGTCCCTCTTCATCTTTTTTTTCTCAGGTGGTTTTTTGGTCTCTCAGCGCCGGGACACTCTTCGGAGTAGTCGTGCGCTATATAAATACCGCATAACATTAACATTAACATTAACATTAACATTAACATTAACATTTGATGGACAAGAAGGAGGCATACCTAGTCTGTACCTGGAAGGTACATTCAATCTCAACCACAAAAGACCATGTAGTCAGGCCTGCTGGAGGAGGAAATCCCATTCATGGAAGTGGAGGAGACGGGCCACCACTGGTCTGGACGGAACCCCAATCTTATTGGATGCGGCCAGGACCCTGTACACCCGGTCCAATTTGTACAGTTTAAACAGGCTGTCGGGCCCCACCACCTCCAGCAGGCAGTCCTCAAGGTAGTCAAGCATAGCGCTGCTCTCCACTCCCTCAGGCAATCCAACAACTCTGATGTTTTTGCAGTGGACCCTCCCCTCCTGGTCATCCAGATACGTAGTCAACAGCTATATTTGCACCTCCAAATCGGTCAGACAGTGCACTGTGGCCTGAACCTTGGGTTCCAGGGTCTGGCCAGCCAACTCCATAGCTAACTCTCTTCCAGCCACATTCTTGGAGTCCTCCCAGAGGAAGCCCAACTCTCTCGATGGAGTCTATCTTACCCTCCAGACGCTCCTCCGTGGCATCAAACGCAGCCAGAAGCTTGTCCAGCTTGGAATCCACAGAAGGAGAGTCTACACCCCCACTGCCCTGCTTGTTTCCCTCTTAGGAGGCACAGGGGGGACCTACATTTGTAACTCTGTGTGCGCCACATCATTCATCAAGACTAGCGGAAGGTGGACAAAATGAAACGGTACATTGGGTAATCTGTCAACTGAAATGGACCCCGCCAAGGGCACTGTCCTAATCACTCTCCAAGACACACCAGGCAACTCCAGCGTGAGTGTATGCTCTCAGGAGCAAGTGGGTGGCCACGTCCACCACCAGGGGCATCTGACAAAGGGATAGCAGTTATAAGTTCCCTGACACCATGTGAGGCCACCCAGGAAATCTCCAGAGAAGATCCAGTTCAGGGTGATCCAGTCACCAATCAGGAGGCCCCCATTAGCCAAGCATGGTGCCACAGTTCCGGGCTGGGGGCATTCAATGAGTCCAGTCCCTGCAGGTCCCAGTTTGCTGTGGGTGGCCACTATGCCAGTCTCAGAGCCCCCACTTAGGTGCAGAAAGTCACCCCCCATGTTGCTCGACAAACAAAGAGCCCGCATCAGGTGGGGCCAGTACTTCCAAGGCGGATCACTCTGTATGCCCCCCAAGCCCCACAGTCCATCTGTGACTATATGGATGCCACCTTAAGTGCAGCCTCTTGTTATGCAGGCACTTACTTCCCTCAGGGGCCCACACTCAATCCGGGCTGAGGTCACTCCTGGCCCCTGCCGCTGCACCAGGTGGGGCCAAGAATGCTGGTAGGAGGCCTAACCGAAAGCCCCTGTGAGCCCCGCAGTCCGTCTGCAACTATGGGTTGCCATCTTGGGTGAGGTGTCCAAAACACAGGTGCTGGCTTCCCCCAGGGCCCACATGCAGACATGTTTCAAATGCGCCCTCAACAGCCACTGGAGCACTCCCATGCTGCAGAGAGTGGTGCAGGAACAGTCAAAGTCTGGCGCGGATGCTTGAGGTGGCTGAGGCACCGAATGGCAGCTCTGAGCTGCTCACTCCGTGGCTGCTGTCTCTGCCCATCTGTTGCTTAATGTTGCAGTGCACCAAAGGGGAGTTCTCTGGGTGGTGAATGTGTGTTCCCCTACAACCACCCATGGGTTCTGATGCACATTTTTACCTATATTATTAGACAGGGGTTTGAGCCGAAATCCTATGCCTCCTCAAGACAGGCTCACAGGGTATTTATT
Organism: Lissotriton helveticus; assembly: GCF_964261635.1. NCBI lineage: Eukaryota > Metazoa > Chordata > Amphibia > Caudata > Salamandridae > Lissotriton > Lissotriton helveticus. The sequence continues at coordinate 1,386,930,148 of NC_136063.1, read as the reverse complement.
TTTAATTCTCCTGACGGCTGGCGAAACGGTCATGTGCACTTAAAGTGGGCCACCACTCCTTCACCTGCTCTTGTGTCATCAGAGCTGCCCAGCCCTGCCTGCAAAGCTGCCACAGCAGGAAAAAATAAAATGATAATATAGTTGAGTGATTATTATTTTATTTTTTCTTTATTTCACAGCTGCAAAGAAGTGGGACAGCACTCCTCCGCCTTAGCGGATTAACTGCCACTGTCACACACCCTTGCACTATGGCGCAAGGGTGTGTGGGTTGGCACATCACAGTTAAAACTGCTGCAGTGCAGGGCAAAGAGAAAACAGCGCCATACCTCAGTAAATGTGGCACTATTCTGCTCTCTCTCTTTCACGCAAAGCAGCGCAGCAACTTTACTTGCTATACTGCCTTGCACTACTTTTTTAGTTAATCTGGGCTGAGGTGTGTTAATGATATGACCTGCCAGGCAAACACACATATTTAGCATTGCTTTACGGTGCAAAGGCTATAGAGTGACATCTTACATGACATTGGTACTTAAGACATGCCTCTGAGTAAAACTGTGGACATTCACCCAAGGGTAAATCAGATAATACGTGTTCTTTTCACAATTGTTGCACTTATAAATCATGGAATGTTGCCCACCCACCTTTAGCCCATTATTTGCATATGTTTTCACTTAGCTCTAGTATTCCATGCAACATTAGGGGTCAGTTTTTCTAATCTTTTGCGCTGAGTTTGCATCACAAAAGTAAAACATATTAGCACAGTTTTTTTAGTGATTTACTTTCCAGTGCAAAACCTGTAGTCTGAAGATAATGCAAACCAGCGCAAGGTACTGCTTTGGGTTACTTAGCGTCAAGGAGGTAACATTCTAAAACATTCTAATCTATTCCAGCTTCATGGGTGCAATAAGGGTATGCTACGAAGCAATGAATTGCATAAAAATATATCTGTATAGGAAGCAACGAAAATATTAACCACCGTCCTGTACACCAAGTTCAATTCAATACTAGCTAGGCAAGGCAGGGCCGGCATTAGCGCTGATGGTGCCCTTTGCGCTTATCTTTTTGCACTTCTCGATGACCACCTTCTCCACGAATTCCCTCAACACCACCTTCCAACAGTGCCCCTCATCTATGTCTCCATAGCCCCTCTCTGACATATACATTCCATTTCTTTATAGCTCTGCTTGTAATTCACTCACACGCATTAATGTGATCTGCATTGTACACGTTCTTTGTAGCAGGTATATTAACCTTTTGCCAGTGGCGGCTGGCATTTAAGGAGGGCATGGGGGCGGGGGGACAAAAATAAAAGTGAAAACCAAGTTCAATAAATCCCACTTACCTTACTGGTGTGACGTCCTCCTCCTGGCTCGGGTCTTCTCCAGTGAGGCTCCAGGAAACTGCTGGTACCAATCCTGGTGCTTCTCTCGTGCTGCATGGGAGCAACACAGGATTGGAGTGAGCAGCCTCTCTCCCCGCTCCCGAGGACACTATAGCCCTATGCTGTCTCTAACCCGGCTGTGTAAGACAGCTGGGTTAGAGAAGTTTAAAATGCGCATGTTTGGCTGGCTGACGCAAGAGGGCTGGCCAAAAAGACATGGGCACTTTAAACCTAAGTGCCCTGCCTATCACTGCTTTCTTCTGCTGCCTGCTTGGCAGCAGCTGAAATCAGAAAGCCCCCACCTCTCACCTCCCCCCCACACACAATTCGTGGTGGAGAAAACTTTCACAGTGAGTCTTTTATATACTTAACATCACCCATGGTGGGTACTGACTTCTTGGGAACCAGTGCATTTTGGCCATCACAAGGTCAGGATTAGGCTTTACACTGTTTCTTTGTGGAGTATTGTAGACAATCAGTGCTTCATTTGAGCCGGTGGTTGAAGGTGGGGACCACCGGCCCTCATTTGTTGGGGCCCCGCACTTATTTTCCCCATTGGACATTTACCAAGAGCAAAACACACAAAGGAGAAAGAAGGAGGAAGAGAAAGACAAAATAAAGTCACAAAGGGAGAAAGCAGGAACCTTCAAGAGTGAGGTAAAGGGGCAGAGAGTATCTGGTAATGGACCAAAGAGGCATGAGGTGGATTCACAACTTCACAGTGTTGGTATTCAGTGAGTTTACATTTACTAGCGTCAGCCGCTGGCTTTTGAGCAGAGCTTTGGGTCCCAGCAATCATTCTTTTGCAAATTAAGCTCTATAGGCAACCATTTTCTATTTTCCCCAGTAGAGCACATTTTGTAGGCATAAAAAAGCTGCGAAGAGCATCACACTCCTCTCATTACATTTTCACTGATAGATAGGCATTTGAAAAAAGTCTTACACTACTGTGGCATCTTTGGTCACTTTATTACTGCTCGCCTTTGGTAATAGGTGGAATGTATTTTCTATTAAACAAAAATGCTCCATTGACATACATGGCATGGGCAGCCTATGCCTGATGTATGACAGGTATGAGAATGCTGAATGAAGATTATTTATAATTAGGGCTTTCAGTTGGATGTGTTTATGTATTTTTTTTACATATCCATCTGTATTTATTCATATTTATTTTTTTCTAATGTTATCTGTGTTTATTTATATTTATGTTGGGTTTTGAGCAAAAATTATCCTGAAACTAGTTTATTTCCACATATGTGTAATAAATGTACACACATAGTTAAATGCCTGTGGGATTTTAATGATAGGAATATATATAGATGATAAATACATGTAGTCATATGACTTACCTGTCAAGTCGTAAAGCTATTGGCCTAGCTGTCATGACGGACAGCATTTAGAATCACTCAAAAGAACCTAGGGGCATGTGCACAAGGAAAGGGCAAGGCGCTGTGACAAATTTTGCAGTGCTGCGATGCGTCATTTAAAAAACATAGGGATGCGCAGTATTTACAAGAGTATTGCGCACCCCTGCATTTTCCCTTACGATGGCGCTAAAAATAGCTGCCTAGCACCAACTTAAACACCCTTGTGCCATAGTGCAGGGGTGCCTGCATTGCAGGGATGATTGTTTATGTGCAGGAAGGTGCCCCTTCCTGCACATAAGCAATCAATAATGGCGATTTGCTACTTCCATGGGCCAAATCGCCATTTTTCTCTTTGTTGAAAGTTTTATATAGCGCGAACAAGATCTTTGCAGATATCAGAGCGCTTTACAAAGCAGGGATACAAACAGGAGAGTGAATAACAGGCCATTAGGCATAGCGTAGTTGTAGGTAATAAGTGGGGTGGGGTAGGTACATGAGGGAGCATAGTAAAACAGGTACATCAAAAATGATAATAGTACAAATAAGTGGGAGCATAGACAGTCAGGTAAGTCAAAAATACAAGTAATACAAATAATCAAAGGGATCGAACAGATAATACAGATCGATGCAGAGTCTTTAAAAAATCCACAGTAATAGTTCAAGTATATTTAGCCATGAGGATAGCTTTTACTTCTTTCTTAAAAAGTGTAGTGGAGGAGATGAGTCAGGTTTCAGGAGGGAGTGAGTTCCAGATCCTGGGTGCCATTCCTGAGAAGGAGCGTTTATAAGTTTTTTCCTTCCGGAATCTTCGAGGTTTCAGCAGAAGATTGTTTGTGCCTCTAGTGTTTCTAGAGCCGCCAGAGATTTTCAGCTTCTGGGTGAGGTATCCGGGTGAGCTCAGGTGTATAGCCTTGTGTGTCATGCAGGCGATTTTCAGATGTATTCTGGCTTCAAAAGGCAGCCATTTCAGGGATTTCAAGTCAGGGGAAATATGCGAGTGTTTTTTTGACCCAGTGATGAGTCTCGCTGCAGCGTTTAGAGAGGCTCTTAGGGGTGCAGTAGTAGTTAGGGGGAGACCGCAGAGGGCGATGCTGCTGTATTATATTCGAGGGATGACTAGTGCTTGTACTGCATTTTGGAAGTCTTTAGCTGGGAGGAAGGGTTTAAGTTTCCTCAGGGTATTGATTTGGTAGTTCGCTCCCTTCGTTGCCTTGCTGATATGTTGCTGCATGTTGAGATTGGTGTCGAGTGTTATGCCTAAAAATGTTGCTGAGTCCACGATGGTGGGTTGGACATTGAGTGCAGTTAGGTGCTTAAGCCAAATTTGAGTGGTAGAGATCTTCGCGGGAGGTGAGATCAAAAGGAACTCTGTTTTCAGAGCATTGCGTTTGAGATGATTATCGGCAAGCCAGGATTGGGTGCTTCTGATCGTTGAGTTCAGGAGCAAAATGTCTTTGGGGGATTGTAATTTGAGATATAGTTGGGTGTCATCGGCGTACATGTGAAAGTGTACATTGGATGCTTGTAGCAAGGTGGTGAGAGGTTCCATAACTAGGTTGAACAAAGTTGGGGATAGGGAGGATCCTTGGGGGACGCCTAACGATAAAGGTATTGGCGAGGACATCAAGTTGTTGCTCTTGAATTTCTGCGACCTGTTGTGTAGAAAGGAAGTGAACCACTTGAGTACAGTCCCAGATAGACCCATTCTTGTGTTTAATAGTTCGAGTAAATTCTCATGTTTAACGGTGTCGAATGCTGAAGAGAGATCAAGAAGGATGAGGAGGCAGGTATCGTTTTGATCTAGGATTTGAAGGGCGTCGTCAATTATGTGAGTCATAGCAGTTTCTGTACTGTGTCCTGCTCGGAAGCCTGATTGATGAGGGTTGAGGAGATCAAACTGATCAATGTGTTTAGTCAATTGTAGTTGTGCGCATTTTTCCAACAGTTTGGCGAGAGTGGGAATATTGGTAATGGGACGGTAATTGTTTAGATCAGAGGGGTCGGCTGTAGGTTTCTTTAGTAAAGGTGTGACTTGTCCAACTTTGAGGGAGTCAGGGATGGTTCCTTGTTGAAGTGAGCTGTTGATAATTTTAGTCCAGAGTGGAAGGAGCAAAGGGGTGAAGTCTTTGACAGCGTTAGCAGGGAGGGGGTCCGTGAGGTGATTGGATGGTTTCAAGGTGCTGAGCAGTTTGCCAATTTCTTCTTCAGAGTAGGTGCCAAAGGATGACCACGTAGCATTGTTTTTTGGTTCAGTGAGTGCTATGCAGTGGGATTTGGAGTAAAGGCTTGCGTCAATGAGGAGATCGCTCTTTATGTTGTCAGTTTTTTGGATAAAGAAAGCGGCGAAGTCTTCACAGGAGGGTGCTTCGCGCATAGTGCTGAGTGGTTGGGGTTGTTCCTTGGATTGTGTTCTGATTAGCTCAAACAGTTTTCTCGGACGGTTTTTTGCTTGGTCGAGCTGGAGGCTGAAGAAGTCTGATTTTGAACGTTTTATTTTCCTGAAGTAGGCGCTTCTCTTTTTCTTCAGGGTTTTTAGGTGCAGTGCAGAGGGAGCTGATCTCCAGGTGCGCTCTGCCATTCGCATGGCTCGTCTATCCTCATTGAGACTCCCGTCGTACCAAGGATTGGAGATTTTAGCGGAGACTCTTTTTAGCTGCATGGGTGCAGCCTCATTAATTATTGAGGTCATGGCGTTGAGATAGTGGTCAGTCAAGGATTAGACGTCCGTAGCGCCGGTAGGAGGAAGTAGGAGGTTGCAGCTGTTAGGGGGTAAGGAGTTTGGGTTGAGTTTTTTCAGATCTCTTTTCCAGACTTTAGGCTTGGAGGATTGGACCGGGTTGAATTTGACTATTTCATTGATGAAGAATGTGACAATATGATGATCTGACCAGTCACAGGGTTGGATAGACTCGAGTTGGATAGAGTCCTCTTTGGAGATGATAAGGTCGAGGATAGAGCCTTTCTCGTGGGTCGGGCTGTTGCATATTTGGGTGAGGTCAAGGGCGTTGAGGAAATTTTTAAGACTATTTACCACCGCGTCATTGTGATCGTTCCAGTGGAGTTTGAAGTCAACAATATATATTTGGGTGAGCTGTCGTCCGGAATTGGTTGAGATCATATCCATGATTTGTTGGGCGAAGGTGAGGTTGTCCCCGGGTGGGTGGTAAATGCCGTGAAGAGAGCACATCGGTTTGCCCTCACTGGTAATATCGAGGCAGATATATTCACAGGAAGTTGGGGAGGGTAGGGAAGGGGCGGTGACTTTCAGAACAGAGAGGTTGTTCCTGTATATGCATGCGATTCCACCACCAATTTTGCCAGACCTGTCAAGTCTAATAATGGGATAGTTGGGGGGAACCAGAATGTCCATTATAGGTGTAGAAGATTCGGTTAGCCAGGTTTCAGTCATGATGATTAGGTCTAGGTCCAATGTTAAGATGAGATCAGCGATGGCGGAGGAGTGTCTAGAGGCCGATCTGCAGTTGAGGAGAGTGCATTTGAGACGGGGTGTGTCGAGGGAGGTAGAGGGTTCTAGAGAGAGGGGGACTTTTCTAAGGTTATTAGGGATGGAGATTCTGTTGTTTAGTGTGGGGGGTCTACGGGGATTTAGGTATATCGTGGGAATGGAGAGGTGTGTGGTGGTTGTGTGGTTTAGGGGAGCTGGGTCGTAGGAGCGGAGGAGGGTGAGTGTGTCGAGGTCCGAAAGAGGGTTGCATGGGCGACGGGGGCGGTTGTTGCGATTGTGGACAGGGATCGCGGTCCAGTGCGGGGGGTGTAGAGTGGGAGAGTCATCCGGAAGGGTGGGGGACATGTTGGGAGGGGGGGTGGTGGTGAGTGAGGGTTGTCTGGGGTGTGTGAGGAGTAGTTCTTTGATGGTGTGAATGTCTTCTTTGAGCTGGATGAGGGTGGCCATAATCTTGTCCAGCGTGGGATAGGTGTTGGTGTTGGGGATGGAAATCAGGGGTGAGTGAGTGACCTGGGAATTGGCGTGTGGGTGGGGGGGTGGGTTGGTGTTCGTGCAGGGCTCCGTGGCGTCGGTGTACGGGTTGGTGTTAGGGAGGAGAGAGGGTTTGGGAGGGATGGGTGTGGATGAAGTAGGGAGGAGGTTGGTGGTGTAGGTGAGGGCATTGGTGGTAAGCGGAGAGAGCCGGGTGGAGGTTGAGTGTATGTTAGTGGTGATGGGGGAGCAGGTAAGGTAGTGGGGGCTGAGAGTGGGGGGGAAATGGGATTGGAGATGGTCCTGTTGTGGGGAGGGGAGTTAGATTAGTAGATGTGGTGTGCTCTGCGTGATTAGTTAGAGGGTGGTAGTGGGGACTGAGAATGGGAGGGGATAAAGGGTGGGATTTGTCGCTCTGGTGCTGAACTAGGTTAGACGGGTTGTGGGTGGGAGCTGTGGTGTCAGGGGTGAAAGGAATGGGAGTGGTGTGAGTGGAGGTCCGCGGGTGGGATTTGTCGTTGTGCGTGTCGCTCTGGTGCTGAACTAGGTTAGACGGGTTGTGGGTGGGAGCTGTCTTTCTATGTGTGCTGCAGAATACACCACACATAGAAAGAGGAGAAATAAAAGTATTTCTCCTTGTTGCGCCAATCTGGCACCTGCTTTTGCATGGCATTAGTTTTTAGTGCTGCCTCGTAAATCTGGGACAGCATCAAAAGCAATGAGTGTTGCGGTGGAACGCCCACAGCAACACCCATTCTATGCCCCTTTCACGCAGGTACCATATTTACAAAGCGGCATTTAGTCATGCAAAGTGGCTTAATGCCGCTTTGTAAATATGGTGCAGGCCATTGCACCACTGGAGTGTCAAAAAAAGTGACGTTCCAGTGGCGCAATCTCCTTGTAAATATACCCCCTAATTTAGTTTTTTTATAGAGATTTGATATGGACAAGAAATAGAGCATTTTCTTTTTGTATTTATCAGTAAAAGATGGAAATTCTGAGGCTTTTGCGTAATTAGAATGCAATTAATGAATTGAGTGAATACATTTCCACATCTAAAACACCAGTGGAAAAGAAACCACAAATTAAACAATGTTATTCTTTCACAACATTTAAAACACACAACATAAAAACTCAAAAATAGGTTAATGCGTTTTCAACCCAGAAGATTGTTCTTGCATATCATCTTCAAAGACACGCAGCGCACAATGCCCAACCCATCAACGACATAGCAATTACTTGTTTGCACTCAGCAGAATTTTACAAGAGTGGGTCTGGTGGGCCGCACTTTCCCTAGAAGAGAAAAAAGGTCTGCTCAGGATTATTGGAGTACAAAAATTGGTATGGTACCTTATGCCAGCAACCCAGGAAATGGACAGTAATCCCATGTCATTAGAAGAGGGCAATCTTGGGGCGTCCCTCTAGGTAACAGGTTATAGACCTTGACTTTATCAAGGTCAGGCCTAGGACTCAGCAAAGAAGCTACATTAGCGTACTAGCTAGGCCAACAAAAAGTCAGGATCTCAGTTGCACAAACAGTTGGGTCACTCAGGGCAGAGTGCATGCAGGTATACTAGGCTAGGGACCATCCCTTATCAAAACTGTGATATTTTATACTTTGGGGCAGATTTACAAGCCCTTTGCGCCTCATTTACGCCGCCGTTGTGTCACTTTTGAGACGCAGCGGCGGTGCAAATCCTGCTCCATGGTGCAAGGGTACTTACAACGTGACGCATCTGGGAGATGCGTCACGTTGTAATGCCCTGTGCCACATGTAGGTGTTCCTGTGCAGGGGTGGGCGTTCCAGGCAGGAACGCCTACTAAAAGTGAGTGAGTGAAATCTACAAGATTTCACTCAGTCACTTTTGAGCCCAAGCTGCGTCAAAACCCTGCGCCTGCCTGAAGAAGGCGTAAGGATTGACGCAGCATTAACTAGATAGGGCCCCCAGAGCGTTGCTGGAGCTGCGTCGCAACTCCAGCAAGGCGTCACTTTTACGGCACAGAGGCGTCACACATCTTTCCTGTTTTTGCACCATGGTGCGCCGCATTGTAAATGCACAATAACTGGCGCATCCCTGCTGATTTGCAGGGATGCGCCAGTTATTGTAAATATGCCCCTAAGTATGGCTGGATCTCATGGGTCCCTCAACATTCTGTACTAACACCTAATCATGTTGTGTTATGTCACTCCTTCTTCACTGAATTTCACTTGTAATCAGGATGAGGCAATGTTCTCCTGCGTCTTGTGGCCCCACACATCACACTAGGAATATGCACACAGTGGTCTTAACCATCAATATTTCAGCAATTAGCCCCTCTTCCCACAATTCATTTCAAGCGCTTCTACCCACAATTCTTTTGGATTCTTAAAGAAACAGTACATTACATATAATTTGCATACTCTGGAAGTGCACGACCTGCTGATGGCCATTGTACTTGAAGAATAGAAACCTTAGAAAATTGTCTACATATAATCGAATAGCATCACGCTGTGCCACTGTTTAGGTCCTGAATTTGGTGGTTAATTCTGATTGATGTGCAAGCGTTTTCACATAGGGCGGAATTCTGACTTGTGCATTAATTTTCACACTCTGGCAATTTCACCCCTGATAAATGTCTGCAAACCAAACCTGCTGAAATGTATCCAGGCAAAAGATGAGGAAAACTCGAATACATTCAGAAATAGAATCGATAATCACCTCTTTTCTCATACAATCCCTAATATTTCCCCTGGCAAAATTTAGATTTTTAGGTATTTACTGCAGGCAAATAACTTACACTGGAAAATGTGTATTTCCTTGGTGTGGGTTTTGCTTCACTCATCTTCAGGACTTTATTTAGGTTTTTTCCCACTGTGTGTTTGAAAATGAAACAATAAAGGCGCCTCTTCCTTCCGAGTCAGGGAGGCGTGGGCCATTAGTGGGCGTGGCAGGGCGATGCCATCCTCAGCCGACTTTGGTTCTCTTAAACTCTGTGACTGTAAATCACCCCATAAAACGTTTTAGAGAAAGAGGCAATGACAGCGGTGCTTTAATGGTAAGCAGAGGCCCACGAAAACAAAGGTTAGTGGGCCATCAGCTCATATATCATCACACTGTGTTTTAGCACTGCAATTACAAGGGGGTCGGTGGGGGCACTTGAAAAGTGTGGCATTTGTCTAGGGCCATGTCACAGCAAAGTGAATGCAGAGGCAAATCATTGATTAACCTCTGGCGTCTTCCCTGTCATGGAAGGGTTGCACGTGCAAATAGAGGCGTGAGGTTCAGATGATGTATTGGCATCAGAGACATGGGGCAAAAACAGTTTTTTTCCATTATACAGATGGACTAACAGCTCAACTTGGTGAACAGAATTGGTAGTATGAAGTGGTAGTAGGTTAGCACACATCCAGCTGGTTGTTTCTTGCTGGTAAATCCTAAATCCATTGGGATTATGGATTTATGGCGTCCACTATATATCTCTAGTTACGAGTTGTCTCTTTGACCCCTCAGGCCTCATTTATGAGGCTGTGCGTCACTTTTACGCTGCCGGTGCGTCACTTTTTGTGACACACCAGTGCCGTAAAAAATGCGCCTTGTTGCGCCATATTTACAAAGTGACGCATCTAGGTAGATGCGTCACTTTGTAAACCCCTGCGCCACATTATACCTGCACCAGGTATAACGGTGACAGATTTATGTCGGACTTGTGGTACTTTTGCGCCGCCGTTGCGTCACTTCTGTGACGCAGCGGCGGCGTAAACCCCGCACCATGTTGCGACCTACTTACATCGTGACGCATCTATGGAGATGCGTCACGGTGTAAGGCCCTGCGCCACATGAAACCTGCATCAGGTTTCATGTGGGCGTTTCCACGCAGGGGAGGGGGCGTTCTGTCGCAGGAACGCCCCTGAAAAGTGACTCATTGATATCTACAAGATTTCACTGAGTCACTTTACCAACGCTGATGCGTCAAAACCCTGCACCTGTTGTAGCAGACGTAAGGCTTGACGCACCACGTTACAAATAGGGCAAAGTTGGAATAGTGCTGGAGTTGCGTGCCGCACGCAACACAACTTCAGCACTGTACGAACTTCACGCCCTGGATACAACACGCATGTGTTTATTCCTGCGCCATGGTGCGCCGCATTGTAAATGCTGCGCATCATGGGTGGCACAAGGATAAACGTGCTTGCCGTATCTTTCCTGGCGCATCTCTGCTGATTTGCAGAGATGCGTCAGGCAACATAAATCTGCCCCAATGTATGCAAGGGGGGCGTATTGACGCAAGGAAGGGTCATGGAAGTGACGCAGTGAAATCTTTGAGATTTCACTGCGCCACTTCTAGGACTCAAATGCGTCAAAATCTTACGCCTGCCTCACAGCAGGCGTAAGACTGACGCAGGCCCTTTCACATGGGGCTTGGCCCATGTGAAAGGACACATTGATGGAGTTGTGTCACTTTTGTGACACACTCCAGCAATGCATCACTTTTGCGCCTACAGATTGTTAAAAGTTAGGCTGAAAACCGTCAACATTATCGGCGCCCTCTTGCTCTCCTTAAACCTTTTGTGCGCGTAAAACAGCCGCCATTTTGGACACCATGGCTTCCCCGCTCTCGCCGAGAGCCAGCGCGTCTCTCTCTCTCTCTCCTAACTTCGCTGGCAACACCCCCCCCCCTGCTTGCACCTGCCTTGAGTCATAAACCCCTCTTCGGCGCTGCTCTGCCCCAGGCCCTCATCCTGTTCCCAGCGCGACATCTCCCTGCTTCCCCGTCATGACCTCCGGCCCTTTTGATGCAAACCCCTTTTCTCCGTGTGCCCGTCTGTCTTCCCCGTTCCCAGGCCGACACCTAGCTCTGCCGATACCAATCTCTTGCCCCTCCCCATACAATAGGAAGCCTCCCTCCTCAAAGGACCCCCGAGATGATCAAAGCCCCCCCCCATCCCACGAGATCCGATCGAAACCCGCACACTCCGTGAATCGGCGGAATACCCAGCTGCGCAATGATCATCACCTGTTGTGAACGGGGCGGGGACTTCCACTGTAGCCTTGCATGGGAACGGGCTGGGAAGGGGGGATTCTGAGGATGTCTTTCCGTACATCAAAGTATCAACGAGAATGTGTTACATGTAATAAAGAGATAAACTCGTGTATAAGAGGCCAGGCCTCCGGGATGCAGTTAGAGCACCTCAGAACGATACCTTCTGTCCGTTTTCGTTGTGTTCTCCTCCGGAGCGAATAAAAACCTTGTTTCCTGCCTTCCAGTCTCCAGCGCCTGCCTCTTCAATAGTTTAACTTCTTTGTGGGTTCAAGAGGCGATCATCGCCGGGCAATAATTAAGGATCTTATATTCTGGTTGGTAGTGCCCCCCCAGTTTGTATATTTCCACAATTGGCGTCCCAAGCGTGGGGCCCATCAGCGACCCATGGATCCAGTGGGAGAGGTCCTGACGACAAAGTGAACGACTGCAACGATCGGGAACGCGTCTGTCCGATAGACCCTCGTCTGACAGCCGATCATCCGAACTTCACTGGTTCCGAACAGACCTCTCTCGAGTGATCTACGGTCCTGACTGGGAACCATCAGGAGTGCCGCGAGGATAACGAGGAAGAGAGGACGATCGGGCGCTGGATTCGGAAGTCAGGAAACTGTCCATGCGGTCCGGGTAAGGTCGTGTTACCACGACAAATTGCGAAAAATTGCTTGATTGTTAAATACTAGTATTGCTCTTTTTGTTTATTTGGAGATTCACTGTCTGCAAACGGAGAAACAACAGGCTCTCTCTTTGCAAGCAGTGGAGGATAGGTAGGGCAGACAACCGTGCTTATTTTTCTCCCCCACTCAATAGTCACCTGAAACTGAGCTGTTGTTCACAAACTATTGTTTCCTGGAGATTCCCTGTCTGCAAACAGGGAAGAGACCACCCTTTTTGCAGATAGTGAAAAAGGTAGGTAACGCAAATCTTTGCGGACCTACTCACTCTCCCCATTGCTATTTGTCGGTCTTTTGTTATCTTGATCCATGAGGGATTCACTGTCTGCAAACGGAGAAACAAAGGTCTCTCTCTTTGCAGGCAGTGGAGGATAGGTAGGGTAGCAGCCGTGCTTATTTTTTTTTTTCCCTCACCCTATAATTGCTTGAAACTGAACTGTTGTTCGCAAAATTATTGTTTCCTGGAGATTCCCTGTCTGCAAACAGGGAAGAGACCACCCTTTTTGCAGATAGTGAAAAAGGTAGGTAACGCAGATCTTTGCGGACCTACTCATTCTCCCCATTGTTATTTGTTGGTCTTTGGTTATTGTGATCCATGAGGTATTCACTGCCTGCAAACAACGTAGAATAGAAATATTCTGTCTAGTCTTTGCACCTAGTGATAAGATAGGCAGTGCTGACTTTTTAGTCCCTCGTTACGAGCCGTCATGTCTGTCTTCTCCCCATTGATTGGTAGCCTGTTTAGCCCGGACCGCTTATTAGAGATGGACCATCCAGCCCCACTGGAAGGCACCCCTAATAAGGACATGTTCATGAAGCATGGATTGACCGCTATTGCCTATAGTAAACTATGGCATAAATATACAAAACAGGGTCAAGAAAGTCAATGGCCCCTGATAGGATCCTTCGATGATGATAAAATAAAAATGCTAGAAACTGCCCTAGGTAAAAACAAGACAACACCCACTATGCTTGATAGCTTCGGCATGTGGCGAAAAGAAACTGAACAGCGTAAAAAGAAAACTGAGAGTAGGTTGGAAAAAGAGCTGCAAAAAGCAGCCCACCTAGCTGCTCAGAAACTAAAAAGGGAGATAGAGGAAAGAGAGAAAGCTAAACAGAAACTAGAAAGGGAAACGCCAAGCCAGTGTCCGGTTAGAACCCCCTCCATGCTCTACCCTGATTTACCCTCGAAACGACAAGCCAATGAGGACCTGCTGTTAGGTCCCCCTATCATCTACATGCCCCCTCCATATGCCCCTTCTCGACCCTTGGTGCAGCACGCGCCACCCCCAGGTACAAGCGAAGGTTCCGCCGCAGCGTCGGCCCCAATGGCCTCTATGCCAGCCGAACCCCTGGTATTAAAACCCGCATCAACGGCAACGTTAGACGAGCATGAGACTCGAGGGGCTGGCCTTGCAAGAACAAACAGACTAGACAAGGATGAGCGAGCGGGGATCGACAAAATAGCGAGGACACTGGTAGAAAGGAAGGATGATGAAGAGTACATCACAGATATGTTCAGCTCGTATACAGGGAGTCACAGACGACATTTTACCGTACGACTGTGTTATCATGTCTTGAATGCATACGAGGACCGATATCGAGACAAAGGTCCCGAGAGCCTAAGGACTCTGTACCGGAAGGTCGATATCGGGGATGAGGGCGAGTGTGATGTGTCGGACCTCCTTACGCGTACGCTTGAGGTTTTCCACCACCTCACTGAACGAAAGCCGGGAGCTAAATCCACGGCCCCCATAGTGACCGAACCACCAACCGAGCAATCTAACACCATGATGCCGATACGTGAGGCTGCCCCTTACTGGGTTCCCCCTCGAGGTACAGGGACTCACGATGATGCAAACAACCAAGATGCGAAGGGAAGGGTAGTATACAACTGGGTCTACCAGCCATGGGACCGGCAAGAGATACTGACATTCCGGAAATCTCTACCCGACCTACGTAAAAACCCCACTGCCTTCTATACTGAATTGGGTACAGCCCTGGGTTCAACTATCATGACCCTGGCTGACATCGACTTGTTCTTCGGGTTATGTCTACCAGCTGATGTGTGGAAGCAAATCCGGAAAGTCGACCACCTTGAGCTGTTCGGACATACCTGGCCACAACTCGATGACTTGGACAAACAACGGGGACCAGGACAAAAGCCATTGAAATCCATTCTAGACCTCCCAGATAAAATTGTAGAGAAATTAAAAACCCTGATCCCAGAAAAGAAAGTGGACTGGTCGATAGTAACAGCCTGTCGCCAAAAACCCCAGGAGGATGTATCGGAATACTTCTCCCGGTTTGAAACGGTGTTCTCCGATTACAGCGGCCAGGACATGACCACTGCAACCGGACACCATCTGTTTGTCCAGAATTATGTTAAGGGCCTATCATTGGACATCTCCCAGAAACTGCAGGCCAGCGAGAGTAGTTGGGCAGCCTCCAAACCTACAGCGATTCTCCAAATGGCCCAATATTATGAGCATCAGAAAAATGAAAACGATAGGGCGACAGAGAAAAAGAAGAAAGACTTAAAAGAGAGGGTGATGATTGCCAAACTGCAAGGGGTGACTATAGGACGAGACCAATACCGGGGAAACTACCAGACAAACGTCCCTAAGACTGCATTTCCCCAGGACCGCACTCTGACTCCCTACAGTGGACGCACAGACCTTAGAGATGACCAGTGCGCTTTCTGCAAAGGGACTGGCCATTGGAAATCCCAGTGCCCAGTTCTCCTGGAAATGATCAGGAACAGAGACCCCAGGGATGTAGCAAACGGACCGAGACCTAAGGGACCACAACGAGGGCCCCCAAATGACGCGACTAATGACAGATCAAGCAGACCGAATACGTTCGATCGACCCAGACAGAACCAATATCAACAATCTGACTATGACGACACTCACACCTTTGCATAGGACAGCCAAGGGCGAGGGAGGGATCCAGTCGAGCTCTATGTTGACCAGCAGGGCCCTTATGTCACTGCTAAGGTCCTGGGTACCAAGTCTCCATTTCTGGTAGACACTGGCGCAACACGTAGTGCGTTATCTAAACGACTGATTCCAAGGGCACCCTTGTCTGGCTCACTCATAACATCGACAGGTTTCGATGGAACGCCCTCCACCAACCCTTTGTCTGCCCCGATTCTCTTTGACGTAGAAAACAACACCACCGACACCACGTTCTTGCTTTCCTCCAATAGCCCTGACGCCATTATGGGACTTGACTTACTGAAACACTTCCGAGCGACGATTAGGTGTTCTCAAGATGGAGTTCGAGTGTTTCTTTACGACAACCCCGTTCTGCTTAAACATTGTCCCCCCCGACACATGTTTTCCATCACCGACGTCGACGCGTCCCTGCTTGACACCCTGCCTCCGTATCTGTGGGCCAAAGCGGATTCGGACGTAGGGCGTATGTTAATTGACCCAGTGCACATTACTGTCCGACCAGACGCAACACTCCCAAAACTCCCCCAATATCGGATATCGCCAGAAGGCGAGAAGGCATTGGTAATGATTATCCAGTCACTGATAGACGCAGGAGTGGTAGAGGAAGTGGTTAGCAACGTTTGCAACAGCCCTATCTTGCCCATTATCAAGAAGCAGGGAGAGGGAGATGAGAAAGCATACCGTTTCATCATCGACCTCCGAGAGATCAACAAAGTGGTGGTACCCCAGTACCCTGTGGTCTCAGACATCACCACCATCCTGACCTTGATTCCATCCACCGCCACCACCTTTTCCGTCATCGACCTCAAGAACGCTTTCTTCTCCATCCCCATCCACCCAGACAGCCGATATCTCTTCGGCTTTACCCTAAAATCCCGCTCATATAGGTTTTGCCGAGCCCCTCAAGGCTACACGGAGAGCCCTAGCATCTACAGCCAGGCCCTCAAAAGGCAACTAGACCAAGTCCGGTTACCCGACGGGGTGGTGTTGGTACAATATGTCGATGACATCCTTTTGGCAGCCGACACCACCCCTCTAGCGGTTACCGCCACCATTCAACTCTTGCACTTCCTTGCAGAAAATGGCCACAAGGTCTCCAAGAAGAAGTTGCAATTCTGCCTACCCCAGGTCACTTACCTAGGCCACCTTCTGTCCAAAGATGGAAGGAAACTCACCCCTGATCGAATCCAGACCATTCTAGACACCCCTGTCCCTAAAACCCAGAAGCAGGTCCGCTCCCTATTAGGCCTCACCTCCTTCTGCCGACAATGGTTGCCAAACTTCAGCCTCGTTGTAAAACCACTGCTCTCTCTCCTAAACAAAGACGTCCCTTTCCCACTCCCTTGGACTCCTGAGTGTCAAACCTCCTTCACAGAACTACGAGATGCCCTTTGCTCAGCCCCTGTCCTGGGTACCCCTGATTACAGAAAGCCCTTCTCCCTTTACACTCACGAAAGGGAGGGGTGCGCTTTATCTGTCCTGACCCAGGCCATCGGTCCTAAGCAACGACCGTGCGCTTACTTCTCTGCCACTCTTGACCCTGTCGCCAGAGCCTTGCCTGCCTGCCTTCGAGCTGTAGCTGCTGCTGCAGTCTCTATCCGACAGAGTGAGGGGATTGTACTCTCGAATTCCCTCACGGTACTGGTACCCCATGCAGTCGACACCCTCCTGAACCAAACCAAGACGCAACATCTGACGAGTGCACGACTGACTGGATACGAACTAACCTTGCTTGCCCCCCATATCACCCTGAAAAGATGCACCACACTGAACCCAGCAACTCTGTTACCCTTGCCAGAGAACGACCCCAATGTGCACCCCGTACATGACTGCGTGACTCTTACGGACGAACAGACCAGGAGTAGGGTCGATCTCAGAGACACAGCTTTCCCTGACCCCGACGGGGAGTTGTGGGTGGACGGTTCTTGCATCAAACTCTCCGATGGTACCACTTCCGCTGCCTATGCAGTCACCACGGCTCGAACTGTAGTAGAAACAGCCCGCATCACCCAGCGATCTGCCCAGGCAGCGGAACTGATTGCTTTGACGAGAGCCTGCATCCTGGCAACAGGAACCACGGCGAACATTTACACCGACAGCCAGTATGCCTTCGGGGTGGTTCACCATTTTGGGCTCCTCTGGAGGGAGAGAGGATACTTGACCTCACACGGCACACCCATTCTGCACGGGGATTTAGTCTCCGCCTTAATCGAAGCTGTCCTCCTCCCCAACAAACTTGCCGTTATCAAATGCCAGGCACACAAGAAGGTGACAGACATTATTGGACAGGGAAATGCACTAGCCGACATCACCGCCCGAACGACAGCTGAAAATAGAACGACAACACGTATGTACGCGACCAGGTCACAAGCAGAAAACTGGACTGACGCCAAGGACACAATTAGAGACATACAAACGGCTAGCACACAACACGAATTGACTGAATGGGCACGGGTGGGATTGAAAGACGATGAAGGCTGCTGGCGGACAAAAAACACGAACAGATGGTTGCTACCTGATTCATACCTGATTCCCATATTAACCATGGCACACTCCCCAGCCCACATAGGATCAGCCCCCATGATCGAACTTGTCTCCAGGGTTTGGCACAATGACAAGATCCCAGATTCCGCCAAACGCCTGGTCCAACAATGCTTAATATGCCTGCAACACAACCCCGGGAAGGGAACTGTAGTACCCCGGGGGGGATTTGGGGTCCCAAACCACCCATTTGAAGTCCTGCGGATGGACTACATCCAGCTAGACAGATGCCAAGGCCTGAAATATGTACTTGTCGTGGTGTGCGCATTTAGCAAATGGGTGGAAGCATATCCAACCCGTGACAACACCGCTATGGCCACTGCAAAGGTCCTGTTAAAGGAGTTTTTCCCCCGTTATGGCCTCTGTCGTGTTTTATGGAGTGATAATGGCCCCCACTTCGTAGCCAACGTTATCCAGCTCATCCTAAATGGGCTGGGTATCAAACAGAAATTCCACGCAGTCTTCCACCCTCAATCTGCTGGGCTTGTCGAACGACACAACGCCACACTAAAGCTTAAACTGGCCAAAATAGTGGCTACGACGGGCCTGAAATGGCCAGACGCCCTCCCATTGGCATTGCTATCGATGCGCTCTACCCCCACCCGACATCACTTAACCCCTTATGAAGTTGTCTTCGGTCGACCCATGAGCGTCTGGTCTGCCCCGAAACCAACGTCCATTCATGACGTTCCGGATGTCCTAATGTCTGATTATCTGTACAAATTGACTGAAACTTTGTCTGTCCTTCATCAGCAGGTGCGGCAGGCCATCCCCGATGCTTCCAGGGGTCCGGGTCACGCCATCCAGCCGGGGGACTTCGTACTGATCCGAAACTTTCAGCGGTCAAAGAGTTTGGAACCCCGGTGGACGGGCCCCTGGCAAGTGCTGATCACCACTCGGACCGCACTTCGAGTGGAGGGGAAGAAACACTGGCTGCACGCTCATCACTGCAAAAAGGTCTCTCCAGCCCTGGCCACGACAGACACCGTCAGCACCCAAGAAGAGCTCCTGAACCGGGACCGACCATCGTTGAACTGCTACCCTGATACAGAGACACTTGAACTTTCAAAACATCCTGACCCCACTGTACCATCTCGAGAAGGGTATTTCCTACGTCGAAAGGAGGGAGCTTCGGCTAAGTAGGCCACGGACTAGGTTAAAGAATCTCAGAACGGTGACCCAAACTACCAAGGGTTACCTGGAGAGAAGCTAAAACTGAGTCTGTGGTCCTGCCCACTACCGAGCACCTTGAAGACGAAGATGATGGAAGCGCCAGATAAGAAGATGATGGAAGCGCCAAACAAGAAGCCGACTGAGACAACAGGAAATACCCACTACAGAAATCCGAGAACAGACAGACTCCATAGCTCAAAGACAATTGCACTCTTCATCGTAATCCTCCTCTGTTTTCTCCTCATGACTACGCTCTGGATTATGGAAGAACACGCACCTGCTCACGAGACATTCCTAACCACTGCTCAGCCTACCACCATGAAGGAACATTATCTAATTTCGCTCTCTCCTCAACTAAGAGAGAGGCGAAAGGAGTTTTGGAACAACTCTTTCGTGCAGCTACTTCACCAGCACAATCTTGCCACCAACGCCACCAACTGCTGGATCTGTGGGTTGCTACCCCATGCCACTGGACATTCAATACCATTCATCCCTTCACCCTTCTCCGTCCACGGCTCCTGCCTTGCCTGGCTGATCCTCCTACAAGAGAGCTATACGGGAAATGCCACGTCCAGCAGAGCTGCAGCACATTCTTCTCATGAGGCCGGGCGAAACAAGACAAAGACACACTTCTGCCCGCTGACCCCCAGCGACTCAATCCAAATGGACATTCCAGCCAAAGAACGAATCGAAATGCAGGTGTTCAACAATCCAACCAGACCCACCTTCTCCTATCTGCGGAAACGAACGGCTGCCACTCTGACTGTAGCCCTGACGGTCATCAACGTCACAGGCCACATGTGTGTAGAAGGACTTGGGACACAGCTGGTGGGTCACAGCGCTTGCCGCTTTACCAGAACTTTGGACTCCACGGATCCACCTTCCTTTGTGTCATCCCCAAACATGTATTTCATCTGTGGCACGAAGGCCTACACCTGGCTCCCCAAAGGCTGGGGGGGCACTTGCTACATCTCCTTCGTCCTTCCTCCAACTTATGTGGCCCCAGCGAATCACCACAGGCAAAAACGAGCAAAAGACGTTGAGCAAGCCGACTCAACAGGAGCACAGTTCCTCGATGCTATGAAAGGACTCGTCCCCCTCTGGGGCCCGATGGCAAACAGCCGTGCCATCCGACATTTGACTCAGGCAGTCGAGACAACCATGAACATCACAGCGGGCATCTTTGCCAACAACACTGCCGAGCTCCAAGCGGTCCGTTTGGTGGCTCTTCAGAACAGCCTCGTTCTAGATGTGGTTCTGGCGGACCGTGGAGGAGCATGCCGCATTATTGGGGCCAGCTGTTGTACATACATACCGGACAACTCACCCTCAGTGTACAAAGCCATCGAACATCTTCACAGACTCTCCTCGGAAGTTCACCAAGAGCAAGAAGAATGGTCGCTTGGTGGTTGGTTCTGGGACACCATCAAAAGTTGGGGCTGGAGACTGCTCACCATTATCCTGATTCCCGTAGTTGTAATATGTGGCCTATGCTTAGGAATTCAATGTTTGCCACCTATGTGTTCTTTATGTGCGAGTTGTATTTTTCCCAAAACTGTGGACATTGGTAGCGAACACATGAGGGCATTATATGATGCCGAAGTTAGGAATTTGATGAAAATTGACATTGAGTAAGCAAGTTGGCTAGATATGTTGAAAAGGGAGGACTGTTAAAAGTTAGGCTGAAAACCGTCAACATTATCGGCGCCCTCTTGCTCTCCTTAAACCTTTTGTGCGCGTAAAACAGCCGCCATTTTGGACACCATGGCTTCCCCGCTCTCGCCGAGAGCCAGCGCGTCTCTCTCTCTCTCTCCTAACTTCGCTGGCAACACCCCCCCCCCCTGCTTGCACCTGCCTTGAGTCATAAACCCCTCTTCGGCGCTGCTCTGCCCCAGGCCCTCATCCTGTTCCCAGCGCGACATCTCCCTGCTTCCCCGTCATGACCTCCGGCCCTTTTGATGCAAACCCCTTTTCTCCGTGTGCCCGTCTGTCTTCCCCGTTCCCAGGCCGACACCTAGCTCTGCCGATACCAATCTCTTGCCCCTCCCCATACAATAGGAAGCCTCCCTCCTCAAAGGACCCCCGAGATGATCAAAGCCCCCCCCCATCCCACGAGATCCGATCGAAACCCGCACACTCCGTGAATCGGCGGAATACCCAGCTGCGCAATGATCATCACCTGTTGTGAACGGGGCGGGGACTTCCACTGTAGCCTTGCATGGGAACGGGCTGGGAAGGGGGGATTCTGAGGATGTCTTTCCGTACATCAAAGTATCAACGAGAATGTGTTACATGTAATAAAGAGATAAACTCGTGTATAAGAGGCCAGGCCTCCGGGATGCAGTTAGAGCACCTCAGAACGATACCTTCTGTCCGTTTTCGTTGTGTTCTCCTCCGGAGCGAATAAAAACCTTGTTTCCTGCCTTCCAGTCTCCAGCGCCTGCCTCTTCAATAGTTTAACTTCTTTGTGGGTTCAAGAGGCGATCATCGCCGGGCAATAATTAAGGATCTTATATTCTGGTTGGTAGTGCCCCCCCAGTTTGTATATTTCCACAAGATACGTCAGAAATACTGACGTATCTGTAACTCCTTGCGGCATAATGCGTCATACTGTAAATATGAAGCATCATTGGTGTCGCAAGGAAGGCGCAATGAAAAGTGACGCATCGCTGTTTTCGCGCAGCGATGCGTCACTTTTCATAAATGAAGCCCCTAGTTTTTAATGTAAAATTGGAAGCTAAGCGCAACAAATTCAGCAAATCTCAGTAATTACTCGGAATTTTTCGCATGGTAAATTTCGGGAACTTTGACCTGCCGAAACTGGCTTGGAGGCAGATAATGATCTCATGTGGAGAACTCCACAGAGCTTGGTATTCCGATGCCTGCATAAAAAGAAGGTTGGGATTGGATTTTTGTCCTTTAGTTGTAATCAGAAACTACATCTGAAGGTTTTTCAAGTGTAGTTGATTTTTAATTGAATACCTAAAAATATTAGATGGATTAGAAAGGCAGACTTAATAGATGGTCGTAACCCTCCCCAGGGATGGCCCCGAGCATAGTGCATAGACTGAAGACGAAGGAGAGCCTCTGATTGAAATACATAGAGTCTCTTTTGGGGTTTGGCAGAGAGGGAGATCCACTGT
Organism: Lissotriton helveticus; assembly: GCF_964261635.1. NCBI lineage: Eukaryota > Metazoa > Chordata > Amphibia > Caudata > Salamandridae > Lissotriton > Lissotriton helveticus. The sequence continues at coordinate 1,386,907,953 of NC_136063.1, read as the reverse complement.
AAACCAGCAGAGCTCTTACCTCTCCAAACACATTGTTCACCTGCCTCACTTAGAGGTGGGATCTGCCAGGCTCTGGCAGTGTAGCTTCACTTAGCTCTGTGGCGTGCATCAACCACAGAGCTGTCAGCTACTGAACTTTGGAAGGCCTTCCCTATGGGCAGGCTTTTCAATATTCATTTTTCCTGTCCGTATTGGCCATTTAATGTTTGGTGGATTCTCTTTGATGGATTGGATGAATGTTTCCTATGCGTAGGGAGCAAATTCTGAACTAATTAGGGAAATTATTTATTTATTTATTTCACAGAAACAAAATGATTCTTGGGAGGTGTTGTTTCTAGTTAACATCTATATGAGAGCCCTGGCGCAGATCATCTCTGTCTACATACTAAAAGTCCAAATGTATGCAAACGATAGCAAATGTATATCTGGTTCGGTGATCCTTCAATCTACGATCCAACATTAGCTACATGCCTGAGAGCATCTTTTATTGGATAAAGGAGACTTTTTCCCCCTGAGCAGTACAAAAAAGGAAATATTGATTGCAAGAAACATCACATCAGGTAGCCTGCAGTTCATGTGGCCAAGCAAGCTAGCAAATGCCCCACCCTTAGCTCAACCAGTGAGAAAACTTACACTTTGATCCAGCAAAGATATCTCTTTGGCACATCAGGGGCCGCATTAGGCATGGGGCACACGGTTTCACCGTGTGCCACAGCACTAATTTACGCTTGCATACCAGGCACAGACTGGGACAGTTTGCCATATTACACCAAAAGTGCGGGTCCCATTGCAGTCGCTTGTCCACACCAGCACTGGGAACAGCGCATTAGTGAATGACAGATCAGCTGTTTGAAGCCACATTTTACTGTGATAGCGGCAACGCAGACTGCATTTGAAAGGGAGGCATAGATATTCACCTGCAAGTGGGTGCAGTTAGTGATTACACCTGCTTGCACAGGAGTGTCTGAGCATGTGCATGGGGCTCCTTCTTACCCCCCTTTCAAGGGAACCCTTGAGGGCACATTGACTGCACCACTTTAATGTGATGCACAGGTGCAGTGTGTCGCATGACAGCTACTTTGCCTCCGCGCCCACGTCTGTAATTCAGAGCACAGAGGAAATGTCTTTCCTCATGTCCATGGGTCCAGACATCCATGCAATTGACAGAACACCCACATGTAGGTCTGCCGCAATCTGTATTATAGAAGCAGTTGAGAAAGCATTTACGACCTCTTCTGTAATACAAAAGTGTCCCACAGGTGCAGAAGGCAGACGCATGGTGCCATTGTGCCCTGGGCACTTAGTGTAATATATCACCAGATCGCAAAAGTAGAATAAAGGTATCAATTAATGATATTGATAAGTATCAAGTGCCTCACTAGTTGAAGGTGCTAGATAAAATTCATGAAGACCTTGGTCCTCAAATGGATTATTTACAGCAACATAATCTATTCAGTACTCATAAGAGGACATCCTTACATTTCAATGGATGTAAAACCAAACCACTCTGCCTGCTCAGCTACAACCTCATATCAAGCAAAGAAAACCTGATTACTCAAAATGGATTAATCTGAAAGTCTCACTTAGGTTGAGTTTTGTTTAAGTTTATTATGTTTTGGCTCTCAAAAGAGGGCCACATAAAACAATCACATAGTTATACACCATTACATACATACAATAATAATAACAATAAGAAAAAAGACCGAATAAAGGATCACATCTCCAACACTGGCCGGACAATCATCAAACAACATCTCTAGGTGTCATTAATAAATATTTAAAAAACCCTTAAAAAAGTTAAAAATGTTAAAGCAAAACATTTCATTAGGTGGACAATAAATGGCATGGAAGAAAGTATTTACATTAAGGATTCCTAATTGTAGACAAATGGATTTTAACCATTTAGAGCGCAATGGACGTAATGCAGGACAAATAAACAAAACGTGATTTCGGTCCTGCACTGCCTTATTACAAAGGTTACATACTGGAGATGTCCCATACCATTTTGCTAAGAGTGAATTTAGAGGAAGCAAATCATGTCTTAATAGGTACCATAACCTACGGACTCTATGCGGGATATTCCATGAAACATACTGCTGGGCCTGCTTTACGGAGTACGTGCTTAAGAGTAACTCACCACCCTTCTTTTCATGTAGAGCTGTCCTATCCAATTTAAAACAGAGTTCCCAAGATGCGTATTTCAGCTGAGACTTTAGCTGAGAAGGAGAAAGTAGGAACAAAGTACTTGCATCCAGCTCTAACATTGTTACCACTTTTCAATTTTTTTTTACTAGTAATGAAAACTCGTTTAGATTGCCCAGTAGTTCATTTTTAATATATGCTCGTAGGGAACCCGATTTACCTCTGGCCAAACAGGCCACCCACCTTACCAGGGCAATCAACCCCTGTACCCAACAGCTCCGGAGGCCAAATTCCAGCCTGCATGCAGACACGGAGCAAGCTGTATTAAGGGAAGAAATTCTTCTTAATACCTTTCCTTCCATTAGTTGCAAAAAACCCCAATGCCTTAACTCCACCAATTCGATTCCATATAGCAGAGTTGCAGGGATTTTTGCTCTATATACTTCTAAAAAGCGAGCAAAGTGTCTTTTTCCTGTAGCAGAATACAAGGAACATAACCCTGTACCATGAGCCAATGCTTTACGCGAATTATGTTCAATGTGGGGTTTCTCACTTAGATTTGCCGAGATTATTTTACCTAAAAAGGTGTAAGTTTTAACTACCTCTAGTATCTGGCCTCCTATAGCCCATCTGAAGTTTTCAGACCTACATTTTTTCCTTCCAAAAATGCACATGATTTTGCTTTTAGAAGGATTGATCTTCATAAAATGTGCTTCTGCAAATAAATGTAATGCTTGCAGGCGGTTAGACAAGCCCTTCGGAGTTAGGTCTAAAATGAGGATATCATCCGCATACATTAAAACCGAAATGGATGAACCTCCAACTACCGGGGCTAACCCACCACATGCAGCAATGGAAGCAGGTAGGTCCGCTGTATATAATGAAAACAACATGGGGGCCAGTATACCCCCCTGTTTTAATCCGTTCAAGGATAAAATAGTCTGTGAAAGACCCCTTTCTCCGCCTTGTAGCACCTTACACCTAGTATTCGAGTGAAGGGATTTTACTAGTTCCAGTAGCTGTGGTGGCATACCCAGTACAGCAAGCTTTCTCCACAGCGTCGGACGGTCCACCTTGTCAAACGCTGTGGAGAAGTCTATGAATGCCGCATATACTCCACCTCCTCGCACTCTTACATACTTATCCACAATCACATGAAGAGCTGTTAGATTGTCAAGTGTACCATGCTCTTTACGGAACCCAGTTTGTTCCACAGGTAGAATCCCATTTGCTTCCACCCAATCAGTGATTAATATTAAAAGGCACTTAGCAAAAACTTTGCCGATAGAATCCAATAGAGCTATTAAACGGTAGTTCATGGGTTTATCCCGCTCTCCCTTCTTAAATATGGGAATTAATATACTTCCCCTCCAAGATGTAGGAACTGATCTCATTAAAAAACAGGCTTTAAACAAAGGAAAAAGAATCCTACTCCATAAGGTGACATCCTGCTTCAGTACAGAAATGGGCAACTCGTCCGGGCCCATTGCTCCGGAGGAGCGCATACTCTTAATCACTGAAGCAATGAATTTCTCAGATGGAGGCTCCATATTATACACCCTGTCCAAAACAAGGTCACAATCCTCACCCTCTACGCCATTAGACACATACAAATTCGATATAAATGAAATCCAGACATCTTCAGGAATAGAGATAGGAATAGGGGAAATTCTAGCGCCACAGCCCTTACCAATTATGGACCAGAATTCTCTAGATTTACCATAGACGGAAGCCTCCCTTAAACTAATCCAGAGTGAGTCTTCTTTTTCTTTTTTTAGTTTTGTTCTCAGTCTGGTCCTCCTTCTTTTTAGTAAGGATAACTTATTAGCATTTTCCCTAGTTCTAAAAAGAAACTGTTGCCTCACTAGTTTATTAATTTCTTTATTTAAGGGTACCAATAAACTAGGAACAAAATTCTCTTTCATAGTGTATCTTGGCTTCTTTGCAGTCGCAGTAAGCTTCTTCATAAAATTTTCGAAATGAAAAAATTCCATACCCTGCCATTCTTTTAATTCAAGTAAGGTTTGTGCAAGAATATTTTGCACATCCTTCATAGTGGTAGGGTTCCAGAAGCATCTGCCAGACTTACTATGAAAAGAGACTCCTCTATTACTTAAAGACCAGGGATCAGTGACCGGAGGTTGTAATGAAACAGTTATACTAATTACGTTATGGTCACTCGTGGGAGTTTGAGAGATCATTATATCCTGAATAAAGGAGAAGGTATCATAGTCCGTAATGACATAGTCAAGGATGGATTCACCTTTAGGGGAGCTATGAGTAAATTTAGCGGGTATATCAGATGGCATTCTACCATTTACAATTAACCCCTCTAGATTGCTAAGTTCCTCTAACAACATCTTTCCTCTTTTGCTAGTTTTTATTTTCTTTGGAAAGATGGATTGGGGTATATTATATGCCTCTTCTTTAAACTTATTTCTAAACAAGTTTAAGCTTAAGTTAGAAACTTTGCTATTCAAATCACCCATGAGTAGAATATAAGGTGGCTGATCAAGCTCTAATAGCTGTTTAACATAAAAAAACATTCGCTTCAACACAGTACTAAAAACATCTTCAGGCGGAATATAAGCATTGATAATTACCAGGGAGTACTGGCTACCTACCCTAGCTAATTTATTAATGCTTATTGCTTGAAAAAGGTTACTTGTGTCAACATAATGGGAGAATTGCCATTGTAATGAATTAGACAGGAAGCAGGCAATTCCCCCTTTTGCGTGACCTTTTTTCGATGGCGTAGCTGCAGCCTCAAGCACAAAATAATCTTTTCCCCCATATAGGACATTTTTACACCAGGTTTCTTGAATGCATATCACATCTGGATTCAGAGAAAATAAGAAATCAAGTTTCTCCGGTCTATTATGTAACCCTGCTGCATTCCAGGATATGACTCTTAAGTGACTGTTAAAGATGTTGAAACAGTCTTGGGTTATCCGATATATTATTAGATAAGACTCCTGGGAGCCAATTCCACCGATGATTATCCTCAGTTGTAGGAGCAGTCAGGTTCAAGGGGATAGGTAGTACCTGGGAAACCAAACGTTTACCACTAGAGACCCAGATTTTTAAATCTTTATTGTATGTAGATGGATCTTCCTGCCTACAGCTCAACTATGTAGCCCCTTCTCTATGGTAAATATCCTTTCCATTATGGAAACAAGGTAATACATCGATCCCTCTACATTGAAACGATTCCGCCTGTTGTAGTACAAGGTTAGCTATTATTTTAGAATAGAATTTTGCCCGTACACATAGCCCATTTTCAAACCCTACTGAAGAAACCAAGTCAATGTCACTCGACTGAATAAGTTTCAAACTTTCAATATCCTTAAAACAGTTAAGCAAACATGACCTGTTTAGGTATACGTCAGAGTCAAATAAGGGCAAAAAGTCCAGAGTCAAAGTATCCACATAAGAATTAGGGGCTTTAAAATGTACAGGAGGCGACTTCATGGCAACAACAGCCGGCAAATGAAAAATAGGCGCTGATGGATTAAGTGTCCCTGATGCAACGGGAATAGTTCTTGTCGCCTCTTCTATTGAAACTATGGGCACTAATCCATTATCCTCTTGACAATGGGCTCCCCCAACATTGGCATACACATCAAGATGACCTTCGACTGCAGAGGCAGTGGTACAAACAGCAGCCTGATTAGAAGAAGTGTCTAATAGAGAGTTTTCTTCAATATCTATATCATCAAGTGCTTCTGTATTTATATGTTTTTGGAAAATAATTTGCCTCTGTCTTTTCTTCTTGTACTTACGAACAGGTTTCCTATTTTTCCCTTTGCTCTTTCTGCTATTTTCTTTTACTTTTTCATTTACATCGAGATTCGCTTCAGGCTCTTTTTTATCTAGGTTGAAAATTGGAAATAATTCATTTCCAGCGTTTAAGTTCACATCCGCTAAACTTGCATCCTTCAAAGAAGGATCTAATTCCTTCATACAGTTTGAAACGGATGGGATAGGCATCCGTAAGGGCTCATGTTTCTCAACCGCTACTGGCGTTCCCGCAGGGGCATTTTTTACCAGTAAATTTCTGCTATCCGAGACATTCTGCAAAACAATCTCCGGGGGTAGAGTGGTACCATTTTCTGTGTTTTTTTGCCAGTAATACTTTCAATATCTGTGTTACTGAGTCCATGATGCAATCAGAGCTCCCAACAAATTTGCCCAATAGAGACAATATGGAAGCCAGTAAATGTTCTAGTGCTATCAGGGACTCAGAAATAGGTTTATCGTCTTTAGGAAACCCAGAAGCAATAAGGGGGCAGATACCAGATAGATTAAGTGGTAGAGACCTCGAATCATTCTGCAATGAAGGAATGTCATTAGAAGTTATAGAGGGTGTACTACTATATAGTAATAATCCTGACGGCGTGGCCCCATTCGGTATCTTACTAGGATCAGGACATTTCAAAATTCTATCGTCCATATAGCGACCACACAGTTCAAGATCAATGCTGGACAAAAAAGACTCTCCTTTTGTAGCCACGTCCGGGCTTTCTACAACTTTAAGAATGGTAGGCCGAGACGCTTTCGTATCTGCTATCATATTATCAGGGTGTTCTCCCCTTAAAGTACCTACTGTGAGATTAGCGTCAGTAGTTATTGACAGGGAAGGCAAGTTTTTTACAATGGCTGGCTCAGGTTTGGGATCTTTCTCCACATCGGGCGGTGCATCCACCAAAAAGCATCATCTCAGAACCAGCAACTGTCGGGGCTGCCACAGTCTTATCAAGCGGTTTTTCCCATAGTTTCAATAACTGCATCTGTCCCTTCAATAACACACTGTTATCATGTTTATTCCTCAGGGGGTTAGATCTGGTTTTTATACATGACCTCCCCCCTAGGACTCTCCCAGAGCGTAATTTCTTTGCTGTCATGCTAAACGAATAAATAACCAGCCAAGCAGCAGGCTAATGCACAGAAAATTTATGTATTTAAATAACAATTATTAGTCCATAAAAATGAATCCTCGGAGAAGCTGTCAATAGACATTCGGCCAGTATTCAGATATATCCCCTTCAAAGTGACACACCTCCAGTCACTGGTATTACAAACAAAAATGAAAATGACGGGGCCCAGCCCAGCCTACCTCGGCCACAGAGGGTCACCGAGGGCTTCTCCCGGGACGCTCCCGCGCGCTCCCGCGTCGCGGGGTTAGGTAGTTGGTTATATATCGCCTGAGGCAAGGGCGTGTCAGGTCTCCAGCACAGGTGTGCGCAGCAAAGCGTCCTGGGACTTGCAGTCCCTCCTGTCTCCCAGTGCAAGGCTCCAAATGGTAGCAGCGAGCAGCGCCTCACGAGGTCAGGGATTTCAGAAGTCTCCCACGTATTTGTTCCCCGACGGGAGAATGCCAGGCAAGTAAAGCAGTATTCGCACACTGTCACATCGTACGCTGCGGCACCACTGCTCGCAGCCCTTCTCGCACCCCCTAGTGGCAGGTTTACCAGCTTTCTCCAACTTGCTCTGAAGCTGGCGAGAGCTGTCGTGTGGGGCGAGAGTTCAGAGTTCAGGTGCAGTGCTGTGCTGTGCGTGGGATAGGCAGGAGAGGCTGGAGAAGGTTTGGGTGGTCTGATGTGGGCGCTGGTGCAGTCGCCTAACTGCCGCCCTCTCACTACCAGCTGCCAGCCGACTCACCCGTCAAGAGAGCACTCACAGCTCTAATCTCCCCGTGCTGCCTTCAAAACCGCGATATCCGGCGGTCAGCTTTCACGCAGCGCTGCTTCTCACCGGGGGCTTGCTGCGACCCCTGTGACTGTAGCATGACCAATAACCGGGGGCCAGGGGCTCTCCAGGTGAAGCCCAGCGCAAGTCCGAGTCCGGTGCGGGTGCGGGTGCGGGTGCGGATGCGGGACACTCGCGGCTCTCTCCGTACTGCGTGCTCCGTGCTGCACAACTCTCTCTGCGCTCGATTCTCTGTCCTGCGTACTCCAAAACCTCACTTAGGTTGAGAAATCATAGCTGTGAACCCACATCTATGGGATTCAGTAAGCCTAGCATTGGGAAATGAAGCTAGTTTTACTTTTTCACAAGGAATCTAATAAAGAGCCACTTTATATAGGTTTTCACTCAATGTTAATTGCCCTTAGGACCACACATTCAGTCACCCAAGGTGAGCGGAGATGGCCACCAATGTCTTTCCTAGTTCATATTCCCATTTCTATAGAGTAGCAATCTTTCAGTGTGTCATTTAAAGAAGGGTTAGCAGAGGCTATAGTCTCCGCTCTGTTGGCATACGTTCACCTACCCCATTTAGAGATCAAAGAGTCCATGTTTTGGTTGCTGGCTCAGAATTGTTTTTTTGTTTTTCAATAACAAACCCAAAGTGGGAGTTTTTTATTGAAAAAAAAAATCTGTTTCCCTAATGTGTGGAGTTTTCTTCCTCCCTCTTAGGGCCTTTAATTGTATTCCCTGAAGGACAGTCACCCTGCACTAAATAGGGTCTAAATAGGACAGCCTGTGACCTGGCTGCCCTTTGGGGTATGGGCTGACTGGTCAATGGTTTCAGACAGCAGATCCAGCTGAGGCTTCATCGTCGGAAACTCTGCGGTTCCCCACCTCTAAGAAGGGTGCCAGGCCACAAATTTAATAGGTGGGACATCAACAATTGTCTTGCGAAAGACCCGCATCTGCAAAACTCAGCAAACCCGCAAACCTTTAATGAGCCCCCTGGGCACCCAATATAGATCTTTCCATTGACAACCTAATGAATTCTGGGAGTAATATTCGTAGTTTGCTCCAGTTGAACCAATTGACCTACCTGACTTGGTTTTGATTTACAAAAGAAAAGCCTACGCTTGGAACCTTGGTCTCCTGACAGAATGGAGACAGGAGACAACCCTACTTTTGCATATTCCCTCCTATTTCTGCCCTTTCGGATGGCATATCCGTGTTTCCATTTTCCTATCTTCTATTTTTTTTATTTGAACTTTATTATCTACCTTTTACAATTGGGCCTGCAATATATTCTGCACAAATACACTTGAGATTTAGAGTGGTTCCCTGGTGTCATTCAGAGTTTACACGCCCTGATTAAATAAAAGCAGCAGCCGGCTAGCCAGCAGTCCAGTTTAATAAAGTCAGGCCAAATGCGGATATGAGCTGTTGCCGATTGTGTGCCAATAACATTGTTAGTTTAGCGTCTGTCAAATAAAACTCGCTCTTTTTAAATCTCGTTTTCAATGTTATTGATAAGCTGTGTCCTGGTTTCATCAATGTCGAAGCCATGACACCACGAGTTCAAGTTTGCTGTACTCAACTAATTTTACATTTAGTTGGCGCGAGGAGAGCCACAATATCCGTAGGGTTTCTTTACAAACCTTTAGATGAACTACTATATGACCCCCTACGTCCCTCTTACCAGTCATCACAAAGTGCGGTGCTGTCACCTCGCGACATCAACTTACTTTGTGATGACTATGACGAGGACGAGATGGACTAAGGATAATGAAGATTACTGGTAAGTAACCAGGGCATTTCCCTCGTCACACAACAGCCTGAAATGCAGCTGCAGTTTCTTCACTTGCTTGGGCGGGGGAGCATCGCCCCCCCCGACCCGCTGCGAGCTGCGCAGAAAAAAATAAAATGGCCGTGAAAAGATGTCATTGCCATTTTATTTACCATGGTGCGCACTCTAGCAGTCAGCCTGCTCTGAGCCTAGAGATATACGGGCCGTGTCCTCTGCTGCCGATTGGCCGAATGGCAGCAGAGGACAGGAGCAGTGGCAGGCTGAATACTCTGAAGTGCGCTTATCACTTTGGACGGCTGTCTTTCGCCGTCCAAAGTGACATGCGCACTTTGAAGCTCTCCACCTAGCTGTCTTAGAGTGCTGGAGACCAAACACAGGCCTTCAGGGCCTGAAGGAGTGTCCAGCCAGGACGCTCCATCCTATACGCCGTGATTGGTTGAACAAGTCTGCTGGTTACGTGCTCCAAGAAAGTGGAAGATTGGGACCAGAGTTAGAAGCACGGGCAGGTAAGTGCCTTTTTTGCTTTTTTTCAATGTATGTTTTTCTGTGTAGTGTAGTATGTTTTGTGTACCCAGCAGCAGCTCTTTGCCCGCTTCACACCACTCCAGATGGCTAGCAGCCGCCACTGCTGAAATGCGGAGAACACTTTGACAAACCGATTTCAAATTTACAGTGGCTAGAGTTTAATTTACCAAGTTTATGCATGCTCTTCGGGAAAGAAATATCCATGTAGAATCTGTCAGCCTAGCTCCTGACGGCGTGTCAGACTCTCGCTTGCTTTTCTGCTGGGGGTCATCCTCAGTGCGTTTTGACAATTTCGTTATGTGAATCATCACTGATCCTCGTTGAGTTGTGAGCCAAAATAAAGGAGAGAAAAAAATGCATTTCTAGACGACACAGCCTCCCAAGGGCAGTCGCGATGAGAGAGGGGTTATTGAATGTCTGGTTATATTTTTTTGTCCTTTCCATTGTCAATGCATGATTTTTTTCTGGGGTTTTTCCCTTTGAACAGATCAGACATTTTCAACTACAAATAAGTCCTTTCAGTGCTGTCTTTTTATTAAGATGAATTACCCATTCCTCCCATCAGCTGCATTGTTAGTCCAGAACCTGGTCTACAAGCCTGAAAGAGGAGGAGGGTGAGCGGGGGCATGTCAAGTATAACCCCGAACGGCCTTTGACCTTTGGCCTCTCCACGAGGTCCAGCTGCAAAATCCTGCTTCTATTCAACTGGGAGTCCACAAACTCGGGCCTCTGACAGGGCTGCTCAGACTGCACCTGCCTGGGATTATGTATCCCGCTGCTAGCAGTGAGTGATAGTTTTTTTCCCCTCTCCCTGGGCCTTTAAAAGCTTTCAGCAAGAAAAACAAAGGCGCAGGAAGCAGGCCGGCTCATATTTAAAAGTCAGACGGCAACCTGGCCAGAAATAGCTGCCCCCGTCTTTTGTTCAGCAACACACAAACCTTGAGAAAACCCCCACCCCTCCCCCCTGCAATGTCTGAAACGCGTCCCTGGGACTCGTGTGCTAAGTGAACTTTTCTGATCCTGCGGCGTCCCGTGCCACGCGCTGTTTTGAAGCCCTCTGCTGCCTCCACGTATGCAGGAAATGGCGACACGGTTCCCGCAATCACCCCCCACCTTCCTCATATTGTTTTTGGGTTTGTCAGAAAACATGCTGTGCAGAGGAAGAGAGGGAGAGAGGCGGTATGGTCTTTTTTTGTGAGGGTTTGACACTGTGTGGAAGTGGTTTCTTATTTTTAGGTGCAGAAGGGAGAGAATAACATAGTGTCGGTTTAACACTCGTGGCGTTTCTCCTTTTGTTCCAGGTCTTCTGGCATGTGACAGGCCTCCTCGCCAGCCCAGAGTTCGACAACTGTCAGTTATTCTTCGTGGGCAGCGGTTTTTGCATACGCGATAAAACGTACTAAAATGAAGATGATTCAACTGCGGTAGGAGAAGACACTGGTTCGAATTTTTAGCAGCTTTCTAAGGTATTCTAAAATTGGAAATACTGCCTTACAGCTGAACTTCGACACGCCATTTGCGGGCTCAGCCAATGCACTTTGAAGTTGACAAAAGGTGTTCTATTATTATCAAGGCGGGACTCGTGGTTAACAAACGCATAGTTCCTTCGCTTTGCATCGATCCTAATACATGCCTTCCACAGAAACATACATTTTTAAAATCTACACGTCATCCCACCCATAGAGAGAGCAATGCACCTGCGCTAATACAAGACAATAAAATCTCCCTTTCCTCCCTCCCCAGTGGTGCATTGAAACAAAAGCACAATGGGGTGAGGTGGGCCCCTCACACTCTGCCTACAACCCATAAGGTCAAGGTTTATGCCGGGTCTGGTGGTTCAGTGGACTAATGCATCTACTGCAGGGACCTATGTCCGATCTCATGGCCACAGGTTCAAATCCTGGCGGGTCCACTCAGGCTTTCATCTATCTGAGGTCGATAAAATGAGAACCAATGAGAACATCTGTTATTCAGCGGCAAGATACCCGTAGTGGTGAACATGTGCTTTACAAATACTTATGTTATCTTAGGTCTGGTGGTTCAGTGGACTAATGTGTCCACTGCAGGGACCTGTGTTCGACTTCATGGTCACAAGTTCTAATCCGGGTGGGTCACTCAGCCTTTCATCAATGTAAGGTCAGTAAAATTAGTATCATTGAGTTGGGTAACAATAAACAACTATTGTTCAGTGCCAACATGCAAACAGGTGAACGTGTGCTATACAAATACACATGGTAAGTTATTTTAAATCTCCATTTTCCAAGATTGTCCGCATTTTTCTGCAGTTTTCTGTCACCTTCCTACTGACCTAATCGACTATTACTCCGACCAAATTAGCATCTCGTCCAGTCACCTTTGTCTGTTAGCTCTCTGCACCCATATACCAAACGCGATGCACCACCTGAACCTCAATTCCATAAAAAATCCATTCACCTAATCGATAACATGATTACGATCCTGATTAGTCAGATAGGTTGCTTTGCTCCCCGCTGAGGACTCCTGCCCCATTCTCACCATATGTGCCCTATGTCTACCCTGCTCACCAGCTCTAATGTCTTCAAACCATTGTCCCCCGTCCACACCCCTCTAACTGAGATGTACCTTGCCACAGGTCCTCCTAGCCACAGCTCCTGCCTTTGCTATGCTTAGAGCTAGCCAGTCACGTTTCTCAATGTTTTGTCTTCTTGCTAGTCCATCCCCTTTTAAATATAACTCCTCCATTTGTGTTCCTTGCCAATCCTTGCAAAGTCCAGTCCCTGATGCAACTCCCACCAGGCTAGTTGGAAAACTGGTGAATGAACAGGAATTCACACCCACTGGCCTCACTGGCAGTGACCACCAAGGCCAATCAGGGGCCTTTTGAGTTAGGGAGTAGGTAAACATAAGGGACAAAGTAAGATACATTTTTCCAGGATGCTCAGTCTTGGTGATGGACATTTGTGTGGTGAGTGCACTTTACCTTGGGGCTCGTATCTACTGTAAGGGAAAGTAATATAATGTGGACCTGGCAGGACACTAGAAACAATGGGTAGAGAGGCAGTGTTGGCAGATCACTGTAATATAAACCATGCTGTTTTGGTAAGGAACCATTGTAAGCCATGAACAGAGAACAAACAATGCTATACTCACAACCGCTAGGAGAACGTTAAGAATCCATACATGCAAATTTGCAATGCCTGTATACACACTGCCATCCTGGGACCCAATTAACTTAACATAACCCTATTGAGCGCTACCTTCCAGACAGTTTACTCCTGTGGCATTAAGGGACGAGGAAGTCGAGTAACACTGTAGGGCTTGACGACCCTGCAGTGTCAAAGAGTCCTGTAAAGTCGATGCTGGTGATAGTATAGCTGCATAGGCCAATACGATGAGTGATGGTAGTGAAAGGGCTGGAGGGCAGGGGATGAAATAGATGTGCAGCTTGTCAACCACTAACTAAAATAGGAAGGCTGCATATTGGGTACCTACAGCAGCTGGTGTGCAATGTAATAGTAAATAGGGCAAGGGGTAGCCTCACAGGATGGATGGTCTTCAATGCAGTCTGGGCCTTCCTTGTTCAAACATGTAAATCAGAACAAAAATACTTTCACAGAATGACCTGAAATGGATGCAAGACAGACTGTAGGGTATCATGCACAGCTGGAAACATCCTTTACGACGCAACTTTTACCACGCAGTGCCTTTACAACGCAGGTTTTTCAACGCAAGTCATTACAGCGAATTGCGCTGGGGGGCGCTCTAGGATAGGTAATAGTTTAATTTACTATCCAACACCTTCCCTACTATCCACGGGGACTGGAGTGGGAATAGTAAATTAAACTATTCACTATCCAGCACCCCCCAACGCAAGTCGTTGTAACGACTTGCGTTGAAAAACCTGCGTTGTAAAGGCATGCGTAGTAAAAGCATGCGTTGTAACAACGTACATCCTGCACAGCACCAGGGGATAAGTATGACAAACCAGCAAATGTTGTCCTCTCCACGCATGTTCTTCATTCATGCTTCTAGACGGCAAGACATCTATTCTGGACTAACGAAGATCAGCACAAAACAGTCTTTTTATGGATTCCTCGATGTACAGCCACAGAGAAAGAGCCTGTGACTGAAGGACTTATATACCTTCCTCTCCAACGGGTTGCTTCCAGCACTGACATCCAGTCCAAAAGAAGGGCACATTTTACTTACCTGTGAGAATAACGTTGTCCTCAGCAAGCTCATTCTTCTAGAGAGTTCTGAATTTTATTTGCAGTGTCAGATGACCACTTGACATTAGGAACCAATGAGGGTTGCACGTCCTATATCCCTCCTCTTCTTTCTCCATGGTGAGGCCAACCTTGGAGCTAGGCCTCTCTCAGAACAGGAGCTCGTGTAGATGTCCACCTGACAAAGGGAGCTACCTTGGTGGATGACTGAGGATTGTCTTCCATGGAGGGTGACTGGAGCTGCTCTGCATAAACTGATCCCCAAGCACCTCTTGAATTTGCCCGTATGGAGGAAGAGTGGAGATCTAGTGGCAATATATCTGTTCCTCTTATCTGCCAAGGATCAGGGGGTAACTTGGATAGTGTTCTCCATGCTGTCAGAAGACTGCAGGGGTTCTCATCCAATACGTGGAAACAGGTTGAGCTTCAGGGAGACGTGCAGATGTTTGAAGCTAGTAGAAGTGTGAAGCTCCTACTTGGAAGGCATGCAATCCTAAAAGACCTCCCGGAGTCATTTTTATACAGAACACCCTTACAAATTATTTTTTCTGTAAAGTAAGATAAATACCTCTGACACTTGTGTAAGCAGGAATTTCAACAAATTAAACTAAAATGTTGTCTTAGCTAATAATGATAACCACCAAACCACATACTGTAACATATTTTCCATACACCTCCTGCTTCTAATCTAATCAGGTTGTAGACTCTTTTAGGTCTTTGTCTGCGTCAATCAACTCCAGTACCTTAGATAATGGGTACCTCATTTTCATAATATCATTTAACAGTTGACAGTTAATACAAAGGTGTAGTTCTCTAGCATTGTTTTGAAAACAAAGAAAATAGATGCCACAGCCAAGAGTAACAAAGGACACATCCTGTTTTTTTTAAAAATGTTCTTCCAAATTCTGCCCAGGATCTAAACCTCCTTCTAAAACAAAGTCTACAGAACTTTTCAATCAGGTTGCACATCACTCCTGAAGTCATAAGTTGTCTAAGGTGCCAAGATATCTGCCTAATTACAAAGACCTTCAAAGATCTGATAGTTGCTTGTTAGGAAAAGTTAAGCCAAAGTATCATTCTACCCTGACTCAACATCACTAGTCAGCAATGGATGACTACAAAGGATGGAACCACAGGATTGAAGGAATCATACGTCTCAATAATGTTCACAATGACAATTGTGTTGTCTTGTAAGCCCTAGCATTACCAATACCAGTGAAAACTTGGAAGCGACAATTGTGTCAATGGATATAACTTCTTAATGACAGCCATCACAGGGCAAAGGAAAGCCCCTTGAGGTTCCGTGAATTCTGACCCTGGGTCATAATGGTCGTGGTTCTGTTACGAATTTGGTAACAGCGAACCGTAAACAGTGAGCTCAGCAAGCATGAGTGTTTCCGTTATGTTACATTGATGGATTCACTGTGTATTTGACGATTTCGTTCTGGAACCCTTGGGTTCCATTTTGTGCATGGCAGCCATTTTGTGGTTGCCCTCACATAGGCCTATGACTGTGGCTGAACAAGTGTCTGGGACACGTGCACCTTAGCTTGAGTTTGTACTGACTCCTGTTTGACCTGAAATGAACTGACCCTGCTGCCTGAAGCTGACCTTGCCAAACCAGTTCTTGCCCTTTAGCTGATCGAGATAGAGATCAAAGAGCAGGACATTGCTGAGTTTATGGTACACGCGCACACCTTTCTATCTTGCTTCTCATCTGTTTCTGTTCCTTCTTTATGGCCTATTTACGATGGGGATGTGCCCGTTTTTATTATGGGTCCGATCGACCTGTCTGATGAAAAAGGTTAAGTTTAACCAATGATTGATTTTGGGCTGGACAACATGAAAAATGGGCTTGTCATCATGCTCCTGTTTTTGTCGTGGAAACATTTGAGTGGTCAGACTGTAAATAAGGAATGTTTGCCTGAAGCACAATTTTTTGTATAAAAAGGGATGGCTTGCTTTGTAGAGTTGAGCAGTCTCCTGAGAACATACACCGTGTTGTACTTCTAGGATCTCTGTTACTGGCTGCAGTCCAATAAATTTGATCTTTCACGTCACCAAGAAGTACTCCGTGTCTCTGTATTCTAAGATAGGTGGACCCGGAGACTTTGGGCGTTTCACCTGGCGCCGCTGGGTTCTAAAACCCGGTTCTTCAATTGGCGCCCAACGTTGGGCGACTTCAGCGGTACCGGTCCAAGCCTGAAGATCGTGAGGAGCTTCGTGTGAAAATTCTGGAGGACGGCCTGCCACTTCATCGACCCCTGTATGTCGTCGTGGTCCAAAAGTCTTTGCTGCGAGGTTCCCCGCTTTCCGACGGCTACAAAGGACTGCTGCCCTGACTGTCGCCCTGTCTTGGACCCCTTGATGATTTGTAAAGCGAGACGATAGACGGGTCTTCTGGCGTCTCATCGATACTTCAGTTAAGTATGAGTGGAGCGTCTCCCAGTCCTTAGTTTTTGGGTATCCCTTGGGATCTTTGATTTGGGACTTGCAAGCACCAAAGCAGAGGGACTCGTGTATTCACGAGACTATCGTGTTTGATATTCCCTTGAAGTTTGAAGCTAGACTAGTGAGCGAAGATGCCTGGTCTTAGCAGACTTGGAAAGTTATTCTGTTGTGGTTGTAATAGGGATTCCCGATTGGAGGATTCGTGTCCGGTTCCTCCGATTGGAACTCCAACCTATGAGCTCTATTTGAAAAATGGCGAGGGCCCCATCACGTATAATATAGTGTGAATTCGCTACACTAGAAAGGACGGTGTCCTAAAGTGGCCCCAATATGGTAGTTATAACACAGAGATTTTAGATAATTTAGAAGTTAAACTCTTCAAGAAGAAAGCCCGGCCGGCGATGTTTGACTCTTTCCGCCTCTGGCGAAAGGAAGCCAAACAGAAGGAAATTAAATTAGCGAAGAGAAATAAAAGAGAGAAGGGTATTTCGATAATGCAGGCTGCTATACAGTTGAAAGATAACGAATCAGAACAAGCGAGTGAGCAGTTGCACAGGCAACGTAAAATGGCGATTGATAAGTGTTATCCAGCTTTGCCACCTCATCAGCAAGATGCAGCGAAGGAACTTGAAAAGGATCCTTTGATGTCCCATTTGTTGAGGTCGCCACCCCCTTATGTACCGAGTGCTACAGCACCTCCGCAACTACCTCCTGTTATTGCACAGCCGCCAGCTCCTCTTCAGTTGGCTCCTATTCCTCTGGCGCAGCCTTCTCAAGGGCTGCCGACCTTGTTACCTGCTCCGTCTTTAATTTCTACGACTTTTCTGCCTGTTCTCGCTGCCTCCTCTGCCACTGCTCCTGCATTAGCTTCCTCTCAGTCCGCTTTATCTCCTGGCCTGTCGACTTCTCCTTCTGTCCGACAGAGAATGACGGATACTGTTACTAGTCTTTTGTCTCCTTTCTTTGGGTCATTGAGCACGACCCCCGTTTCAGAGGGTAAGCAGTTGCGTAGCCAACTGCCTGATTCCCAAGAGAGGGAAGTATTGGATCATTTGGCGCGTAAATGGGTCACTCGTTCTTTAAGATACGATGTAGAGTCTGTTATGGATGTCTTCCGTCAATGGGAAGCACCGAAGCAGAGATATGTTTTCGATAAGATGTGCATTTTCCTTCGTGAAGAATGGAAAGATGGTGATTTGGGACAGACTCCGTCTGAGTTGTTCCATGTACAGTCCAAATTTGCGAAAGGCACGATTGTGGGTCTCGACGTCGAAAGAGCGGTAGCGACACTGCTTTAGTTCAGGAGCGAGTCTCCTTCCCGGTCGTTGTTTGAGCCTGACCCTTCTGTTAGGAGGAAAGTGAGACAGTATCCTATGCGAGAAGTCCCTCCTGTATGGAAGGAAGCAGTTCAGGCTGATGCCGCTCATAACATCAATGCCGTACGGGCTCATGTTCAACGTGTTTGGGTACATGTTCCGTGGAAGAGAGCTGAAGTTTTGGCTCCTAAGCAGACTTTGCCTGACCCCCGTAAAAATCCTGCAGGGTATTATAAGGAATTATCACAGACCGCGGACTCATGGGTTATGAATCTAGCTGATATAGACATGTTGTTTGGGAATGTGGTTCCACAGCCTTTATGGGGATTGATTCGTCACACGGATCATGCGCAAGAGTTAGGTGATACATGGGTTAATATAGGTGCTGCGGATGGCCGACAAGTTGGTGGTGCTAAACCTGAGCCTCTAGTTGCAGAACTTCCTGGTAGGATCGTTACTTATATGAAGACTTTAATGCCTGCTATGAAAGTAAATTGGGACAAATTGTCTGCGTGTAAACAGAAGAAAGATGAAAGTGTGTCTGATTTCTTCACTAGGTTTGAAGAAACGTTCATTGATCATAGTGGTCAAGACATGAGTACCGAGGGTGGTCAACGGTTGTTTGTTGATAAGTTTGTGCATAATTTGCTTCCCGAGTTATGTACCAAGTTAAAGGATTCAGAGAGTTCTTGGGCTGTTTCCTCATCAGCACAGATATTGGCTACTGCACAGTACTACGAAAATAGAGATAAGGATGAGAAGGATAGAGCCGACAAAAAGACTAAAGAGTTGAAAAGAAAGGTTCTTTTGCAGCAAGCGTATCCGCCTCGTAGTAGCCAACGTGATTATCAGCAGCCTCAGCAGTTTCAGAGAAACTCGCAAAGGTTTGAGCCTCCTCAACCGCGGTTTCCTATAGGCCCTAATCAGTGCGCATATTGTAAAGAAGAGGGCCATTTTAAAAATAGTTGCCCGGTTCTGTTACAGCGTGCGAATGGTGTTTCTGGTGTGAGAGGTCGAGGTGTTCAGCAAGCTTCTAGAGGTAGGGGACGTGGTGTGTTCCCCCCAGAATGCACGTTCCTTTCCTCCACAAAATTCAATGAATTGTTTTGATCAGCAAAATGGTGCGTCTGGTACGACGACTCAGTACTATGCTGACGACTACTATGTCGAAGGTGAGAATATGGACGGTAATGATTGCTAGGACAGCCATAGACAAAGAGAGGGAGTTGTTTCAGTTCCAGTAGATCAGAGTGGACCTTATGTTGAAGTGATTACATCAGGTGTGTCAGAGCCTTTTCTGTTGGATACTGGTGCTGCAAAGAGTTCTATTATGCACTCTAAACTCCCTGGCGCACCTTTGTCTGGCTTGACGAATGTTTCAGTAGGATTTTCTGGCGCCCCAGTTAGAAACCCGATTTCTAGTCCTTTGTCTCTTTCTGTTGGACCTTATGAATTGGAAGCACCCCTTATTTTGACGACAGGTTGTGGTGAGAATTTGTTGGGATTGGATCTATTGAAAAGATTGTATGCAACACTACAATGTTCTCTTTCGGGAGTACAACTTACATTAGGTAAGAGAGTGATCTCTCCGATGTATTTGTCGAAAGATCGACTCCCGGCCGAATTGTCTTCTCTTCCTGATATTCTTTGGGCTACTGGTCCTAATGATGTGGGTCTTTTGGAGATACCGCCATATGTTGTGACACTGAAAGCAAATGTTCGAATGCCACGTATTCCCCAATATAGGATCTCTAGTGATGGTGAAAGAGCGTTGCTAGCGATCATTCATGACCTGATTGAGAAAGATGTGATTGAAGAAACGAAAGGTAATGTGTGCAATAGTCCGGTTTTCCCTGTTCTGAAACGTACTGATTCTTCACAACCGCTTGTATATAGGTTCGTGATCGAACTTCGCGAGGTGAATAAGATTGTAGTTCCGCAATTTCCTGTTGTTCCAGATATTACTGCCTTACTGACCATGATTCCAGCTTCAGCCATTTGGTTTTCAGTGATTGATTTGAAGAATGCTTTCTTCAGCATCCCGATTGCCGAGGAGAGTAGAGATATTTTCGGCTTCTCTTTAGGAGGTCGAAGCTTCCGGTTCAAGCGCGCTCCTCAAGGCTATTGTGAGAGTCCATCAATCTACAGTCAGGCTTTGAAAACACAGCTTGATACGATTGTCTTACCTGATGGTGCTGCTCTTGTTCAGTATGTCGACGATTTGTTAGTTGCTGCTGACAATGAAGAGATTTGTAAAGAAGCCACTTTGTCGTTGTTGCGTCATTTGTCTGACTTCCATCATAAAGTGTCTCTTTCGAAGCTGCAGTATTGTCGACAAGAAGTGACCTACTTAGGTCATCTCTTATCGAAGGAGGGAAGAAGATTGACCCCAGAACGAATCCACGCAATTACAAAAATGAGTGTGCCAACTACTCAGAGAGAAGTGCGTGCTTTCCTGGGTATTACGTCGTATTGTAGACAGTGGATTGCAAATTTTTCGCTTCTTGCGAAACCTTTGATAGCTCTTACTGTTAAGGATACTCCGAATCCTAGTCCTTGGACTGACGAATGCCAGAAGAGTTTTTCTGAATTGCGTGATGCGTTGTGTTCGGCTCCTGTGTTGGGTACCCCCGACTATAGTAAGCCTTTCACACTCTATGTCCACGAGAGAGAGGGATGTGCATTGTCTGTTTTGACACAGCAGTTCGGCGATAAGCAACGTCCATGTGCGTATTTCTCGTCGACCTTGGATCCGGTAGCTAGAGCGTTGCCGAGTTGTTTGAGAGCTACAACGGCAGCGGCTGTTTCTATTCGACAGGTGCTGGTTTGGTGATGGATAATAAGTTAATTGTGATGGTTCCACATGCAGTGGATACCTTGTTAAACAGGACCAAGACACAGCACTTAACTAGTGCTCGATTGTCAGGTTATGAGTTGACACTCTTAGCGAGTCATGTGCATATAAAGAGATGCAACACGTTGAATCCAGCTATGTTGTTGCCGATTGCAGTGGAGACAAATGTTTCTGAACAGCATGATTGTTTTCTTAGGACAGAGGAGGAAACGAAAGGGAGAATAGACCTTAGGGACACTCCTCCAAGTGTGATGGTACCTTATGGGTAGATGGTTCGTGCTTCAAGCTCCCGAATGGTGATACGACTGCGGCATATGCTGTTATGACTTTGCATATGGTTGTTGAAGCTGCACGTATCCCACATAATTCAGCTCAAGCAGCAGAGCTGATTGCACTTACGAGAGCGTGTGTATTATCGAAAGGAAAGAGAGTGACCATATATACCGACAGCCAGTATGCGTTTGGTGTGGCTCATAGTTTTGGACGTTTGTGGAAGGAATGTGGGTTCCTCACGTCTCATGGAACAAAGATTCAGAATGGTCAGTTGGTAAATGAACTTCTTGAGTCACTTACTTTGCCGTTGCAAGTTGCGATCGTGAAATGCAGTGCACATAAGAAGGTTACCGATGATGTTGGTCGTGGTAATGCGTTTGTAGATGAAGTTGCGAAGGAAACGGCAAGGGATGTAATGAGTCGAATGTATGTTGCAGGTCTGGCGAGATGGGTTCTGGATGGAGGAATGTGTGAAGATACGATAGAGAGAGTGAAGTCAATTCAAGCTGAAGCCACAGAGAAAGAGTTGAGCGTATGGAGAGAGAGTACGGGTAAATTGGATTCGAATCGTTGTTGGGTTGAGTTGTCAGAGCATCAACGATGGTTGTTACCCGATGCGTACGTGCTGGCAGTGGTTACAATGGCGCATGGAATGGCTCATATCAGTACGAAAGGAATTTGTAAGTTGTTGGCTCCAGTATGGCAAAATGCTGGAATTCCTAAGTGTGCAGAGAATGTGGTAAAAAATTGTATGGTTTGTCTGATGTACAATCCTGGCAAGGGAACTCCAACTCCAGCTGGTCATTTTGCACCTCCGACGTATCTGTTCGAGGTTTTGCAGCTAGATTTCATCCACATGTAGAGGTGCAACAATTTGAAATATGTACTCGTGGTTGTTTGTGCCTTTTCAAGATGGGTAGAAGCATATCCCCTGAAAGATAATACTGCCTTGTCCACAGCTAAAGCCCTTGTTAAGGAGTTTTTCCCTAGGTACGCTTTGCCGAGAATGGTCTGGAGTGACAATGGGAGTGAATTTGTGGGTCAAGTGATGAAGAGAGTGTGTGATGGTTTAGGAATTCGTCAGAAATTCCATGCTGCAAATCACCCTCAATCAGCTGGTTTAGTTGAGTGCTATAATGGCACCCGTAAGTTGAAATTGGCCAAGATACAGGCGAGCTCTGGTCTTAAATGGCCTGATGCTTTGCCATTAGCACTTCTGTCAACAAGGATGACTGTACATTCTCGAGTGGGACTTAGTCCCTATGAAATAGTTTTTGGCCGTCCGGCAAACATATGGGGAGTGCCGAGGCCGACGAAATTCAGCGAGATTGAACACCCTGTATTGCTTGACTATCTGTATGTTATGACGGCTAAATTTCGTGTCTTACACCAACAGGTTCATGATACATTGCCTCAGGTTTCTGAAGATCCAGGACACCTGGGTACTGATCAAGAATTTTCAGCGGACAACGAATGATCAGCCCCACTGGACCGGTCCCTACTTGGTGCTATTGTCTACGCGTATGCAGTACGAGTGCAAGGGAAGAAAAACTGGATCCACGGCGTACATTGTAAGAGGGTTCCTTTGCCTCTGCCGTACGACCAGTGGGTCCAGGAGGGTATTCCTGATTCAGAAACTGACACTGTGCCTCGTTTTCTGCCTTTTAGCGATGCACGTTTAATTGGGACGAGTTCTGAGCGTGAAAGCGACAATCTTCTGCAAGAAGCTGTGCCACCGTCAGTTCGACTGGACACTACTGAGCCTGAACTTTTATTCCGAGACCAGACATTGCCTGGGAAAGGCCGTTATAATTTGCGATCAAGAGTTGTGGGACTAATAAACTAAAATTCCTTTTCTTTGCTATTTTTGAAAGTTCAGCTCTCCCTTCTGAGAAACTGTTTTGACTGATTTTTGTTTTTCGAACCGCCATCTGGGTTCAGCTGTAGGGTCGCGGTGTAAAGTCTTTGGAGTGCAAGCCGAAGACGTAAGGTCGACGGTTCTGGTTGGTCCTAGGGCCTTCCCTGGACTGACAGACGCATTCCTTAGTGTGGAACACCCAACCGCCGCCAGCAGCACGGTTAGAGGATGGAGTTTTTCGAGATGGAGATGGAGAGACCTGTTGAAGAAATTAGTTTTAAGAGCAAAATGTGCCGAATTATGAGTAGAAAGTGTTTTTTGATATTATGTCTTTTCATGTTACTTAGCTTGATGATGTTCCTGATGTTCTTGATGGGATATATTATATTCTCTTTTCAAGTGACGTTTGCACCCACTACACAACCCATACCTTTTTCTAATGTTTCTTCGCATTCTTTTCATCCTCTGCCTGAACATGAGTCCATTAGGAGATTGGAATTCGTTAATAACTCCTTTGTTCAGCTTCTGCACCAACACCAGCTAGTAGTGAACACGACAAATTGTTGGGTGTGTGGCCTTATGCCCCATACTACCGATAAAGGTATTCCCTACCTGGTCCTGCCATTCAGCTATAATGGTTCCGTGTGGGCATACAGAACGATGTTCATCTATGCTCGTGAAGTCTACCCCCTACGTTCTGTGAAAGACAATCCAAAGAATAGTGCTCTAGTTAAGGGAATAGTCGATATGATTAAAGGAGCTAGTTCCTATGAGACTATCCAGAGAGATGAGACACTAGCGTATATTGGATGGAACGTGACCGGATATGGAGCTAGTCTGAGTAAGAACCTGCAAGCGAAAAGATCCTCTCCGATTTGGATTGTACCCCATCAGGGTAATTACTGTCTGCAAGGTAATGGCAAGAATCCGAAAGCTCAGTTAGGGAAGAGTATCTGCACTGAGACGTATGTTTTTGCGTCCCAGACTTCCCCATCGTTTCTAGCAGCTAAGGGTACCTATTTTGTCTGTTACGATAGAGCGTACACATGGTTGCCCCCTGATTTCTCGGGCACATGTTTTGTCTCGTTCCCGTTGCCTCCCACCTATACAGCTGCGGCAGATTACCACAAGACGAGAGTTGTTAGAGGTGTCTTCAGTAAGGAAGATACTGCAGGACAAGAATTAGGAGATTTCTTGAAGCGTTGTCTGCCGTTTTGGGGACCTATGGTTAACAGCAGGAACATACGGCAATTGACGAGAGTGGTTGAGTCCACCATAGTTGAAACTGCCAGTGCCCTTAGTAACTTGACTGCTGAGCTCCAGTCGGATCGCCTTATGACTCTTCAGAACAGGGTTACGTTAGATGTCATACTTGCAGATAGAGGAGGGGTATGTAAATTGATTCAATCGAGCTGCTGCGTTTTTATTCCAGACAACGCTCCGACAGTGTACCAAGCCATTTCCAAGCTACATAAGATCTCCGAGTCTGTGCATGTGGACGAAGGAGATTGGTCGTTGATGGGATGGTTTTGGGGATTGTTATCCACTTGGGGATGGAAGATTCTGATGGTCAGCGGGGTGGTATTAGCTATCCTTTTCCTGTTCTGTCTTTGCGTACAGTGTGCCCCTGCTATATGTGGCCTTTGTGCTACTTCGTGCTCGAGGAGACCTGTCCAGAGAGAGTTATTAAGTACTAGGATGATGCTACAGCAACATCTTGATGATCTGATGAGTATAGACCTGGATTCAGATTGACGTGAGTTTAGGTTATTGCCTATGTAAGGGCAAAAGGAGGGTCTGAGGTACCGTGAATTCTGACCCTGGGTCATAATGGTCGTGGTTCTGTTACGAATTTGGTAACAGCGAACCGTAAACAGTGAGCTCAGCAAGCTGAGTGTTTCCGTCATGTTACATTGATGGATTCACTGTGTATTTGACGATTTCGTTCTGGAAACCTTGGGTTCCATTTTGTGCATGGCAGCCATTTTGTGGTTGCCCTCACATAGGCCTATGACTGTGGCTGAACAAGTCTCTGGGACACGTGCACCTTAGCTTGAGTTTGTACTGACTCCTGTTTGACGTGAAATGAACTGACCCTGCTGCCTGAAGCTGACCTTGCCAAACCAGTTCTTGCCCTGTAGCTGATTGAGATAGAGATCAAAGAGCAGGACATTGCTGAGTTTATGGTACACGCGCACACCTTTCTATCTTGCTTCTCATCTGTTTTTGTTCCTTCTTTATGGCCCATTTTCGATGGGGATGTGCCCGTTTTTATTATGGGTCCGATCTACCTGTCTGATGAAAAATGTTAAGTTTAACCAATGATTGATTTTGGGCTGGACAAACTGAAAAATGGGCTTGTCATCATGCTCCTGTTTTTGTCGTGGAAACATGTGAGTGGTCAAACTGTAAATAAGGAATGTTTTCCTGAAGCACAATTTTTTGTATAAAAAGGGATGGCTTGCTTTGTAGAGTTGAGCAGTCTCCTGAGAACATACACCGTGTTGTACTTCTAGGATCTCTGTTACTGGCTGCAGTCCAATAAATTTGATCTTTGACGTCACCAAGAAGTACCCCGTGTCTCTGTATTCTAAGACAGGTGGACCCGGAGACTTTGGGCGTTTCTTCTGGCGCCGCTGGGTTCTAAAACCCGGTTCTTCACCCTTCACACTGGATCCCAAACACCATTGAGACTAACAATACAACCCCTGTGTGTGATAGGATTATCATTGCTTTAGCATTTGGGTGCTTCATCTCACTGAAGACAATAGTGTATAATCCTCTAGTATGTGCAGCTACTGAGACTTTCAATTGATAATACATGTTACAAACTCCAAATGCAGTGGGTGGACTGTTAAGGTAGCGGGGGAAGCTATACTTATTTGAGCATTACTACCTGAAATTCTGGCATAAGTGAAGGAGGTCCATTAATGCAAAAGTATTATAGGATCAATGGCGTTCCAATCCAGGGCAGAGCCACTTGGCTTGTGCAGAGCAACTGTACAGCAGGCCACAACATGAGGTTTTTGAAAAGACAGCATTTTCCTTCTGCAAACATTTCTCTGGATCATGTGCATATTTATGGAAAAGTTATTGTTAGAGTTCGTTAACTGCTTGTCAATGAACTATAACAGTTAAAATAAAAATACAGTGGAGAGTTACATCCTGACATGCAAGAACATGGCCAGGGTCAGACTGGGACAGAAAATGGGCTCGGGCACCAAAATAAAAGTGACCCCCAGTAGCGAATCAGATAGCTAAACAAGCATTGGCAAAACCAGTAGGTCTCACCTATGGGAGTTATGGCAATGTTTTGTAGCCATGCAGTGCAGCGCAGATGCTTTGCAGTGTAGCTTAAATGAATATAAGAAAGCGCTATGATGCGGCCAACTGATGCGTTTTTTATTAAAAGTGCATTTGTGCTCGATGCATCATTATCTTTTTACATATTATTTTTAGCTATGCTGCACCGCAATCACGCTGCTATGCAGCATGGCTACAAACCATTGCCAAAGCAGACAATGTCCATTCTGTAAAGCATGAAGAAAAGGCAATGGCAGAGCCAATAGTCTCAAAGGTGCAACCTATTGGCTTTGCCAATGCTTGTTAGGTCTCTGCATGACACACTTGTGATTCTGAGCACATCGGTGAATCTCCCTCTGTGTGAAAAAGAAAAAAATATGACGTTTGGCAAAAATTCCTTCTATATAAAGAAAACAATTGCGTCCATGTCATGTCTTAGTGAAAATGCTTTTGGAAGGAGATACTGTTGTCACAATAAAAACAGATATCATCTGTTGACACAATAAACAGCCATTTCAAAAGAGAAAAGGGTTTCTTTGAAGTAAGTGTGGCACAGTCAAACATAATTACAAATGGCAAGAGGTTCAGCAAAGATGACAGGTAAGAAGAAAAAATAAAAGTAGTATGCTCAATTCCAAATGTACATTCAAGTGCAATTTAAACAAAAGCAAAGCAAATGCCTAGTTTTTCAAGAAACTGTAGGCATTATTCTGTTAGAGCATGTTTTTTAGTTAGGACTTTATGTAACTGAGCTCAAACATGAGGTCACCAAAGGTTAAAGGTACCAGTGGGCAGCATGATAATATTTATGGTAACAGCAAAGGTATGGTCAAAGACATCTGTGTGAATAGTCCAAAAGGGACGAGGTTGGAAAATTGTCAGTGTGGTCAGCGAAGGGGACCAATTTCTTGATGAGAACTTGAGTAGGACAGGCAAAGGCCATAGGAAGCCTGGGAGAGGTGAACAGCCATTACAACGCGGGGATTACCCCGCACTGCCATTACAACGCAGGGATTACAACGAAAGTCGTTACAACAACTTTTGCTGGAGGGCGCTGTTGGATAGGGAATAGTTTAATTTTCGATCCAACACCTTCCCTACTGTCAACGTGGGCTGGAGTTGGAATAGAAAATGAAACTATTCCACTATCCAGAGCCCTCCATCGAAAGTCGTTGTAACGACTTTCGTTGTAATCCCAGCTTTGTAATGGCATGTGGGGTAAAAACCCACGTTGTAATGACATACAACCCTGGGAGAAAGCCAGGGACCATCGAGGTCAGTGGAAACAGACACCCACTAAGACCCCAAGAAATACATTAACGCAGCGTAAATGAGTATTGAGTTTGCATAAAACGCTACATGGTCTGAGGAGATAAATATTGGTTTCAATATCTGAATATGGAGCAATACGAAAACTACCGAATCGCAAATTGGAATTCATACATACCATAATGCATTTTACCAGTCGCAAATAGCTCGATTCTACGAATTGGGCCGTGTGCAACCAGCAAAATGCTTAATACATGTGGCCCTATATCCATTAGAGTCCTTTCCCTATGCATATTAAGGTACAGAAACGTCACCTGACAACAAATCATTATCATTCCAATCGGTCCTTAATTCTTCCTGTTTGCCCTAGTGCTAAGCATAGATGCATGAGCTTGGTGCACTTGTCTAATGAGAATAATTGCCAGATCGAATGGACAGCCAGGTTTTAGGTCTCATTCAAGACTTAAGGATTCATTTATACTTCAGCAGGAAGTCGGCCAAGGCCGGAGTGGGTGTGGAGGCCGTGTCCCATCAAACTGTGGCAAATTGTTCCATTTCAAGTCTGTTTCAGACGAAAGACCTGCAACCAGCACAACAGAAGCACTCTCATCAGACATTTATGTTAGGCAGGCACCATGGTTTTTAACCTTGGCATTTATTTTATTTTAATATTTCAAACAAAAAACAATAGCCCTGGCGTGCAGGTAGTTTTCTCCCTTTGCCTGGGGACCATTGTTTGATTTCCCGGCAGAGGATCACCATAGTAAGGTAATATCGCATTACTTATGAGGCCCAACTATTTAGACTCGCTCCACCAAATTGTTCACCCATATAGAACAAAATAAACTCTCTATTACATCGGCCAAACTTCATGATTGTTCTCCTCTTGGAGTTTACTACTTCTCCGGGGCATTGCTATACGGTTCAATTGCTGCTGGCAGCCAATTGGAGTGTGGCTACATAGTAAGATGTTACTCCCATAGGAAAGTACAGGAAATTTCAATTTTTCTGAGTATTGAAGCAAATTCTCTAGGCACTATGTGAAGTGTGGCGGTAGGCTTGTTCATGCAGTCCACCTTGTCCTTATTTAAACATGCAATAACCAATGTTCTTTTTTCCAGTAGTGTATTTTTCGAGGTACATTTTCCGTCTTGTACTACAATCAAGCAGCTTTTGATTGGTAAGTAGAAGGGGGCAAGATGTGCTTGGACCAGCAGAGAACAACTTTTCAGAAACACCTAATGACAAATTTACAAAGTTATTGGCTTGAAAGTTGGAAATTTGCATATGGAATCATAGGCTTACTATTTTTCCTAAATTGCTGACTTTATACACAATTCATAAAGATTTCCAGCAGTCCTAGGATTCTTCCTTACTCACACCACACCTATGTAGGATTACAGAAATGGATTCACCCCGGCAGTAGTAAATCTCCTAACACTTTCAGAAGTGGGAAACTATCTATGAAACTTTTCGTAAAATACCCACATGGTTTGCATAAAGAAAAAACAAGTCAATAAATGTACATTTGGACATCGAGTTGCGTTTCTACAGTGGGCAACTGTGTACTATATACAATTAGACAGTGAGGAAATGGCAAATCATAAAAAATGTCACATGCCATTCCAAGTAGTACTTCTGGAAACATGCACCAGCTTTCCAAGATACTACTGTGAACATTTGTAAATGGCAAAAAAGTAAAATTGCAGAAAAGTGTCAAAGTACATTTTAGGTGTAAATCTTCGCAATTAATTTCACACTTTTTTGATAATCGGGACCACAGAAATCAAGCCAGTCAGTGGAATTTCAAGTTGGAAAAGCTCATGTACTGGGTGGGAAAGCTGACACTATTCTTGGTTCTTTGAACTATAGATGATATTTAGTTTTAATAATTTATATTATTTGTACGGATCTGGGGGCATATTATCAAGAACAGGCGATAAAATTATCGCCGCTTTATAGGCAGGAAACTGCCGCTAAAGCGGCGATAATGGGCTTGATATTATGTCCTTGTGAATTCCCATAGCAGCTCAGGTTCTGGTGTTAACCTGGGCTGATTTGGGAATTCACAAGGGCATATTATCAAGCCCATTATCACCGCTTTAGCTGCAGTTTCTTGCCGATAAAGCGGCGATAATTTTATCGCCTGTTCTTGATAATATGCCCCTGAGGTTTTACTTAGGTATGGAAATAGATTTTTTAATTGACCCCGCCCCCCTCCTACAGTTCTTTGGAAAAAAGGCCTTCATATTTTCAGAGTGAGGGCACTAAAGTACTGGTAATGATTTCTACTTTAAAATAAGCCGGCGAGCCCCTCCACATGCAGCACTGGTGTTTACTTTCCTCTGTCAAAGGCTCCAGCCTGTGTGTAGACCTCTGCCACATTCCAGAAATCTGTGATATGTTAGCCTCTTCATAGAAAAAAAAATAAAGAGACCCATTGAATTTGGTTTCTCTCTCGCTAGCCTTTGATGTGCTGCAGGGTTCGGTTCTTGAAATAAATATATCAACTTCTCCCTTTCATCTCTGTAAATTTTAAGCTTGTGTTCAAATGGAGTGATTGCTGTTAAGTGTGACTGGCAGTGTTCTTAATGAAGACAGAGAGCACTTTGTACATTGATAAATGGGATAGTGTATTTCGCCTTAGGTTTGCATCCAAAAATCCGATTTGGAACCATGCAATAAAACAACACATGTTTCCTTAATCAAAACCAAAAAAGGAGATTCTTGGGGAACACTTAGGATGAAAAAGCTTCAATCACACATGACACTAATCTTTGCAGTGGCATGATTTCCCTTCCTTTACATGATGTGCTTTCCAAGTGCATATTTGATTTGACCACATATTGTACAAAACGTTCAGTAAGGAATGAGCAACCTCTTCATCTATTTTTAAGATATAATGAGGCCTCCCAATGAAATGTTATGAACATTTATCCGGGATTTACAAAAAGACTTTAGTCTGTGCCAACACGTGGTTGTAGTTTGACAGACCATTTACTAATTCACTAGTATTTATATATTATGTCACATAATTTATGTGTAGTGTAAATGGTATATGAAAACGCTAACTTCTGATTCCTAACGTCTCGCACGGATGTTACATACTGCAAAAGGATCTTGTGTGAAGGGATATATATCTAAATTGCATATACTACTTACAAGAAAGTGGAGGAGTAATTTCATCAATCGTGATCTCATACAAAGGAAACGGTTTAAAATTAATAAACTCCACTGTTAATGATCCTTCACAGTGGTAAACGGTTTGGGCAGACACATATTCCCAGTGTAAGGCTTTTAGAGCCACATTGGGGAGTGAATTTAATTCCCATGTGCATATGCAGAATCTCTCCAGGCCCAATTTGCTCAATAATACTTTACCAAAATTCAACCACGGTATTTTCAAAGTGCAGGTAGGAAGATATGAGATCACTTAACACCTCTCTGTATGCTCCTAATGCCGTCGAGGTAATAAGTGGGACAAATATATCAAAGGCAGTGTAATTTTCTTGATTGCCATATCCAAGTACACAGGTGTCAATGGAGTACTCAGTGGGAGTTCATAAAGCCTGGTTCATAAAGCCTCATATGGGGGGGTTAATGACTACCACAAAATATTCCAATGGCATGCCACCCGGCGGACGTTAGATCGTCCAATAAAGCTCTGGTCCACGTTCCTAGAGTTAGGAAGACCAGATGGGAGGCAGATGTCTCTCCTTTATGGCATCTAAGATCTGGATTTAACTTCCACTCAATATTAGGCTTTCACCATCTAGGTCCCAATTTAGGAGACAGGTTAAATCCTGCCTCCCCCCCATAGCGAACAAGTAGTCAAAGTTAGAAACCAATTCAATTGGGTCCTCTCTTTCATACATTTTGCATTTAGATTTCTTTGACTTTGCAGGGTTACAGATCATGTTTTTAGTCTTTGAGCCCTTTAGATCCAACTCCCCATCTGCACAGAATGCACTAAAATTAATCAATAACTTCTGTAAACCAAGGGGAATTTAGGAAAGCAGGAGGGTTTCATCAACAAAAAACAGAGTGGGCACTCTCCAACCTGTCAGTTTTGATGAGTCACACCTATCCCTATACAGTCATTCCATAACCCCATTTATATATATTGAAAATAGGGGAGGGGTCTACATAAAGCCTTGTCTAACTCCATGCCATATCTCTATTAGGTCAGTTAGTTCACCCTGTTCCCCTCACCTCACTTGCGCATAGTTCTCCTGGTGTCAATGTACAAGAATGGCGAACAAGTTTGAGGGGAGGCCATCCCATTCCAAAACCGTCCACAGCTTTGCCCTTGGTACAAGGTCGAAGGCTGCACACAAATCAACAAAGGCGACATACAGTCTGCCCCTGTTACTTGCTGCAGTCTTCCAATAAATACAATTAAATCGAAAAAACAGATCAATAGTACTTATATCACTTCTGAAACCTGACTGGAAATCTGACAATACCTCCTGATCCTTCATCCACTCTTGGATATGCACTAGCACCTGTTTACAGAAAATCTTCTGCAATACATCTACCAAACTAATTGACTAGTAATTGCTAGGATCGTTACGTCAGCCTTTCTTACATATAGAACACATCTGTGTGGGCCAAGTAAAGGCCAATAGGTATCTTATCAGACCCTTGCACTTTAGATGCTAGGCTAGTATTAATGGTCACCAAGTTTTCACTCAACCCAAATTCTAGGTTATTCTGGTATTCTAAATTGGTGGCCAGGGACAGATCAACAGCATCCCAGCATGGTTCCCCCACACGTCAATCTAGTTTATTAAAATGGACCACCCAAACTTGTGACTGGGTGAAATGTTTCAATTCCATGTTAGGTAGAAATTGAAATACAAAGATATCTCACTACCGCAGACATCAGTAGGGAGCATTGCAGAACAATACATGGTTAAAGAACAGGTCTAGGCTTCACCGTGATACAAAATAGTTGAGGTCACTAGAATTTAGAATGCATGATCAGCAAGCTTCAGTTTAATGGAAACATGTTTAAACAAGCCTTGAGCAGTTTAGGATTTCAGCACACAAACATGTATCTCATTCTCCTATTTAATGGAAACGTGACCTGGAGAATATGAGTGATAGGTAACTTCCGTTAAGAGTACATTGAGTCCGAAAAGAAGTCCTGGGAGCATAGTGATAACCACGTACACACCCTCAAGGGAAGGTAATGTTTCATCAAAGCTTTGATAGATTTACGATAAGAGAGTGTAGAGGAAAGGTTATGAGATTAAAGGATACAGGTTATGTGATGCTTATGTAAAAAATATAATTCATTAATGTATTCTTAGACTTGTTATTGTTTTTTTTTAGATAATTGTGTTTAGGTCATCACTTTTTTCAACTATATAGTACCTGCCTGCGAATTGAGTTTAGTAGTTTACCTCTGGGAGGGTAGATTTCCTGCCGGCCGAGAGGAGTAAACCTACTTTTGCCTTGCCAAGAGAAGTCATGTCTTTCATTATTTCAGTTTTCTGCAACAGTTGGCAAGCCAAACCAAGAGTCCCATTTGTCCTCATCTGACTTCTGCCATCGGAATGTCACCTACCCCCGCTGCATAGACCATTGCACATTTTTGGCAAGGTAAGCAGACACCGTGTTGCCTAGAGTTCTGCCTATCCACAGGGGCGGAGAGGTCCTAGAGTTGCCATCTTCAAAGTGAGGACAATGCGGACTCTGTTCCATGTTTGTATATTATGAATTTTGTTTGGGGCAAGAGTGTTTATGAACATTGCACAATGTTAGGTTAAGGGTCTACATAGTTGGTGGAGTGTTTTTCTCAATATAAAGTTGGAAGTTGTCAAGTGTGGGTGATTCGAAGTTGGGAGTCCAATATGTGTTCCAAAAGTTTGACATAGTGGGGTGGACGGCTGAAAGGCGATGACGCTAACCTTTACCCACAGTAAGAAATTAACACTCGAATCATTGTCCCCGATGTAATGTCTGAAAGTCATTCCATGGCCTATAAGGTGCATGGTTTAAGGGGTAACCTCTCTGAGGGCAGAGAGAAGTGACCAGTGGCTACTGACTTAGTATATAGTTTAGAGTAAGGAACTGTAATTGATGTTAGAAATAGTTAAAGTGTTTATATTTTAAATATGTTGATGATGAATGTGCGTATGTACGTGTAGGTAGAAATGAGACCACAGTATAATGTTGTGACGCATTACAAATGACTAAAGGACAAATTGACAGATTCATTATTTTGTGAGAAAATATATAAAAATATAAGAAAATAAGTTTTTGAGAGGACAGATAAAAAGTTAGATGGTGAAAAGTTGCTAGTAATACAGGAGAATATGGAGACTTATTTAGAACAAATGTAAAAGACCTTTCCAGGTGATCAAAAAAAGTTACAGAAACATTGCAAAGAATGGTTTGTGGCCTAACTGTAGAGCGGTCGAACTTGAAGCTGGGGTAATGGGTTTGAGTCTCGGCAGGCTCACTCAAAATCCTGTGATTCAGGGCACACCACTTAATCTCCCAATGCTTATCAAAATGAATGTGTCCGTCTGTAATGCTGCTGGTGCTCATGTAAAGCACTCTGATACCTTCAGGTAGAGTTCGCGCTACATAAAACATTTTTGTAAATGGTTTAAAGTTACACAGAGACATGTCCCCTTGGCCAAAAGAAGGGACATTTGATGATATTATATTAGAACATACTGCCACACACCTTAAAAGTAAATATACAGAGGTCAAGTTGTAGAAGCGGGATGCCATCTTAGACTTGTAGCGAGTAATTGTGAAAAGTCTTAAGGCTCTTCAAATTTCCGCACAGCATGTTCTCCGTCTGCTCTCTCATCTCCATATGATGCAACAAATATCTCTCCCAAGGTACCCGGCATCTATCCACTAGCGCAGTTACAGGAAATTGCAGTTGGATTCGAGACTTTTGATGTTGAGACCCCTCAACTATCTCCGAAGGGACACCCTATTGTTGTCCTACAGACACCAAAGCCAAAACACATGTGTACTCCCTTTGCTTTGCTTTGTTTCAAGTGCAAACAACAATTTTAGGCATAATATACATAATATACTTAAAAACACTTAATGTGCAGTTCTTACAGTTTTCAGCAGTATGTGCAGCGTAGTGCTCATAATACCAATAATAATCTTAATTGCGGCATACTAAACATCAGAACTTTGGTGAAACACCACATGGAGATTCACCTCTTCTTGCAATCATATGATATGGACGCCGTGTTCCTGACTGAAACAAGAACATCCCCAGATTCAAAAGTCGAGCTGGGATTAGCCTGTTCACCAGGCTATAAGATTTTTCATAAGCCTCGGTTCTGCGGAAGAGGGGGTGGTGTAGGAGTGATTTTTGAAGATAACTGGAGACTTTGCCCCTGCTGACATTGATAAAATACTGGGCATTGAACTCCTGGGTTTCTCGCTACAGGATGGCAATGGTCAACTACTCACAGGTATTTATTTCTTTATTTATTTACAGAGTTTTATATAGCACGAAATTGGCCCAAGGTATCGGGTATCAGAGCGCCTTACACGAGAACCAGTTGTGTTACATGAGGACACATTCATTTTTGTTAGGCACGTGGAGATTAAGTGATTTGCCCAGAATCACAGGATGTTGCGCGTCCTTGCCGAGACTGAAACCCGTTTCCCCAGATTTGAGGTCGACGGCCCTAGCCTTTAGGCCAACTCCTCTCCCCGTAGTATTGTGTGCTATTGTCACCCAGGGCCAGCCAGCTCCCACATACAGTCACTGATCGATATCTTCAGCACCATGTCGCTCGCTCACTCTAGACCTCTAGACTCATTATCCTTGGGTACTTCAATCTCTGGTCTACTGGAGAACCGGGCCCTGTTTTAAAATCTCTCCTTCAATCATGTGAGAACCTAGACTGCAAAAATTGGCGTCAGAAACGACACATCAGGGAGGACACATATTAGATTTAGTTTTCTCCACCAGAAACCTCACACTCATGGAAAGCATTCTCCCTTTATGTTGGATAGATCACTATCTAGTAAACTTGTCTGTACTAAACCTAATGAAAACCACTCGCTTTGGCAGAGAATGGAATAAACTCCTGAGAATAGTGAAGGAAAACCCCATGTTTACAGTGAATGGCCCTTTGATATAAATAAATTGGTGGAAGAGAACTATTTAGAATTTGATAAGCAGATCAGAACCACCCTCGACCAAATTGTCCCAATCAAAGAACAAAAAAAATTACAAAGACCGTCAACCCATTGGTATAGGGTGGAGTTAAAAGAACTAAAAATGGGCTGCAAAACAGCAGAGAGGAAGTGGAGGAAACTATATGTAGAAAAGGATAAACTAGCTTTAAAAGAGGCCATACGTAAATACATGATAGAGATTTCTAGAGCTAAAGCAGAATACTACTCTAGAGCTATCTTGGCTGCACCCAGCGCTAGAAATTTATTCAAAATAATGCACAAACTCTCTAAGCCAGAGTGCCTAAATAACAAGGTCACCATCTCAAAAAACCTGTATGATAGTTGGCTATGTTTTTTGTGGAAAAAATCTGCAAAATCATAGATGGGCTAGACACTGTCTCCACCACTCAATCTCCCCTGACTGACCATACAGATCGAGATACAACCCCATCCATGCATATTAGGCATGATAATTCTCATAAGTATAAGATCCTAGAACACTTAACAGAGGATGACTTCAATAAATTAGCCTCAAATACCTCTTCAGGGTCCCCACAGGACCCACAACCTCATAGAGTATGGAAGGAGCTGAAGGGGGAACTCTTCCCACAGTTATGGTAGATCTGCTGCCAATCCCTGACTAGTGGATTTGTACCATTGCTCTGGAAGAAGGCCATAGTTATGCCACTTCTAAAGAAACAAACCCTAGAGCCCATGTCCCTAAATAACCACAGGCCAATCTCTCTTCTACCCTACCCAGTGAAAATAGGGGAATGGTTCATCAGCAAAACACACTCTCACTTTCTAGAAACCAACCACCTATTAGAAGATGAGCAGTTTGGATTCTGACCAGGGCATCGAACTGAAACTGCTCCTCTGACAGTCATGGATGAACTTAGAATGCGAGTGACAAAGCCATACAGTCATACTGATTCTACTGGATTTGTCTGCCGCATTCTATACGGTCAACCATGATATTCTCCTGGATAGGCTACCCTCAATTGGAGTGAAAGGCACGGTGGCAAAATGGCTGCAATCCTACCTGTCTTATAGACAGCAGGCTGTAGCCCTCCTACCATGCCATTCTGATTTAAGGAACGTTAAACATGGCATCCCACAGGGATCCGCACTGAGTCCCATACTATTCAAAATATACCTGAGCCCATTGATCTTAATTAAACAGTTACACAAAATTAATCTAGTCAACTATGCTGATGATACCTACCTTAACCTGTCCCTGGAAGGAGATCAATCACCTCCACTCGATATCTTTCACTAATGCATGCAGAGAACTGCAGCTTGGCTTAAAGACAATACATTACAGTTTAATTGTGACAATACAGAGAATTTAAGCTGCCCAGAGTCGAAAATTCCCTTTTCCCTTCCTTTTAACTTCTGGCCCATACGATGAGATAGCCCCCAGTTCCCTGGGAGACAATTAGAAATCTGGGCGTAATCTTTGATAACAAGCTCAGCCTAGAAACTCAAGTGAATCAAACTGCAGGAATCTGTTTCACCCTCATCAGAGCCTTACGCATTATACTCCTAATGCTCCCAATCTCGTCCAGAGCTTTAGTGGTTAGAATTGTATTCCTGAGCCGGTTGCACTATTGTAACACCCTGCTACTGGGAGCTCCGAACTTCCTAATCAAAAGATTAAAGAGAGTGCACACTCTGGCAGCAAAGCTGGCCCTAAATAGACCATGCAGGTCATCTGTATCTAAATCCCTGAAGGAGCTTCATTGCCTCCCTTTGGTCCAGAGAATAAGAATTAAATCGCTCTGCATTGAAATTAAGGTACTTCATGGCCTTCGATCAGCCACCTTACCAAATAGGTTTAACTGGAATGCCCCCAAAAGAAATCTAAGTTCCTCATCAGCTAATCTGGCTAGCAGGTCCAGGTTTAACAAAACCAGATTTGGAGGAAGAGCATTCATGATCGAGGCAGCTCAGCTTTGGAACGAACTTCCAATATCACTGAGACAAGCAGGGAGTTTGCCCACTTCAGGAAGAGACTTAAAACATGGCTCTTCCCAAAAGAGTAGAACACGCCTAAAAACACTTCACTGACCATGTTGCTAAAAATTACGAACACACTTTTCCTTGCGGGACTACGTGCCCATTGTTGCGTAATACAGCACCAGGATACCTGTGGGGTGACAGACAGCATAATCCCTAACATTCCTTTACCCCATACATCAGATGCCCCTAATATCTAAGGACCTGGGGCACCTCTTATATTCCCTGGTCACGAATGGATAAAGCCAGACATCGAGTCTCTCATGGCTCAATCAATGTAGTCGAATGAGGATTCCGCTCAATTTTTCATCAGGATGAAAGAGAAATTGACTCAAGTAGTAGGTCAGGGTTGGAAAGTAACAGGAGGAAATGCTGTGTTCTATAATGTA
Organism: Lissotriton helveticus; assembly: GCF_964261635.1. NCBI lineage: Eukaryota > Metazoa > Chordata > Amphibia > Caudata > Salamandridae > Lissotriton > Lissotriton helveticus. Next base: position 1,386,869,685 of record NC_136063.1, on the reverse strand, counting down.
GTAAAGAAGGGTTTACCGGCCGATGTGCAGGATAATCATTACAACATAATGGCACTGGAGGCCAAATCCTGGACGGAGATACAGGCACACAGAAAGCACTTTTGTAAAAAGAAACAAGAGAGAGAGAGGAATATGAAGGATGTAACAGAGAAAGCAGCAGCCAAGTTGGTGCAGCAAAAGTTGGCAAAGAAAGGAGCAACGGAAGGGGCTGTAGTAGCAGCCACTACTCAGATGACTGCGATGTCTGTGGGATAGGTCCTAGGGACAGACCAACAACAGTACCCACAACAGCAGGATAGTGCAAGGATACAAGGAAGTAGCAGAGGGGGTAAAGAGGTATATGAAGGGGCAGGATAGGCCCCAAGAGGACGGATCAGACATGTAACTATTGTTGCAGATTTGGACATTTTATTAAAGATTGCAGTACCAAGAGAGGGGATGAACTAGGTGAAAGGACGGGTTTACAACCAGCCAGGGAATGCAGTAATGCAACCTCAGTCAATCCTGCAAACAGTACATGTACCTCAGACACCAGAGCAAAATATACAGCATCCAGTAATGCCTCAGGTGCAACACATGCTGCCACAGTAAAGCTGCCATTCACCCCCAGTGGTGACCCCACCCAAAGGTGGACAGTGAGGTGTGATTGTGAGGGGAGAAAACCCCTTCCAAACAAATTATGTTGGAGGGTATACTCAACGAAGGTGCCTAGAGTGTAGTATCGTTTGTCAAGTATTGTCAGTGATGCACAGGGCAGATGAGGAACCCACTGTGACGGTAGCTATTAATAATAAGTATGCATTCCTCATTGATATGAGAGCAACCCGATCTTGCATCCGAGAGGGACATCTTCCAATTTCTAACAGATCAATGGACACACAAGGATTTGCTAGGGTTGTAATGAGGGTTCTGTTGAGGATGAAGATAGGAGTGAGGTATGTTGATGGGCGTTTATTATTTTCTCCGGCTGCCCCAGCTAATTTATTTGGAACAGATATTATGGCTAAACTAAACATGACTCTTCATTTTTAGCCAGATGATACTATGGTTTGTTCTATCCCTGGAGTCCCTTCTTCCAGGAACATGGCTGTAACAGTAGATTTTTCTACTGGAGACCAAATCAGAGCTCGACCCACTGACATAAAGACATTTACCACAGTGATATACACAGTAGTAGCAGAAACGCCAGAACTATTCAGAAGGGAAGTCCAGCTACCCAAGGAGTTCCATTAATGACAACGGGTGCAAGATTCTTAGATACCTGATAGCGAGTTGATATTAAAAATAGAGGCCTTGTAAATAACACTGACCTATGGCGCTCTGACAGTCTGTAATCATGTCCTATGGGCATGTGCTATATTCATTGATCCATGTAAAACAATAAAGGAAATACTGGCTGATCAGTTGTTTGATGATGATCCTAAGAGAATAGGTATAGTTTTTCAGGATGACATACCGCTAAGGACAGTATTGAAAGTAAGGACGCCCATACCAGGTAGAGCCTTTGAGTGTGTTAGGGATGCAGATATTTCCTAAGTACTGGATACTCTGGACTAAGATTCACCATGATGTAGGCCTTATTTACACCACCACCCCATTCAGAATAACATTAAAGGAGGGTGAATTTCCTACGTAGGGTGAGATAGTATTCCTTTTCCAAATAAGCAGATGAGAGTATTGCCCCCACCATACCGGCATTACTGGAGCAAGGAGTAATTTACCCCAGAATGTCTCCTGGCAACTATCTACCCAGTTAAGAAACCTTGGCATGTGGTTCAAGGCCTGTGTCCCCTGAACAATGTAGGGGTAGCAGAATTCCCAATCGTTCCGATCCTTCATTTATTTTGACAAACATTTCTAAGGATGCAAAATATTTCTCTGTCATAGATCTTAAGAATGCTTTCTTTTGCATCCCTCTTCATCCAGACAGTCATTATATGACCGTGTTCTCGTATCGCGATACTCAGTATTTGTATTTTTGTTTGTCTCAAGGCTACTGTGAATCCCCTAATCTTTTCAACACAGTGGTGAAAATTACCTGTCAAACTTTCAGTGTGACTGTACATTGTTGCAATATGTCGATGACATATTAATCTGCAGCGTAGGAAATATACAGTCTCTCTTATGCTTACACTCGCACAGAGAGGATATCAAGTGGAGAAAGACAAATATTGTCAGGAGGAGGTCCATTATCTACAGTAAATACTGTCAGCTTCTGGTCTGCGGGTAACTCCCAAAATAACAGCATCTATTCGCCAAATAACTGAGCCAGAGATTGTTAAGGGAATGCAGAATTTTCGTGGCCTCTGTAATTATGTGAGGCAATGGGTCTTTGATTACAGCACTTTAATAGCACATCTGCTGACTTTTATTAAACAACCAAAAGACAAATACAATAAGATAACATGGACTCCAGAAATGAGGGAAAACGTTCAAAAGTTGAAAACTGAGATAAACACCCCAGTTTTGGGGACTCCTCATTACACTAAAGAATTTTACCTCTTTTGCCACTGCAATGGTCAAGCAATGACTGCTGTCCTCACACAAAAATATCCTTTGGGACACAAACCCAGTGCATACTTCAGTGGTCTGTCTGACTCAGTAATGAAAGGACATCTCCCCTGTGAGCTAGCTCTCACTACTGCAGCCTTTGAGGTACAGAAAAGCACCCCCATTGTCACCAGGCACCTCTGACACGTTATGCAGAACATGCAGTGTTTTCTATCATTTAGAAGGCTAAGACAACTTTAACTACACAGAGAGTGTCAGGATACAAGGTAATACTGTCACTCCCATTTTTGAAGGTTGTAAAGTATCATACCGGGAACCCTGCAACATTTTTTGCTCATCCTATATTGGATTCTGAGGATGATGCAGATGATTGTGCAACATGTATCCCTAATGAATCTAGCCAAGCACAGAGGATCCTATTTCCGGCAGCACCGTATATCTTTTTGATGGTTCCTCTACCATTGACCAGAACACAGGAGTAAGACACACAGGTGTGGCAGTGGTTATGGCACAGCGGTACAATTCCTCAGATCCACTTCATATAGTTCAGCAGCTAACACTGCCATCACATTATTCTGCGCAAGCAGTAAAGTTGATAGCTTCAAAAGCGGCTCTCAAGCAAGGAATAGGAGAAGTTATCACGTTCTATTTGTATTCGGCTTGTGTAACTACAACAGTACAATCAGGCATTATGAGATGGAGTCCTGTCATGCATAGGAATCTCTTAGAGGCTTTAATAGAGGCTCTTGCTTTACTACAAGCAGTGTCAGTTGTGAAGTGTGCAGAACAGGCAAATGCATAGGATTTTGTGCCATGGGGAAATGAATTAGCAGATGAGGCAGCTAAAGATGCAGCTAGGTGCACATTCCCATCTATGCCATCAGGTTCACAATATGTCCCAGTATTAGTGGCCCAGGCGGCCTCGCTGCATGAGCCTGAGTCAAACGCTACCACGGATACAATTACACCTCATTATGCTGAGACAGCACGTTTGCATCTCTGAGAACTACTGGAAGCTGCTCCATTGCATGAGAAACAATTATGGGAGACTAGAGGGTGCTCCTAGTCAGGGCACGATTAGATGTGTAGACAAATATCTACAGGTAAACCAGTGATCCCTCAGGCGGTAACTAGACACAATATCGAATCAAAAATATAGAATGGACAGAATATTGACTACAAAATATAGAATGGACATAATATAGTGGTTAATAATATCGAAATGCAGGTAAGTAATATCGACTGTAAAAATATCGAAGTACATAATATAGGCATTAAAATATATTGAATTTTTAATAATATCAATTTTTTTTGTGTTTTGTATGTTAGTATATGTGTTAAAATTGTATATTATTTTGTAATGCATGTTTATCTTTTTTTAAGTAATTAATTTTATGTTATTTAGTTTTTGCGTAAAATAATTCTGTAGCGGGTTGTGGGTTTATAGGGGAATAGGGCGGGCAGTAATTTAATTATAGTAAATTAAATATGAATTTTTAGGAATTAGTAATTATTTTCAATTTAATTTTGCGTTTTAGTTCTGTAGAGGGTTGTGGAGTTATAGGGGAATAGGGTGGGAAGTAATTTAATTGTAATTAGGTAAATATTTATTTTTATTTCTTGGCATTGATAATTAAATTATTGTTAATTAATTATTAATTGGTAATTACTTTGTATTAATTGGTAATTAATTCTTATTAATTGATTATTTGATAATGATGTTAATTGTATGAATTTATTATTTGGAGTGGGTTGTGGGTTTATAGTGGAATAGGGTGGGAAGTAATTTCATTGTAATTAAGTAATTATTGAAATTATTTTTGTGTATTGATAATTAATGTATTGTTAATTAATTATTAATTGGTAATTTATGATTTACTTATTAAATTTTTGGTATTGAAAATTATTTGGCTGTTAATTATTAATAGGTAATTAACTTGTAATACATATTATTTATTGGTATTCATAATTATTTATTTATTAAATACTTTGTGATTGGTAATTAATTTTAATTTAAAAAAATTGGTATTGATAATTGATTTATTTCTATTTAAAAATGTAATTATTACTTTCCCTATTGTTGCACTTACTGGAGTGGGGAATAGTAATTTTTACCTCTACGCTATCCAACGCTTTCCCTACTGTTGCACTCACTGGAGTGGGAATAGTAATTTTTACCCCTATGCTATCCAACGCTTTCCCTACTGTTGCACTCACTGGAGTGGGAATAGTAATTTTTACCCCTACGCTATCCAACGCTTTCCTTACTGTTGCACTCTCTGGAGTGGGAATAGTAATTTTTACCCCTATGCTATCCAACGCTTTCCCTACTGTTGCACTCTCTGGAGTGGGAATAGTCATTTTTACCCTCCCGCTATCCAACGCTTTCCCTATTGTTGCACTCACTGGAGTGGGAATAGTAATTTTTACCCCTACGCTATCCAACGCTTTCCTTACTGTTGCACTCTCTGGAGTGGGAATAGTAATTTTTACCCTCCCACTATCCAATGCTCTCCCTACTGTTGCACTCTCTGGAGTGGAAATAGTAATTTTTACCCCTAGGCTATCCAACGCTTTCCCCACTGTTGCACTCACTGGAGTGGGAAGAGTAATTTTTACCCTCCCGCTATCCAACACTTTCCCTACTGTTGCACTCACTGGAGTGGGAATAGTAAATTTTATTGCTGATGTAAATTTATTTTTAGAGATTACATATATTATTTATTAATTGTAATATTTGTAAACTAAATTTAAGTATGTTTTATTTAATTATATTGATTGTTTGAATAAGTTAATATTACTTTTAACATATTAAAAACAAAATGAAATTTTTTACAAACTATATTTTAAACAACAATATTTTGTCTTCGATATTTTTGTACTTACCTGTTTGTAGATAGGGAGTTGATATTCTGATCTTTGATACTTTGGTGTCGATGTTTTGTCCATTCTTTGTTTTTGTTGTCGACATTTAGTCAGTGATCCGCCTCAGGCTTTTCTCATGATGGCTCTTGGTCAATTGCATTTACCAGCTCACAGCTTGATAAATCATATGTCAATGCAAATATAACAAGATTGGTTTGTTACTAACTTGCATGATATGCTTACCATGTACATTCATAATTGTACTGTTTGCCAACAATTTTATCCAAACCCCACACTGAAGGTAATATATTCTACCAAACCATGACTACAAGGTCCTTTTAAGGCTCTTCACATTGGTTTTATCAACTTGACCAATCATTGCAAACTATCGGTACCTTATAGTTGTGGGATGTCCTTTTTCCCAATGGTTTTAAGGAGGACCTTGTGTCAACTGTGATATTAAGTCAGCTGCTAATTTTCTGATTCGTGAGATAAATCCCCGCTAGGGAATTCTAGAAGAGATAATATCTGATAACGCACACACACTTTGTCAATGCTATTTTTACACATCTAACAACAATGCTGGGGGTAAAACATAAATTATCTTCTGTTTACTACCCCCAGAGTAATGAAATAGTTAAGCATCTGATGGCGTGCTGAAAAATATGATAAGCAAGCTATGCGCCATGTTGCACAAAAAATGGTTTTATTGTTTCCATTAGCTCTATTCTCCCTTGGGAGCACGCCTAGTTCCGATCACCACCTAACTTACCATCAGATAGTGACTGGAAGACTCATGAATATGCAAATATCTGCCTCTAAATATAAGGTATAGCTAGAAAGTACAGCTGAAATTCTGAATGATGAAATGCATGTCTATCTCTCTGAATTAACAAAAGCTGCAAAGTTAGGGGCACATTAGGATGGCGGACGGACTTTGTCCGCCCGCCATCCCGTCGTAAAAAGGGACCACCCGCCATAAGGGCGGGGGTCCTGTGCGTGCCATTTGGATGCGCCCGTACTCCTTCATCAACAATCAAAGGTGGCTTGGGCGGCAGAAGAAAGGGTGTACACTCCGCTGGTCAAAACCACGAGACATAGACAGGGAAATACTTGTGATATGCGGGCTCAGAGGCCTCAAATCACCACTAACAGACATTAGGAAAAAACAATACCCACCAGGAACAAAGAGGAAACATTTGTGTTGAAAGGTATGCCTTTTTCTAATACCCTATTTCTTTTTTTTTTAAATAAAAATACAACATTCACAGCCAAAAAGTGAAAGTAGAGGCCACACCAATGGCGGTGAACTGACCGCTGAACACTTAAGTGGCAAAACACAGTTGCTGAAACTGAACCTCCGCACCCTCTTCCTCAAATGGAACTTGCTTCCTGTCGAAAATGACAACTGCAAAGACATTTGTGACAGCTAAAGCATAATAACTACAAGAAATGCACTGCCTACCAGTGCCAGTCGTACACGTTTTTCACTGCCGTCAATCACGCCAAAAAGTTTTGTCTTTTGACTTTGAGAACTGGTTTCCATCAAAATCGGGACTATTGAGGCCCAAAAGTGCATGACAATTGGACTGTAAGGGGTATGCTCAAAATTTAGTGCCTAAAAAAGGGAAAGAAATGTGCCCTAGTGAAACTCAAATAAAGCCAATTGGGCCACTCGGAATGTAGTGCGCCCTACTGTATTTTTCAACAACCTGTCCTTTGGGCTTGCAAGTCAATTTTAGGGGTGACTTATGAATATATAAAACAGGCTTTTCCTACATGGCAAATGCATTTTTCCCAGCCGTGTGTCACTGCAGTACATTAAACTGAAGCCTTGCAGGATCACAGTGGTGCTCTTGGCAGAAAATATTTTTGGCACATATGTGGGCGGTGTAAATATACACTGCAGCCCACTGCAGCCCACACATGACATTTAACTTTCCATGCCATGAGTACACTTGAGGCACCATTTACAAAAGACGTACAAGGAAGTTAAATAGGCCAAATAGGGAACTCCAATGTACAACACATGTATTAAAAGGAACGCACAGGCACTTTACTATTGGTCAATACAGGTCAGGTGAGCAGAGCCCTAATAATATGGTGCAGAAAAAAGGTGAATAATCTGGGTTGACCATGCAAAAAAGGCGAACTTGTTACAAGCAGAAACAAGCGAGCGGGATCATGAATGCATTGAAGAGGTTCAGCCTATCTATGTAAATGTAAAACAAAGATGTTGAACAGACGGCATTGGTCCAGGAGGCTAAAATTAAGTTTTTAACCTCATCACTGCGGCGCAAATTCCGCTGCAGTGCTGAGCATTCCAATCGCGGGCGTGGTCATGACGGCTCCCAGCCGTGATCAGCACATACCCACCGTGACCCATGACGGCCGGGAGGCGTCATCAGCGTCGAAAAGGTTAAGAAACAAAGAAAGGTACACATTTCTCTTGAAAAGCAGTCCCTATTTCCTTTCAGGAAAACGCGCTGCATTTAAAAAAAAGTTTGCTTAATTAAAAAGCAATCACAGATGTGTTGGTCTGCTGACCCCCGCAGACCACCATCCCTGCGATTGACCTCAATCATAGTGAGTCAAAATTTGTGACCTACCTAAATAATTTTCATGCTGTAAGTTGGATTCTTACCCACTACTATTTGAAAGTTTAAGAACCAGCATATTAGTGGTTAGGTCGCTAGTCGCAGAAATAGTGACCAGTATTTTGAGACCAGTAAATATTACATGTGGCCCCATAAGACTTTTGTTGTGTCACTAGTATTTTTCATATTCTGTGTTCCCTCACACTCCAGATCAGAATTTGGGCTTTTCACTCTTTTGGGATCCTATTGCTTGTGCAGTATACTTATATATGTCTTGCTATCTATAATTTCTTTAGACATTTATCTACTGGGTAAGTTACCCGAGTAAAAACTATGCTGCACCTCCAATGGATTTGCATTTCTCCATCCTCTTTTTTGCCTCTGAAAAACATCCATCAGCTGCAGGTCAGAAATGAAAGGAAAAATATAGACCAGAAAATGACTACTCCTATTTGTAGTCTTCCTTTTACCATTGTTATGCTGTTAGCAGGCACATTTGCTTTTGCCTCATTGCACCATCATGGTAGCAGGTTCTTTAAACATCATTAAGGTTTGTCTTATTGGGTTAATGTAGAACAAATTCCCTGCCTATTTTAAAATGAGTTAATTTACTTTGTGCACATATATTTAGTTGGCTACTCCATTGGCTTCTTAAAGCTGGCTCTCTAATTAACATGATGAATTGTCGAAAAATTTGGCAGCTCTATGGCACTGGCAGTGGAAGTGTTTTTCAAATGAGGGATTCTGCCTGAGCTTGCCTTTTCCATGGTTCCAATGGACGAGCACACTTCCTGTTCCAATTTCTTATACTTTCCACTTCAGGTTTCAGCATCTTCTGCCCACACTCCTTCTTTTGACCTCTTATCCATTCCCCCTCACCAAGCTGGCTCCTGCGAACCACTTTCTGGTCAGAGTTAGTAGTTTTTGAAATTCAACCTTGTCTCAACTTCAATTGACAGACGTGAGCACAGGCGACATTGTAGCCAGCTTCCTGCTGAGACGATAACTGCAAGCTAGAGGTGCTTCTGATTTGTTCTCCTATCAAAGCTAACACTTTTCAACGAGTCTATGAGCTTTTTGTAAAGGACGCAGGTCACACTATGATGAATCATTGTGGTGTGGACCAGCATATTCGGTGGGTTCAATTGCCGGCTCTTTCTCTAGCAGAGTGTTACTTGCCCAAAATATCACCCCTGTGATACTAAAGTTGAGACTTCTAAAAAATTTGTAGGTCATTTAACTGGGGTTGGCCACCAAACGAGTAGCTGCAAGGGGCTCAGAACAGTAAAACACGTGGGGGCCAGGTTTACAAAGGGTTTGCATCAGGGAAAAGTTGCACAAAGTGATGCAAAGCAGCTCCAACTCTTGCAAGGGTATTTGCTTTCCATTGTGAAATATTTGCCCCACTTTGCTTTAAGTGGATTTTACTTTGACTGTACCTCTGGGCCGAGCAGCTGAAACATTGAGGGGCATATTATCAAGGGCAGTATCGCCGCTTTAGCAGCACTTTGTGCCGCTAAAGCGCCAATATTTTTATCACCGTATTTACAAGGCGTCGCTAACATGCATTAGCGCATGTTAGCAGCCGATTTTGTAACGCATCTCATGCCAACGATAAACATCGTTAATGAGATGCAAGGTAGGCGTTCCTTCAAAGATGCAACATGAAAGAGGGCGTTAACAAACTGCTCTGTATTAACAAGGCGGCCCGGTCTTGCGAACCAATTTTAAAAGTCCCACTAACCGCGGTTATCACCGGATCCGAACGTCTGGTCAAAACCTGACTTAAGCATGTTTAGTATGGGAGGTGGATTGACAGGTTAAGTCCACACTCATATATTACCAAGCGTTTCATTAGCGCTGTGAAATCATCGCTTGAGTTCACATGCTAATGATGATTATCGCCGTCTATCACTGGTTTGTACATCCCCTGTGAGCTAAGTGTTGCTAATATGCCGCTAACACGGAGATGTAATCCAGTGATAATGGCTATAATCAAATTTGCGCTAAGCGAGATTTGCGATATTCAACGCATGCAGTTGATAATATGCCCCTCAAAGTTTTTGACACAAAGTTTGATCTACTAAGATTGGCAGACCCAGCTTTGCATCAAAAATAACACCTCCATGAAACAGTCACTAACAAGAAGAAATGTTTTAATTTCTCCCAACATTCCACACAGTGCATCTGTGCTGGACCATACACACACATGTACAATGAGTGAAATATTTAAGACCGTCTAGGCGTAGGAGTTTTGATTGGAAGTATTTGCTTCCAGTACAAATCCTATGCTAGACAGTGTGCACATACCTCTGCACCATAGTGAAAATGTTGTGCCTGTCCCTAGGCAGCCTGTTTGAGCACCAGTGCGGAGTTAATGTGCACCAGGGGTAATTTCCTAATAAATATATCTCTGTTCTTCTTCTTCTCCCTTCACAGCTTCATACCAGTCTCATATTCAACCAAACAAGGGGGCAGATTTACAAGCCCCTTGCGCCTCATTTACGCTGCCGTTGCGTCACTTTTGTGACGCAGCGGCAGCGCAAATCCTGCTCCATGGTGCAGGGGTACTTACAACGTGACGCATCTGGGAGGTGCGTCATGTTGTAATGCCCTGCGCCACATGTAGGCGTTCCTGTGCAGGAACGCCTCCTAAAAGTGGCTGAGTGAAATCTACAAGATTTCACTCAGTCACTTTTAGGCCCATGCTGCGTCCAAACCCTGCACCTGCCTGAAGCAGGCGTAAGGATTGACGCAGCATTAACTAGATAGGGCCCCCAGAGCATTGCTGGAGCTGCGTCGCGCTTGCGATGCAACTCCAGTAATGCGTCACATTTACAATGCGGCGCACCATGGTGCAGAAACGGCACAGATGCGTGACGCATCTGTGCCGTTTCTGCACCATGGTGCGCCGCATTGTAAATGCGGGGCAGCCATGATGGCGGAGCTGTGGCGTACAATAACTGGCGCATTCCTGCTGATTTGCAGGGATGCGCCAGCTATTGTAAATATGCCCCAAGGGAATTAAGAAAGGCGAATCTGACTTACCCGGGTGTGATTTCAGGGCAATCTCATTTAAAAAAAATGTTTGCAAAAGATTATGCCAAATATTGGATTTACCCATTTTTGCTGTTATATTACCTAAAAGCCATACTTTTTGCACGCATTTCTAAATCAATCACATATTTCGATACTTCAGGGTCTGACTTACAGTACTCATCCTTTCTGTCTTTATCAGTTCTTTCTCTCCTGTGCCTAATACCCTCCGTTCCTAAACTGTGCTCCCACCCCACTACCCCCTTGGTCCATCTCTTCCTCCCTTTTGTACTGATATTTTAGGAGCACATTCATGAGCCACAACATCATTAGCGGGTCATCAGCCCTAAAACAAATAGGACCAAAATAAGACTTTGCAATGCTTTATTACGTCACATGAAGTAATGTCACAGGACATGACGTCAGAGCCCTACCTTACCCCTGCCCTTACTGTATTAGGACTGGCTCTATTTTCGAGTCGCAGTTAAGGCACAAACGTTGCTATATAATAAATATGGATGTAAATATATGTTTACAACGAATGTATATATTCATATATTTACCAGCTTCCATGTTTCAAGCACAGACTCTTTGAGACAAATACAATTGCATATTTAACAAGCATTTACAATGCAATGGTTTTGCCTTTGTTAAAGTTAGAGCTATTGGCATTGCTCTTGACACTCTGAAGCTCCACTCTGAAGCTCCACTCTGAAGCTCCACTCTGAAGCTCCACTCTGCACTCTGAAGCTCCACTCTGCACTCTGAAGCTCCACTCTGCACTCTGAAGCTGCACTCTGAAGCTCCACTCTGCACTCTGAAGCTGCACTCTGAAGCTGCACTCTGAAGCTGCACTCTGAAGCTCCACTCTGAAGCTCCACTCTGAAGCTCCACTCTGAAGCTCCACTCTGAAGCTCCACTCTGCACTCTGAAGCTCCACTCTGCACTCTGAAGCTCCACTCTGCACTCTGAATCTGCACTCTGAAGCTCCACTCTGCACTCTGAAGCTCCACTCTGCACTCTGAAGCTCCACTCTGAATCTGCACTCTGAAGCTCCACTCTGCACTCTGAAGCTCCACTCTGAATCTGCACTCTGAAGCTCCACTCTGCACTCTGAAGCTCCACTCTGAATCTGCACTCTGATGCTCCACTCTGAATCTGCACTCTGAAGCTCCACTCTGCACTCTGAATCTGCACTCTGAAGCTCCACTCTGAATCTCCACTCTGAATCTGCACTCTGAATCTCCACTCTGAATCTGCACTCTGAAGCTCCACTCTGAATCTGCACTCTGAAGCTCCACTCTGAATCTGCACTCTGAAGCTCCACTCTGAATCTGCACTCTGAAGCTCCACTCTGAATCTGCACTCTGAAGCTCCACTCTGAATCTGCACTCTGAAGCTCCACTCTGAATCTGCACTCTGAAGCTCCACTCTGCACTCTGAAGCTCCACTCTGAATCTGCACTCTGAAGCTCCACTCTGCACTCTGAAGCTCCACTCTGAAGCTGCACTCTGAAGCTGCACTCTGAAGCTGCACTCTGAAGCTGCACTCTGAAGCTCCACTCTGAAGCTCCACTCTGAAGCTCCACTCTGAAGCTCCACTCTGAAGCTCCACTCTGCACTCTGAAGCTCCACTCTGCACTCTGAAGCTCCACTCTGCACTCTGAAGCTCCACTCTGCACTCTGAAGCTCCACTCTGAAGCGCCACTCTGAAGCTCCACTCTGAAGCTCCACTCTGAAGCTCCACTCTGAAGCTCCACTCTGAATCTGCAGCTCCACTCTGAATCTGCAGCTCCACTCTGAATCTGCAGCTCCACTCTGAATCTGCAGCTCCACTCTGAATCTGCAGCTCCACTCTGAATCTGCAGCTCCACTCTGACTCTGAAGCTCCACTCTGAAGCTCCACTCTGAATCTGCAGCTCCACTCTGAATCTGCAGCTCCACTCTGAATCTGCAGCTCCACTCTGAATCTGCAGCTCCACTCTGAATCTGCAGCTCCACTCTGAATCTGCAGCTCCACTCTGAATCTGCAGCTCCACTCTGAATCTGCAGCTCCACTCTGCACTCTGAAGCTCCACTCTGCACTCTGAAGCTCCACTCTGAAGCTCCACTCTGAAGCTCCACTCTGAAGCTCCACTCTGAAGCTCCACTCTGCACTCTGAAGCTCCACTCTGCACTCTGAAGCTCCACTCTGCACTCTGAAGCTCCACTCTGCACTCTGAAGCTCCACTCTGCACTCTGAAGCTCCACTCTGCACTCTGAAGCTCCACGGCCCTACGTGTGCCTTGTTTAATTGGTCTTGTCGTTCTTTGATTTTTATTGGATGTTTTTATGTGTTGTCGATCTAATATTTGCAGTTTGTCACACACATCGTGCAGGTAAGCAGGATCAAGGGCAGGACGTAGATGCGGGGGGGGGGGGACCAGCGCGGGTGAGCCCGAGGGATCAAGGTCAAGGGCAGGATGACAAGGGACAGAGGGCGGCAGGCAGCAACGGCGGGTGAGCTCGGGCAGAGAAAGGGCAGGATGAGGTGGGTTGGGTAAGCGCTGACCAAGCAGCGCCAGTGCACCTTAGCGGGCCCCGCACCTTTCACGAGCACTGACTCAGCTCCCTGGGGTCTTCACTCCCGTAGGTCACCACCACGCGTGCTCTCACAGCCCGAGCTACCTGTCACACACGGAAGAGCGAGGGATCGTGGACTTTACTCCCCCTTTGAGCCCGGGGAGAGCGAGAGCCGCTCTTGGCACTGATGCCTCCGGCGTGATCATTGGGCTATCAGGAGCAGCCCCCGTGATGCTGCTGTCACTGACTGATCGCCCCCACACCTGATGTGTGGGTTGCAGAGTATTTTGTTGTGCACGCTTAACATTCTATGGTGCATAAATTGATGTGTTTTGTTTTATTTCTGACTGTTTCCGTGTAATGAAGACTCTCGTTAATGTTGCATCAGAGAGAAGCGGGAGGGGGCGGGAAAGGGGGAGGAGAGAGCTGACGACGGCCGGCCGGAGCAGAAGACGGGCACCAAAACAAGCGGGAGGGGGCGGGAAAGGGGGAGGAGAGACGCTGACGACGGCCGGCCGGAGCACGAAGGCGGGCACCAGGAAACAAGCGGGAGGGGGAGCAAGGGAGGTGCCGGCAATGCCGGAACAGAATCGGGGGCGTTCCCGGCGTCGCGTGACGTCGGCAAAAGCCAAAGAATGTCGGGAACGCCCCCGAATCTGGTCCGGCATTGACGGACAGGCCCCTCGTCCAATGGCTAGGCTCCATTTATGGAGCCAGCCAATGAATGACGAGGGCCGAACCAAAGCCACACTACAGATCTCATCAGGATTTCGCCTGCGCGAAAAAGATGCGCAGAGCGCATCTTTTTGGCGAGGCAAAACCTAAAAATGAATATCTGACTTATTTGTGAAGCATGACAGCATTGCATTGGGTAAGAGGTAGTTCTCCATCCTGGCTTCTGATCATGTTATGTTCTCAATAGCGCTGTGAAGTAGTCTCCTAACCCCAGCAGCACTAACCAAAAACAACAAATTAAATAACTATTACCATATATAGAAATGTGAAAAACATTTAGAAATATTTATACTTAATGGCTATGGCAAATATCTCGTCGACAGAAAAATGAGTAATTAATCTTTGCAATGATATGTTTTTACAACGTTGTAAAGTAGCTAGGACCTAGAGTTGGTTGGCACTTTTAAAAATCATCATTATCACCAGCTGCAGACCTGTTAATCCCCGACTTTAACACATTAAAAGGTATTTCACGATTGAGTCACACTGACAGTAGTTGCTCCAGTCAAAGATGAAAATGTGTCCTTCTACTTTCTTATTCAGCTATCCTGATCCCCTTCTCTTTGATTTTCAGTTTAGGAGAGTAGATCCTAAATCCTAGTGCCTTTTGCAATTTCCTAGTTGCTTGGCAAAAAAATCTTACAGTGGCATGGATTCCCACTTGAGCGCCTCTCACACTGCAGATGCAAACTGTGATTTTTGCAGTCCAAAGATTCTGACTTAAGGACCACGGAGGTCAGAAAAGGCTAAGCAACAGAAAAAACAAAAAGCAGCAGTAAGGTATTCTGTTGTTTAGGTCTCAACAGTCCATTTTCACACAGCAGGTTTAAGGAGCTGTGACGAGCAACCAGAGCCTGCCTCCAACTTTTATAACAAATCATATTTTTTCCAAAAATCAGAACAGGGCTATTTTGCTTATTATTCTGAGATTTACGATATACAAACAAAACATAATTAAGAACTCCTTTAATGTAAAAAAAAATGTCAATCACTGCAGACCACAGTCCTTAGTCACTGGAGGGTGGTTAATGAGAAACTGTCAAATGTAAGCTGACTCACTGTCTGTGCCTCTGGCAGAAAAAACACCATAATCAGTACACTACAGATCATGGACGGGATGCCAATGTGCAGTTATGTCAAGACATCCATGATACCATTGTGTTGCAAGGATAATGTTTGGAAACAGAACCATGCCTGGGACCACAGGAAGTCAGAATGCAGGGACTGAGTCACCATAGCACATCAGTACCTATGGCCCAAATCTGAAAGGCTCACAGGGCCTTATCTGCCCTCCAAACCTTCCCAGAATAACAGGTAAATTTGCACCCCAGAACACAACTCTGTAGCCCCCATGGGACCCATTGACACAGATTGTCACCTTTCATATTCTCACTCATTTATGTCCATAATAAATAAACTAAAGACACAATGGCAGTTTACAATATTTATTGAAACTATTGTGTTCTATTATGAAGCAACTGTGCTGCAATTAGAAAACATATACACACACGTTGTATCTCGAGCAAGTTGAACAGTGTATCATGCAAATTATGAATCCAAAAGAGACATTACAGTCCACATGAGTGTTTATCTTCTTCTTTAATGTTCAAAACAGCATCCTTATGAGTCCTAGCCAACACGTGTTTCGTCTATTTAGCAGTATATGCATACAGCCTTCATCAGGGCAACACATGTAGTGAGATCCTGGTATCACCGGTAACTACCAGTTCCTAAAGGCGCGTTTTGAAATAAAATAAGTGTTCATAAGTAAATCCACATTAATTCAACACTCCAAGTGTAAAACTGTCGATCCCCTCGTTAGGGAATGATCAAGTCACGCAATCGAGTAAATTGCGGGTTCAAATGAAGGTGACCCCACGAGTTCGGCGTCTGAAGAAGAAGATAAACACTCATGTAGACTGTAATGTCTCTTTTGGATTCATAATTTGCATGATACACTGTTCAACTTGCTCGGGATACAACGTGTGTATATTTGTTGATGTGGATCTCTACATCTAATGGTGACGGTTGATAGACGTCATCTTTATCCCTAGAAGCAGGCTTAAATGTTCCAAAATTACATATGACAATTGAGCGCAAGCTTATAACCTACTATCTACCGTTGTTTTTGCATTGTAGAAAACATATACAGCTGAGCAGAGTAATCAGCATTATGAGTAAATTGTATACAATGAAAAAGCCCTACCATAGCAAATGATATGTCTGCCAAAGCCTACCCTCACTACATGAGCACAGTGATATATCAGTGATCTCTGGGATTAGAACTGGCATAGAACCTGACATTTGTAATTGGGTGCTCTGCATCTCAGGATGATCAAAGCTAGTGCACCGGTCCCGGGACCTTTCCCCTCAGCAAGAATTCTCCTCTCTGTTTTTAAAAGGTAACTCTCTTTGTATATGATAGGGGGTACCTCACTTGAAAACAACAGCTGTTTCCCTGTATTGGGTCTAAATGCAAAGCTATTTTGCTAACTGATCACAGACAAAACAGGGCACAGTGTTTGCCCTTGTATGAAATGTTCAGACTGAGTCACAGAAAGGAAAACTGAAGAATGAAAACATGTGCATCGTATTTTTAAAATAATATCTTTGCAAAAAGACAAACGTCCTGTTTGTATCGTGTACAAAGCAAAGTGGCCTACAACGTGCAGTTAGGCTAAAATAAGGAAGAACTGTTTGGGCCCTAAAGGGAACTCACGACAATTGCTGGAGCCAATGTTCGGTGGTAACTCCCCCAGACATTGTAGCGTATCAGCCGACCAGCCTGGGGTGTCTCGTCTCCCACTCTGTATGGCAGAGTTAACTCCATGAATAGGACTGCTGTAATGATGATGGATTTACATGGTAAAATAAGTATGGTGTCCTTATCATGATTGTAAAAAAACAGCATGTTAAAAACTAAATATGTGAGCACTGAAAATGTTTCACCACTCTTGTGTCTGCATTTCCAGGGCCCAAATTTGCTACCAGACATTCAGAAGTCATTGATGGGCTTTGTTGTATTTTCCATGAAAGCAGGATGTAGCCACTTTTTTTTTTTTTAAACTATGTTTTTATTGCAGTCATGGGGTATACAGGCAATCATTCCGACATGTTAGCTTCTGGCAGCTGCTGTCCACAGAACATATTTGAAACATCACACAGCCATTCCGCCCACAACCCGGAGGTCGGGCGTCGTCGGCCATAAAAAGCCAGGGACAGAAGAAAGATAGGAAGAAAGAAAACACGCAAGAAAACAATCGTTTTCAGTCAGTATAATGATCCGCCATCTGCTTTTCTGTATCCCCGCAGTCACCCTTCTCAACAGTTGCACTCTTAAAAGAATCCCCAACTCCCCCTCCCACCTCCCTCACCCTCTATTGCTGTTGGTGTGGGCCTCGTCCAAGCATATATATCTACATTCAGAAGAGATCCGGGGGTCAATATTCTCTTCCAATTGTGCCTCACGGAACTTCTAACAATGATCCCTCACCCATCTCCTCATTTGCCAGCAGATAGTCGTTTAGCGCTTGCACTAGCCCCTCCCACGCCCTTGCCATCTCCATACTCTTCTCATTAGCCGCCCGAGTGGCCTGCTGAAGCCTAATCGTACTTTCACTACGGGCCCATTTCTGTAGTTCATTCGTCCACCTCCTGCTGGATGGGCCCTCCCTCGACTTCCAGTGCCAAGTGATATCCCTCTGTGCTAAAATGAGGCCCAGGTCAATGAATTTACTAGTGATTTTCGTTTTCGCCGTGTGGGGAAACCAAAGCAGCAAACAGGTCGCCATGTCATATTCCACTTGTCGATCGGTAACTACCTTAAGGAGCTCCCCCACCTCCGACCAGTAGGTCCCCAGTATCGGACAGTTCCATAACATGTGGTCTAGTTCCACATCAGGTGCCAGGCATCTAGGGCATGCCGCCCCTTGAACCTGGAAGTGCCTCCTAATGTTCCCCAGGGTAAGGTAGGCTCTATGCACTACAAAAAAGTGTACCAGCTGAAACCGAGCATTTCTGCTCCCCTTCCAAGTTCTTCTCAGTATGTGGCCCCATGTCGCATCCGGTATGGATTTCCCAATGCTCTCCTCCCACTTCAGCTTCAATACTGTAAGTGGTTCTAGGCCCTCATTCAACATTCGGGAATGGAGGCAGGTGACTGCCTTGAATGTGCCCGCCGCCATTACCACGTATTGGCAGGCCATGGTCGTGCTGGGCTCCGTCTGTCCAGTTTTCCAGTGTTTGCGTATTGCCGTTGTCACGGCCGCATGCAGGAGGAAACTACCATCCGGGAGGCCAAAATGTTCCTGCACCGTCCGGAATGGCAGTAATTCACCATCAACATATAGGTCGCCCACCATATGGAGTCCCAAATCCTCCCAATCCATGAGCGGGGACCAGTCCCCACCATGCGGCAGCGCCGTCAACATACCTAGTGGGATTTCGGGAGCATATGGGTGAGCTACCCCCGCCCGCTTCTGGCTTCTGTTCCAACACAAACGCAGGGTCTTTTCTTCTAACGTTAAACCTCGTAACTCAAGTTTCTGCTGCATGATAATATAGGACAGGATGTGTCTCTGTATTCCCCCCCTCTGGCCTGGACAGGGCCTCTAAACTCCTTCGCTACATTCTGTGTGAGGATCTGTAGCTGCGCCGCCAGATAATATAGTTAAAAATTAGGAACCGCTAGTCCCCCCTCTGCTTTTGGCCTCTGCAGCGTATCCAGTGCTACCCGGCGCCTCCCGTGGCCCCACAAAAAATCCGTCGTTAGGGTGCGTAACTCTTTGAGGATCCTCTGTGGAATCCACAATGGCAGCGTGCGAAAATAGTAGAGCAGCCGAGGCAAAGCCACCATTTTAAGCAGCGCCGCCCTGCCCTGTACCGAGAGGGGAAGGGTCACCCAGAATGCCATGCAGCCCCTCAGAGCTCGTACGCAACGCCCTATGTTCCCTTCTAGCATATTATCAGCCCCGTGGTAGATGCGGACCCCAAGATAGGTCAAGCATGAGTGCTCCCAAATGATGTCCCCGGTCAGCCGTGGCCGGGGCATGGCCGCCTGCAACGTGAAAAGGCAGGTTTTACTCCAATTGACCCTAAGGCCTGACAGCCTCCCAAAGAGCAACAACATCGCAGTCGCCCCATCCAGGGCTTCAGCCGTGTCCTCCAAGAACACCAGCAAGTCATCCGCATAGAGTGAGATGTATTGCGGGATCCCGCCGCACATAATACCAGCATAGGCCCTCCCTGCTCTAGCCTGGGCCGCTAGCGGTTCCATCGCCAGCGCGAACAGCAGCGGGGAGAGTGAGCATCCTTGCCTCGTTCCTCTCCGCACCGGATAGTCGGAGGATATTAACGATCCTAGTCTCACCCTGGCTGTCGCCGAGGAGTAGAGGACTTTCGTCCAGCGTCCAAAGTGGTCGCCCAAGCCGTACTTCTCCAGCACCTTATCAAGGTATCCCCATTCTAAGCTATCCAAAGCTTTTTCAATATCAGGATGTAGCCACCTTGGTGAGAAAACTTTGCTGCCTTGGTGGAGCACACTAGTAACTGTTACTGCCTTTCACCTTTCAGATCAGTTGTCTGCTATCCAAGCTTAGGATCCCCTTTGGTGCCCGCTGCTGAAAGCAATGAATGCTAGGGGTTGCGAAATACGATGGATGACTAGTGTGGATTCCACCTCATGCCTCTTTCTTCCACCACCCCAAATATCCTTCACTTAATCTCACTCTTGCAGGTTCTCTCTCTTCCATGTTTTCTCCCAGTGTCACTGTGTTCATCTCTCTCTCTTTCTTACATCCTTTCTTGCTTTTATGTCTCTTGCTTAAGGTCTAATAATTAAAAATAAAGTCCAGTCCCAACAATTAGCATTGTTGCCTACCTCCTGCAACCCTTCATTCAAGTTGGGCAGCATGTTCCCATCTTGAAATGTTTGGCTAATAATTTCTCGCTTTCACCTTAGTCTCCAATACAAAATGATGACGTTTCACAATAAGCTACAGAAACTCTTACATGACTAAAAGATTTCCTCTGCACTCAGTTGAGTAATACTCAATCCTTTGTCTGAAAGGACAATGATCTGCTTGTCTAACTTCTTCAAACTATTGACTGCTAATCACCATGGAGAGCAGCAAATCATATATTATCATCAGTTATATCAATTATATATTTTTTTCAAAAGATTAGACAGGTTGAGGTGTGGATGGCAAACTGTCGTGTGAATGAGAAATGGGAAAACCCCAGTGCCCTTGCATCTGCTGAGTCTGTCCCATGTTATTCACTTGAGACTGTGCATAATCCACATTATGCATTCGATTTCCCATATTATTCATAAGATACTTACACTCGCATCTCCAATGTCCAAGCTTTCCGCGTGCATGACATGGATTTGTCTTTTTCAAAAGTTACACCTCAATACCAGTTTTAGAAGCTACATGATTACCGTGACCTTTTCCTTGGGACAGGAAATTCTGCTGTTGAAAACCATTACACCATGCATCATCGGAACCTGATTATAACCTGTCTGTTCCTGTCCTGTGTTCTCAAAACTCATCTGATTTTGGCCTTTCTGCATCACTTTTATCTGTGCAATCATTAATTTCTCTTTGAGTTTCCTGTGCCTCATGTCAATCTTGTCTCCACATTATTTTACAAAACTCTAAATTGCATCCACTGATTTCCCGGGCAACAAATTATTTGCTGTTGAATCATGTTAGAAATCTCAGGCCTCAAAGTGATAAATAATCTGTAAACAAATTGCCCCACATCTCTCTCTGCAATAGAGTCCCCTGTACTGTTTGAATACCAGTACCAACCTCTCATAAAAGGGATGTACTGATTATTTCAGCTCTAGAGTTGTCCTGTCAATCTACAAAAAAACAATTTCATTCAGGGAAGTTTTTATCTTCAGGTACCTCTAGAAACGGTACACCTGTTCTGGAATCCCTTCCTGGTTCTCCCTTTGGCCAGTCCACGGTAATCTTACATTTGTCCCATAAAACTGCTGGAACCACAATTTCAAATAAAGTATTCAAATCAATCCACAAAACCTTTAAGATTTATACAAATCGTTCAACTTGCCTGTACCATTCCACTGGCTTTTCTCTCAATTTGGCAAAATCGTTTGAAAATGACAAAATATCTTCTCAATTCCATGGTACGTGAATGTAACCTCCTCCAGGTGCTTCTCTCATAGGGAGCATTTGTACATCCCCTACACTGCCACCAAAAACGTTAGGTGGTTACTGCACTCAAACTCACTTTGTTCCCTTCTTTTTCAACCATTTGCCTTCCTACTTTTCTCTATCTTCTTATTTTCTGATTAATGTCATTAGCTCCGTATTTCCTTCCTGGTGCTCCCATGTTCTCAATGTATTTGTCAGTAAAGTCCATCCTGAAAGATTTCTGCAAAATCTTTGAACTTCGAATATCTATATCATATGTCCGCGCCAATTCTAACAATCTTTCATAAATCATATTTGCTCATTGTGTAACGTTTTTACAGAGAAACAATAGTTCCTCCTCTTTGTAAGGCTCTAGTCTTACAGGGTTGAGTGTTCCCTGAATCATTTACTCTAATTCAACTTTTAGTAGACTTACATCCATGAACAGTTTATTTATCTGAACTGAACTTGGATCTGCAAATACATCAGAAATATGGGTGGAAATAGAAGCTGAAGATTGAAATGGGACTGAATTTATAGTTGGAGCTGGAACTAAAACTGCAGCCATTGGAGAACTCTGATTATTTGGGGTACTGTATCCCTAAAGCCGTTCATCAAGTTCTTGAGGAGTAATCGCTGATTGCTCTCCAGTACCATTTAATTGTAAACTTCCACTAGTAAAAGTTACACTTGTTCCAGGTGGTACATTTAGTACAGAAGTATCTGGAACTGAAACATCCATCTGCACAGTCGTATCAAAAATGTGATCATTCATTTCAGGAGGTCCACATGGCTTGCAACAATAACAAAGTGGAAACCTTTGCCCCATTCCCTGCATCCTACCAGCTGATGTCTGATTAGGGACAATATTCACAGCAGCATTATTGGCCTGCATCAGAACTATCAGTGTGTTAATCAGTGATTACACTGTCAAATCTGAATACTTCCTGTGTACTGTATTTACTGGAGTAGGTGCATCCAAATTATGAATCATATTTATCTGTAGTACAGACTTGTAAAGTGGTACAACAGGTCCAATAGTAATGGGAACAGTCAAAACATCTGGAGCACTTGAACCAATTATATTTATAGGAGCTGACATTTCGGTCCTCCCGCTTATAGGGGAAACAAGCATCTGTCCCTTTGGTAGTTTAGGAATCAAGGGAGCATTGGGTACCTCAAATGTACTCATTTGCATCAGGTCTCTACTCCGTGCCTCATTATAAAGTGGTGGGCAATTTAGTATAAATCTATGACACTCTCAAACTCCCTCTTTTCTTGTATCAGTTTTGTCTGTCTTTAAATGCTTCTTTTCCTCCTTTCTCTCGCCCCAACTCCTTCCTCTTTCTCTGTATCAGTTTTGTCTTTCTCTAAATGCTTCTATTTCTCGTTTCTCTTGCCCCCATCTCCTTCTTCAGCATCTACCACCGGACACAATTATGTTCCATGTATTAAATCTGCTCTTCACATTTTTTGTTGAGCATCTAGCATCTGCGTAATGATCCATTGTTCTCCTATACCTTCCTTGGTATTTCTCGATATCTTTCTGTTGAGTAATATGCTCCCAGGTATTTAAAGCTTCAAGGGCAGTGAGTCTAACAGGCTCGTTCATCATGTTTATTCTTTTCCTTAAATGTTCTATAATCCTCAAATTAAATGTCCCATACTGAGGGTACTGTAAGTCCTGCTCCTTCTCAGTAAATGAATGCCAAAACTCGAGCCACAGACATGGATGTATCCCTTTATCCGTCATGATAATGTTTCTTAGCGTCCCCTCAGCAGTAGCTCTACCTTCGTTTTAGCAAATACGGTCTCATCTTTGTTTACTAATTTTCCCATTGACTGGAAACATTTCATTAGTATTCAATTCTGTATTCACAAATGACTTCCTTAAATTCAAGAAATGTTATTCTCCTACAATCCACCTGTTGGCAACCTCGACCAGTAATAACGCAACTCTTATGACATAGTCAATCAATCCCATCAATGCTTTACACCAACAGACCAATCACAGCGCGGCACATTGTGACGTCAAACTTGTTCCTCGCAGCAGCTCACCCTCCTTCACAAGTTCTTCTGCATGTTTTTCTCAAGGCAAAATATGATAATACAATGCAATCAATAATCAAAACTGTCTGGTCCACTAAAGGATGTCCATACTCACAAGCTAACTAAACGTTCTACACTCATTCACTGCAATGAAACCTCGACCAGAGAGATTTCACCCTTAATTGATATAGTTAGTCTCTGTGCACCTGAGATCAACCATACCGATCGCTTACCACTAACACACAAAGAGAACCCTTACAAGGTGTTTGGGATGCTGTCTCATGATCAGCACCACAAACCAGCAGACAACAGATTCAGAGTCTTCTACACTGTGACAACCCCGTTCGTACATATCTTGAGATCTTAGGCCACAATGGACCCGTTTACAGCTTCAACTTTGCACAAAAGCACCACAATTATACATGGATTTTAACCATTTCCCTCTGCTCAACAACACACAGCCATTTCAAAAGACACAATCTTAAGCTAAAGCAATAGCAATCAATCAATCAATCAATCAATCAGTGAACTTGTAGAGTGCGCTACTTACCAGTGAGGGTCTCAAGGCCCTAGGGGGGTGTGGGGGGGTGGGGGGTGCCGCTACGGTGCGAAGAGCCAGGTCTTGAGGAGCTTTCTGAAGGTGAGCAGGTCTTGGGTCTGTCGTAGATGGGTGGGGAGGGTGTTCCAGGTCTTGGCGGCGAGGAAGGAGAAGGATCTGCTGCCGGAGGTCGTTCGTTGGATGCGCGGGATGGCGGCGAGGGCGAGGCAGGCGGAGAGGACCTGGCAGGAGGGGGTGTAGAAGTTGAGTCTGTCGTTCAGGTAGGCTGGTCTGGCGTTGTGGAGTGCCCTGTGTGCGTGGGTGAGGAGTTTGAAGGTGATCCTCTTGTTGACGGGGAGCCAGTGCAGGTGTCTTAGGTGGGAGGTGATGTGGCTGTGGCGGGGGACGTTGAGGATCAGTCGGGTTGAGGAGTTCTGCATGTGTTGTAGTCGTCGCAGGTGTTTGGCCGGGATTCCTGTATAGAGTGCGTTGCCGTAGTCCAGTCTGCTGCTGACGAGGGCCTGGGTCACCGTTCTTCTTGTTTCGGTCGGGATCCACTTGTAGATCCTGCGGAGCATGCGGAGGGTGTTGAAGCAGGAGGAAGAGATGGCGTTGATCTGTTTCAACATGGAGAGGGAGGGGTCGAGGATGAATCCTAGGTTGCGTGTGTGGTCCGTGGGTGTTGGAGCTGCTCCCAGTGCGGTTGGCCACCAGGAGTCGTCCCACACGGAGGGGGTGGGGCCTAGGATGAGGACCTCCGTCTTGTCCGATTTCAGTTTCAGACAGCTGCTCCTCATCCACTCGGCGACGGCCTTCATTCCCTCGTGGAGGTTAATTTTGGCGGTGTGTGGGTCCTTGGTGAGGGAGAGGATGGGCTGGGTGTCGTCAGCGTAGGAAATGATGTTTAGGTCGTGCTGTCGGTCTACTTGTGCGAGGAGGGCCATGTAGACGTTGAACAGCGTCGGGCAGAGGGATGATCCCTGGGGTACGCCGCAGATGATATCGGTGTCTTCGGACCGGAAGGGCGGGAGGCAGACTCTCTGGGTTCTGCCGGAGAGGAAGGACGTGGTCCAGTCCAGGGCCTTTTTCTGGATACCGGCTTCTTGGAGGCGTGTTCTTAGTGTGCGGTTGCATACCGTGTCGAAGGCGGCAGACAGGTCCAGGAGGATGAGGGCTGAGGTTTTGCCATTGTCTAGCTGGCGCCTGATGTCATCTGTGGCGGCGATGAGGGCAGTCTCAGTGCTGTGGTTGCGTTTGAATCTGGACTGGGATGGGTCTAGGATGTTGTCCTCGAGGTGTTGGGTCAGCTGCATGTTGGTGACTTTTTCGATGACCTTCGCCGGGAACGGGAGCAGGAAGATGGTCCGCCTTGGGCTTCTTGAGGAGGGCGTTGATTTCGGCGTGTTTCTAGCTTTCCGGGAATGTCGCTGTGTCAAAGGAGATGTTAATGATCTTCCGCAATTGGGGGGCGATGGTTGCGTCAGTTTTGTTGAACACGTGGTGTGGGCAGGGGTCTGATGGAGATCCTGAGTGGATGGAGTTCATGACCTTGCGTGTCTCTTCGTCGTTGACGTGGGACCAGGCGGTAAGCTGGTTGGTGCAGGTGGCGTCCGGGGTGTGGTTTGTTGTGGTCAGGGAGGGTGAGGAGTTGAAGCTGTTGTGCATGTCAGCGATCTTGCGGTGGAAGAAAGTGGTCAGTGAGTCGCAGAGATCTTGCGAGGGCGGGATGTCATTGGTGTTGGGGTTGGAGAGTTCCTTCACTATGTTGAAAAGTTATTTGCTGTCGTGTGCATGGTTGTCCAGTCTGGCTGTGAAGGACGATCTCTTGGCTGTTCTGATGAGGTGGTGATGTCTGCGAGTGGCGTCTTTGTGGGCTGCGTGGCTGTCTGGTGCGCGGTCGTGGAGCCATGTCTTCTGCAGCTTCCGGCAGGCTCGTTTGGAGATCTGGAGTTCTTCGGTGAACCAGGCGGCTTTCTTGCTGGGGTAGTTGATGGAGGGTTTCTTGATCGAGGCGAGGGTGTTGGCGCAGTCGTCGATCCACTGTCTGAAGTTTCGGGCGGCGGCGTCGGTGGGGTCGGTGGGTGGCTTCTGGGTGAGGGTTGAGGTCAGTTGGTCCTCGGTAACTTTGCTCCAGCAGCGGCAGGGCAGCTGTTGGGTGTGGTGGTGCGTGGTTGGTTTCTTGAAGGTGAAGTGGATGCATTGGTGGTCAGTCCAGTGGAGCTCGGTGGTGTGGTTGAAGGCGACGTGGGTGCTTGTGATGAAGATGGGGTCGAGCGTGTGGCCGGCGGCGTGGGTGGGTTCGGTGATGAGTTGTCGGAGGCCGAGGTTGTCGATCAGGGCGTTGCAGTTGGCATTGTTGTTGTTCTCGAGGTGGAAGTTCAGGTCCCCGAGGAGGATGTAGTCCGTGGAGGCGAGTGCGTGGGTGCTGGTGAGGTCGGTGACAGAGTCGCTGAAGGGGGCCCGTGGTCAGGGGGGTCTGTAGATGAGTGTTCCTCTGAGGGTGATGTTGGGGTCGGTGTGGATCTGGAAGTGGAGGTGTTCGGCGGAGTTGAGGGAGTCGTCTGCGAAGGGGTGGACCTGAGGGTGGACTTGTGGACGATGGCTATTCCTCCTCCCATCGCGTTGGTGCAGTCTCTGCGGGAGATCTTGTAGCCGTCCGGGATGGCTATGGCGATGTCAGGTGCCGAGGAGTCGTTCCACCAGGTCTCTGTCAGGAAGGCAATGTCTGGGGCGGAGGTGTCTAGTAGGTCCCAGAGCTTGATGGCGTGTTTGCGTGCCGAGCGGGTGTTGAGGAGGATGCAGCGGGGTGGTTGGGCCTGGTGCTTGGCGGTTTGGTGGCTCTGTTGCAGGTGAAGTTGCTGGTGTGGCAGGAGAAGGGTCCGTGGGTGTGTTTCGGGGCGGCTTGGAAGCAGCGGTGGTCTCGGCCGCTGTTGAGTGCGTGGAGGATGTTGGAGTTGTATCGGAGTCCGATGGTGTGGAGTACGCTGGGTCCAGGGGTTCTGGCGTGGGTCGCGGGCCAGGCGCGGACGGGCGCAGACGGGCTTGCCTGGCACGCCATCGGCGCGCAATCGGCGTGCCCGCTGCGGGCATCCGCTGCGCGTCCGGGCAGCGGATGCCATTTAGGTGAGGAGGGTGGGATGATCAGCTGGGAGGCGGGAATGGGACGGCGAGGGGGCGTGGCCGTGGGGGAAGCGACGGAAAATGCAGCGGGTCACAGAAACAGGAGGGGCGGCGGGGGGGAGCAGGTGGCTACAGCGGGGAAGCAAGGGCTATGGGAGCGGCAACAGCAGGGAGAGAGCGCACAGGAGGCGCTGAAGTCGGCAGGGGAGTGAGGGAGTGATCCGGCCCTGGAGCAGGGTCAGAGGGTCATCAATGCGCATTCGTATTGATACTCACACTCCTTTGCTGCTAGTCGTTAACTCTATTCAGAGCGATACTGCAACAGCACTCCATTAAACCTCCTCTTTGCCGAACCACAAATTGTGGACTCTTTGGTATTGGGCTAAACACTATGTTAGGCACCCTAAAATCTCACTTTACTAGACAGAACCATCCTCTGCTACCAGATTTGTTGCAGCGTGAAGCGTGCGTTAAATCTTTTTTTATACACCATGACCACTTACTATTCTAACCGTCCTGGGCCCTTTACGATTAAACTGTCCGAGGTGTTTCCATTACCACAGAGGCAAAGATCCTCTGATGAATCACTCTCCGCTGATAGGAGGGGTCGAAATTAGGGTGACTAAACTCCTCATTGACTGTCCAATGAGGACCAGTAATAGACAACCAACTCACAGATCAAATTTAGGTACACCACTCTTAGGACCATGCTGTAGAAATAAAAAAATAACAACAGGAAACCCAACCTCCTGAAGAAGTTAACCTGAATCAGGATAATACAAATCAAAAGTGCTGCAAATGCAAAGCAGAAGAAGTGACACCTGATGTTCTGTCAGGGCTCGATGATTCTCCCCACAACGCATTAAATCATTAGGACACAGTACTGTCTGAAAGGAAGAATCAAGCATGACTCAATAATAGCCTCAGACAGAGTATTGGTTGAATAGGTTATTGTATTAAAGATCTAAAATTCATTGCCACAAGTAATTTCTTGAGAAGTTTAGTTAATAATATCACAATTTGCAGAAAAATATGTAACATTTAAACAAGCTTTTCTCAGATGGTTATAAATCAGAGTCAGCTATAGAGTTACAAAGTCATACAAAGGAAAAGGGATAACATGCCTGTTCGCTATAATGTGTCTTGCTATTCTTTATGTATATTCAACTCTGTTCATTGTAAAGCGCTCTGATATCCGCAAGGATCTTGTTCGCGCTCTATAAAACCTTCTAAATAAATAAATAAATAAATACCATTATTAAGGCAGAAGGATAGTTTCTGGTTTAACAGCCCAAGTCCGAAGAGATGGAAAATAAGGGCTCAATTCTAAAGTCCATTTAGCATAAACAAGGAGATCAAGAAACTAAAAAAATAGAAAATAGTTCGGCAAAGAAGGTTCAGTCCATCAGCTACCGACTGTGCATGAAAAACGCAGTTCAAAAGCAGAGATAATTAAAAAATCGATCAGCATAGCATCCTCTCGTTGAGGAAAAGAAAAAGTATAGCAATGCCCTCGTTTGTGGTTTCTACTTTTATAAGATTTGTACGTACGTCCCAGTTATACATGCCAACTGCTGTGTGTGTCGTTCGCAATTGGCGCACTCCAAATCTAAGGCCTGGCATCAAAGTCAGTGCGAAGGCAACATCACAATTAAGAAATGCAAGCAGTAGTCAGACTAAAATTAGGTATGAAAGCTCCTTTGTCTCAATACACAAGGCGAAGGACAACCGAACCTCTGACCTTGGTCCTGAATGTGGCTTGTACACCCTGCGTGAGATACCATACCAGCCTCCGACGACTCCCACACCACGAACTGCGCTAATGAAGGACCAATGTGTCCACACACACTTGTCCCTGCTCTAGCTACACCTGCAAGGGATGCTCTTGACACATTGGTTAAAAACAACCCATACTTCCAAACATTGCACACACATACGACTCATTGCCCAGAGCTGTGGCATATCGTCCACCTAACTGATGCCGGTCTGAGGATTGCCGGTGCTACGAGACCAACAAACGCAATGGCAGGCAATCTCGGGCACATGCACAACCCCAATCACGTAGAACTGTACAATGCACGAATGCTGCATCTGTTGGGGTCACTGCCAATGGCAGTGTTGCGAATCAGTTTCCGTCTTGCCTACGTCACCTACACCCAGCCCTAGTTCCACTGTCGATCATGCACATTCGAGTGGCCCATGGAGATCTGCCTATCCAACGCAACAGTAGCAGAATTGGATTATGACTTGACAGTTCCCCCCCCTGTTGGCCCACGAACAGGAGTGTCACTGGGATACCCTTGCATGTGATGCCTTAATCTTTGGCGTATGTGCTGGCAGTCGTGTGCAGTGACCACATCGAGGCACTCTCCTATTGATATGTGTTGCGGATTGGTGAAGGAGCTTGGACTGAGCACATCTGCCCGGACCAGTTAATGGAATGGCTCTCCCTGATGTTCCTTGAACTCGACAACGACGTACACTTGGAACAGATTGCACATGAAGCTGCGCTCGCATTCATGGAGGAGTAACTACGTTCCTGCAGCCACATCTGATTGTCACCCACAGCAAAGGTCCCCACACCGTGTTGCATCTTGGGGAATGCTCACATATCCCACCACAACAGTGGACATGTCTGCCTTCGCCTGGACTTACAATGCATGTGCCTGGAACTACGCGTGTGTACACGCCTGTGCAAGGTGATGCAGTCCCATGGGCGGAGCAGCACAGCATCGTTTGGCAACGTTCCCAATTCTGACATACTGCTGGGGGTAGAGTACACACATGGCAATGTAGTACGACTTGTGACCTTGTAGGACCCTTTCACCTGCTCACTGTCAGCAGAGCAGACAGTCGGCACAGTCTGTTGGTACAGCACTATGCCGATCCCGTGGGCTGTGAGTCATGTCCCCTGACATGGGGCAATGAGCAGACGCCAAACATCACATGACTCATCCAGCAAGGCAAGGTGGGCTGAGCGCGTTTCCATCGTAATGATTTGTGTACATTTTTGCCTCCCCATTTCTTGCACCTCGACATGTTCCCATGCTGCGTGTAAGTGTCTTAAGCACTCTCCTGCATGTTGTGGCCCTTACCTTGCCTGTACTGACACGCACATGCCAAAAAAATCTACACAACTTCACTAGTGTCCAACTGTGATGATTGTTGATTAGAATGACAATTCATGTGCCTCAATGAGCAATGTCCATACACAGGGAGGGACTGACTGACGCATGTGCAATGGGGGTGGGTCCCTTTTGACTGCTCCACCTCGGTGAGCCAGACATTGTGTTTTGGATAGTTGCTGGCAGACCTGTGCACTTACATGTCTTCAGCAATGTGAGTATGGTGTCCAACTTCTGGCCATGTAGAGCAATGTTATACATGAAAACAGGCTGTGTCCACACAGATGTGTGTGAGTAGGTCTGCAAAGTGACGTTCTGTTGTCACATGTGATGGAGGACACCACTACTGTCCTGCTACCGATTTTGTCATTTCTACACACCGCCCTATTAAATACATGGACGTGTGCCTACGTTGGGGTGTTGCAAGATTGTTGTTCAAAGCCACAGCTAGTTCACACCTGCACGGTCATCAAATTGGCCATGTGGCTCAGGATCAAACATGCGCATTGATGTCATTTACCAGGGTGTACCTTCTTGTGCAATCAATGTTCCTACATCCATCCATACTTTCATACTTGAGTGAACATAGACATGACACATGTGTGTGATTTTGAATGTTTTATTCACATTCTGGTGAATGCCGGAGCTGGAGCTGTACATGGCCATGCCAAGCCCACATGACATGGTAGCCCAGTGGGGGGCCTACCAGAGTCCTTTGGGGAATGAAAAGTGAATTGGAAGAGGGAGAATGCAGTCTGCAGCCGGATTCCTGAGGAATTGGTAACCAGTGAAGATATGGCAGTCCATGTCGGGGTCCAGGTGAATGTCGCAGAGTGTTCCGGGGGACAGTGGGAGGTGTTGTCTTAGGGCATGATGCATAGGGCTGAAGCAGCCAGGGACAGGCCATGTGGTGGGGATGGATGCTACTACCTCCTTCCTCACACAGTCATTACCATCCACATCTTACTCCTCTGATTCGTCTTCTGTGTCCGATGTGTCAGGTGTGTGTGGTAGTGTTATGGCTGCAGCAATGTGTGCTACTGACACATCAGGGTGCGAAGGTGATAGGGCTGCAGCACTGTGTGCTACTGACATATCAGCGGTCGGAGATGTGTGTGTCGAAGTTCCCGCTGCAGTTATCTGGGACAGTCTCAGTGGCAGCAATGGCAAGATGAGGAACTGCGAGGCATGGAAGATCCCAGCTACATTTCGCTGGTGTTCAGCCATGGCAGCCGTACTTCCAGCCAGCATCGACTCCATGGTCTCCATTGTCCTGCACATCTGTGCCAAATCTGTGCTGTCTTCGCTGGTGACTGTCTGACTAGACAGTTCTTGTATCCGAGTAATGGCCCCAGCGATGTCAGAAAAGGATTTTCGGGTAGCATGGTGCTGACAGTGGGTGACCATTAGGGACTGTAAGTTTTGCTGCCACGAGCGCGAAACCCACCCGCAGGTGATCAGCCATCTCCTCCTGGCAACCCAACACACGGCGTTGGAATTCCATGTATTGGTCAGGGGGTCCTGAGAGACAGCTGTGGTGGTGTGTGTTTCCTGCTGTGTGGTCTGTGCAGGGTCACCTCAAGGCAGCTAGGCTGCCCTGCTCCTGGGGGTGGGGTGCGGACGCTGTTCATTAGCAGTTGGAAGGTGTCTGAGTACATATGCAGGTTGTCCTCTTCATCATCACTGATGAGATTTGTGATCGGCTCTGCAGTAGGTGTTGGTTGTCCCTCTGCAATGTAAAGGGGAGATGCAGGTTAACTGAGTGTCCCATGTATGTTGACGCTTTGTAGATATTTACACACAGACTGCATGACAATGTACGTTGTGACTGTTGTGGTGGAGCTTGCTATTTGATGGGAGACAGTGGAATCTTCGACTACATTATCATCTCACAGTGTCATGAAATGCCCGATGTGAGTGGCCAGTTACTACGCTCAAGCAAAACCTGTTGTGTCCTCTGTCCTGTGGAGTAGGTGTTGCACTTTGTACCACATTGCCGTCAATGTTGATGTGCTATGATTGCTGTGTGTGTGCTGCATAGTGTGCGCACACCGTGACACTTACGCCTCTCAACCACTGCCAACATCCCCCATTACCCATTTCTTTGTCCTACTCATGAATTGACAGAATCCGGTTATATTGTCCAAGGCGTAGATTTATTCATATCAGTATAATTCAACATAACCACTACTAGAGTATAAGTATCCTACTTGGGTACATAAAGTTATACATGCTTCACACGTTAGCTTCCTTCATATGAACAAGGCACAAAGACATTAAAAATAGTCATTACATTTTCAGCACAGCATCAAGCTGTCCATTCTCATAAACACTACTGCGCACCTTATGCTGGCAGGCCATAACATGCTACAGCAAACAGTTGCATTACCTGAACCAGGGCTCTGCATGATGTACCTGAACAATGGCAAAACCTTCCGCATACACATATCATAGGCACCATACAATTGTAATTGTCGTCACAGATGAGCATAGCATCCTGCTGTTCATACTTTAAAATCCTCTGCCGCGCACATTGTGCCGGCAGGCCACAACGTGCCACAACAAACAGTTGCCTAACTTGAAAACCAGGGCTCCGCATAGCGCACCGGCTGACCGAGGTACCTGAACAGAGGCAGCCTCCCCAATATTTATCTCAGTCCTTAAGAGACGTGTTTGTGTGGTAGAGTTGAGGACCACCGGCAGGCCGGCCCCCTTTCTCCGCCAATCCACCAAACACTTCGATCCTACCCTGTCATGGGGTCCATCCAGTCACTCAACCTCCCTTGTTGAGCATGTCCCTTGTGGTTAACTGTCAGCACTCCGCCAAAATAAAAAGGTTGGGTGGGTGGGTGGTTTTCCGACGCCTCCGCTTCGTAGGCCCAGGGAGACAAAGAGGGGGATTACCATGCGGCAAAAAGTGACGAACCGGCGGCGTAAAAGTGACACACAGCCTCATAAATGAGGCCCTTTGTATTTCCATGGCAAGAGTGCAAGGCCACCAGACGGGTTGAACTTCATCTCTGCTAAACCAGACTTCATCTCTGATAAATCAGATGAAGTTGAAAAACTTCACCCATCTTCACTGAGGCAGTTTCCTGATTTTGTCAACCCCTAATTACGGCTAAGGTGTAAAAAATGCACCTTAAATAAAGTGTTTGGCAGTCAATTTTTGGATCCATTTTTTATACTTTTCTGTTTATAGTGTGCAAATTGGATGTGAAAAACAATTGGAATCTTGAAAAATACATACAAAGTGGAAACCCTTTGGGTTTTTGCAATAGAAATAATTAATAATGCTCTTCTACGAACGGCCATTTTGTCAACACAAACTGTAAACTTAAACAGATGATCCTGGACCATAGGTTCTATCTGAGTGTTTGCAGATCCTAATCTCGGTAGGCGCAAATGGCAATTTTTGCATATCTCAGTGCAACCCAAGGTGCATATTTATTAATGTTTTGTGTCACCCTTACGCAATGCAGGGCGGTGCAAGGGTGACGTAAAATCTAAGTCGTATTTATCAAGCCACGCAAGGCTAACTTGCGGGCCCTGCATATCTTGATAAATCCAGAATAACGCTATGCAGCGCAAACCGCTGCGTTGCTTTGCCCCAGGGAGGCGTGGATTTTGGGGCATTTTAAGATTTACCATTACTGGCAAGCCTGAGAATGCGTCAAAATGCTACACCTCCCGAGGTGAGGCGTAACGAGGAGAAATATCTTTATTTCTCCTAGTTTTTTTCCTATTTCTATGTGTGCTGCATTCTGTAGCACACATAGAAAAAGCAAAATGTCTCGGAGGATTGCTTTTGTGCGGAAAGGTGCCCCTTCCTGCACAAAAAAAACAATCCTGCTTACAACACAGGCACCCATGCACCAAGGTGGCTTGCTGTGCTGCGTGAAAGCTACATGAATATGTCCCAGAATGTGCAAACATGTTTGTGACTGAAGCCCTTTATTGCCCTTTCTTCCTTTAACAAATATAATCCCCGTTGGTATTGATGTGATGTGGTCAGCACACACGTATTTATTCAAATTGATATGCTTGAAAAATGATTGCAACGCATTTCCTAAAATCTGATTTATCTTGCACCAGATTTCCTCTCCCCCATAGCCCATATCACTCCAACTATCTTGAATTGTGACGCATGTTCTGATTAGCAACCGTACAGATGTTAAAAACACCCCTAAAATGACAAATCCAACACAAAAGTTCACAATCCCCAGATTTTCCCTAGAAAATTAAAACTGCTCCTACATATTTCAAGAATATATGCAGTGTAGTCATCACTGTGCAGCATTGCTTCAGAAATCCAGAGGTTTTACGTTACAAAAGTTAGTGCAGACTGAAAGGCCTGTTGAAAAAATACCTAGAATTCCAAGAACATATTCCTAAATACACACCCTTTGTTGGTAATCACTCTGCCTGTTTTTTTCCCTAAAGATGGCTATCTCGATCAGGCTGGTGTCTGCAGCTAATGTTACTCCAGGGGCGTTGGGACAGGCTGGGGATTTAGTTGCCTCAGTTGGGGGTTGTAAGATTATGAACACGCAAACACAGTCCTGCTGCCGGCCCTTTGTGGTCTGCCTTCTCTACTGAATGTTGCTTGAAACTTCAGCGGGCTACCGTAAGACTCGATGACAGGGGGCATAATCTGAAGCAGGTGCTGTTTGTGAAGGCTGCTGTGGCTTCAAGGTCATGTGGCTCGAACATGGAGGGGGCTGGTTATGTTGCAGCTGACTTGAGTGGAAAGAGCAATGTGAAGGGTGTTTTGAGTCCTTACATATTTTTGTCCCTTTTGCCTCCATGTGGCCTTGAATTACACAGCTTTGTATGTTCAAGGAGTTGTTGATTTTGTCATATGAGCTCCTTCTCTTCTATGTGGTATACATTTCCTTATGAAGCTGTACATACACATTTTCCATATGATCACCCAAAGTGTGGTGCTGTTTTAGGTATCACTTGACTTGTGATTAAGCGGACGAATGTAGCTAATCCTCTGTCGCCACATGGTCCCATGGCCATCGCTTCATTGCGTGCCATACTTCAGTCTCGGACTGTGTCTTGACCTTGTACCAGGGATTTGTATAATCCACTATATGTGGCAGACATTTCAGGATTCTTTCCAGAGGCGTGTGCCACTCATGGAGATATGTCGGCTTGCCGCTCTTTCATCACTCCTCAATTTATGTCAGTGGGACTGTCTCAATTTACGGTCAGGGACAATTCAGGGACGGGGTAGTCTGCACAGTAGTGCTGCTCATGTCTGCTCGACATGCTGTAGTTTCTTACACAGGGACCACTTGCACATTCTGGGCCTCATTTACAAGAAACTGACGTATCACTGCATTAAAGCCAGTTTACTTACGCCTGCAGGAGAAACCCTTGCACCACCATAGGTGCGCCATATTTGTTGAGCAGCGCACCATGGTGCAGTGTTTTTGGGCACATTGCTAGAGATGGTGTGAAAACTAACGGAACTCCAGCAATGCATCACAATGCAGAGGCATTGTGCCAGTTTTCACTGATGCATCACCTTTTGGATGAGGATCTATGTGTTAGAGTGTGAAAAGGCGACAAAGTCACTGTGCGCTCACTGGCGTAACGAAAAGTGAGGGGGCCTCCCTGCACGGTACTTAGGAGGGCCCCCTCTGGGCTCAATCAGGAGCTTTCCCGGCCAGAGTTCAGTGCCGAGGGGGCCCCTTGGAGCTAGGCCCCCCCCACACCCGTGGGCCTGTGTTACGCCCCTGCGTGCGCTGAAACATATTAGTCCCTGATATGACGCACACAAGTGGGCATAATGCCCACTTGGATGTGTGACATCAGCACGTAATGTCACAAATTGTGACATGACGTGCACATACCTACGTTCTGTGGCCCACTTACCTCGTGACTTGATTGTAGTATTCCACTGCAACTGGTGTGGTCACTTGGCGCAGCCAATGCTTCATCCCTACACCTGGGTTTAACAGACATAGGATTGTGATGCAGCAGCCCAAAATAGGGAAAAAAGTGGTAGATACCACTCCAGCAGATTTAGGGTAGACGTTTCCGACTGAACGCCTACCTTGCATAAATTAAAATATAACTTGACCCAGCCGATTCCAACGCAGTAAAAACTGACGGAACCTTTAAAAAAGTGACACATCTGCATCCATGTAAATTTGGAGCAAATGTAGCGCCGACGTTGTGTCAAGAAAAGTGTCACAATGGCGGCCTAAGACGGTGCAAGGGGCTTGTACATAAGCCCCTCTGTTTTACCTGCTACACTTATTTGGGAACTGAAGATTTACTCTTATTTCCAACGTTCAGCCCAAATTTGTTTGGTGTAACCTTCACAACAAAAAAAGTGGGCACTGAGCAAAAATACATCAAAGAAAAATACAATAGTTTTAAAAAAACGAAAAAAATTTGGACTCCAAAACTTCAAGAAAATAATTCTGAACAGAACAACAGAGGCTAATTCACAGAATCATCAGTATTTTTTGGGAGACCAGGTGCTCAGGACTTATTTAAATGGCACAAGGAAGTCGCAGATGGGTTGTGGTGTCTACTTGGGGAACAGCCCTGAAAGA
The DNA here is from genome assembly GCF_964261635.1 of Lissotriton helveticus. Classification (NCBI taxonomy): domain Eukaryota; kingdom Metazoa; phylum Chordata; class Amphibia; order Caudata; family Salamandridae; genus Lissotriton; species Lissotriton helveticus. Next base: position 1,386,832,813 of record NC_136063.1, on the reverse strand, counting down.
GTATTTCACTGTCCTACGCTTTGCCTTCTCCAGTTGGAGAATAGAATAAGGGATTGGTCGATAGACTGGTGTACCCCCGCCATGGTGATTTGATCCATCCTCTTTATTTAGAGTTTGACCTTTTTTTTTTTTTAGAATTGGTACTTTATTTGATTAAAAAATAATCATAAAAGTACAACCTACATACAATACATATACAAAACTGAGAGGTTAAAATGACCAAAATGTAATAAGACTACAACATTTAAGAACCACATTGTCTTTCGGCATGTCGAGGCAGATTTTAAAAGGAACTTACAGCAATACAAACAACATCCCCCTTTAGTAAAGTTAAAAAGCAAAGAACTGTTCTATACTGAACAAAGTTGTATTTTTCCATGTGGGATTTAAAAAGCATTTTGATTAAATACAGTACAATTTGCTGAGAGTTTGACCTGATGGACTGGTATCCACCATGATCAGGACAGTTCATCAGCTGAATTTCAGTCCCTTGTCGTTGGTTCCATCTCCCACGGTCGATGGACACCACTATCATCAAACTTGTTATGCTATACATCTTTTCGCTTTATTTAGAACTGTCGGACGTCAGAGTGGGATGGACAGACCCTAACAGTAGGGGATAGCAATCACAGACAGTGTTTTAAATGGCAGGTGTGTTTGTCAATATTGATTAAAATCAATTCAAAAACAACATCTGCAGCTCCCACTACAAAAGACACTCCTCTTCCCACATAAACCATTTACCACTCACAACACAAACCAGCAGCAGCAGACCCACGCCTTCATTATTTGTGAAAACAACTGGAAAACACAACCCAGATTCTCTGAAAATGAATTAACTGTGATGGTGGATGAAATCATTAGGATTAAGTCACAGTTGTTTGGAGCGCAACAACAATGAGACATAGAAGGTAATTATGGGGAAGAATCATGGATAAGGGGAATGCTGTCTACAACACCAGACACTCACAGGAGGACATCTGCAAGCCGTGGAATGATATGCAGAGGAGGGGCCACTCAGTTGCTTAAAGGGCACACCAAGAGGTTCTGGCAATTGATGGTGGATCTCCCAGGCCCATCAAATTCAAGTCCTGGGAGAAGAAGTTGTAGTCCATATTACACACATACTGCACTTTGAAGACATTCGGGTATTAGCAGATGGAATGGAATCTGATAAGTACAAACACTACCTCTCACACAAAGACTAATTCATCCGCACTGCACTCATGCCCCTAATCCCGAACACAAATATCTACACTAATAACAACTTATTCACACAATGCAGCTACCTGGTGCCTCTTACAATCACTACATTCACTATGTATTCATCTATATGCCATGTCAATGAGGGTGCACCCCCTTAAAATACCACCTGCTCCTCTTGACGCCACCCAGGAGCCTTGAAAGCTCCAGTGGTAGACTTCCTTCACCACCAGAGCTGTGAATCCAAGATGGTGTGCCCCAATGGCAAGAGGCAGTCGCGGCTGGCATTACTCTCTGGAGGGGAAAGAGGCGTTGTGCGGAAGGGGGGGGGGTTCATTTAATAATGACATATTTTTTAATCAAATGTACCTTTCTGCCAGCCGGGTCCCGCGTCTTCTCAGCTCCTGCACCTGCTCTCCTGTCACCGACAGGAACAGGAAGCAGGCAACCAGGCTCCCTCCCCATAGCCAATCACAACGCTACAATGGCAGCATTGTGATTGGTGGGGCCGCCGCCCAGTAAGGGGCTTAAGGGCAGAGTGTACATGACTGGTTTGGGTGGCCCCAGAGGTCCGACCAAACAGTCATTGCCCCTTCAGGAGTGGCTACACTACTCCTCCCTTGTCCTGGCTGCTCGCAGAGCAGCACTACCCACCCGCCCCCAAACAAACATAAAATGGTAATTATAGAAAGTTATTACCCTTTTACGTTTCTGCTTCTCACACTGGAAAAAGTAGTGGGGCAACGCTCCTCCACCCTAGTACAGGAGCCGCCCCTGGTAGGAGGAACAGAGGCAAGGGGACCTTTGCTTCTATTATACAAAGGCTGCTCCTGACGCCGGCTCTCTCTAGAAACGCATCAACAGTAAGCGGTGCATCAAAAGAAAGACATGGCTGCTGCCAGGAGGGGCACCAACAGCTGTGTATAATGGAGAGCTGTGGCCTAGATTGGCACGTCTGGGAGGAGGGGTGTGGTATCAACTATGAACACGAACCATCAAGAGACCACTGCAGTTACTCCACACCACCTCCGGTCCGAAAAGACAATACATATCTGTAAACCTAAGTAATCAGCCTCAATTGTAAGGCACATATGGGGTGAGGAATCCTCTCATGAAATAGGGATGAGAAGGACCACTGTGGGGTCATCAGCACAGCAAAGTGGGAATTGTTACAAACACAACCATTACATGAGACTGCCACATGTAATACCCCTGCTGTGGCTCCCCATGTTTAGAGAGATGTCCAGGGGCATCTTGGAACCTGTTTGAGCAGCCGACTCTTTCACACCAAATGACTGCAGCTGCTCCACACATCACTAAATAAACGCAAAGGTCTCCAGAGTATTGGATGGAAGCAAAGATATATTACCCTGGGCCTCAGTGCCAGGTGGATTTGCCACAGATAAGATACTGACACAAATACTGGTGCAGGGGGATGTGGAGCAAAGGAGTCTGAGTGAGGTGCAGGGGTACTTCCAAGGTACACTATTGGATAGACGGTTGTTGGAGGTATAAAACACTGATAGGAGATGCCACTAGTACAATAGATTGGAATCTATTCAAAATTACGTCTAAGCCCCTGATGAAAAAATACCTTTTGTTCGGTCTTCAGGAATTTAAGAAATAATTAAATACAGATTTGAAAATGGTGACAAGCTCAAGAACATGGACATGACAATTGAAATCCAGAACCTTAAATGTGAATACCTCAAATAAATAGCACAGATAGACATTGTCAGGGTTTGGAATGCCAGGGATGAAGTGGAAGAGATAGACATAGTAGAGTGCATGAGTCTTCTGTTCACAAAAAATGTTAATTTCATGGATGACATCACAACCTGCATAGAGAGAGCATACAGAGTGAGTGCTAGTTGACTGGGGGAGGATCCATGCCCAAGAGATTTTGTCATCAAACTCTCCTCCTACCCACAAAAATAATTGGTAATGAGGGTTGTAGGAAAATTGGAAACTTTTGCATTCCGTGATAAGTGACTGAAACTTCTGAAAGTCTTCCCCCTAGTTCCTTGCCAAAGCAAATAGACATCCAACAAGTCAAAGAAGAATTATTGTAGAAAACAATGAGTTATTGGTGGACGTTTCAATGTGGACTACAATTTCAAAGTTCGATAGTAAAACGTTCACAGTACATGGGTACTGGAGAAGCTGGAAGCCCTGTGAGCCCTAATGACAGACAGCAAAATCATGGCTTCTTTCTCGAAGGAAACAGAAAAACCGGATAACCCCGTTTTGTGGACAAAAAGACAGAGGCACAGATCACCAAGAGGAGGAAGTTCCAATGGTGAACTGACTGAAGCCTGCTACTCAAGTGAAAACGTCTTGAATGGGATAGGGGAGACAGACCTCATTCCTCAAAATGTTGGGGTTGAACATTCTGCTTTGCTGATCCAGTAGTTGAATAGGGGGGACGGGAGAGTGATCAATGAGTATTGAAACACTCAGTGTTTGTAAAAATACCCCTCACACACCAAAAGGCCCCTTGGTGTCATGCTTCATCATCGGGGTCTTTGCACCCCTCTATCGGGATGCGGCGTGCTTCGACCTACGGCTACGCGGGAGCACTTAAGGTATTGGCTATGTGTGGTGTACAGTGTGTGGGGTATGTATTTAAGTGAGTAGGGAAAAAGTTAAAAAGTACCTGGCACTAGAGTGTTAAAGAAAAACAATTTTATTCTGAACTCTGGCTGGTACTGTTAAAAGAAAGTGCAGGGCGAGGTCAAGTCTGTTATATTAATGAACAGGACCTCTGATGTGCTTTGGTGTCGACATGTTTCGGAGGCAAGCTCCTTCTTCAGGACAGGGGCACAAACTCCCTTCCCTACTCACGTCTTCTATTACAAAAAAATGTGTATTTACAAAAAAGTGACATTTTGTAGGAATAGGCTAAGTGTGCCTACAGCGGTCTGCTACAAGCTCAATGACCTGTAGAAAGACAAAAATAACACCTAATGGTTACCCATGTAGCGGGTAGTTCATGCAGGTGCAGTCACCTGGAACCTCACCATTTGCTTTTTAATAAGCCTGTTGAAAAAAGGGGACTCACAGTACATACAACATAAAACACATAAAAACTAGGATTTACTGTAAGTTGTGTTCATACTTGTGAAGCTTGGTTGTAGGCTTCATGAGCAAAATAGGAACGTCGGGGTGCTGCTCCAATGGCTATCTGTAGTGGAGAATGATGCAGCTTTTATAATTCAATCTCTCACACTTACTTATATAGAAGAGTGCAGATGGTCATAGGATATTAGTTCCTCCGTGCTATACTCACAAGGTCAGGACGCTCTGATTGCCGCCTTACCCCTCACGCTGCTCCGCTGGTGTGGAGTCAGGTAATGGTCATGGTTATTTATACCCCGTTTTACTAATTGATCGGAAGCAAAAGAGTTTCCATGTATGGGTATTCCGCTATCCAACCATACAGGGCATTCGTATGTAATAGACACGTTAGCACGGGATCAGCGTCTGCTTGTACAGGTGGTTGATTCTGAGCGTGCGCATCAGACTGCCGCTGTTCCTATGCGCACGCGTATTAGAGAATGATGTGTCTGTTCTTAGCGCATGCGCATTGTACATCTGCGCGTCAAGCTGAATGTCTTCAGCGCGTTAATTGTGTATCAATGTTACTAATGCGCAAGTGATGAAATAAAATGGATAAACAGCCACGGCTTAGTTTGGGGGAAAAAAAGAGTTATCGGCTTTGCACGGATGGTCTTCATATTTGATAAGTCACTCGAACTGGTCAGGTCGATCATTTGGAGTGAGCACTAATCAGTGTAACAGTCTAGATATTGCACAGCAAGGGTCTTCTTTTTGCATATTACTATCTACATTACGCTGACAGTTGACTCCATGGGACATCATCGTTAAGCCCATTTAGATAGGTACCCAATCGGAACACCCACCGTTGTTCCTTTTGGAAAAGACCCACATCAGAAGGTAATTGTTCAATGACAGTCCATTTTAAGTCGTTGACGCAGTGTTGGGTATTCAAAAAATGCGTTGCCATTTTTGTTGTGCTTTTCTCGTGAATTTGAGGAAAGCATTTTGGTTGTTCAACCATTCCTGAAAATTCTCATGCTTCCCATGCTTCCCATGCTGGTCCCATGGCGATTTATCAACAATGCCATCAGTTTTCAGGGTTCTAACATAAAATGTTAATAAGTGGTCTAGAATATACCCCTTGCCTTCAAAAGAAAACAGTGATGTACTTGTCCTTCAAGAGAGGGGTCTTGAAAAAGGGGGCTCATCAGGTACAGACCCAAACAGTAGCAAGCTCACTATCACTCATCTGTCACACAAAAAACGGCAGATTAACCACATAATTCTACTACTCATTTCAATCTATGTCCTGGGTAATTATTACAGATAACAAAAGTAGATATGTTTTACGCAATGGGCTTATTGGAACACAAATCAAATATGGGAGGGGTAATGTACTCACAAAACTAGGGCCTGGATGTGTCCTTGCTAAGACTGCTCCCTGTATATTTAATCAATTCAAAAAGGGGTCCTTCGCCCTAGTGCAGAGATCTTCAACCTGGTGGGTGGGCCCCTCTGGGAGGGCCTTAAGTGATCTCAGGGGAGGACGCCAGTCTTTGGCCAAGAGAAGCATCATTCTTTGTTTTAAGTGTTAAAAAAAATGAGCAGGAGTCGGCCAATTTGTAATGAACCATCACTAACAACTTTTGTCATTTAATCCTGGTTGCACATGTAAAAAGGGATAACAGAGCTTAACTGCAATGTTTAAATATGTTTAGACATATTGAAACATTGCTAATTTAGCAGACTAATTGTGAAAACATTAGTGGGGCCCGAAGATTTTTTTTTTACAAGGGAGGCACAGCATAAAAAGGTTTGTAGACCACTGTCCTAGTGTGTGATATTAACCACTTGACATGCCCCATTTTGAACAGGTGAGGGGAGGGTCCTTGTTTACAAGCATCACCTCGTCTGATTTTAAACAATCTTAAAGAATATGGCCCTCATAGAGTGTGGAGGGCATTACATACAGGAGAGAGCGACTGTTCATTTTACTCACTTGTACACCACACACAAGAGAATTCCCTACATATATTCTTCTAGCAGACTGTTTGAATATATCCAGAAAATCAATATAGGTCCCATCTTAGTCTTAGACAATGCCTCTAACTAGACAATGATATTGGAGCTGAGGGACCCCACCACCTCCCCACCCTCAGGACAGAGAGTGGAGAATCTGCAGATATTTACTTCAAGATGAACATAACCGAAAAGGAATATTAGGCTCGATGAGTGACTGCCTAGAAGCCAGAGACATATAGTGCTCGATGCTTTGTGATGCATTGAAATAGGTGGTGAGGGGTACGCTATTCTATGTGGCTGTGGAATTGAAAAGGGGCAGGAATCTCCTACAGACTAGAATCAAAGGGTAACTGAGTGAACCCAATGAGAAGCAAAAACGAACACAGCAATGAAAGACATTAACGAGGTTGCCGCTGTGTGGGGCCTGTTACTAATGCTACATACAGATCATCAAATCGAAGAGCACCTTGTTAACTCTCAAGAGGTGAGCGTATGAAGCCCTATAGAATGTTAGCAACATGCTAGTGGCAAAACTAGGAAGCATGCAATGCAGATAACATGAGACATGAATATAAAACTATAGCTAAGCAACAGTTTCAAAGCAGACGTCTTTCAAGATTTCTATCACTTCCTCCATCAAAAAGGTAGGGAGCAGGAGTGGGTGCAGAAGGAATTCTTGATGTTAATCACATATCAGAAGACCAAAACTAAAGTCTCTAACTCAAATAGAGAGTTTGGCGGTGATAGAAAAGGAAGCCTCACAAGGCACCAGGCCTGGTGGGGATATGAAATTGTTCTCTTGTCTCTCCTGACCAGTTTCCACTAAAGGAGTCTACATAATAAGTCCACCTCAGTGGTAGTCAAACAGACCATGAGAATACAGAAAAAACGTCCTTAGTATCTTTTCTCCTTGTCCTCCCAATACATCGGTGCAGCTTAATTAATGTGTCAGAGACTCATCTACAGAAAAAAGTTGATGCGTTTTGGCCTTGACAATTTATGGCCGCCTCAGGATAGAAGTGAAAGACAAGAAGACATTTGTCACAACGGCATTCATGAGACAATCAGAATCAGGTAAGACAATCAGGTGAGAACATTGTTATTCATTTGCACACTGTACACTGTCCAAAAGCCACTATCTTCGAATGGAAAACATCCTGCTCAGATACTCTTAAGTTTTTTGAGCAGATGCTCAGATCAAGTGCTATCAGTCAGTGATTCAGGCATTCCGTAAGCATACAAAAAAAAAGGTTTTTGTAAAACTCCAAAGAAACATGCCAACATTTTTTGGCAGGATAAGCTAATTCCAATATCTGTAAGAATCCCAACAGCACCGAAACAGGAGGGTGTATTGGAGAAGTGTGGCTCTATGGTTAGAGCGGCAGACCCTGATGCAGAGGTCTGTTCTGGGACCAGGGTTCAATTCTCGCCTCGGCGGGTCTTGGGCTCAATTTCCTTGGACCTGATAATTCTCGCCTCGTGCCTATTCTAATCACGGGTCCCACTCTGCAACCCTGGGCAATAGCTTGCTTAATCTCCACAACTGCCCCAACAGCGCTGGGATGCCTGGCTTCACCTTGGGGGTGCCCAGGAGTGGACATTTCACAGGGAAAAGCCAGGAAGGGTTCCACAGCGGTATGAGTACAGCGCCAGGACGCCCCTTTGCTGGGGCAGCAGTGCGCTTTACAAGTACAAATTCATTCATTCATTTGGCCTTCTAGCAGCTTGAGACTATTACAATGTGGCTTAGTTATGTAGCTTGGAAAAATGGGCCATGTGTAAGACATACACGTACTAGCCCAACATTGATCAGGTAGTTTCTGAACACCCACTCTGGAACAATATAAGCTTTCTATGCAGCACAACCCCCAAATAAATATTACAACCCTATAATAAGGACAATACTAGATCTGTGGGGTTTGGCTGCAGTGAAACACTAATCTGCTCTATGACTTCGCCCCAGCTAGAAGAATAAAGCTTTTGAAATGCAGATGGGGAAGGGGAGACTACTGCACACTTGCTGATCTTTTCCAAGAAACACAAGTTAATTCATATGAACATCGCAAAGCTACACTCAGGTGGGTGAAGACAGTGTATTGGTGTTTTTGGTAGAAGCAATTGAAAAATTGGGTACTTCAACCTATAGATAGACAAAAGACACCCTTACAGGCATGGGTCACCACGTGTGCAGGAATTAAAGAACTGGTTCGAGAGCTGTACAAATCTTCCATGTACTTCCATTTCGTCTTGGAGAGATGAAATGTATGGATGTGGAAAAATGAGAAACCACTCTAGCAATTTAATACCCTTGCGTGATTGGGAAATATTATGGGATGACTTAACTAAATACACCATGGCAGTCCACAAGGAATACTCCTACAAAATTATGATGGAAGGGTGCTAAGCCTGGGTGAGATTTTAATGATGCTTGTAAAAATCACAAATTTCAAGTTAGATAAAATATGCAAAATGTCTTGACATTTCACATTTATGTGGTGTTGCATATTTTTTGCACATGGGAAACATTTCGAACAGAAATATCTCTCAGTGATTTTACACTCCCCTAGTTGGTACCTGACCTCACATATGTTAGGTAAAATAGTTAATCGAGCCTTTAGCTCATGCTGAAGACAGTGAGGGGACATGCAACACCTAGGTACATAAGGTGGTCATGAACCAAAGTGAAGACATACCAGAAAAAGATAAAAGCAGCCACGAAGGAAATAGTAAGATACCCCATATCTGTTGACCCATGCCCAGTTATCTTTGGTTTCAGGCTGGAGGTTTGAGAAGAGTAGAGGGAAATGATTGGAAGATTCATATTTTAACTGCTGGTGCAGCACGACTGGTGAGTGTGGAAACAATGGCAAAGGAAAGGCAAATGAGACACCAGGGATTAAAGATCAAAATGGTATCCATTCCTACTGTAAATGAAGGGAAATACATGAATACTACCATGACTCCATCAGCCCCATTGCTTGATTGTTCCAGGAAATCGTTATTTTTATTTAAAATAAATAAGCTACTTCATTTCAACAGCTTGGTGTATATTTGCATATCAATTAGGGAAACTTGCGAATTAACTGAAAGAAGAAATGACACTAAGTAGAAATTAAATTGATGATTCCCAAAGATTGCTTAGCAATTAACTATTCCTACCGGTACGCTGTAGTCCGTATTCCATCATGGTACTGGGAACTACAGATGTAACCAGTGGTTATTTCCAGAATCTAAGGCATTTCTCTGAAAAAGTCAAACAAGAGCAACATTTCCTTGCCCTTGCATTTCTGCTGCTCTACTCGCTTATGATCAATGTCACAGCTCTCCCTCTCTTCCAGGCAATAGGATTCCTCGAAACGTTCTCCACATTTCTTTCATTAAAACATTGCTCGATCATTCAGCTTGCCCAGGAGGCTGAGGAGGAAACAAAAACCACACAACTTGGGGAGTTTTTACCGCTGCTCCTTTTTAAAGACTATTCCAATTTATCCGGAATATAGGCTGGGGCGTTTCAGAGGAAACCTAGCCTTGTAGGCAAGCTGGTTTTCCAAGCATGCTGCCAAGGGAATGAGGCCAAACAAAATGGAAATTCCCGGGGACGCAGTGCGTTCTGGGAGGTTAATGTTTAGGTGTTGCTTTCCTGCTTCCTCTTCATGCACATTTTTTTCCACAGCTTGCACAGCTTTGCTGAGTTGGGATGCACGCTTCGTGACACGCTAAATTAGGAAGAAACGGCAGGAAAATGCTGGGCGATCAGTTTTCCAGGTGCAAGGAGTGCAACGTAGCAATTTTCTATTTAAAAAAAGGCAAAGCCCTAAACGTGGTGGGTGTGATACAAAACCAATATTATCTTGAATGGGAAAATTAGCCCTTCATCTTTTATGCAAAATATTTCATCTTGCTCAAGGCAGCAGGTCGTCTCTCCTGAAAATATGTGAGAGCCAGTGTTTAATTAAGATATACTTCCAGCTCAATTTTTCACGTTTGAGCTGAAGTCCTCAACGATTCTTTATTATCTATTTAATTTAGAGTTTTGTGCAGTGCTTGTGGCGCTTTGAAGTCGCTTCAGAGTCCTTAGTGGTAGGAGCGCACTGAAAATAAAAGTCATCTGTGGTGAAAATGTTTCAACCACCCCCAAACTGCAGGAAGCTGTGATGAGAATTTGTCCATGTGGTCTTTTAGTGTTTGATGTTGGCGTCCCATCCAACTTTGAGCCGCTTCCTAGCCTGCAGCCCTCTGGGAAAGTATCAGAGTGTAGGAATGGCTGTCCCAGCCCTGGCTAGCAGGGGGAAGAACGGTAGATTAACGAAGTTAGGAGCTGAAAAGTTTTATGTCAATGGACCCTTGTGCCCTTTGCAACTCTGTTTTACACATTGCACCAGCCACCACTCACATAATAACAGGCCATAACTTTTATGCGCTTTTCTCAGTAACTAGTTCACTCTTATTCCCTCACTCATTTATCTAGTCATCTTTGTGCCCACAGCCTGCAACATTGAGGGGCAAATTTATTGAGAAGTCATGCAACGCAGTGTAGCAGCTAAAGCTGCTACTCAGAATGTGTGAAAGGGAGAGGGAGGACGGTGCCATATCTACTAAATGGAGGGTCCGATTCACAGAACTAACTTAAGACAAAATCCTAAACTTACTACCATTTTGGTATTCACAGAAGGCACTTACTCATTTCGGTATTCACAGAAGTTAGGAGTCCTAACTTTAGGACTCCTAAATGCCTTCTGTGAATACCGAAAGTCTTAAAGTTAGGATTTTTCTCATTTTAGGAGTAGTAAAGTTAGGACTCTATCTATGGAAGTACTCCCAGGTGAGCAGCACACCATAGCAGCATGGCATAGCGCTCTAGAGTTCCAGCAGCATGGATAAATCACAATGTACTTCAGTATAGGACAGAGGCCTTATTAAGGTGAATGAGGCCAGAGAGAACGCCATGTGTTGTACAGAGAAGTGTAATATAACCAAGAAGAATCTAACATAGTGTAATGCAGCATAACATTACTCCACATCACATTAGCACAGCATAACACAAAAACAACAACAACTATTTATATTATATACTCAATGTACATCTTTATAACTATCTCCCTCTGTCTGTCTCTCTCTCTGTCTCTCTCTCTCTCTCTCTCTCTCTCTCCCTCTCTCTCTCTCTCTCTCTCTATATATATATATATATATATATATATATACACACTCGTATATATATTCACTGAAAAAGATTACAGGGACGTTATAGTTAGGGTCAGATTCTACAAGCACAAAACCATAGAAATTCAGCAGTTATAGTTACCTGAGCTACATATACCTTACACTCCGGTAATGCACTGCTTATGACCTCTTATATTACATAACTTATAACTGCTGAATTTCTATGGTTTTCTGTGTGTACAATCTGAGCCTAACTATAACGTCCCTGTAACCTTTGTTTTTTCAGTGCATTTCTGAGGCTTTGTTAATTTTATTTCCTAACTATAACGTCCCTGTAACCTTTGTTTTTTTCAGTGAATTTCTATGTTTTTTTAATGTTATTTCCTAACTATAACGCCCCTGTAACCTATGTTTTTTGAGTGAATATCTAAGGTTTTTTAAATATTATTTCCCAACTGTAACCTGTAGCCTTTGAGAGTGAGTGTGCGAGTTTCAGCATAGAACTGTGGGTGCGTGCGGGAGTGCCTGTGTGGATCTCTAAGTGAGCGTGAAAGTGTCTCTGTGCAACTGTAAGTGAATGTGTAAGTGAATGCATGGGTCTGTGAGCGAGTATGTGAGCACCTGCATAGGTTTATGAGTGGATCTGTAAGAACCTGTGTGGGTGTGTGACTAGGTCTGACAGTCCCTTCATTGATTTCTGAGTGGGTGCGTGGGTGCCTGTGTTGCTGTGTCAGTGGGTCTGTGAATGCCTGTGTTGTTCTGTCAGTGGGTATATGTGGATTTGTGAGTGAGTGTGAGTGGTTGTGTAGGACTGTAAGTGGGTGTGTGAGTGTCCAAGTGGGTGTGTAAGCGGGTCTCTGAGTGCACATATGGGTCTGTGAATGGGTTTATGAGTACCTGTATGGGTCTGTGACTCGGGCTGTGATTGCCCCAGTGCTGGTCTGTGAGTGGGTTTGTGAGTAGCTGTGCGGGTCTGTGAGTGGATGTGAGACTGCCTGTATGGGTCTGTGGGTGTGTGCGTGTGTGAGTGAGTGGCTCTGTGTGTCTTTGAGCAGGTGGATGTAAGAGAGCCTGTCTGAGTCTGTGAGTGGGATTGTGAATGGCTGTGTGGGTCTGTCAGTGGGTATGTGAGTGCCTGAGTGGATCTATGAATGGGTGTTTGAGTGCCTACATGGGCCTGTGAGTGGGTCTATGAGTGGCTGCATGGGTCTGTGAGTGTGTGTGTGACTCCTTGAATGGGACTCTGAGTGGGTGTGAGAGTGCCAGCATAGAACTGTGAGTGGGTGTGTGAGTATGTGAATGGATCTGTGAGTGGATGTGAAAGTATCTGAGTGGGTCTGTGAGTGACTGCGCGGGTCTGTCAGCAGGTGTATGAGTGCCTGTATGTGTCTGTAAGTGGGTCTATGAGTGGCTGAATAGATCTGTGAGTGGGTGTGTGAGTGCCTGCATGGGTATGTGAGTGGGTGTGGGAGTGCCTAAATGAGTATTTAAGTGCATCTGAGGACCTGCATGGGTCTGTGAGTGGGAGTGTGTCGATGTCAGCGTAGGTCTGTGAGTAGGTGTGTCAGTGCCTCTGCGGCTCTGTGAGTGGGTCTGAGAGTGCCTGCATGGCTCTGTGAGTGGGTGTGTGAATGACGGCGTAGGTCTGTGAGTGGGTGCATGATTGCCTGTGTGTATCTGTAAATGGGTGTGAGAGGATGTGTCTGAGTGAGTCTGAAAGTTTTTTTTTAAAGTGCATCAAGATTCGCAGATTTATCACAGATTTACATGGGGGAGCACCGAGCCTCGTGGGGGATACACAGATTCCAGAAGTAGAAAAAAATAGATGCAATTAAATTTCGTACCTAACATAGGTCTCCATAATACTCTAACACACCTATGGGGTCAAGGTTTCTCTACCCATACCACTTAAATCATTTTGCAGATAAATTTTAAGACCCCGGGACCATTTCCCAATACTTAAAATGGCAGCCGGAACCTCCTGGTCAGGTTGTGGTCAGCCAGTCACAGCGTTACTAGTGGCACATGACAACGTGGATCCACTGCGGGTGATCCACAAAGGGTCTGCTTACCTAAGTGTACAGTTTTAATTTCCTTTAAAAACTCCAAAACTACTGAACAGAATTACAGCTAATCAAAAAAGTGCTCTTACTGGACCAAGAGCTACCTCTCTGCCTAATGTCATGTAATTCTGTCTAGTAGTTCGGGCTGTAGTCGTGTTCAAAATCCCTATGGAAAATGCATGGTAAATGCACATTTTTCAACACCACACTTTTTCTCGGCCCCCACTTAATGGATCACCAGGAAACTTTCCACCCAGAAACAAAGAGAACAGACAACTTTTGTTTGATAATTTTGTGAAAATTAATCAAAGAGCGCCAAAGTTATAAGCAAACCAATAAAAGCTTTTCCTATGGAAACTAGGTCCTAAATATAACTACCTGCTAGCGACTGCGAGTAGGTAATATAAACATATATACACATATATATATATATATACATATACACACACACACACACACACATATACTGGAAAAAAACAAAAGTTAAAGTGACGTTCTAGTAAGGTGAATATCTCAGCGGCAACATTAACGTTTTGAGCTAAAAAAAACACTAAAATTCACTAGTTATAGTTAGCAGAACTAACTATAACTGTGCCCCCACCATTCTCTGCTTATGACTTCACATATTACATCACTGATGACAAGTTCTATGACATCATTTATGACATCATCGATGACATCTCTAATGACATTTTTGTATTTGGTATGATATTTTTCTCCTGCCTAATACCACTTTATTAAATTGGCAATAGGTAGCGAAAAATATTTATAAGTTTCTATATGTTTAAAAACATGTACAGAGTACTCCTGTACTGCCTCAGAAGTACCATGGTACAAAACAGAAAAAAATATATGTTTAAAAAATTTAAAATACACTGTAGTACCCAATATTTTAAATATATAGTGTACTGCAGTGTATTTTCTATTTGTAACATATTTAAATCTTCACAAAAAAAAGACTATAGAGTAACACAGTGCTTGCAAATTACTGTGCTACTTAAAAAAATGTGAAAATAAACTGCACAGTTGTCCCTAAACTGCTGTAATAATATACAGAAAATATAAGTACATTTCTCTACCTATTAACACTTTAATAAAGTGGTAATAGGTAGGGAAGAACAATAAAACCGACTCCTTACTTAGATCTAAGACCCTAAATCAGAAAGTAGCAAAACACAGAATGCAGCCAAAATGTGTTGGAATCGATATTGCTTTTTACTTTTGATAAACACAGCCATTAGCCAATCACATAATGCCTTATCATGTGCATGAAGCACAATATACCACGATTGTACCACAGTATACCGCGGCACAATATATAACTAATTATTTTAAACATTATAACTTTAACTCTACTTACACTATTTACACATACTATCAAAAATTACCATTTACACCAAATAATTTATTTTCCACCACATTACATCTAAATCAGTTGACACACTTTCATGGTATGTCTGTTTCAATTACCACACTCCACTATACCCCACTACATTCCTCCGTTCTATGCTACTCCATTCTACGCTATTGCACTCTATGCCACTCTACTCTGCGCCACTCCACTTTATGCTATTGCACTCTATACCATTCCACTCTGTTACTCCACTATACCCCACGCCACTCTTCGTGAATCCAGTGCACGCCACTCCACTCTACCGCACCCTATTCTGCACCACTCCACTCTACACACAACACACTACAGTGTACACTCTACACCACTCCCTTTTCTGATAATCTAGCATATGCCACTACACTGCATGCCCCTCCACTCTATGGTACTCCTCTGTACCACAAACTACTGTATGCTACTACACTGTATAACACTTCATTCTACAGCACTGAAATCTACACAACTTTATTCTACGCCAATCTACTATACCATACTAAACTCTGTGCTTTTCCACTGTACAACTCTACACTCTACACTAACATATGTTCAGCCGCGTTCTGAACCCTCTGCAGGTGTTTAATACAGGCTTTATTGACACCCAGATATAAGGAATTACCATAATCGAGCCTAGCAAGAATGGAGGCCTGCACGATGGTTTGGCGCACTCTGGGAGGAAAAAAGCCAAGCAAGGGCCTCAATCCTCTCAAGAGCCCAAAGCAGGCAACGGCAACAACTCTTGCCTGTTTCTCAAAGGTCAGCCCGGTATCCAGCCAAACACCCAAGTTCTTTACAGCCTCCTTGGGTGACGGGGCGAGTTTAAGATGGTCACGCAACCATTGTTCGGACCAGAGCTCCTGGTCCTTTCCGAACAATAGGATCTCGGACTCGCTGGCATTTAATTCAAGACAATTAGCCTTCATCCAGTTCGAGATGACCGACAGATCCTCCTACATTTCTCCAGATTGGTACGACAGTTTTTGGAGAAGGCAATCACCAGCTGGGTGTCGTCTGCATACGACACCAAGGACACCGCAGGTGACGCAGTATAAAACATGTTTGCTGTGACAATCATTAGACAGAATGTTTTTTAAAAGATTACAAGCACAAATAGAGTAAATAAAAGGTAGAATTCTACCATGGTGCTAAAACAGTGAATATATGCAGGCATTTAAACATGACGGTAATTAAGCGTACTCCTATGATGCAGATCCTACCTAAGTGTACCTAGCATGTATATGGGTGTAAGGCCAAGGATTCCCTGGGAAAGAGCCAACCCCATTACCTGATGGGATAGAATGAGGACCCCGTCTTGGTCACGAGTTGGACACCCAGCAAGGAATATCAGACCGCTGCGTGTCTTGAAGCTGCTGCAGGCTGAGACCTCAGTGTCTTGTGTCAGCGTCAAAGCTTATCGAGTGCTTATCTAGTGAATGTATGGTTCTTTTATACTATAAAGATAGCCTCAGGGTTCCTACCACAATCGACATGTTGTGAGTATGATTATGTAAATGAGCTTAAATCAATACTTGCAATTATGTAAAGTAGTTCTATCACCCTAGAATGAAGATGACCATGATGTTTAAACTGAGTAAGCTAGTCCTGGTATGTATGTCATGTGCAAGGGACTTTTCTAAGAAACCTCATACATAATAAATGAGGCTAGTTTTAAAGAAACCAATCGACATTTATTCAGCACATAACTGGGTAAAAGGTCAGTGCTAGAACCGTTTGCAGACCAAGGTAGGACAAATGTAGGTGAAAAGTTGATTTGCTACTTAGGCCTGGGTTGGGGTACATAATGCACTATTTCACAGTATGCAAGTCTACTGTACGACACTCCACTCTATGATATTCCAATCTATGCCACTCCACTCTACGCTCCCCACTCGATGCTACTCTAATATATGCAACTCTACTGTATGCTACTCCATTGTACACCACTTTCTCTATGCCACTCTACTCACCCTTCTCCACTTTTCCTGACTCCACTCCACCTCACTTCACTCTATGCCACTCTGTACGTCACTCCGCTCTAACACACTCTACTGTAAGTCAATGCACTGTGCACAACTACACTGTACACTATCCACTGTAAGCTGCTTAACTTTACTCTAGTCAATGCCACTGCACTGTACACCACTACACTGTTTGCCAATCCACTCTACACTATTCCACTGTACTGAGCTCACGGTACGACACTCCACTCTATGGTATTGCACCCTATGCCACTCCACAGTACTCCACTCAAATATGTTGTATTCCACTGTACACCACTCCATTATACGCCATTGCCCTCTACACAACTCTACTCTAGCCCACTCCACACTACGCCACTCCACTCTACCACACTCCACTCTATGCTGCTCTACTCTAAGCCACTGCATTCTTTACCAGCTCAGTCTATATATCTGCATACTCATACTATGCTGGTCCACTCTACGCAGTTACACTGTACGCAATTCTACTCTTGCCACGATAGTCTGCGCTATTGCACACCATGCCACCCCTCTACACTACTATACTCTATGACGCTCCACTGTATGACACTCCACTATTCAATATTCCACTTTATACTACTCCACTCTACCACAAAGCAATGAACACTATTACACTGTACATCACTCTATTCTACAGCACTAAAATCTATGCAACTCTACTCTATGCCAATCCACTCTACCATACTACACTCTATGCTATTCCACTGTACGGCTCTCCACTCCATGTGGCTCTACTCTACACTATTTCACTATATGCTACTCCTCTCTATTTCACTACATGATATGCCAGTAACACTCAATGTTATCCCACTCTACACCACTCCACAGTAGAATATTCCACTCTACGCCACTCCACTCTACACCATTCCACTCAATGCCCCTACACTATACACTAATCCACTGTATGTCACTCTACTCTAGGACACTCCACAGTATGCTTTTACACTGTACTCAACTACAGTCTACCCCACTACCCTCTACCCATCTCCACTCTACAACACTCCACTCTACGGCATCCCACTCTATAGCACTCCCCTCTATGCCACTTCACTTAATGCCCCTTCAGTCTACACTATTCCCCTGTATGCCATTACACTGTACCTCTCTCCGCTCTGTGCCACTCTACTCTATGCTAATCCACTGTATGTCACTCCACTTCATGCTATTCCACTCTAACCTTCTCTACCCTATATCACTCCACTCAAACCCACTCCAGTGTATGTTATTCCACTGTATGCCACTCCAGAATATGCCACTTTACTCTATGAACTCCATTCTATACTATTCCTATGTATGCCACTACACTGTACTTCACTTCACTCTATGCGAGTCCACTCTATAACACTCCACTGTACGCCACTTTACTCAATGCAGCTCCACTGTACACCACTCTACTCTATGCTATTCCACGTTGTGTCGATCCATTCTAACACACTCCACTGTATACCACTGTACTCTACACAACTCCACTGTACACTAATCCACTGTATGCTGCTCAGCTGTACACACTCCAGTCTACCCGACTCCACTCTGCACTACTACAATGTACGCCATGGGTACTTGCAAAAGTGTTCCTAATGGCCACAAAGTTTGGTCTGCGATGTGACCGAGAGCCGCATTGATGCCAGCGGGGTGGTGGTCCGGGGGGAGGTGGTAAGGTGAGTATAGTGAAAACAAAGCATTTACATCTAGTATCTCAATTGCACAACATGAATCCAAAAAACTTGGGATTCATTCCAGCTTCCACATTTACCAATTTGTGTGATCCTAGGTAATTGATTTATTTCACTTTTCCCTCATTTTTCTTCATTGTCACATATAAGACGACCTCAAAATATTTGACTTCAGGATGTGTGCTGCAAAACATTCTCCTGTGTTTGATTTAATAAACTACAATGCTGTTCATGTGTAATAGGTACCTAGGGCAACCTAAGAGTGTACATAACAACCGACTTATTCTTAGTTCACTATTAGCATTATTGTCAGTGTGGGGGGAAGAATTAATGTTTCTAAATTCATATTTTAATACTATCACTTTAAAAAAATACTTCTCAATGCACTGATAAATTCTGATATACTAAGGTGAAATGGTTCCGCCTGTTAATGAGGTACACTTTTTTAATTTTGAAGAGACCTTATCATAGTTTTACACTTTTGCTGCGAGATGACTTTGAAAGTGAAGTTGTTCCTAAAGTTAAGTGGTGAGGTTCAGTGAATTCTGAACCCGTGGGTTCCATTTTGTGTATGGCAGCCATTTTGTGGTTGCCCTCACATAGGCCGATGACTGTGGCTGAACTAGTCTTTTAAGGACATGTACACCTTAGCTCGAGTTCGTGCTGACTCCTGTTTGACCTGAGTGAACTGACCCTGTTGCCTGAAGCTGACCTTGTTAAACCAGTTCCTGCCCTTTAGCTGATCAAGATTGAGGATCAGAGCACAGGACATCATAAAGTTTTACTGCACACAAACATGCCTTATCCTACTTCTATCTGTTTCTGTTTCTTCTTTTATGGTCTATTTACGATATGGGTTGTGGTCCTTTTTATTATGGGTTTGTCCGGCTTGTCTAAAGAAGAATGTTGGGTTTGTTCAATGATTGATTATGGGCCGGACAACTGTAAAATGGGTTTGTCGTCATGCAATACTTTTGCTGTGGAAACATGTGATTGGTTAAACTGTAAACAAGGAATGTTTGCCTGAAGCATAATGTGTGGCATAAAAAGGGATGACTTGCTTTGTAAAGTTGAGCAGTCTCCTGAGAACTCAAACCGCGTTGACTTCTAGGACTTCTGTTACTGGCTGCAGCCAATAAATGTGATCTTTGACGCCACTCAGAAGTATCCCGTGTCTCTGTATTCTAAGACAGGTGAACCCGAAAACTTTGGGCGTGCCCCTGGCGCCGCTGGGTTCTAAAACGGTTGACGCTTCCAACGTGGGGCGACTTCAGCGGTACCGGTCCAAGCCTGAAGATAGTGAGGAGCTTCGTGAGGAAATTCTGGAGGACGGCCACCATTTCATCGACCCCGGCATGTCGAACGTGGACTGAAGGTCTTTGCTGCGAGGCTTCCCGCTTTCCTGACGGCTACGAAGGACTGCTGCCCTGACTGTCGCCCTGTCTTGAACCCATTTGTGATGCTTTGTACGGCGAGACGATAGACGGGTCTTCTGGTGGCGTAACTGATACCTCAGTTAAGTATAAGTGGGTCGCTCCCAGTCCTTAGTTTTTGGTTCTTTGGTTCTTAGTTTGTTTGGTCCTTAGTTTTGATTTCGAAAATTGCAATTTCCAAAGCCGAGGGACTCGTATTTTTGCGAGACCATCATTGTAGATAATCCCTTGAAGTTTGAAGCTAGATTAGTGAGCGAAGATGCCTAGTCTTAGCAAAATTAGGAGGATATTTTGTTGTGGTTGTAACAGGGATTCCCGATTGGAGGATTCATGTCCGATACCTCCAGTTGGAACTCCGACTTATGAGCTCTACTCTAAACACGGCGTGGGCTCCATTACGTTTAATGAAGTATGGGTCCGATACACTAGGAAAGACGGTGTTTTAAAATGGCCACATCATGGTAGCTATGACACAGAGATTCTAGATAATTTGGAAGTTAAACTATTTAAGAAGAAAGCCCGGCCGGCAATGTTTGACTCCTTTCGCCTTTGGCGTAAAAAAGCCAAACAGAGAGAAATTAAACAAGCTAAACGAGATAGGAAAGATAAGAATATGTCAGTACTACAAGCTGCTAGGCAGTATAGGGATGATGGAGAGGAGCGAGCGAGTGAAGTTTCAGATAGGCAGCGTAGTATGGCCATAGATAAATGTTATCCGGCCTTGCTGTCTCCTCCTCCGAAAGCGATTGAAGATCTTGTAAAAGATCCTTTGATGTCTCATTTACTGAGATTACCACCTCCTTATATGCAGGGTGCTACTGCACCTCTATTACCCCCGGTTGTTCCACCCTTTGTTGTTTACCTCCTCCTGTGCAACCTGCTCTATGGTCGCAGGCTTTGCTGCCAGCTTTGCCTCAAACTCCTTTGCCTTCCGCTTCTGCATCTGGGACTCCTATTGTTCTTGTTCCTACTCCTTCTTTGCCTCAAAATACTTATTCTCCTGTTCTTATGTCTGCTTCTTCTCCTTCTGTTCGAAAACGAATGACAGAGACTGTTTCTAGTCTATTGTCTCCATTGTTTGGGTCATTGAATATGACCCCTGTTTCGGAACGTAAGCAGAGTCGTAGTCAGCTTCCTGGTTCCGAAGAACGGGCTGTGTTGGATTTGTTGGCTCGTAAATGGATTATGAATGCCTCAAGGTATAGTTTGCCAGTGGTTATGGATGTTTTCTTTCAGTGGGAACCGCCTAAGCAAAGGTATGTTTTTAATATGATGTGTATGTTTCTGCGTCAGGAATGGGAAGATAATGATTTGGGTTTGATCCCGCAGGAACTACTTGATGTTCAGTCGGATTTTGCTAGAGGGATGATAGTGGAATCTGATATTACAGATGCCGTAGAGACGATACTGGCTTTTAGATCTGGCCTTCCGCCTCAGACATTGCACGAACCCGATTCCTCTGTTAGGAGAAAAGCGAGACAGTATCCCATGAGAGAAGTTCCTCCTGTATGGAAGGAAGCAGTTCAGGCTAATGTAAATCCGGGTATTGTTGCCGCTCCGGCTCATTTTCAGCGAGTATGGGTACATGTCCCTTGGAAGAGAGCAGAGGTCTTGGCTCTTAAGCAAACCTTACCTGATCCTCGTAAGAATCCAGCTGGTTACTATAAAGAATTGTCCCAGACAGTAGATGCAAGTATCATGAATTTAGCCGACATAGATATGTTGATGGGTAATGTAGTTCCGCAACCTTTGTGGGCGAAGATTCGTCATGAGAATCATGCGGCAGAATTAGGAGATACTTGGGCGAATATTATTGCTGCAGATGGTAGACAACAGGGAGGTGCTAAACCTGAACCTTTGGTTACGGACTTGCCAGGTAGAATCATTAATTTAATGAAGACGATGATGCCTGCTTTACGAGTGAATTGGGACAAGTTAGCAGCATGTAAGCAGAAGAAGAACGAGAGTGTATCTGATTTCTTCACTAGATTTGAAGAGACCTTTGTAGACCACAGTGGTCAGGATATGAGTACAGAAGGTGGGCAAAGATTGTTCGTAGATAAGTTTGTCTTTAACTTACTGCCTGAACTGTGTAATAAGTTGAAAGATTCTGAAAGTTCTTGGGCTGTTTCTTCGTCGGCCCAGATATTGGCAACTGCACAGTACTATGAGAATAGGGATAAGGACGAGAAAGAGAAAGTAGAGAAGAAGACAAAAGACTTAAAGACAAAGGTTCTTTTGCAGCAGGCTTATCCGCCTCGCTCGAATCAGCAAGAATCACAGCAACGTCCACAGTTTCAGCAACCTCCGCCATTTCAGAGGCCGCAACAGAACGCTGGGTATTTTCCTCCAAGACCACCCTTGGGTTTGAATCAGTGTGCATATTGTAGGGAGGAAGGTCATTATAAAAATGAGTGTCCTGTTTTGCGACAGCGCGCGAGTGGTATGCCGGCCCGAGAGGTCGTGGTGGTTTCCAGCAAATGTCAAGAGGTAGAGGCCGTGGTGCGTTTCCTCAGAACAAATGCTCCTTTCCCCCACAAAATTCTATGAATTGCTTTGATCAACAGAAAATTGCATCTGGTCAGTCGACTCAGTACTATGCTGATGACTATTATGTTGAGAGTGAGAATGCTGACTATAATGATTGCTAGGACAGCCATAGACAAAGAGAGGGAGTAGTGTCAGTTCCAGTAGACCAGAGTGGACCTTATGTTGCAGTAGTTACATCCGGTGTAGTAGAGCCTTTTCTTTTGGATACTGGTGCAGCGAAGAGTTCTATCATGCACTCTAAACTCCCTGGCGCACCTTTGTCTGGCTTAACGAATGTTTCGGTAGGATTCTCTGGCGCCCCAGTTCGTAATCCAGTTTCTAGTCCCTTGTCTCTTTCTATAGGGCCTTGTGAATTGGAAGCACCTCTCATTTTAACGACAGGTTGTGGTGAGAATTTGTTAGGCTAGGATTTGTTGAAAAGGTTGAATGCGACATTGTATTGTTCTCCTTCGGGAGTTCAACTTACATTGGGTAAGAAAGTGATCTCTCCGATGTATTTGTCTACAGATCGGCTTCCACCGGAATTGCGTTCTCTCCCTGATACTCTTTGGGCTACTGGTCCTAATGATGTGGGTCTTTTGGAGATTCCACCTTACGTTGTAACGCTTAAAGCGAATGTCAAATTGCCACGTATTCCCCAATATAGGATTTCTAGCGATGGTGAAAGAGTGCTTTTAGCAATCATTTATGATTTAATTGAGAAAGATGTGATTGAAGAAACGAGAGGTAATGTGTGTAACAGTCCGGTTTTGTCTGTCTTGAAGCGCACTGACTCTTCTCAGCCACCTGTCTACAGGTTTGTGATCGATCTAAGAAAAGTTAACAAGATTGTCGTGCCACAGTTCCCAGTTGTTCCGGACATTACTGCTTTACTGACCATGATTCCGGCTTCAGCTGCCTGGTTTTTGGTTATAGACCTGAAGAATGCTTTCTTCAGCATTCCAATTGCCGAAGAGAGTAGAGATATTTTTGGCTTCTGTTTAGGAGGACGAAGCTTCCGGTTTAAACGCGCTCCTCAAGGCTACTGTGAAAGTCCTTCCATTTATAGCCAGGCTTTGAAAACTCAGCTTAATACTCTTGCGATGCCTACTGGTACTGCTCTTATTCATTATGTTGACAATTTACTAGTGGCTGCTGATGATGAGAAAACTTGTAAAAGAGCTACTCTTTCTTTGTTACAACATTTGTCTGACTTGCATCATAAAGTGTCACCCTCAAAGTTGCAGTATTGTCGCCAAGAAGTGACCTACTTAGGTCATCTCTTGTCGAAGGAGGGAAGAAGGTTGACCCCAGAACGAATTCAAACGATTGCTCAAATGACTGTGCCACGTACGCAGAGAGAGGTACTTGCTTTTCTGGGTATCACGTCGTATTGTAGACAGTGGATTCCGAACTTTTCTTTGTTGGCAAAACCTCTGTTGGCATTAACTTGTAAGGACCGAACCCTCTTCCTTGGTCTGACGATTGTCAGAAAAGTTTTTCTGAGTTGCGTGATGCCCTGTGTTCTGCTCCAGTGTTGGGTACTCCTGACTACAGTAAGCCTTTTACACTCTACGTCCACGAGAGAGAGGGTTGTGCCTCGTCAGTTTTGACTCAACAGTTCGGTGATAAGCAGCGTCCATGTGCGTATTTCTCGTCAACTTTGGATCCGGTAGCTAGAGCGTTGCAGAGTTGTTTGAGAACTGCAGCGGCAGCGGCTGTTTCTATTCGACAGTCTGCTGGTTTAGTGATGGATAATACGTTGGTTGTGATGGTTCCACATGCAGTGGATACTTTATTAAACAGAACCAAGACTCAGCACCTTACTAGTGCAAGGTTGTCGGGTTACAAATTGACACTTTTGGCTAGTAATGTACATATAAAGCGATGCAACACGTTGAATCCAGCTACGTTGTTGCCGATTTCTGTAGAGACGGATGTTCAGGAACAGCATGATTGCTTTCTTAGAACAGAGGAAGAAACAAGAGGTAGAATTGATTTAAAAGACACTCCTCTTGTGAAGTCTGATGGTATTTTGTGGGTAGACGGTTCATGCTTTAAGCTTCCGAATGGCGATACGACTGCAGCATATGCGGTTACGACTTTGCATACGATTGTTGAAGCTGCACGTATCCCACAAAATTCAGCCCAAGCAGCAGAGTTGATTGCACTGACGAGAGCATGTGTGTTGTCGAAAGGAAAGAGAGTGACTGTGTATACCGATAGCCAGTATGCGTTTGGTGTTGCTCATAGTTTTGGGCGTTTATTAGAAAGAACGTGGATTTCTTACTTCGCATGGTAGGAAGATTCAGCATGGTCAGTTGGTGAATGAGCTTCTCGAGTCACTTACGTTGCAAGTTGCGATCGTGAAATGCAGTGCACATAAGAAGGTTACCGATGATGTTTCTCGTGGTAATGCGTTTGCGGATGAAGCTGCGAAAGAAGCGGCGAAAGATGTGACGAGTCGAATGTATGTTGCGGGTCCAGCAAGATGGGTTCTGGATAGAGGAATGTGTGAAGATACGATAGAGAGTGTGAAGTCAATTCCGGCTGAAGCTACGGAGAAAGAATTGAGTGTGTGGAGAGAGAGTAAGGGAAATTTGGATTCGACTGGTTGTTGGACTGAGCTGTCAGAACATCAGCGATGGTTGTTACCTGATGCGTATGTGCTTGCAGTGGTTACGATGGCGCATGGAATGGCTCACATTAGTGCGAAAGGGATTTGTAAGTTGTTGGCTCCAGTATGGCAGAATGCTGGAATTCCTAAGTGTGCGGAGAATCTGGTCAAGAACTGCATAGTTTGTCTGATGTATAATCCTGGCAAGGGAACTCCAACTCCAGCTGGTCACTTTGCACCTCCTACGTGTCCGTTCGAGGTGCTACAATTGGATTTCATACACATGGAAAGGTGTAATAATCTAAAATACGTCCTTGTAGTTGTTTGTGCCTTTTCAAGTTGGGTAGAGGCATACCCCCTGAAAGATAATACTGCCTTGTCCACAGCTAAAGCCCTACTCAAGGAATTTTTCCCCAGATTCGGACTGCCAAGGATGGTATGGAGTGATAATGGAAGTGAATTTGTGGATCAAGTCATGAAGAGAGTGTGTGAAGGTTTGGGCATTAGGCGAAAATTCCATGCTGCAAATCACCCCCAATCAGCTGGCCTAGTCGAGTGCTATAATGGCACTCTGAAGCTGAAACTAGCCAAGATTCAGGCGAGCTCTGGTCTTCAATGGCCCGATGCTTTGCCGTTGGCACTTTTGTCAACAAGGACTACAGTGCATTCCCGAATTGGCCTTAGTCCCTATGAGATCGTGTTTGGCCACCTGGCAAATGTATGGGGAGTGCCGAGGCCAACAAAGTTTAGCAAGATTGAACATCCCGTGCTGGTTGACTACTTGTATGATTTGACGGCTAAATTGCGTGTCTTATACCAACAGGTTTACGATACCCTTCCTCAAGCATCTGAAGATTCAGGACACACCATTGACCCTGGTTCCTGGGTGTTGGTGCGCAACTTTCAGCGGACAAAGAATGATCAGCCCCGCTGGATTGGACCATTTCAAGTCATTCTATCGACGCGTACCGCAGTGAGAGTTCAGGGCAAGAAGAACTGGATCCATGGCGTACATTGTAAGAGGGTATCTTTGCCTCGGCCGTACGACCAGTGGGTCCAGGAGGGTGTTGGTGATTCAGAGACTGATACAGTGCCACGTTCCGTTCCGTTCAGTGATGCACGTTTGGTTGGAACAAGTTCTGAGCGCGAGGATAACGATATTTTGCAAGAAGCTGTGTCTCCACCTGCACGATTGGACACTACTGAGCCTGAGTTGTTGTTTCGAGATCAGACATTGTCTGGTAAAGGCCGCTATAATCTACGACCGAGAGCCGATGGACTAATAAACAATTAATTCCTTTTTGCTTTTGAAAAAAACGCTCTCTCATCCGAAAAGCTGTTTTGATCTATTTTTCTTTTTCGAACCGCCATCCGGGTTCAGCTGTAGGGTCGCGGAATGAAGCCTTGGAGTGTACAGCCGTGTAGACATAAGGTCGACGGTTCTGGTTTGTTCTAGGGCGTTCCCTGGATTTACAGACGTACCTCTGAGCCGAAGAGAACCACCTGCCGCGAACAGCACGGTTAGAGGATGGAGTTTTTTGAGATCGAGAGAGCTGTTGTAGAAATGAACTTTAAGACGAGACTGTGTAAACTAATGAGTAGCAAATGTTTTTGGATAACGTGTCTTTTAATGTTACTTAGCATAACGATGTTTTTAGTGGGATATCTTGTTTTTTCTTTCCAAGTGACTTTTGCACCCACCACCCAACCTATGTCTTTTCCTACTACTACTTCTTCGCATTCTTTTTATCCTTTGCCTGAACATGAATCTATCAGAAGATTGGAATTTGTTAATAATTCCTTTGTGCAGCTTCTGCATCAGCATCAGTTAGTAGTAAACACCACTAATTGCTGGGTGTGTGGTCTTATGCCTCATAGCACGGATAAGGGTATTCCTTACCTGGTTCTGCCATTTAGCTATAATGGATCTGTATGGGTATATAGGACGATGTTTATTTATGCCCATGAAGTTTACCCCCTGCGTTCTATGAGAGATAATCCAAGTAATAGTGCTCTAGTGAAAGGAATAGTAGATATGATTAGAGGAATCGATTCCTATGAGACTATCCCGAAAGATGAGACACTAGCTTATATTGGTTGGAACGTGACTGGATATAGTATTAGTCTGAGTAAAACGCAGCGAAGGGAAAAATCATCCCCGATTTGGATCGTGCCCCATCGTGGTCATTTTTGTCTGCAAGGTAATGGCAAGAATCCGAGAGCTCAGTTAGGAAAGAGTGTTTGTACTGAGACGTATGTTTTTGCGTCCCAGACTTCCCCACCGCTTTTAGCAGCTAAGGGTACGTATTTTGTGTGCTATAATAGAGCATATACATGGTTGCCCCCTGATTTTTCGGGAACATGTTATGTTTCGTTTCTGTTGCCCCCTACGTATACTGCAGTGGCAGATTACCACAGAACTAGAGTAGTTAGAGGTGTCTTCAGTAAGGAAGATACTTTAGGACAAGAATTCGGAGATTTTCTTAAGGGTTTCCTGCCGTTTTGGGGACCTATGGTTAATAGTAGGAACAGACGGCAATTGACGAGAGTGGTTGAGTCCACCATAGTTGAGACTGCCGGTGCCCTTAGTAATTTGACTGCTGAGCTCCAATCGGATCGTCTTATGACGTTGCAGAATCGAGTTGCGTTAGACGTCATACTTGCAGACAGAGGAGGGGTATGTAAATTGATTCAATCGAGCTGCTGCGTTTTTGTTCTAGACAATGCTCCTACAGTGTACCAGGCCATTTCCAAACTACATAAGATCTCCGAGTCTGTACACATGGACGAAGGAGATTGGTCGTTGATGGGATGGTTTTGGGGATTGTTATCCACTTGGGGATGGAAGATTCTGATGATCATTGGGATAGCTTTAGCGATCCTTTTCTTGTTCTGTCTTTGTGTGCAGTGTACTCCTGCTATATGTGGCCATTGTGCTACTACGTGTGCAAGGAGACCTGTCCAGAGAGAGGTACTCAGTAATAGGATTATGCTCCAGCAACATCTTGATGATCTGATGAATATAGACCTGGACTCAGATTGACGTGAGTTTAGGTTATTGCCTATGTAAGGGCAAAAGGAGGGGCTGAGGTGCTGAATTCTGAACCCGTGGGTTCCATTTTGTGTATGGCAGCCATTTTGTGGGTGCCCTCACATAGGCCGATGACTGTGGCTGAACTAGTCTTTTAAGGACATGTACACCTTAGCTCGAGTTCGTGCTGACTCCTGTTTGACCTGAGTGAACTGACCCTGTTGCCTGAAGCTGACCTTGTTAAACCAGTTCCTGCCCTTTAGCTGATCAAGATTAAGGATCAGAGCACAGGACATCATAAAGTTTTACTGCACACAAACATGCCTTATCCTACTTCTATCTGTTTCTGTTTCTTCTTTTATGGTCTATTCACGATATGGGTTGTGGTCCTTTTTATTATGGGTTTGTCCGGCTTGTCTAAAGAAGAATGTTGGGTTTGTTCAATGATTGATTATGGGCCGGACAACTGTAAAATGGGTTTGTCGTCATGCAATACTTTTGCTGTGGAAACATGTGATTGGTTAAACTGTAAACAAGGAATGTTTGCCTGAAGCATAATGTTTGGTATAAAAAGGGATGACTTGCTTTGTAAAGTTGAGCAGTCTCCTGAGAACTCAAACCGCGTTGACTTCTAGGACTTCTGTTACTGGCTGCAGCCAATAAATTTGATCTTTGACGCCACTCAGAAGTATCCCGTGTCTCTGTATTCTAAGACAGGTGAACCCGAAGACTTTGGGCGTGCCCCTGGCGCCGCTGGGTTCTAAAACCCGGTTCTTCAGTGGTGCAGGACAACATAGTTACTTCCTTTCCTTAACTTCAATTAACTTTTAAATAAAGGCTTGCCTGATTATTTAATTGTTTTAAAAATGTTTGTGCTGAGTTGAGTGCTGCTGTTGATCAGGTTGCCACATGTAAAGGTCAAGAGGGCCACATGCCACCCTGGGCCGTACTTTGAGAATCCCTGATGTAGTTAATATACTCTACACTATTCCACTGTATGAAACTCCACTGCATGACATGACACTCCACTTCGCTATTCCACTCTATGCCACTCCACTCAATGCCAATCTAATATACGCTATTCCACTGCACACCCCTCCATTGTAAGCCACTTCACTCTACGCTACTCCACTCTACCCCAGCCCACTTTATGCCACTCTACACTATGCCACTCCAGTCCACACCACTACACTGTTCTCAAATCCACTGTACGCCAGTCTACTCTATGACAATCCACTGTGCGCCATTACACTGTTCATCACTCCATTCTACACCACTCTACTGTACGCCACTCCACTCAATGATATTCCACTCTACCCTACTACACTCCACCCTGTTCAACTATACGACACTCCAGTCTACTCCACTCTACTGTACACTGTTCCACTACCTATCCACCACTTAAAATGTACTTGCATGTTTCACTATACTAATTCAACACTAATCCTCTATGGGTCCTGGCGTAGCGTGCTACTCGCCGAAAAAGCGCTTCGACTCCTCGTCAGGGGTAGTAAGCGCTAGATAAATGCAATTACAATACAACACAATCTGCACTCCAGTCTACACCACTACACCTACGGTGTTTTCCAGGAAGCCCTCAAGACTAGCCATATCATTCCACTCTAAAAGAAACCCACGCTAGACTATGATGAGCTCATTAATTACTGGCCTATCAGTCATCAACTGTTAATATGCAAAATCAATGTAAAGCTAGTCAATGCACAACTCCATGAGCACATTCACCCCAACCATCTCCTTCATGACTTCCATTCAGGTTTCAGATCACACTGCAACACTGAAATAACTACCATAAAATAGTAGACAACACCATCTATTAACAGATATAGATGATCCCTTCTCCAGATACTTCTGGACCTTTCGACTGCCTTCAAAAGTATAAACCATCCCACTCTTGCCCACACCCTGAAGTATTGAATGGGATGTAATGGTAATGTCCTCTGGTGGTTGGCTTTTTCTCTTTCCAACTGGTATCAGTTCATCCACATGGGCACCTATATATCCCTAAAGCTCCACATCATCTGCAGTGTCCACTGAGGTTCCATCCTGTCCCCTGTTATCTTCAACCTCCAATTGACGCTCTTTGCAGCCATGTAAACACACAGCAGCATCAATATTCACCAATACACCAACGACACCCACCTTTATATAAGGTCTCGTCTGCTCTTTGCATTCATTATTTGAAGCACAGCCTGCACCTCATAAAGAATTAGATATTCAGCATCTGTCAGAAACTCAAGCCCCCCAAACTAAATCCTTCTTTTTCACTAAAAACAAGAAACAACAATCAGTTAAAATCTGGCACAACAACATGAACCTCGGTGGATTCAACCCCTAACTATCACTCAGCACCCTGTCTCTTGGATTCATCCTTTACACTGCCCCCTCCCTCAAGGAACACATTAGTAATAAGACAAAGGCAGCAAAGTATCAGATTTGTGTAGTAAAGATAGTGAAACTACCCTTTAAAGAGATCAATTTCCAAACTGTCATCCAAGTCCTCATACCTAAGCATCTGGTCAGCTTGTAGGGATAGAAGAACCATCTGGGTCAATGTAATACATATTTGACAATGTACAGTGTATTTAATTATATTCTTTCTCTGACTAGGGATAATGGTAGGTCTTCATGCCAGAACCAGGTAAGATGGAGCCGACTAGTAGTACAGGGCCCTCTGAAGTATGCCAGATGTCTTTGCAAGTAGCTCAGCATAGAGGGTGCTGCAATATACCAGACAGAACATTACCATAGGCATCGTGAGCAGTAAGGCATGCTTAGTGGTAGGAGCTTTGGTGATGGCATTGATTTGAGTTATGCAGGAGAGGTACAGGTCCAGACTGAGAATCAAAATCAGTGCTGGTAAAATTTTTCATATTAGCCCTGCTGCCTTCCTTTCTTTTTCTTTCCTGTCTGATTCTTTCCAATCTCTCTCTCTCTCTCTCTCTCTCTTCCTCTTTTTCTCTTTAGTTCGGTCTCCTTTAGCCTTCTGTGTCTACTACAAAAAAAGCTCAGGAAGCTTGGGAAAGAGACAACACCAGTGTACTTTCAGAAACTGTCCTTCAAATGTTTCAGTCTCCTGGGAAATGCCTATTGGGTTAAATGGCTAATCCAGCCCAGGACACATCTGTATAAAAGAAAACCCTTCTTCACATCGATGTAGGAATTAGGCCTAGCAAAGCTGATCTGCTGAGAAGACAGAATGATGTTGCACAGACTTAGAGGCCTGTCATTTTCAGTTGGTGGCAATATAATTTCAAATGACTTCTGATCACACATGTAACCCTGGCAGAGGTTTTGTTTCAATGCTTAAAAATCACTCCTTCGTGAGCCAGTTCCAGCTTACAAGGTTTTTAACATTTGACAGTATGTGGCTAGTTGAAATAAATAAAGAAAATTCTACTGCATAAAAAAAAATACCAGCTGAAACCAAGCGCTGTACAAATGATCTTATTAACCTCCAAAACCAGTAGCCACTTCTACAATGAAAGTTTTCTCTCTGGGATGTCAGTATGTGCCTTATAAAATAATTCTGAGGCACTGGGCCAAAATAAAACAAATAAACAATTGTAAGTGGACATCTGAAAGAGAATCCCACTATGGTTCTAATTAGGCCTGGACATCATTCAAATTAGGAATGCTGGGTTGCTGACATGATTCACTGGGCTGGCACATCCATACTCGTCCATTGACTGAATCAGTCTTGAAAATGAAACATCACTAGTGATGTTTCTTGCCAACATAAAGCTGACAAGCTAACTGGTGGATATCTTGAAACCTGGCAAACACTTATAGGTGTACTATTGTCTTGCCCTGGACAGGGTAGGATGCTCTGCTTGCTGCCTGGCATCACTGGGCTATCAGGACTTGGCCTCTCACAGGGCGATTACAGGAGCTGTTCAGCTTGCAGGAGCCCCACACTCCTCTGTAGTCAGATACCACCCTGGCCCTGGTAAGGAAGGTGGCCCTGACAGATGCCTGGATCCTTGGCCTTTGAGGACTGGGCAATCCAGGCAAAAGCCATGACTTCTGCCCACCTCTCATGGGGGGTTACAGGAGCTGTTCAGCTTGTAGGAGCCCCATACTCCTCCCCGGTCTGACCACACCTGGCTAGGGTTGGGAAGGTGGCACTGCCTGGTGCCTAGAGACCTGGCTTATGGGGACTGGTCCTCCCAGGCAAAAGACAAGCCTTCGTCCATCTCTCACGGGGGATTACAGGAGATGTTCAGCCTGCAGGAGCCCCAGACTCCTCTCTGGTTCAGTGCCACTGGCTTGGCCTTCTCTGACCTGACCTGTCCTGTCTCTGCTCCACACCCCAGAGGGGCACGAAAGTCCTCCTCAGACTGCAGTCACCATGCTCGAGTAGGGACTGTCTCCCCAGTCCATCGGCTAAGGGTGGCCCGGGTCATTGCCTTCCACCTTCCTGGTGTCCAAGCTTGGGAGCCAAGGAGGGTTTGTCACATGGCCCATGGGGACATTGTCTTCTTCTCTAAGTTAGCATGAGCATGCTGCAGCTTGCCCACTGCTTTGCGCACGTTACTACACAACTTTATGTTTGCAATAATTTCTAGGGCTGTTTTCACATGAGAACTCATCGCTGTGTTCACACTCTGCAGGTTCCTGGGTTTTTGACTGAACATTGTGAGCAAGTTCGGACAACAATGCCCCTTGTTATTTTATTCTGGCCTGGCCTTAGCCCCTAGACAAAACATACCAATGCAGCTGTTGTTTGGGACAACGTACTTTGGTTTTATTGGAATACAAGAACAGGTAGCACGCTTCTAGAGAGGGACCTTTCAAGGGAGAGGAGCGAGAAAGAACCTTTGATGTAGGTCTACCATCTATAGGCTAAGGTTTTGGATCTGCTGACAAAGCCCAGAGATCTTCTAATATATAATAATACTACGTCTTAGGAAAGGGAGAGAGGTTAGGCTCTATTGTCTTTTCATGATAACATCTCCCTTCATGATTTATGGACTACTGACTAACTGCTTTGCTGACTGTATTAGTACTATGCATTTTCCTGCTTGTTGTGGCACGTATACTGCATGTTAGGACACGTTAGTTAAATTAAATAGTTTAAACTTTTTCGTGTTGCTGTCAGATCTTATTGTGAACAAGTACAAGAGTGCGAGCGAAAGGGTGTGTCTTGTTACTGCAATTTCAGAGAGATCTGGGAGTTGTGTGCTCTGGGGTGTCTTATGATTTGTTTCTTTGTGAGTGAGTAGGAGAGCAAGTGAGATACTAGCTAGTCGGTCCTGGGCTCATGGGTACTAAGGTGGTAGGATGACTCAGTCCCTATATGCTATGGTCCTATAATCCTGCGCATAGTTCTGTTTTTGTGCAGAATCCCTGCAACAGGTTAAGCTCCCAATCAACCGCCTCTCCCCCTGGACCTACCTAGGAAGCCATGTTTCTTTGATTATTAAGCCCCCACAAAGTAGGGG
This sequence comes from Lissotriton helveticus, assembly GCF_964261635.1. Lineage (NCBI taxonomy): Eukaryota > Metazoa > Chordata > Amphibia > Caudata > Salamandridae > Lissotriton > Lissotriton helveticus. The sequence goes on along the minus strand of NC_136063.1, from coordinate 1,386,799,173 downwards.
CTTACAGAACCCATGGGGAGACACAAGTCAGAGTTAGCTGCTCCAGGCAGTACACCAGTCACCTGGTTGGCCAGCCACTCACAGGTCATCTGGTCAACCAGCCACCTGCTGGTCATCTGGTTGGCCAGCCCAGCAACCAGATGGCTTGGGCTGACCTGGGGACAAAAGTGTTCAGGCAACAGTCGACAATGAGGCTGGCGTTCAGGAGATTCCTTTATAAAGCCATTGCCAGCTTCTTAAGAGGCTGGCGTTCAGGAGACTCCTTTATAAAGCCACTGACCATCTTCTTGCCTCAAGGTGACTCCGCAGGTGTCCGTTCCGGCCATCTGATCACCCTACTGACCTATGAGAGATCTGGTCACCCTACTGAACTATGAGAAATCGTGACTCCATCCGGGCACTCAGCAGCGCAGCACGGGAGGGGGAGCCCCCTGTGCCAAATTTCATGAAGTGGATGCAGCCTCCAAGGAGCCCGCAGCCCTTCCCTCCCTTCCACTGACCTGGTGGAATTGGGAACCTAGGTGGGCGCAGGTGCCCACGAAAGAAGACAAAAGCTTGGCTCTGGGGGTGACTTTCAATAAATCGCAGCAAGGTAGCTACTCTGCTATTCACTAAACCCTGACCTAGAATCAGGTCATCTATAAATGATTTAGCACCAGGTGCCCCAAGGGCAAGGTGCACTAAGGGCGTTTGAGGTGGCCACCTGCTGCCCACACTCCAGTCCCTGAGAAAGCAGCTCTATGTACCCGCCCAAAGGCACGCTATTCCAGGCCAACCAAGGCTCCATGGTACTGCATTATCATTATGGTTTGGGGGTGTTCTAACTTAGAGGTGTTCAGTCATAATCTCATAGATGGCAGCTTCACCACATTGCCCCCTCAGCCAAGCACATCCTCATGTGTGGGGATTTGACATAGGGTAGTGCAGCAAGTCACCTTGCTACGCTGCCCTATGTCAAAGTGAAAGGGCAGAAATCACCATATTTTTTAAATACGGTGCATTCCTGTCCTTTCTTCCAGCGCTCACATCATTTCGTCAGCCTAGCGCCAACATAAGCACCCTTGCACTATGGTGCAAGGGTGCCTGTGTTGGAGGCAGGATTGTTTTTGTGCAGGAACGGGCACCTTCCTGCACAAAAACAATCCTGAGAGGCGTTTTCTTTCTATGTGTGCTGCAGAATGCAGCACAAATGGAAAGAGGAATACATGAGGAAAAATAAAGTTGTTTCTCCTTGTTATAGCTCACCTCGGGAGACGTAAGGTTTTGGCACTTCCCAAAGGTAACATGGTCTTGGGAAAGCATCAGAATCCATGGGGTTTGCATCGGAACACCCAAGGCAATACCCATTGAATGCCTCCTGAGTGCAGAGTAAGACAATGCAGTGATTTCCCTGTCTTGCTTTACACCTTATCTATGAGGCCATTGAAAGCCACGCAAAGTGGTCTTGCGTGACCTCATAGGTATGCTTTTTAGTTTACGCTACTGAAGCATCACAAAAAGTGATGCTCCAGTGGTGCAAGAGGCTTATGAGTATGTCCTCAAATGTCTAAACTTGTGGTTCCTCTCATATGCAACAACACATCATCAGTAAAGTAAAACTAACCTGGCTTCACAACAGTCTAAGCCCAGCTCATGTTCCCTGTTAGCGAGTGTCTTACCCAATGCTTGATGAATTCTGCTTCACATTGATAGGAAGAGCCGATATCGAAGGATCAAAAAGCGACATTGCTATAAACACTCAACAGCATCCAAACCAGTTGATGGTCCCCTAGAGGGGATCTGCCTTCCAGGGCGGCCAACCTTCCTGCCATGTTGACTCCTACGGGTGGACTGCATGGATCCAACTGTTCACTTCTCTACGGTTTCACTGTCTCTTCAAAGTTAATTTCAACTTTTCCTTATAGTAGTTGTTGGCTATTGTCTCATGCCCATATTTGGCCATAGATGGAGTTTACCCCCTGCTTTGGGCTGCATTCCCAAGCAACCCGTCATCAAGAAGATCCGTTCCCGGTGCACAGAGGGATTCTACTGGCCTAACACTGCCCACCAGGTGAGCCTCAATCAGAAGGACTTTGGTCCTGTGATGTACACTGGGGAGTTGGTCTTCTCTATGCCACATTTTCCGCACCCGCTGCAGGAAAGGGATTTGGTGGTGGGCACCTCCCTCTTCACTTGCCGTTACTCAGGAAATCATGGTTAGTTTATTTTCCTCCACTTAGTAATGTGCTTAAATTCAGCCAATCGCTACATCTGCTCTGAGGTTATAGTCAAAATGCTAAAGCATGGAGGAGCTGAACCACTTTTCTGGGCACCAGAAAGGGAGAACCCTCTTTCACACAGTGTTCATAGCAGCACACACTTTGCCAGAATGGAGACCAAATCTTCCCGGAGCCAGTATGGAAACCAGCAACCATAGGCAGGTAGTGTACCTTCCCAGCCCCAGCTAAAGATGTAGGCACAAAAAGTGGTGCATGCTCTCAGCTGTTGAACACCACAGACATAGCCAGGTGCATGGCAGGTGCACTGGAAGCATACCTCTGCAGAGAGACTGAGGGGGGCCCATGCGATGGACGATTAGGAGATTCTTGGGAGAACAAAGTGAGCAGAGCCCCATGCAACAGTACCAACTTCACCCCAGGGTGATTGATGTTCAAGCAACCATCAAAACCATGGGAGGAACCGAGGGCCGCAAACCTCATTGTGCATTTAAAATTCTCGATGATCAATGTTTTCTGGAATTCACACTGATTCTCACAGCTAGCTATGTTTTTCAGCGATGCACAAGCCAAATGATCCACCGCCATGAGTCACAGGTAACTTTTGCATTGTTTGCCTGCCTGCAGGTACAGGAGAGGCAGGAGGAAGTCATCACCAGCCATACACTGCCCATACAGTGAGACAGCCCAGCACCCATTCACTCTTCCTTCTGGAATTCGTGTTTCCAGGCCACCCCACTACTGCAGCAGGCAGGCAAGAAAGAGTCTCCCATGGTGGCAGAAACAGGAAGCTCCACCACCAACCTTCCCAGGCAGTGCCACATGAGTCTCTAAACTACATTCTGGCCACACTGGACCAGTCCACCAGGCAATGAGGGAGGGTAGCCCCACCTACACATCAGTCATCAGCTTCCCACTGGGGTGGGTGGGAGCCTGGGCTTGACCGTTGCATTTTGAGAGTCCCTAGCTTAGGTGGCAGCCCAGAGCCATGCTAGTGGACAGGGGCTCCCTTGACCTGGTGGGAGACACCAAGAGGAAAAGAGTCAGGTTTCCTCACACTGTCAAAGTGACTCACCCGCTTCTAGTACACATGTGGAAGCGCAAGCGTCAGCAGGCAGCATCTCCTCCCACCCTCGTAAAGAGTTCACATTGGCTTCAAAGGGCTTGCCTTCTCTACCTAGATGACACGGGGTTCCCACATGGCTCCCGCTCCTTTACATCAAGGTTGCCCTGCCACCCAAGACAGGCCACTATTCAGTCACTTGAAATTTGGGCAGGTCTAGATCAGGCTTGAGAGGGCCCATGTGGCAGGCACTTTAGGGGTCGCTCCCCAGGGAGACACTGCAATTCAATTACCCCCAGATGAGTGCCCAGGGAGCATAGGTTCTCTCAGGAGGACTAGATCTCACAACGTTCCCCACCCAAAGGGCCCATGGCGTTACCTGCCCTGGTCCCTCACATGCAGGTTGGGTTCTCCCGGGTGAAGAAGCTCATCCGGTGCCCGGCCCTCATCCAAGCACCCAGCAGCAATTGATCGCTCCGCTGGCCAGAACGCACAAGGGTAGGGTCAGGCTATACGCTTTGGGGTTCTGTCTGGGAGACACTCTAGGGTTCAAAGTGTCACTGTGAGTATCTTGCACCACTCTATCAATAATGATCCTTTGGCAGGTTCGCCTATGGAAACCTTGTTACGACATTTACGTCCTCTAGATGGTTAAGTAAAATCATCTTCTTGGTGCTCACCAGAGCCGTTGCCGACACCAGCAAGGACTTCAATACACCATCAAAGGACCTCACTAAACCATCTAATTGATAGTAGTGATGGACAGAGTGTACTATGGGCAGAGATTTAATCAACACAAGCTTATGACCCGCTCTTACTGGATATTCCTCGTTCAGAGTAAATTATTGCTATCCCCAATTCTTATCACGAATGGGGTACAGCAGGTAACCTGCACCTGTCGGCAAAGGGTAGACACACGCTGATGCACTAAGGGTAGCATACATGCAGCCCCGGACATCTAAATGCATCACAGATCTGTTATTGCTGGATCTTGTGTGGCAGAACAACACTGGTCTCTCTAAGAAGTCAAACACCTACTGCTGCGGGCCACATAACTTGTTAGCATGGAGGAGTCTTGTTTGTTATCGGTATTAACCAGACAAATCCCTCTTAACAACTTATAATGGTAATGCACCACCACTCAAAGGATCAGGAAAGAGCTATCAATCTGTCAATGTTTTCTGTGTCTGGACCGAGTGAGGTTTCCTGCTATAGTCAAATTAATCCACGGATTCCACTCCTGGTGGTACCTCTGTTCAATTCCTTTAAGTGTCAGCTTTGCAACCATACTTCACCCGGAACCCAAGGATTTTGGTTTCGCAGACGTTGTTCAGCATCGGAATAATTCTGCTGGATCAGTAGTCGGCATCATTTATGCGTGGAACTACGACGGTATCTGATTTTCTTTGAACCTCTGACTTTCGTTCTTGATTCTTGGCAAATGTTTTTGCTTTGGTTAGTCTTTTGCAAGTTCAAGAATTTCACCTCTAGTGGCACAATATGAATGCCCTGTCCACCCATCTTAATCATTATTATTATTATTATTGTTGCATTTCTTACGCGCGACAGCTACCCACAAAGGGTTTCCCGGCGCAAAATTTGTAAAGGTTATCAAGAGTCTGATGGTACAGAGGTCTAGATGTTAAATAGCCATGTTTTTAGGCTTTTGCGAAATCTGCCATAGTTGTCTTCCCTACGAACTGCAATGGGCATTGAATTCCACAACATGGGTCCTAGATAGCGAAAAGATTTGCCTCCCATACGGGATAGCTTGAATTTAGGAATGATAAATTTCCTTTGTGTCGAGGAACGCAATGAGCGAGTTGGATGGTAAGGAAAGACCAGTGACAGCAGATATTTCGGGGCTTTGGCGGAGTTAATTTTATGCATAAAGCAGAGGGCCTTAAATTTAATCCGGTTTTCCACCTTCAACCAATGGAGATCACGGAGATATTGAGTGGTCGAGGTATATCTTGGAATGCTGCATATTAACCTGGCCGCTGAATTTTGAACTACCTGGAGCTTGCGGATTGTTGCTTTGTTTGAGCCTAAATACAAAACATTCCCATAGTCTATACGTGAGGTGCTTAGGGCATTCACCACCGTTTTCCTGGTTTGCTCCGGTAGCATCCAGCATATCTTTTTTAACCATTTTAAGATGGTGAAGCATGTTCCTGCAGTTTTTTCCACCTGTTTATGCATCTTCAGTGGATCATCAATGATGACTCCTAGATTACGTGCTTGCGGAGCTGGGACCGGAAGCCTACCCATCTCTGTTGGCCAGTGGTGGGGGCCCCACAGGTTTTTGTTGTTCCCTAAGATGATAACTTCCGTTTTGTCCCCATTAAAATGGAGAAAATTGTCCTGCATCCAGCCTGCTATTTTCTTTAGTCCGCTTTTAAGGATAGACTCATCATTCCTAGTCTTAGATGTCAGAGAGAAAACAAGCTGAGAGTCATCTGCATATGAATACATTACTAATCCTGTTTCTTCTACCATCCTGGCCAACGGGCTCATATACAAGTTAAATAGTAGGGGACTTAGGATCGATCCTTGGGGTGCGCCATGTTCAAAAACATGGATGTCCGAGCAAGCTGTTTGGGAGAAGACCTGAATCATGAACCCAGTTCTGAAAACCAATAAAATAGAACCAGAGAACCAAAAGAACCATTATTCCTACCTGAATATTTAAGCATTTAGTCTGCTTTGAACACTCTAATTTTTTCAAAGTAAATGCTTCGGAGCTCCAGGACACTCAGTCAAGAGCATCAAGGGGTATCGGGAAGCAGGAACTGAGACCGCAGCGGCAGACCACACCCTTAATCCCAAAATCCAATGACAAGTTTTTTAACTAAAGCAAATGTAATATAATCCACTGCAGCTGGAATTACTGCGGCTGCTTGCACCAGACTTGCCCTCCAAGGGATCATCATTAAAGGATTTAAATTGTACTCATTTCAATTACAGGACCTCAAAAGAGTTCTGTATTGTTATTTTTCATCACTACTTCCTTTGGTCGGTAGTGGGTAATAGGTATGCCTACTACCTTCCTTGGATGTGGTGACTGTTACTCAGGCTCCCTCTACGGAATCAAACCCTGATTCCTTGTTACCCGTGGTCACCATGGGAGGCACAGAAAGTACCATTGAAAGTTGATAGGGCCAACATCCATAAGTATTGTCACCGTCATGGGGACGTGCAATCTGCCTGAGATTATCCAGAATCAGCAAAGTGGCCGGCAAACCCGTATTGTGTTTGGTCTGATAAATGCATCCTGGGAGGTCAGTGTTCATTAGCATTGTTATCTCTAGAATTACCACAGTTATCTAAGTAACAGATGGATCAATCAAAGAAACCATAACTGATTTAATGAGCCATTTATAGTTTTACTGTACTGCCCATGTGTACTTGTACAAGCATAGCTTAATATTTGAGACAAGCATATGCTACTGGCAAGATCAACTAGATAGCCGCACCTGCTGGATGGGAGGAAGAGCTGCTTACTTTTCCTGGACCCACTGTCATACCCCTCTGGAGCTGTCTTTGGGACCCCCTGCTTGCCCACATGTAGCTGGAGGGACAGGGCAGTCACACAGGCCCTGGCAGGCCCAGCCTGTTCTGCAACAACAGTAGAGAGGGGCAGGCCAATGTGCAGCCTGAGCAAGACACAGTGGTGTTGTGTCCTGGCCTGGCCAGCCAGGGACACTCCACAGAACTGTCATTCCGAGCTACTGCGGAAATGCACTGGGTGGGGGCCAGTAAACAGGAATATGAGGTACGGACCACCAGGCAGCATCCAGGACTAGTGCCACTCAACCCCATCTACTCTGGTCAGTCCACTGCACAAGCTTCCAGGCTTCTTCGCCTTCGCTCTGTTGAGTGGCCTCCACAAAAGCAGACTGGGCAGGATGGAATCTCTTTACTTGAAACAACTGCCAAGGCTGACCAAGAAGTCCACCCATCAATGGACAAAGTTTTCCCAATCAATCAAAGCACAGTGCTGCTAACCCCACCCACCCCCTTGAGCAGGCTGCCCTGAACGAGGGTGTTAGCTTCACATCCCTGCCTTCTCCCTGAAAGGATTCTGCTTGCCCTTGGAGGAGACAGGGATTCTGAGACCCGGATTCTCTGAGCCAGAGAAGGTATTAGGCAAGTATGAGGAGAGCCTCATGGTGCTCTGTTTCCGGAGAAGCATGGAAGATGAGGGCCCGGTAAGAGCTTCTGAACCTGGGCAAACAAGGCATAGCTCCCCTCCTACCCCTCCCCCTGTAGACCCTGTGCAGGGCGCTTTGGGCATGGCTGGCTGGAGAAGCCCAGAGACAGGGGTTTTCATCCCATGGCCCGCTGGACCTGTGACCCGGGGCCCAGCCATAGCTTCAAAGACAAGCAGGGGAGGCTTCCCCTGGCCTGTGGGTCCCCATCTGGGGACTTTGAGGGATGACGGGTCAGGGAATGGAGCCCATAGCCGGGGTATTCCACCCCAGGGCCCTCCGATCATCTGACCTGGTGCCCAATCCAAGCTTCTTATCCCAAGCAAGCAGGGGAGGCCTCACCGGACCTATGGGTTGCGGTCCTTGGCACTTTAAGACATGGTGGGCCAGAGAACGGAGCCCAGGTCCAGTGCCTTCCACCCCAGGGCTCACCAGAGCTCTGATTCAGGGCACGATTTGAGCTTCTGCACCCAGCCAAGCAGAGGAGACCTACCCTGCAGACCCTGCCCTAGTCACTTTGTGACACAGCAGCTGGAGAAAGAAGCCCAGGGCTGGGGTCTTCCACCCCAGGGCCAGCCGGAGTGCTATACCTGGAACAGGTCAGAGCTTCTGAACCAGGACAAGCAAGGGACAACTCCCTGCGACTGCGGGACCCCGTCATGTGCACTTTGTGACATGTGTGCCAAAAAAGGGAGCCCAAGGTTGGGGGCTTCCACTCAAGCAAGCCAGGACTCTGACATTGGGCCCTGTAGCATCGTGCTACCAAAGATGACGCTACACAGAATTGTATATTTACGAGCTCTTTATTAAGCTTCCTCTAGGTTCCCCGTCCCTACTCTAACTGCCCCAACCTCCTCCTCTTAGCTCCTCCTGTTCCTGTTCCTGTTCCCCTAGCTCCACCCCAACCACTAGACTGCATCACGATACTACATCTCCCCCTTTGTTAACAAAATTAATTTAGCGTCCACCATATCTGTAGTTCTTCGATCAGCCACATGGGTCTGCAGGCCGCCCATTTAAGCAATGACGACACATCTCCAGTTCCAATGGTGTGGCTTCCTCTTGCCTGGACAAAAGTCTCCTTGACTACAGGAGTGCATCTTTGAAATTGCGAAATGTCTCGTGTGATCTTCTTGTTCCTTGATTCATGGAGGTTTCCGATAGGCTTCTGGGTTATCCACTCATCTTCAGTCTCCGAGGCGATCATGACTGCTCCTCGTGATGTGACCATGAAGGGCTCAGCGTGATGGCGGCAGTCCGTTTTCCTTTGAGGCTCTTGTTCGATTGACGCTTGATCTCCTTCATGTGAGGATGTTGTTCTGGTTCTTTTCCGAGCACCGGCACATGATTTGACTTCCCTTTGTCTTGTCCCGTCGAGGGCGGCACTGTCTTCCTGTTCAACGTTATGCATACCAGACGGTGACACACCATTTGAAAAGATCATCCTAGTTTGGTCCGGGGACTCATTTGCCATCCTCGTCTGGTCGAGGGACTCATTTGCTGCCGCTGGTTGTCTCACCCACTCCCACTCACTTTTGGGACTGGTGAACCTTTTGACTACCTGAGCATGTCCATGTTTTCCTCTCCTCTGATGATGATTGTCTCTGTCAACACGTCAGGGTTTCCTTGCAGAGTGGCTGGATAGTCCTTTCTCATCCGGTGTGTAATGTCCCTTATATCTGTTTTCATTAGGTAGGTCCTTTGAGTCAGCCTCGCTGACCCCTTCAGGGATGACGGTATGTTCTTTATGTCTCGACATACCTGCGACTGACATGACAGATTGTCTTGTGGTGTGATTGGTTCTTCAGAGACATTGGTGTGAGATAGTTTACTCTTGATGGGAAGACCGTCCTTTGGTTCGATGGTGTGTTCGGGTGATTGATGCCATGGACATTGTCGGAACCATGACTCGGTCGACCCGAGAGATCGAACAGACATGCTTTCTGAATCGGAAAAGTCTTTTACTGATTTCCTTCGAGAACGTTCCTTTGGGTGTATCTTGAATGATAGATTTCTTACACAGGTAGGCCGTGACGGGCTGCTCCTAGAGTCGGAGTTCTCTTTGGGATATTTCTCCGGGTACCTTTCTCGAAGTGGCTTCGGTGCCATCTCATTGGAGAGGTTGTTTGATAACCACATGTTTATTTCTTGTGTTTGATCCCCGCGTACTTCGTCTCTGCCTCTCTCATGTAGTGATAATGGCCTCCTCTCAGTTTCCTCATTCTTTTAGAAGTCATGAACGCGTTTGTCTTCCCCCTTTCGTTGCCTGGGTGGATCAGTCCATCTTATGCAGTTCACTTCCTCTTCACACTTGTTTGGTGTACTGACATCTGTGTTACCGGTGTGGTGTGTTCTCCTGTTTGACGTCTCCTCGGACTCGTCTTTCGAACAGTGAGGTGCTTGTGTGTGGTCGTGTACCGATTTCCAGCGTTGACTTGATTGGTTCAGTCTTCTATATTTTGCCTTTCTTGCGCGTTTGTTGGGCAGACTGTCATCTGGTCCATTGGTGCGATCTGTCCCACTTGACACTTCCTCTGCTTCAGAACCGTTTGCACCATCTGTTGACTGACTCCTTGAGGTTGAATAACTCCTTGAGGTTGAATAACTCCTTAAGGTTGTATCAGTGCCGCTATCGCAATCCTGACTCATCCTGGTCTTTTGTGTTGTTGACTCGGAGTATTTCATGACGCTTTGTCCCTTGTTTTGTCTTGGCTCTGATCTGCCTTCACCCTCCCTCTTTCTGGTTTTGTTTGTTTCCTGGGCCTTGCCCCCAGACACGAGGGATGTCTCTTCCCAGACATCTTTGTGTCTTGCATTCGAGTGCACGTCTTTTGATATGTCACTTACTTTGACCCGCACTCCAACCTCGGCCCCTCTGATGATTCTCTTTAGCGACCACTGCCCCTGAAGAATCTTGCGCTTCGTGTCTGCATTTGAACAGCCTTCGATTATCCGGAGCCGAACTGCCTCTTCATTTGAAAATGTATTGAAGTAGCAGCATGGTACCAAGCTTTGTAACCGGGCGATGAAATTTGGCAATAGTTCTCCTGGTTCCTGCCGGGCTGTGGTGAAGGTGATGCGAGCATGATCCACGTCTACCTGTGCATGGAAATGGGCACGTAGCTTCTCTTGGAGTCTCTCATAGGTCTCTGTGTCCTTTTCAGGAAATGTTCTGACTAAGTGTCGGCCCTCATGACCTACCAGTTGGAGGAGTAGTATCAGACATTTTCTATCTCTTCGTTCACCGATAGCGTCAAGAAAATCGTCCAGTGATTCCAGCCACCGGTTCCACTTGGGACCCAAACTCTGACTGTCAGTCTGTGTCACTGGGGGTGGTACTTCAATGCAGGGATTGGATTTTTGTTTTCCTTTTCTCACCGACATGGCGGAGGAGAGTCCTAGTATGCTACTGTCGCAAGACTGTTCACTTGTGCTATCCGCGTTATTCTATAACTCTCTGCAGTCGAGGTCTTACGTACAATTGTGTCCTCTTTGATTTTAATTGCTTACTTTCACTTAGCGTTGGAACTTACTTTGAGACCTGGGTTCGTTCGTGCCTGTTGCATTCCAGGCTCGCATTGGCTCTGGCTTGTTGCATCTGAGACTTGGGCTGGTGCTTGTTGCATTCGCGCTTGGTATTGGCTTGTGTGTTGCATGCGTGACTTGTGTTTACCTGCGTTCTTTGTAGTCGCGCCTTACGTTTCCTTGTGCTTATTTACATCTGACGCTTGTTTCTGCTCGGGCTCGTCTATTTCAGGCCTTGCAGTTGCCTGTGTTTATTTATTCTCAATCGTTGCCTTGGTTTGGTCCTTGCATTTGCTTGTACTTGTTTCGTTGCAATTCTTGCATTTGCTAATGCGTGTTCCTGTGTATTCGTCACGGCTTGTTCATCTACATTCATCAATGCTTGTTTCTTCACGTTTGTCAATGTTCGTTCATTTACCTTTGCCAGTGCTTGTTGCTAAAACGACTTCGATTCATCACACTCCTTGTTGTTTGTATCAGTGCTCGATTGTGCTCAAGGTCGTCTTTGTTTGTTACTTGTGCTAGCTCGTGCTTGTTTCATTTGTTTCCTGCATCTGCTTGTGCTTGTCTACATATTGCACTTCTTGCATTTACTCATGCTTGTTTGTTTGTTTCATCCTTTTGCATGTGCTTGTACTTGTTTTCTTATGGTACCTTGTGCATTTGCTCATGCTTATTTGCTTGTTTAGCCTCTTGCATTGGCTCGTGCTTGTTTTCCTTTTACATTTGCTCGTGCTTATTTATTGTGAACCCTTGCACTTGCTTGTGCTTGTTGTGTTGTTGTGGCTTTACTATTGCCTTTATCCGTCTCTTGCATTTGCCAATGCTTGTTGGATTACTGCAACTTTGTACTTATCAATGTTTGTTTGTTTCCATCTACTAGTTCTTGTTTCTTTCAGGACTTGCGGTTGCTCGTGTTTGTTTACACGTGAAACTTGCATTTACTTGTGTGTGTTTCTTACTGCACCTCTTGTATGTGCTCGTGCTTGTTTGGTGTCTATCTCTTGCGTTCACTCGTGCTTGTTTTCTTGTTGCACCTCTTGCACTCACTCGTGTTTGTTTTGTGTCTGTCTCGTGCATTCACTTATGCTTGTTTTCTTACTTCACCTCTTGCCTTATCTTGTGCTTGTTTGTATTTGTGCACCTCTCGCATTTGCTTGTGCTTATTTGTGTTCACTTGTTGCTTCTATCTACCTCTTGCACTTGTCTGTGCTTGTTTTCTTTTATCCTTCTTGCATTTGCTAATGCTTGATTCAATACAGGTGCCAATGCTTGTTTTCATCAAACTGGAGATTGCCTGACTCCAAAATGGCCGCTTCTAGGCCTCGATAGGGGATTGGTGGGGACAGCCTGACTCCAAAATGGCCGCCGCGCTTGAAATCTCGTTTCCCACGAGATTTTGGCTCCCTCCACTGCACTTCAGTCATCGGCCGGTTCTAGGCACTCACCGGGCTGATGAGACTCACGCCGGGTGCTGGGGCCTTCACTCTCCACCGCTTCTTTTCACGCAGGATCTCCTTCGCACAGGTAGGACCGGCGTGAGCTCCCGACGTCGCTACCTCTCCCGCAATTAGTCACGCATCTGGGGTGAGCACCCGATGCTGGTATTCTGCAGCGCTTCCTCCGCTGGATCACCTCAGCGCTCGACCACGCTTCGCTTGTTGGGCTTCGACGACCAGCTGATTCCGTCGCAAAATGCGGCGCGTTCACCTCACCGCTGGCCTCTTCCTTTTGGCGGCGGTTTTCTTCCAGGCACACGTGTCGCGACAGTGACTTTTTCGGTGTGCTGCTCGAGACGGGTACTTGTCTCCAGGGGTTCAGGGTGGCAGGCTTCACCATCCCACCCTCGTCGCCAGCTGTAGCATCGTGCTACCAAAGATGACGCTACACAGAATTGTATATTTACGAGCTCTTTATTAAGCTTCCTCTAGGTTCCCCGTCCCTACTCTAACTGCCCTTACCTCCTCCTCTTAGCTCCTCCTGTTCCTGTTCCTGTTCCCCTAGCTCCACCCCAACCACTAGACTGCATCACGATACTACAGGCCCGTTTAGAGCTTTTTATCCTGGGCAAGCAGTGGGGCCTTCCTTGTGCCTGCGGGTCCCCATTCTGGCCTCCATGTGGCACAGCTGGCCATGGAACATAGCCCAGGGCCAGGGGTTTCCTCCCCTAGGTCAACCCGGGGGTGTGATGGTGTCATCCCACACTAAACAATAACAGGCCATACCATGCCATGCCATGCCATGCCATGCCATGCCATACCATACCATACCATACCATACCATACCATACCATAACTATACCATACCGTACCATACTACACCATACCGTACTGTACAATGGTCGGACATACCATACCTTGGCATACTATACAGTGACTAGTCATACCATACTTTACTATACAATGACTGACCATACAGACTATACGAGTCCATACAATAACAGGTCATACAATACCATACCGTATTGTACCCTTTCATACCGTACTGTATCATATCATACCATACATACCATACGCATTGTGCCATACTGTACCGTACCATACCATACCAAATCAAATCAAACCCAACATCGGCACTGGACATCACTGCAGCCATTCCTACTTTATACAAATTCCTGCAAGTGTCTGCAGCACATATAAAAGGAGCAAATCACCTTTCATGATTGATTATGTGCAGGAGGGTGTCCCTTCCTGATGAAAGGGCCGAGCCCATAAATTCTGAACAAATTCTAGAGACACAATTTGATGGTTCTTTTTAGCATCACGGAAACGTAGAGGGGAGAAAATTCATTAGTAAACCAATCAATTAAAATTCCCTTGGACACATAATAACCACATGCAACTTCGTAAGGTTAATTTGATTTATCACAATTCCAAGAATAACTGAACATGTAGGCACCTCAAGACGAGAGTGTAGAAATACAGCAGAATTAGCATGAAGCCTAATCTGCGTATCCAGTGAAGACAATGTAGCATAAACCACACAATTAGTTCAAGAAGCAGGATGCAGAGAATCAGAAAGAACAAATTTCCCTGCATCGAGGGTTGATGAGTGAATAGCATTTAAACACTAAAATGACATCCCTTCTTAAGCATTGCCAGGAAGAAGATTAAAATGGTGTCAGCATATGGAGTCTTAATAAGAAGTCTCTACACAGTCAATGCGTCTTGTAGAGTTAAGCTACCAAGACAGAGCTTGTTCTCAGGAGCTCTCTCTCCGAAGGCAGAAAAGAAGTGGGCACGTCCCTACTTTCATCATCCAATTATTCGTAGATCGATCACGCCATCTGCTCTGGGTACAATCCTAAAGGTGTTTTTCCATGGGACAGCAATGTTATTCCTTCCAACATTTTGTCCTTGGTTCACAGGCCTTCTTCTGTATCAAGCACAATGACCTTCCTTTGTCGACCCAAGCCACACGATTGTAACTTCTACTCTACTTGCCTGACTACTAAAACAAAGACATTATTCTACCTAACAAGAACGCTTCTTTCACCTGCAACACAAAACGTGAGAAAGAACAAATTCCACAATGCACATGAAATTCAACCTGTTAATTCTAAAGCGAGAGTTTACAAAGTTCAACTAACATAACAAAGCATCATAGGAACTTTACGAATTTGCATAGGAAATAGGGCACCTTCAATTAACACATTTACCTACACATAAATGACACGATAAATAAACACATTTAGAACATGAATAATTGTCAGTTTCACAACACGAATACTTCACATTAATGTTTCTGCTAGTTACACTCTCATTCTATGTTAATTTTCCATGTTACTTTTCAATGGCCTAAGCGCATCACGTTTCGATTAATACAATTAAAAATTCCAACACTTTATGTTAATACACCAAAGGATTATATGTGGGTGCATCCTATATGTTTTGATTTGATTTGATTTGTCAATTTATAAAGCGCGCGAATGCCCGAAGGCGTCTTGGCGCTATCAAAGTGTGATTATAATGCATCTCTACAAATAAAAGGTGATTTCCGCTACATCACAGCACATAAACAATCATACTTGCAACGCAAGCACCCTGGCACCATGGCGCAAGGGTGTCTGCGTGGGTGCTAGGCAGCTTTTTTAACACGGGAGCAAGGTAAAAAAACACAGGGGTGCACTGTATTCTTGTGAATACGATGCATCCCTGTGTTTTTGAAATGACACAGCACTTCTTAAATTGCTTGCATCATTTCTTTGTAAGTATGCCCCAATAAGTCTTATTAAATCTTCCCCAGAGTGTGTTCTCCAGATAGGCGGAAACATTACAAGATGGCATCCATGGTTTCAAGTCAATTGAGATGTGGAGGAGGAAGAGTAATCCACCTGATAGGAAAGAGGCAGAAGACTTCTTTGATGGATATTTGGTGGATGTGGTGGATGTAGATGTCTGTGAGATTCCAGGTGGATGGAGAAATTAATGGTATGGATGACACACTAGGTGAGAAAGCTTAAGAGGAAGAAGGTGCTGTGAACCAATCACTGGCAAATAAGGAACAACTCAACAATAGTATCAACAGTAATTTTGTCCAAAGCTCCCCAGCGCAGCTACACTGTAAGTTCTTAACCTTATATCTGGATCACACAAATGTTTACCTTTGGAATATCAACATCTTTCTAAATCTTCCAAGGAAAATTATATTGTGCCTACCCCCGGAATCTACAAACATTTGATATACATTTCCATCAATTTCAATGTTGCACTTGAGATCTTTCGAATTTAAGCTTCTCTCTTTGTCAAAATCTGTTATGTTCAACATATATTCACCTTTGGACTCATAAAAGGCATCTTACTCGGCAAGGCTTAGAAGATGCGCATCATTCTCACCATCCAACTTGCCTTCACAGACATCCATTTCACCAACCATTTTGAAACATGAAAAAATAAGGAAAAGAACTGGGTAAAAAAGAGGGGGAGAGAAGGTGAGAAGAATGAAGATAAATAACAAAGCAGAAAAACATATGGAGTGGGATGTAATAAAGAATTAATGTGAAACACAGTGGACAATGCTAAATGGGTGGAAATGAATCTACCACAGTTTAAGGGAAGGATTGACAGAAATCAGCAAAAGATAGGAACCAATGGGAATGGTGAAAGGGGAGGCTACAGTAATGACAATAAAAAGTAAGCAGAGGGTAAATACAGGTGCCTTGTGTGCTACAGGTAAAATATGAGTGAGATACAAGCAGGGGGTGATGCACCTAATGCAAAGTAGAGTGTGTAATCTACCACCCTCCGACTCTAACATTGGTGAAATAGTTTAGTGGTTAATATACTGACTGCAGCTAGAAATGTGTAGGCTGCTGGTCACCAGTCCTAAAACCATTCACAAAGCCTGATGGGGTAATGCACATATTGTTGAGCTGCATGTTTCACACCTCCATCACAGGCTGCAGTCATAGACAGGTCATTGTGTTTAATGCTCCTGCTGCAGAAATGTGCATGTTTCGGTCCTAGTGACAGGTCTCCCACCCGGTTAGGGCACTTGCAGTGTGAGCTATGTATTAAAAGAGTCCTATGGTTAAAAAGAAGAGGTTAAAAAAAAGAAAGAAAATATGCATTATTGCCACGCTGTAGGAACCAAGAAAATGTGTGCCTTTAGGTGCACCATGAAAACTAAACAGTAGTGTACATGATTTCATCATTGTGCATTGGATAAATCTGTGGATTGCTGCATGCCAGCATTTCGGCAAATTTGAAGAACTGTGGCAGGTTGGATTCTGAGGACTATCGTAGGCTTGGAGAACAATGTGCATTGCTGCCAGTGTGCGAGTCTGGCACAAGTGCGTATATGTGTGTAATGTTTAAATCTGCTTTGAATATCAGGTCAAAACCCCCACTCTGCATTATGAACTAATGCTATTTGAACGGTGTCTTCTGTTAAAAGTACTTTGAATGTTCCTCTCTGTTAGTGAATTTTTAGGGCTTGCGCCCTGCGTTGCACTACGCAGCAGTGCTCGCGCAGGCGCGAGCCCTTTAGTAGGTGAAAAACGGGGTTTGGAAGCTGCCCTAGGAATCGCACATGCTCGTGCGTGTGTTTTTCCTTTTGTGGGCAGCTATTGGCCTTTGCGTGCGTCTTTTTATAAAAGACTGCACGCAATTGGCCAAAGGCGGGCGCATTGCTCCGCCCATGGCCTATTGGTGTCTATTACGCGCTTGGTGCGCGTAATAGACACCAATAGGCCATGGCGCGCAGTGGCATGCGCGCGCGCACCACTCGCGAGATTCTGTTTTTCTTTGGATCCATTTCACTTTGAAGCAACCCGCAGGAGCCGGCTCCCAAGGCAGCCTTCAGCAAGCGGGCAGTTGTGCACCTGCATTGCTCTGTGTTAAACTCACTCCCTCGGGTGCTTCTTCCCAGTCCCTGGTGGTGCCGGCTCCCTCATGCACCTCTGTGTCGCTGCTCCACCCACCTACTCCCCCACCACTCCTCCATTATCCCATACCATCACCACAATCCTTTTTTTCTTCCAGGTTTGGGCAAAACAAATTCTTACATTTTTTTTATTTACCGATCCAAGTGGCGTCACCACCTTGGATCAGTAAATAAATAGCAAAGCAAATGGTGCTGGCACTCCTGTGTTGTGGCGCACGAGCAGCCATGCGTCCTCTTACATGCATGATCTATGTATATACGTGTAATGTACCCACACAAACATGTGTAGTATAATGTAGAGGTCTTTAGTCTTTTTCAAGTGCTCCAAAATAGGTCAGAAAATGGAAGTCACAAAGAGGTAACGGAATTTGCCCAGGATCACGCAGTTTGGCCAAGAGGTGAATCCATGGTATGGCCCAAGTCCCCTAGTATTACATTGAGCTTCTTCACCACTTAACACGCTGCTTCGACAGAAGCAAGCCCATTCTTTATAAGTTCCAAATACACAGCCATGCTGAAAAGATAATTTTGCCCCTGCTGACTTCCACATGTTCTGCTGACAACCTGCTCTCTGAGCTCCTCCCACCTCTTTAAAATGGCATCTCGCATCATTTCCACCTCTGCCTTCTGACTCATCAGCAAGTAACATCGCATGGAGGACTGAGCAACATCTTCCTTCTTAGCCCTCCTCCCAGCTTCCCTCTATCCTTACTAGCTGGCATCTTTACAACTTACTGCAATCGTTGTCGCGAACAGTCAAAGACGTGATGGATCAAAGAGCTTCAGCCAACATTTTTTAAGCAATTCTATTCCACATTTTTTAGCTTGTCTGCCATAGCAGCATAGTGCCAAAATTATGCAACTCAGTCCAGGCCCTCCCCAAAAGGAGCCCGCCAACCCAGACTGCCACAGAAGCCGTCTTCCATTTCTAACATATTTCCAGTTCCCTTCTTGTTGTGTGAAATACTTGAACCCTTTTCTAATTCAACAACAATCATCTTTTGGTTGAAAAAAACCTTTCCACCCCATTTCCAAATAAAAACTCATCCTAGCCTTTGAGCTGTTGTGTAACCAGACGAACAGTACCAACACAAGTTTGTTTCCAGAAGTTTATTCATTTGAAAACAAAAAGTTGTAAAACCAGCTTATGACTGTCAAGGTACAACAGTAGTTTGCGACCGGAACAAAACTAGAACCCCCATGCCCCTCCCCATACAATTGTGTCTTCACTCTACATTTCACATTCTACTGCAAACAGCCAAAATACCTAATATCTTCCCTACTTCTGACACTACACAAACACCCAACAAGCACAGGGATCGAATCCAAACACACACTACCATGTCTAAAAAAGCAACCTAAACTACAAGAAACTCCTCCAATCATAATGAAATTCTGTTTCTCTTCTGCTGCCTGCCCAGCCTTCCAACATCAACTATATGAACACTTTCAGCCTGTCCCAAAATTGGCACCTCTCCTACCACCTTCACCCCTCTCTCTCATTTTGAACTATGCGTCACTGCAAGTTCTTATGCAGATTCTTCCAGGCCCACCTCAAAAATACTCACACACCCTCCATCACCCTCTGCCCTAGGAGACAATTCCTAATTCCAGCTCTGGCCATCCTCGAGTTTCACCGACCCAGCTGAACTCTTCATCGCCTCCATTGGATCAAACCACCATGGGGAACCATCCCCATATCACAAGATTTCTTCACTAGGACCAATCGCGACCCTTGATACCTCTCGCTGCACAATCGCTCACCCTCAAGATTCTCTTTTTGTCAATTTTTCTTTTCATTACTTCCAAGTACACGTCAACCTTGTCCTCGCTCATTAATTGCACCTTAATAAACTCACCACCTTTAGTCTTGTCCATAAAACCAACATGGGCAAAATATGTTGAAAGTTTCCTACCCCAGAGCGATTCCCCCCAAAATTAAGAAGAGGTGCTTGGATCAGCAAAAATAATTGACTGGAGAGTTCTTTCCCTGGATACTCCAGTCATTACGCCAATTAAACAGATTCCTTTTCACACTCTACATATCATTATTCCTACTTGGCCCTTCATCCGAACGCAACATAAGGCAGCCTTTATATTCAATACCAACTGGGGGTTGGGGCTGCGGGAGCAGTGCCAGTAAGGTGGGTATAGGAGAAGCAAAGCATATATATCCAGTGCCTGAATTGCACAATGTGAAAGCAGAAAATTTGGGATTAATCCTGGCTTACTTACTTTACCAAATTGTGTGATCCCAGGCAGTTGTTTAATTTCACTTTTCTTCCTTTCTCTACATTATAACATATAAAAGGACGTAAAAATTCATGACGTCTGGATGGGCATTGTACAAAACCATCTCCTGTGTCTGATGTAATAAACTATAATGTGTTTAATGTATAATAGGAACCCAGCTCTAACAGTGCACTTAACTGACTTGCATCTTCTTTCACTATTGACATTATTGACAGGGTTGAGGGAAAGAATGAATGTTTGTACAGTAATGTTTGAAAACTATTGTTTTTAAAAAAATACTTCTCAATGCATGGATATAATGTGATGTACTATGGTGAAACTGTTCCGCCTGTTAAGGAAATCTACTTTTTGAATTTTGAAGAGACCTTATCATATTTTTTTCACTTCAGCTGCAAGATGTCTTGCCAAGTAAAGATGTTTCTAAAATTAGGCATTGCAGGATAACCTAGTTGCTTCCTTTCTTTAACTTCTATTATCCTTTGAATCTTTGATTGGAGTAAACAGCGGCCCAGTGCTGTTGTTGACCAGGGGCCTGCATGTAAAGGTCAGGGGGGTCTCATGAAGCCCCTGGGCCGTACCTCCCTATCACCTAACCCTTCCAGAGGTATCTGTGTCTAGCAATCAATTGGTGCATTTTCTTTTCCAGGAAAATATTCCATCAAATACTGGAATGAAGGCAACTTTGCAGCTAAATGAAATTATGTCAGTGTTAACATCCTCCAACCACACAATGGTAAAATATTTACCAAGAGCTATAGTAAGTTCCAGGTAAATATAATGGTCCAGATAAATGTTCTATAACGATCCACTGCTCATGTAGAAAACCAGCACCTCTCATTAAATTAAGGATGAATTCCTTTCTGCAGTCCTCAAAGCGCTTGATTCAATTAGAACGAGCCATTCATTGCCCTGCCTCTGCTTTGGTATCACAGCTACAACACCATTGCTGGAGACTGTTGTCCCCAGGCATCACACATTTCTTTTCCACTTCAAATGATCAGCCCACCAAACAGAAATTCAATGAAAAAAAACGAAGGTTAAAGTGACCTTATAGTTCAGTGTTAGAAATGAGATACGAACTAATGTTTGAAACCAGATAATCCCCAGAAATGTGCCAGATGTATTTGACTGAGTACACTATAACTTGCGCCTCCGCCATGCACTGCTTATGACCTCACATATTACATCACTAATGACATGTTAAATTAAATCATTGATGTCATCAGTGTTGACATCTCAAATGACATCATTGATATCACTGATGACATCATCCAGTCACTGTGGCAGCGTCCTATATGGATTGTGCAGTAATTCATCATGCTAGGCACGTGGCCTTTTTCCTATCGCCAGTCATGTGCCAGACGTAACATTTGCCCACATGCTGTAGACATAGCACACTGTGACGTGACCACATTTGGTGGATGCTGCTCTCTTTTTTCAGGTATTCCCCCACCTAAGAAACAAAATGCTACAATAGACTTTAAATTGGTCACCCCATTTTTAGGTCAAGCCTAGCGTTGCAGTGCATGGGCTGCTCGCTTTGCGAGGCATGCAGTATTCAGTATAGTGTGGAAGCTTCGTGAAAGCTCCGCCCAGTCTCCACTCATCTTTTTTCATTGGCTTAGGTCCTAAATGCTGCCTTCTGACTGGTTTTAGGCTTGTTGGTCCCTCCTCATGATGGCAATGTCTTCATTTGAATCCTTCCATGGTTACTGGTCCCTTTACTTCAAACACTATTTTCTTCTCATGCCCACCGCCCTCCAGCAGCCCATGACTTCTCCCCCCCGGCCCTCCACCCTCCACTCCCATTCGTGCCTTCTCTGCGAGTCCTATTGCATTGTTTTCAAATGAGGTGAGGAGCAATTAGTTTTAAATGATATCATTTATTCGACCAATATTGACGTAGAGTAAATGTGATTAATTTACGACAGCCTTTCTTAAACATGAATCTGATTAGCACTAATTATGCACAGAGTTCTAACTTTACTGTACTTATATATATGCCATTTACTACAAAATTTAAGTTAAAAAGCATATGGTTGTGTTAATCAAAGGAGGCATAACGCGACATCTGCCACTGTATATTTTTGTTGGGTGTCACTTACTCAATGTTGTTATATTTACCAGTCATTGTATGTTTTGCTGTTTGTCTGTGACTGTGGTGCAGTTGTTGCAGCCTGCAGCATCTTCTTTGCAGTCAGTGCTAGTAGAAGTGTGTTGCGCTGGTGCTGCAGTTGGGTTTCATTTTTTTGCATATTGCAGTCCTGCGGTGTGGTTGTGTTTGTAATCTATGCCCATCTCTAATTGATGCTGGTGTTACCAGCGCTTGTGCCCTGCTACCCCTTCCTTTATACACAGGGAGAGTCCATATGCACAAAAATAAAACCCTTTCACTCTCTACAATGCACTACTCTGTCTAATCCTCTACCTCTCTCAATATATCCTCTACCTCGACTCTAACTCATCCCAAACCTTGTTCTACTACTATCATCTCCATTATCATATTCAACCCAACTAACAGACTCACAATTCCACAGCTCAAATTAACTCATATTTTCCTATTCTAATCCACCACTAATCCATTTGGGTTCTGGAGTAGCTTACTACTTGCCAAAAAGTGCTTCAACGCCTCGTCAGGGTTACTAAGTGCTATATAAATAACATTTTCAATTACAATGGACAGCTGTCTAAGGTCGCCCCTTAGGCAGTATACCGTGACTTGCTGGGATTACCGGTATACACACACTAATCACTGCATAGATTCATCTCTAGGGAGCTCGCTTGTCACAAAAATTGTAGTCAACCAGTCGTCACTAAATAAGGAATAACTCGACCGTTAGTGTAAACAGTAATTTTCTCCAAAGCTGACATTGAAATAGTACTCTGGACAAAAGCATGCTCTGGTTGTGAGTTATTTATGATCCCTGCAAAGCACACTATGAAGAGTGTAATGCATGTGGCTTCTAAACTCTTGTTCAAAGACTAAGGGCTTCATTACGAGTCTGGTAGTCCATGGACCACCAGACTCTTTGGGGCGGCGCGGCGGTGGTGGACTTCCAACAGCCCTATTATGACCAGGGTGGTTAAACTGCCCTGGGACCACTACAACCTCTAGGGATCAGAGATTCCTGGCTGTGGTGCGGCGGTTTTGAGGCCTCAATGTGCGGGGCTGGACTGCCACAGTCCCGAAAAGCATATTACAAGTTTCCTCTCTGCCACTGTTTTCCTGGTGGTGAGCCCACCATGAAAACCGTGGTGGAGAGGAAACAAAGGGCGCCCTATAGGATCCCCTGTTGCTTCAGGGCCATGGGGTGCATGCAGGGAGGCACATGTTGCGCCCCCGTGTGCCTGCACCCCAGTACCTGCACGGCATGGACTACAGTAGTCCATGGCATGCATGGTACTGACTTTGACATTCCCATTGTGGTGCCTATTTCATAGGCACCGCTATGGGAATGCCAAAGAACTGTCCGCCAGACAGGAAAAAACTCCAAATCTGACAAGCGATTCAACCATGGTTTTGGCAATCAGGGAGCGGGCAGTCCCGCTCCCGCACCACCAAATTCATAATGAGGCCCTTAGCCTACTCTCGGAAAGCACTGTCTTTTGAGCACTTATAACACTGGAGGAGGAGTTGTTTGATGTACACTGTGTGAATCCTGTCTGTTCTATCTGCAGTGTGTACTGAATATATCTCAGTAGAAATTATACTGCCAGCACAGGGGATAGATGCATTCTTCCTTTACATGACATACCTTGGTCGAAGGCCTTTGGTGTAAGAACATTTACAATACAGAGGCTTAGAATCACTTTTTACACAAAAATGACATCAATCCATGTTTACATATAACTGAAAAAGTGGGCATCATATATGTGCAATAAAACGTCAGCAGGGATGCAAGGCTTGGTTTTTATAATTTTGAGTGGGTGTGTAATGTTTGAGACTTCAACAATACCATAAAGGTCTCAGTTTTCAAATGTATTTGTAGTGGGCTTTCTTGAACTCTGCTGGTGGAAACCTTTGACCTGGCAGTCCATCTGCCTTCCTGGGAAGGAAAATGTTGAACTGTCCTTGACAAAAATAGGAACTTCTGTTGTATTATGATGCAATGTTTTTGTTTACCATGGCCTATGCCTTTTACATGACGTTTTAGGCCCTTGTCTATGTTTTGTCACAGTTGAGGCCTTGCTTTGTTTCTGTGCTAGAGTTGTGTTAATGAATCGTGTAGATTGCCTG
The DNA here is from genome assembly GCF_964261635.1 of Lissotriton helveticus. Classification (NCBI taxonomy): domain Eukaryota; kingdom Metazoa; phylum Chordata; class Amphibia; order Caudata; family Salamandridae; genus Lissotriton; species Lissotriton helveticus. Next base: position 1,386,775,284 of record NC_136063.1, on the reverse strand, counting down.
GGAATGTTGTGTTCTGTACCTGTCAGCTTAATTTCACTGTAAAGTGTCACCGTCCTTCTTTTTGTAGATTATACCAATGGGTGTTGCTGCAGAGGAGTTTAGTTTCACAGATTTTCTCCAAGTCATATGTCAGAATGTGACCTGTGTGTATGGGTGGTGAAGTGGATGTCAAGGATGTTGGGTCTCATGACTGATTAGAATGCACTTTGTTAATCTCAGAGTCCTACGTCAGAGCAGTGCGATAAAGAGAAGCCACCCAGGCAGACAGCCTGGTAATTTAGAAGCAGCTATGCTTGGGACAAGAAGGTTTAGTGACCTCTCTTCAGTGTGAGAGAGATGGGAGGAACACACATGCAGGATAGAACAGTGATGGAGTTTTTTTTTGGAGAGTTGAACGCCATTTTTCAGTTTAAAAATAACTATATGTATAATAAAATATATGTTTTTATAAATCACTGAGTGCACATTACAGACAAACTGACTCAGTTCAGCTACATCAGTCATACAAGTGAGATAAAATAAATGACCTGAGTAATGTTATGTGATGTTATGGCCTTCTGAGAAAGAAAGAAATACACATTTTCTACGTCCTACCAATTCAGTTTGGTGTTCTCAGAGACCCATGATCATTCAAAGTTGTGTTGTATTCTTTCCTCTTTGCATTCACCTCTGACTTGCTAGGGTGAGCTGTGGGCCTTTGCAAGGGAACTGTTGATGCTATGTAAACAAAAAAGCCCAATTATTGGGGGCCAAGTGGGAATAAGTGTTAAAGAGTGCAGTGGTGGGTTTGGAAGGGTTCAGGTGCACATTCACCTTTCTAAATCCAAAGAAGGGGAAACAAGTGAAGTATAGGCAGTCACTCATAGCTTGCTTGACCCTTCATTTGTGCGCTTGGGCGAGGACATCATGGATGTCCTTCCTATGACCAGGAGCTCTGTTGAATGACTGCTGGTGAACAGGAGACTTCAATTGTTGCTTCACAGATGGTGACAGGGGAGAGAAAGAGGGCAAGGGATGTGCAAGAAAACGGTACAAACTTTCAAACACAAAGAATTCCACAAACAGGCTCGCATTTACTTTAAAAACCTGTAAAAAAAATGCTACTTATTTCCAAAGACCATTCAGCAATAGTTTCTTTTGATCATTTAAACATAAGGCGTGCTTCTATTCTACACTTAGAGACACACTATTATCCGACCGGAAGTCAGGACACTGCCTCATCTCTTTGCTACCCACTTCCAGAATGCACCAGCGAACCTCAGGGATTTCCCCATATGCAAACAGGTGCGAGTGTATTGTTCACTGTGACTTTAATGCATATTATTAGATCACTGGCATTCAATGAAACGTTGTTTCTAATAATAAAATTAGAAATATTTTAAAAAGAGCGTCTTGGCAGGTTTTCCATGCGTAAGCCAAAGGACAGGTAGATTTTTGGTTTGCACAATGGGTAAATGATCAATAATATTCTTATATATGGTGTAACATTATACACTATTAAACTATATATTACAGCAATTTCTGCACATAGCTGATCAGTGGCTGATTTACTTCTCCATGGTCCCGAATTTTTCACTTAAAGACAACCAGGTACAGGCTTGTAGTAGAATTGTTTGTCCAGGACCACAAAGTTGGTTTTGTGTGGAATCCTTATTTTCACCCCATGTTTTCCAGTCAGATAGGCTGAAATTCAGCCTCAGAACTGAGCTCCTCTTGAGTCTAGTTTTAAAAAGAGGAATAATGCTTTGAACATTGCTGTCTCTGAGAGCTGTTAGTACACTGCATTGCTGGTTTTATAATAATAAATCTATCTGGAACTGAGCAAAAATATACTTCTGGTTCTGGAAAACATGTTGGGTAAATCAGTGTGATTCATCCACAAAATATTATCTACAGTGAGACTATATTGAGTAAAAAATGCATCTGTTTATTTCCTGTATTAAACAAAATTAAATCTATGGGAAATTGAACAATAAATTTACATGCAAATGTCATTGGCCTTCCTTCAGTGACAGTTTACATTTTCGGGGAGGGGCGGAGCTGGTTGTGGGCTGTCACAGGAGCAAGGGGAGGAGTGGTGAGCACTCTCTTAAGTGTGCATGACGGTTTGGCCGGCCCAAGAAAGTCATGAGCACTTAGCATGTTCTCCATCTGGCGGCAGTGCACAGCCTGGGTGGAGAACAATCACAGGCTCCCAGTTCCTGTCTGATCACCGAAACACAGTGCTCAGACCAATTATGATGCTGCTGTCATGCTGGTGACAGCAGCGTTGTGATTGACTAGGGGAGTCTGGGAGCCTCTGTGCTTCCTACTTCCTGCTTCTGGAGTCAACTGAAGAGGACCAAGAGGTAGTGGCCGGCCTGCAGGTGAGTGATTTTTTTCATAACCCTTGCCCGTAACCCCGTTAAGTAGCAGCATCCACTAACTTCCTTGACATCACACAAGGATCACTGTAGAAGCCTCCCATTGCAACAGAGGCAATAAAATAAAATATATGTTTACAGAAGATGGCACAAAACTTGCTCTTAGGTCAGAGGCCAGCAGTGCAAAGCTAACATAGCTGCAGTCTGATGAACATATTTTCGTTTTCTTGCCTTCTTGTGCTAGCTTTTGTTTTACAGACTCTTACTTGTTTTCTTTTTCATGTGCAAAACTGCATAGGAGAAAGGGGAAATAAAACAGTGCCCCTGCTCGTTGGTGGCTTTCATTGACCTATTCGACTGAGATTTAGGACTTTTCTTGACCAGAGCCTTAGGAAGCTGGTTTCTGGGTTGGTCATTACTTTCTGAACTTTGTTGGTGCTGTGGGACGAGCTTCAGGAAGATAAAGGATTTTATATATTTTTATTTCAATAATTGCAGAACAAATGGTCATATATTCTGGGAAAAGGGGGGATGAAGTTTGATTTACTCCATTTACAGTAGTTTTATGAGTCTCGGAAGTAGTTCTGCAGGAGAACTCTTCAGCAGCTGGCCATGCAGGTAAGAGCGGTGGGCGGTGAGACTGGGTGGGGGGTTCGACAGACGACAAGTGAAAATTAATTATTTATTTAATTTTCACTCAAGAACGCTGTCGAATTCCCCACCACTCTTACCTGCACGGGCACTCCTGGAACTCTTTTAATATTGATCCATACTTAAAAGCGCAAACATTTCACCCCTTAAGGTTTCAATCGGCTGGAGGCCATCGGGGGAGGGATTAAGTGAGCTATTGCCCAGAGTCACATGGTGCTGACCTGCCATCGGCGATCGAATGGTGACCCCTGTGCTCCAGAGTCAGCAGCTCTGACCGCTTTGCCACATCTCTCCCCTCTTACATGCCTTTGTAAATCGCCCCCAATGCTTCCAGCTATCTATTAGTAAAAGTGCACAGTCATTTCTATATGTACAAATTATGTATGACTATTCCCTGAATATTCCAATTGTAGGTATAATGGGGCCAATACACAAAGGCATGTAGGAGTATGTAAAAGAGTGCTACAGGAGTACTACTTTATGCAGTCCAAACTTACTTTTTAGACGGGCCCTCTGGTTGTTTATCTGGAATCACACAGACTGGACACTTTTAGACTCTGCAGAGTGACAGCAAGAAAGAGAAGCAGTTCTTTGCAAAGCATTCTCGGCTGGACCCATTCCAGCACTGTGTGTTCGTGGCCTAATCCTGCTCACTGGAGCACACGGCCCACCACGGGCTTAGAGTGCAGCATGGCCACAGACAACAGAATGATGTCTGTCTCCAGTTAGAAGAACGAGAGAGACAAAGACGAGGAGAGGCAGCTGGTGCGGTCTTGAGAGCTAATCCTCAATGCTCTCATACACAAAAGAATGAATGCGCTTTGTTCTGGTGGACTCAACCAGGCTGAAGGGGCGCACTGTTTCGCCTTCTGGCCTGACGCACGTCATCATTCCTGGATTGACTTTCATGAGCAAGATTAGAGGGCTGTTCAGTTTCAGATTCATTCACTTCATTTATATTGCGCAAACTAGCCCCTGAAGGGCTTCAGTGCACTATGCATGAATGATAGATTGAGTTTCCTTAACAGAGGGCCGTTTCTCAGCGAAGGCCACATAAGCAGATGTCTATCTTGCCACACGCTGAGGGACGTCACACATTAACGCATTGAACAGAACTATGTGGGTGACAAAAAAAAGAAATACAAGCATGGGCAAAGCCATTTGGTCTACCACAACAATATGGGCGAATGTTATTTTATTTTTTATATAGCACTTATGTGCCACAAATATAAAAAGTAACAACAAGCATGCTTCTTGGCCTTGTAATAAAAGTAAAAAACAAAATACAAAAAAACATTGCATTTACTCTTGATAGAGCAGTATTCGTAGGGTTTAGCAGGTAGCTGTACCTAAAAAAGGTTCAGAAACTCTTTTTAATGCACATCACAGGAAAATATGTTTGTCATTGGTGCAAAGAAAATATACTCTCGGCATTGAATACTATAATATGAATACATGCTTTGAAGTCACAAGGAAGACTACACAATGTGAAAAAACCTATATACAATTGGCCCATATGTCCGGCACTGAAATTAACTTCTTTTAGGTGGATGTGTGCATGTGGTAATAACTGTTATACACAGTGCAAGAGAGCCAATGACAGAGCCTGAATAGATATTATATGCTGTGGGCAGCAGAAGCAAAGTGTGAACATAAGTTGAAGACACCAGTGAAGAGACCTGACCCAGAGCCTCTCTATGTATGTATATTGCATTATGTATATATTGTTTATTACATGAGGCTGGCAAGACAGCAAAAGCGGTCTCTAGGCTAGACCTAACAAAGATGGAAGCCCAAAACATGTACCTTGTAGTCGCATGGCTCATGGGTGGGGGGGCGGCGTGGGGTCGTGCGGGGTGGGGGACAAGAAAGGGATCGCAATGGGGGAGGTGGTCGCGCGGGGATGCAGGGTTCAATAATAAAAATTAAAACCTACCTTTCTTCCGGGTCCCGCGTCTTCACTGCTCGGTCTGCTCCTGCCTCCGGCAGGAACAGGAAGCAGGCAGGCTCCCTCCCCTAAGTCAATCATAATGCTCCAGTGGGGCGTTGTGATTGGGCGGGACTCTGCCCATCCAGGGGCTGTAGGGGATTGCATGTTCTCCATGTAGGCTGCAATGCAGGCTGCATGGAGAAGTGCAGAGTGAGCATGACTGGTTTGGACTGCCCGAGAAGGCCGACCAAACCAGTCATGCGTACTCAGGAGTGGGGAAACCTCTCTTACCCTCCCTGGGCAGCTCCGCCCCCCCCCCCCCCACCTGCAATGCGGAAAGAAACATAATGTGGTAATAACCAAAAGTTATTATCATTTTATGTTTTGGCTTTCTCGCATGGCAACGCTCCACCGCCCTGGTGGAGGAGCCGTCCCTAGTACCTTGCATAAGAAATCAAAATACCTTGAGATGGCCCTATATACAGTTACTTTACATCAGGGGTCTCCAACCTTTTCTGTAATGAGGGCTACTTCTGATCAGTGAAAATCGTGTGCTAATGAAGGCCACGTAACTTGTGCATTGTTACCAAACACTCCCCTTGCCCAGCTTCATTGACTTTAAAGCTGATGTCAATAGAGCCCAATACTATAGTTTGAGCAAAATACTGTGAAAAGGGGCATTATGATAGGGCTGCAATGTATATCAGTGAGTGCATGGTCAGTGCATTGTCTGTGGGGGTGTATGAACATGTGAATGAATGAAAAGGACATATGGGTATGCGTGACCGAGAGCCTGTGTCATTAGATGTGCAACACAAACATGAAAAAAACATAACTGGAGAACTTTTAAGTACAGAAAAATGCTCTGCAAAAATGTTCATAACAAGGAAAACTTTTCTGCACTTGATGGGATGGAACTTTTTTTGCAGTTTTAATTCCACCCAGTAAAAAACAAAATGACAGTATCTTTCAGTTAAAAATATGGTACCATGTGCACTAGCCACTAGACGTCTGCTGTGTGCAAATGCAACACTTTGAAATGGGAGAAAATTCAACTGAAGTTAATTTTGTGTTTATATGCATTACATAAAACTCATCATTTTAATTTTCTCCCATGCCAAAGTATCTTTACAAACAGCAGGCGTTTTACTCCCAGAGGTCTCCCAGAGGTCTACATATATTGTGCCATATTTACTACAGGAAAATACAGTCATTTGCTTAAATGGGGCCCCCTCCTCCTAAAAATGTAAGAAAAACTTTGGGAGGTGGTGGTCCTTGGGGCCGTAAATGGCCCAGAAGGGAGGCCACGTGCCCCCCTCCCTCTGTAAATTATGCTTATGGCCCGGGGAGGTGGTGGTCCCCGGGGCCCTTTAGGACAATGGAGGGGGATCCGCTCAGCACCCTTCCAATTTTTAAATAAAGCCCCGCGAAGGTGTTGGTCTCCGTGGCTCTTAAGAGGCCCTCCTCCGCTTATTTTGTGATTCAGCCTGGCCATCAAGATTGGCGATGGGGGGCATGTGCATTCCCCCTTATTTAAAATATAAATAAAGACCTGGCCCACCTGGGGGCCCATGTTTAAACAAGCGCTGGAGATCACGTTTTTTTAATGCAAATTTGAGAATCCGTCAAGATTTTTGCAGCAACTGTTTTAAACAAATGTTTTTTTTTGCATGGGGGGACCCTAGCATCAGGTCTAAGAGGTCAGGGTGCTTCTACCAAGGCCCCTTCTCTTTTTTAAAGATTTTTGTTTGGGACTCGGCTGAGTCTGAATCCCAAGATGGCTGCCAACACCTCCTGGTTGAAGTGTTGGCAGCCAATCAGATCTCTGCATGAGATCGGAAGGATTCACAAAATTGTTTTCGCCTCTAGATATTCAAGTTTGTTTTTCTTTAATTTCTCCAAAACTACTGGATTTACACCAAATAACAAAAAGGGCTTTTTCTGAACCAAGAGCTAACTTTCTGCCAAATTTGGTGTAAGTCCGTCCAGCAGTTAGTGCTGTAGTCGTGTTCAAAATCACTATGGGAAATTACATGGGGAAAATACTTTTGCCCACCCCTTTTTCTCGGCTTGGCTTGAAGAATCACCCTGAAACTTTCGACACCGCAACTGAATTGAGCATTATACTAAATTTGATAAATTTGCGAGGATTCCTCAAATGACGACAAAGTTAATGGCAACACAAAAAAACAAGTCCCTTCTGAAGAAGATGAGCAAAAATGGTCAGGCAATTTAATCGATGTCTCTTCAGTAATTTTGCCCGGCGTTTAAACGCCTCTAATACCTTACAAAGATTATCAAATAAAGAGGCAGGCGCTGGAGACAGGAAGACAGGAAACACGTTTTTTTCCGACGGAGCAGAACACATCAGATCGGACAACAAGGTATCGTCTCGAGGTGCTCTCTGACAGCTTCTCTGAGACCTGGTCTTTTATACACTGGTTTATGACATGTGACCGTTCTTTATTACAACAAAGACATTGTGAAGTATGAGGATGACATCCTCGGTACCCCCCCCCCAGTTCCGGCTCATTCCAACACGTGGCTACAGTAGAGGAGGGGGCTATCACGCAGCTGAGTGTTTCGCCGATTCCTTTGGAATGTGTGCGCCTGATCGAATCTCAAGGGGTGGGGAGGCCATGATCAATAGTAGCTTCTTTGAAAAGGGTCGAGTGCATACAGTAGTGGGCAATAAACTGTATCCTCAGGCCAAGGGATGACCAGCGGTTCGTACAGACAATCGGGCTCAGAGGAAGGGGTCATCAAAGGAGAGGTATTCATGGAAGGAAAGGATCAGTGTGATCAGTGTGGATAATCGGAAGGAGGTGTTGGTCAGGCGCGGGGTGTGATTCCTAGAGACAGAGTCATGTGGAAGGAGAGGTCATGACTTACGCATGTGGATGCGGGGTCAGCCAGAGTGCATGGGGGAGGCTTGCAGGGTCAGGGAAGTGCGCTGGTGATCGATCGTGAACAGGGAGATTATGGTACCTAAAATGGCTGTCGTGGTGTTCATACGTGAGTCTGAGGAATGGACAAGATGGCGCAGATGATGTTTAGTTCACGATCTAAAATTCCACAGTCCTCCCTTTTAACATGTCTCGCCAGTCTGTCAATTCGGATCTATCCCCATAAGACCACGTATTTCTATCTCATAGAGGGGACTCATGTGCTCAGTTCTGAAGTCCAAAGTCTTAGGGCACATATAGTTAGAAATGAGTGAACACAAAGGTGGCAGACATTGAATACCTAAGCAGCATCCACACAGTACCACAACTGGTATCAGTATAAATGTAAACAATCTCCATCCCCAGTCCTTCAAAGTGTCCCAAAACCAGCTTCCAAGCGACCATCCTTCTTGCTCTTGGTGAACCTCTGAGGATAGTCTGTGGAGGTGTTCAATTGCTTTGTAGACTGAAGGCGAGTTATCTGGCACGTAGGTGCAACAGCTGGAGCCGATGATGCGGCATGCTCCTCCACGGTCGGCCAGAATCACATCTAGGACAAGGCAGTTTTTGAGAGCCACCAGGCGGACTGCCTGAAGCTCAGCCGTGTTGTTAGCAAGGACGCCAGCCGTGATGTTAATGGTTGTTTCTATTGCCTGAGTTAGGTGTCGGATAGCGCGGCTGTTTGCCATTGGTCCCCACAGAGGAACAAGTCCCTTTGCTGCATCCAGGAACTGTGCTCCGGTGGAGTCGGCTTGTTCAATGTCTCCGGCGCGCTTTTGCCGGTGATGGTAGGCTGAGGCCACATACGTGGGAGGAAGAATGAAGGCGATATAGCACGTACCCCTCCAACCTCTCGGGAGCCAGGTGTAAGCTTTGGTACCACAAACAAAGTACATATTCGGAGAAGCAACAAAGGAAGGAGGATCAGCTGAGACCAATGTTCTGGTGATGCGGCAGGAACTGTGTCCCACCAGCTGCGTTCCCTGGCCTTCGAGACACACAAGTCCTGTGACATTGATGAAAGACAGAGCCACGGTCAGGGTGGCAGCTGTTTGCTTCCGCAGGTGGGAGAAGGTGGGTCTGGCTGGATTGTGGAGTACTTGCACTTCGACTCTTTCTTTGGCAGGAATGTTCATAAGGAAGGCGGAACCTGAGACCGCAGGACAAATGGGGGCAGACGTTCTTCCTGTTTTGTTCAGCCAGAACCCATAGTAGAAGTGTGACACTGTCTGACCAGAAGCGGCGTTGTCCTTGTTGCTCTCCTGCAAGAGGATCAACCAGGCGAGGCAGGAGCCATGAACTGAGAAAGGAGAAGGGATGAAAGGTACAGAGTGTTCAGTGGCATGCGGGAGCAACCCGCAGATCCAGCAGTTCGTGGCATTTGTAGCAAGGTTGTGCTGGTGCAGCAGTTGCACGAAGGAATTGTTCCAGAACTCCCTACGCCTCTCTCGGAGCTGAGGCGAAAGGGGGATCAAGTGATGCTCTTTCATGGTGGTTGGCTGTACAGTGGCCAGCAATGTCTGGTGAGCGGGTGAGCTGTCCTCCAAGATCCAGAAGGAAGTCATGAGGAGGAGGCAAAAGAGGAAGACAATGAAGAAGGCGATTGTCTTTGATTTGTGCAAATTGTCAGTCTTTGGGTTCCTGTAGTGGGTATTTCCTGTTGCTTTCATTATCTTCTTATCTGGCGCTTCCATCATCTTCTGATCTGGCGCTTCCATCATCTTCATCTTCAAGGTGCTCGGTAGTGGGCAGAACCACAGACTTTGTTTAGCTTCTCTCCGGGTGACCCTTGGTTGTTTTTAGGTCACCGTTCTGAGATTTTAACTTAGTCAGTGGCCTACTTAGCCGAAGCTCCCTCCTTTCGACGCAGGAAATACCCTTCCCGGGATGGCACAGTAGGATCAGAGAATTTTGCAAGTTCAAGTGCCTCGGTATCAGGATAGCAGTTCAGTGATGGCCGATCTTTGTTCAGGAGCTCTTCTTGGGTATCGACGTTTTCTGTCATGACCAGGGTCGAGGAGACCTTCTTACAATGATGGGCGTGCAGCCAGTGCTTCTTTCCCTCCACTCGAAGAGCCGTCCGAGTGGTGATCAGTACCTGCCAGGGGCCCGTCCACCGGGGTTCCAGACTCTTTGCTCGTTGAAAGTTCCGGACTAGGACGTAATCTCCCGGTTGGATATCGTGACCGGGGCCCCTGGAAGCATCGGGGATAGCATGCTGCACCTGTTGATGAATGACAGTCAACGTTTTAGTTAATTTGCACAAATAATCTGACAACAGGACGTCGGGGACGTCGTGAATGGAGGTTGGTTTGGGGGCGGTCCAGAGGTTCATTGGTCGTCCAAACACCACCTCGTAGGGGGTCAAGTGGTGCTTAGTGGGAGTGGAGCGCATCGATAGCAATGCCAGTGGGAGGGCATCTGGCCACTTAAGCCCTGTGGTGGCCACTATTTTTGACAGTTTCAGCTTCAGTGTAGCATTGTGTCGCTCAACTAGGCCAGCGGATTGGGGATGGAAGACCGCATGGAACCTTTGTTTTACTCCCAGCCCCTTCAGAATTAGTTGGATAACTTCAGCTATGAAGTGGGGGCCATTGTCGCTCCATAAAATTCGGCAAAGGCCGTAGCGAGGGAAAAACTCTTTCAGTAGTACTTTGGCAGTAGTCATGGCTGTGTTATCACGGGTTGGATAGGCTTCCACCCATTTGCTGAAGGCGCATACAATGACTAGTACATACTTCAAGCCTTGGCATCTCTCCAGTTGGATGTAATCCATCTGAAGGACTTCAAAGGGGTGGTCGGGGGTCCCAAACCCTCCCCGGGGTACCACAGTTCCTTTCCCGGGGTTGTGTTGTAGGCAGATAAGGCACTGCTGGACCAGGCGTTTGGCTGAGTCGGAGATTTTGTTGTTGTGCCAGACTTTGGAAATGAGTTCAATCATGGGGGCAGAACCTATGTGTGCAGGGGAGTGTGCCATAGTCAGTATGGGGATCAAGTATGAGTCAGGCAGCAACCATTTGTTTGTGTCTTTTGTCCGCCAGCAGCCTTCGTCGTCCTTCAAACCCACCCGTGCCCACTCAGTCAGTTCGTGAGGTGTGCTGGCCGACTGGATGTCCCTAATCGTTTCCCTAGTGTCAGTCCATTTTTAGGTCTCGCCTGTCGATGCGCATGCGCATCGAGCTTGCGAGACTATGGGGGCTTATCCACTCTTAAACCAACTTGCAAGGAATCGTGGCGATTCCTTGCAGTGCACGAGAAATTTAAGCTCAATGCGCATGCGCATTGAGCTTAAAAGCGCGTGCACATGCCCCCAGCCGCCTGCCTTGCCTACTCTCTCTCTCACAGCCTCCCCCAGCTCCGCCCCCTCACTTCTTGATTGCACGGCCGCTAGGCCGTGCCTCCCCTACTCTCCTCCTCCTACTCTCCTCCCCTCGCCGTCTGTTCCCGCACTCCTCCCACACCCCCGCTCCGCCCCCTCCCCTGCCTGCCATGTCGCGTCGCATTTCTCCTCCCCCCTCCCCACAGCAATGCCCTCCGTTTTGACTCGCTGCCTCCTCCTTGTTGTATCTGTTTTGTAACGCTCGTAATCCTAAATCCTTATACTTTGCAACCAGTTCTCATGTAGATCGCCGTGCCTCCCCTACTCTCTTCCTCCTACTCTCCTCCCCTCACCGTCTGTTCCCGCACTCCTCCCACACCCCCGCTCCGCCCCCTCCCCTGCCTGCCATGTCGCGTCGCATTTCTCCTCCCCCCTCCCCACAGCAATGCCCTCCGTTTTGACTCGCTGCCTCCTCCTTGTTGTATCTGTTTTGTAACGCTCGTAATCCTAAATCCTTATACTTTGCAACCAGTTCTCATGTAGATCGCCGTGCCTCCCCTACTCTCTTCCTCCTACTCTCCTCCCCTCACCGTCTGTTCCCGCACTCCTCCCACACCCCCGCTCCGCCCCCTCCCCTGCCTGCCATGTCGCGTCGCATTTCTCCTCCCCCCTCCCCAGTAGATCGCCGTGCCTCCCCTACTCTCTTCCTCCTACTCTCCTCCCCTCACCGTCTGTTCCCGCACTCCTCCCACACCCCCGCTCCGCCCCCTCCCCTGCCTGCCATGTCGCGTCGCATTTCTCCTCCCCCCTCCCCACAGCAATGCCCTCCGTTTTGACTCGCTTCACTTTCCGGCCCACTGCTTGGTTCTGTTTGGAAATGTGTTTGTATCTTTTGTGCATGTGTTGTCTGGTTGCTACTGTGTAAGTATTGAATGTTATGTTATTCCTTTCGATGTAGTGAATATTAATATATTGCTTCATTTAAATAACAAACCTCCTTGAGGAAGGCTACGCATTATTTAATAATTCGCGCTGCATTAGATAATGCGTGCGCTTGAGTAGTCCGCCTTCCATGCGTGAAGAGCTCCGACACTCCCTCGGGGAGCGCGCGGCATTGACACCGGTAGTACTACAGGGCATTCAGGTGCGAGCCCAGCCAATGGCGAACATGTCCTCACAGGACCTCGCGCGCGTGCCGGGGCTGGCGCTGGCCTGCTCCCTCGCGGGCGCTTCAGCAATGAACAGCCGGCCTTGTGGAACTGTAGACATTAGTTCTTTTAGACAGATGCCATCCTTACGTTTTTTTCCTTTTAACCAGACGCAGTGGCGCTTCTCGGGGTCCGCGTGGATGCTCGTGGACTAGAAACGTGTCCATGTGCGTTAAGGATGCGTGCTTGTGTAGTACTCTAAACGTTATCAGAAAATAGACTGATCGATGTCTGCAACATCAGCAGACACTCACAGTGGTACCTGCAGTAGTACAATACAGCACATTTGCATTTATGCAATCAAAATGGTGCCGTCTTTATTTTTTTATGACCTAGCCCGTATATCCTCACAAATGGAATTTTGAAGTATTTGTTTTAAAACCGCATTTTCAACGTTTCCATTTGCTATGGTGAGGTTTAACAAGCTGGCTTCTTGCGATGGATTTTACTCGGCATAGCTAAGTAAGCAGGGCTTGTTGTCATGACAACAAATGCATCATATGACTTTCAGGCTACAGGGAATGACAGACCAGCTTAAAGAGACAGGTAGCAATGCTTACACTCTATCACCCTCTCACCCTCACCCTCACACCCCCTAACCCTCACCCTCACCCTCACCACCATGCTTTTTTTTTTTGTAATTCTTTAGCATTGGCTACAGGAAACAAAAATGCTAAAGATTTACAAAAAAAACCCATAAACAATTCTAAAAGCACTAACTCTAATGCTGCGAGACCTATTGCATTTCCAATGCTTGTTCTGCTTGTGACCTGGTCACATACATGCGGGTCGTCGTCCTATTCTCAGCTGTGGTTCGGGCAGTGATGTCGGCCAATGCGTTTCCCCGTCCAACTAAGTCCGTCACCTTCTTGTGTGCCTGGCATTTGATCACTGCTAATCGTTCGGGGAGGAGAACTGCTTCAATCAGGGCGGAGACTAGATCTCCGTGGAGAATGGGTGTGCCATGGGACGTCAGGAATCCCCTTTCCCTCCACAAGAGCCCAAAATGATGAACCACCCCGAAGGCATACTGGCTGTCCGTGTAAATGTTCGCTGTGGTTCCTGCCGCTATGATACATGCTCGTGTGAGGGCAATTAGCTCGGCCGCCTGTGCGGATCGTTGTGTGATGCGGGCGGTTTCAACTACTGTTCGGGCTGTCGTCACCGCATAGGCAGCTGAGCTGGTGCCGTCTGGGAGTTTGATACAAGAACCGTCTACCCATAGTTCTCCATCAGGGTCTGTAAAAGCAGTGTCTCTAAGGTCAATTCTACTTCTGGTCTGTTCGTCCGTGAGGGTCACACAGTCGTGTATAGGGGGCACATCGGGGTCATTTTCAGGCAAGGGTAACAGTGTAGCAGGATTCAAAGTCGTGCATCTCTTAAGAGTGATGTGGGGTGCAAGTAGAGTCAATTTGTATCCCGTCAGTCGTGCACTAGTCAGGTGTTGGGTCCTGGTCTGGTTCAAGAGGGTGTCAACTGCGTGGGGTACTAACACCGTGAGAGAGTTCGAAAGTACAATTCCCTCACTCTGACGGATAGAGACAGCAGCGGCGGCTACTGCTCGAAGGCAGGCAGGTAAAGCTCTGGCGACTGGGTCGAGAGTGGCAGAGAAGTAGGCACAAGGGCGTTGTTTGAGGCCGATGGGCTGAGTTAGAACAGACAATGCGCATCCCTCCCTTTCGTGAGTGAAGAGAGAGAAGGGCTTGGAGTAATCTGGTGTTCCTAGGACGGGTGCCGAGCAAAGGGCATCTCGCAACTCCTTAAAGGACGCTTGACATTCGGGGGTCCAAGGGAGTGGGAAAGGAACATCTTTGGCCAACAGGGAAAGTAGGGGTTTTATGATGAGACTGAAATTTGGCAACCATTGTCGGCAAAAAGAGGTAAGGCCCACCAATGAACGGACTTGCTTCTGCGTTTTTGGGATGGGGGTGTCTAGGATGGTCTGGATTCGGTCGGGTGTAAGTTTCCTCCCTTCTTTGGACAGGAGATGGCCTAGGTAGGTCACTTGAGGTTGACAGAACTGCAGTTTCTTTTTGGAGACTTTGTGGCCATTCTCCGCAAGAAAGTGCAAGAGTTGGATAGTGGCTGCGATTGCAAGAGGAGTGGTGTCGGCCGCCAAAAGAATATCATCGACATATTGGATCAACACCACTCCATCTGGTAGCTGGACGGCGTCCAGCTGTCTTTTGAGGGCCTGGCTGTAAATGCTGGGACTTTCTGTGTAGCCCTGAGGAGCTCTACAAAATCGGTACGAACTGTTTTTTAAGGTGAAGCCGAAGAGATAACGGCTGTCTGGATGGATGGGGATAGAGAAAAATGCATTCTTGAGATCAATAACGGTGAAGGTGGTGGCAGTGGACGGGATGAGGGTCAGAATGGTGGTGATGTCTGAGACTACGGGGTACTGTGGCACTACCACTTTGTTGATTTCTCGCAGGTCGATGATGAAGCGGTACGCTTTCTCATCTCCCTCACCTTGCTTCTTAACAATGGGTAGGATAGGGCTGTTGCAAACATTACTAACCACTTCCTCTACCACTCCTGCATCTACCAGGGACTGAATAATCGCTACCAATGCCTTCTCGCCTTCGGGCGATATCCGGTACTGTGGGAGTTTCGGGAGTATGGCGTCTGGTCGAACAGTTATGTGCACAGGATCGATCATCATTCGTCCTACATCCGAGTCGTTTCTGGCCCATAAGTACAGGGGTAGGGTATCGAGCAAGGATAGGTCGGCATCTGTTATGGTGTACATATGTCGTGCGGGGTAGGGTCTGGACATGTTCGGGTTGTCGTACAGGATGACTCGGACTCCCTCTGGGGAACACCTAATGGTAGCTCGGAAATGTTTTAGTAGATCAATACCCATAATGGCGTCAGGGGAGTTGGAGGAGAGCAGAAATGTTGTGTCCGTGGGGTTGTTTCCTAGGTCAAAGGAGATAGGTACAGACAGGGGATTTGTGGAGGGCGTTCCATCGAAACCTATCGATGTAATGTGTGCGCCAGACAAGGGTGCCCTTGGAATCAGTCGTTTTGATAATACACTACGTGTCGCTCCAGTATCTACCAAAAATGGAGACTTTGTACCCAGGACCTTAGCGGTGACGTAAGGACCTTGCTGGTCAACACAGAGCTCGACTGGATCCCTCCCTCGCCCTTGGCAGTCCTATGCAAAGTCGTGAGCATTGTCGCAGCCGGACTGTTGGCACTGATTCTGTCGGGGGCGGTCAAATGTGTTCGGTCTGTCAGGTTGGTTACTGCTGGTGTCGTGGGTGTGCCCTCGTCCCTGCCCTCTAGTCCTGGGGCCATTTGTCATGTCCCTTGTCTCGTTATTTTTAAGCATTTCTCGGAGGGCTGGGCATTGAGACTTCCAGTGGCCAAATCCTTTGCAAAACGCACACTGGTTCTCATCGAGGTCTGTTCGTGGAGCGCCAGGTGTGGGTGTGCGGTCTCTAGGGGGTGGATCTCTAGGGGCATTTGACCGGTAATTTCTCCTATACTGCTCCCTTCCTCGAGTCACTCCCTGTAATTGAGCAATCATCACTCGTTCTTTTAAGTCCTTTTTCTTTTTCTCTGTTGCCCTCTCGTTCTCGTTCTTTTGGTGTTCGTAATACTGAGCCATCTGAAGGATAGCTGCAGGTTTTGAGGCCCCCCAACTACTCTCGCTTGTCTGTAACTTCTGGGAGACCTCCTGTAATAGCCCCTTTACGTAGTTTTGCACGAATAGGTGTTGTCCGGTTGCGGTGGTCATGTCTTGGCCACTGTAGTCGGAGAACACTGTCTCAAATCGGGAGAAATATTCTGATACGTCTTCCTGGGGTTTCTGACGGCAAGCCGTGACTATCGACCAGTCTACCTTTTTCTCTGGGATCAATGTCTTCAGCTTCTGCACTATTTTGTCCGGGAGTTCCAGTATGCCTTTTACAGGTTTCCTACCGGGCTCTCGCTGCCTATCTAGTTCACCGAGTTGATTCCAGGTATGTCCAAACAGATCTGTGTGGTTGGCCTTCCGGATTTGCTTCCACACGTCAGCCGGCAGACATAACCCAAAAAACAAATCAATGTCCGCTAGAGTCATTATGGTTGAGCCCAAGGCTGTACTTAGTTCGGTATAAAAGGCTGTCGGGTTCTTTCTTAAATCGGGCAGGGTTTGCCTAAAGGTTAAAATATCTTGTCGATCCCATGGTTGATAAACCCAGTTGTACACAACCCTCCCTTTTGCATCTGCGTGGTTAATATCGTCGTTTGTTCCCTGACCTCTTGGGGGAACCCAGTAGGGGGCGGCTTCTCTGATAGGCATCATAGTGTTGGCTACTTCTAATGGGGGCTCATCCGGGACTGAGACAGTGAGCTTAACCTCTGATTTCTGTTCAGTGATGTGGCGGAAGACCTCAAGCGTTTGCATGAAGAGGTCCGTCACGTCATGCTCAGTCCCATCTCCAACATCGATTTTTCTATATAGAGTCGTCAGCTTAGCAGGACCCTTAGTTTGATACCTATCCTCATATGCGTTCAGAGTGTGGAAGCTGAACCGTAAAATGAAATGCCGTTTGTGGCTACCGGCATGTGAATTGCACATATCCATCGCATATTCTTCGCTCTCTTTCCGTTCTACCAGTGTCTTTGCTATCTTATCAATCCCATCCCGTTCGTCTTTGCTCAACCTATTTGGTCTTGCCGTTAGTTGCTTGCTAGTCTCAAGTTCATTTGATGTTGTTACCGATGTGGCTGGTGCGAAGGCCGTAAGGGCCGGGGCACTAGCGCTAGAGTCACCCTCGCCCGCACTCAGGACTGGGAGGTGCTGTGCCAGTGGCTGGCAGGGGGCATAAGGAGGGGGCATGTAGATGATCGGAGGACCTAGCAGTAACTCGTCATTTGCCCGTTGTTTGGAGGGCATCTCTGGGTAGAGCGTAGAGGGGGTCCTAACAGGGCATTGGCCTGTCGACCCTGATTCTTGCGTTTGTCTAACTTCCTCTCTCCTTTTTATCTCTTCATCTAGTTCCTTCGCTGCCAGGTGGGCTGCCTTTCGTAATTCTTTCCCTATTTTTGTTTCTTCTCTTTTTCTTCGTTGCTCTGCTTCTTTGCGCCACATGCCGATACTATCGAGCATAGTGGGTGTTGCCTTATTTATTCTAACAGCTGCTTCTAGCGCTTTTATTTTATGATCATCAAAAGAACCTATCAGTGGCCACTGATTTTTGGGGTCCCTTTTTCGTATATTTATGCCATAGTTTACTATAAGCTATGGCGACTAGTCCTTGTTTAGTGAACATGTCCTTATTAGGGGTGCCTTCCAATGGAGCTGGATGGTTCATCTCTAATAAGCGGTCCGGGTTGATCCAACTACTGACCAATGGGGAGAAGATAGGCATGACGGGTTACAACGGGGACAAAAGTCTGCACTACCTATCCTTCACTACTTCGCGAAGACTAGACAGAATATTTTTATTCTGCAGTATTTGCAAATAGGGAATACCCAAAGAGAGAACCAATATCGAACAATTAATGTTCGTTCAATCAAACAATCAGTGTCGAGAAAGAAATAGGCGCGACGGGTTACAACGGGGGCAAAAGCCTGCACTACCTATTCTTCACTATCCGCAAAGGAGAACAGAATACTTTTTACCCTTCCCCGTTTGTAGACAGAGAATTCTCGAGAAAAACAATCCTCGAACAAACAGTGTTCGGGCAAACAATCAATCAGTGGGGGAGAAAAGATAGGCACGACGGATTACAACGGGGGCAAAAGCCTGCGTTACCTACCCTTCGCTGCATGCAAAGGAAGAGAGAATACTTTTATCCCTCTCAGTTTGCAGACAGAGAATCTCCAAGAGAACCAACAATTCGAAGAGTAATACTAGTATTTTCAATCAAACAATCAAATATTTCTTAGTTTGTCGTGTTACACGACCTTACCCGGACCGCATGGACAGTTTCTTGTCTTCCGCTTCCAGCGCCCGATCGTCCTCTACTCTCTGCTGCTACCGTGGCACTCCTGATGGTTCCCAGTCAGGACCGAAGATCACTTGGGGAGAGGTCTGCTCGGAACCAGTGAAGTTCAGATGATCGGCTGTCAGACGAGGGTCTATTGGACAGGAGCTCTTCCGATCGTTGCAGTCGTTCACTCTGTCGTTGGGACCTCTCCCACCGGATCCACGTGTCGCTGATGGGCCCCACACGTTGGGACGCCAATTGAAGAAGATGAGCAAAAATGGTCAGGCAATTTAATCGATGTCTCTTCAGTAATTTTGCCCGGCGTTTAAACGCCTCTAATACCTTACAAAGATTATCAAATAAAGAGGCAGGCGCTGGAGACAGGAAGACAGGAAACACGTTTTATTCCGACGGAGCAGAACACATCAGATCGGACAACAAGGTATCGTCTCGAGGTGCTCTCTGACAGCTTCTCTGAGACCTGGTCTTTTATACACTGGTTTATGACATGTGACCGTTCTTTATTACAACAAAGACATTGTGAAGTATGAGGATGACATCCTCGGTACCCCCCCCCCCCCCCAGTTCCGGCTCATTCCAACACGTGGCTACAGTAGAGGAGGGGGCTATCACGCAGCTGAGTGTTTCGCCGATTCCTTTGGACTGTGTGCGCCTGATCGAATCTCAAGGGGTGGGGAGGCCATGATCAATAGTAGCTTCTTTGAAAAGGGTCGAGTGCATACAGTAGTGGGCAATAAACTGTATCCTCAGGCAAAGGGATGACCAGCGGTTCGTACAGACAATCGGGCTCAGAGGAAGGGGTCATCAAAGGAGAGGTATTCATGGAAGGAAAGGATCAGTGTGATCAGTGTGGATAATCGGAAGGAGGTGTTGGTCAGGCGCGGGGTGTGATTCCTAGAGACAGAGTCATGTGGAAGGAGAGGTCATGACTTACGCATGTGGATGCGGGGTCAGCCAGAGTGCATGGGGGAGGCTTGCAGGGTCAGGGAAGTGCGCTGGTGATCGATCGTGAACAGGGAGATTATGGTACCTAAAATGGCTGTCGTGTATGTTCATACGTGAGTCTGAGGAATGGACAAGATGGCGCAGATGATGTTTAGTTCACGATCTAAAATTCCACACTTCCTGCACAAAAACAATCCTGCCTACAACGCTGGCAACCTTGCAACATGAGGCAAGGTTGCCTGCGTTGGCGCTACGCAGTCAAAAGTGTGTCCGTGCAAGGAAAGGATAGGAATACGCTGTATAAAGGTAAATCTAGCACATTCCTGCCACTTCCCTTTCACACAGCACAGCAAGGTGGCTTGCTGCTGTGTGCTGCATGAAAGAATGATAAATCTGAGCCACAGTATTTAGCTGGAGTAGCAACGTAATGGCTTTACACCCTGTTCCTAGCCAACTCTTTGCACTGGGTGGGTATACACCTGTTACAACGCAATTTTTACTCCGCACTACCACTACAACGCGACCATTACTCCGCATACTATTACAACGCATTGCGCTGGGGGGCGCTCTAGGATAGGGAATAAGTTTAATTTTCTATCCAACACCTTCCCTAGTGTCCACGGGGACTGGAGTTGGAATAGAAAATTATACTTACCACTATCCAGCACCTCTAAGCGCTATGCGTTGTAACGGTATTCGTTGTAAATACCGCGTTGTAATGGTATGCGGAGTAAAAGTATGCGTTGTAACGTCATACATCCCACTGGGTGTCCACCACACTGGGCATCTCATTTCGTACACGAGAGAATGAGCAGCTCCCATCTCACAGCAGTTAAACCAGTAAAGATACATGCTTTGGAAATTAGTGAAGAAAGCTGTCGTGCAAGACACTGACTGGATGGCCTGAGGTTTGCCTGTGGATATTTGGTGATTATAGTGTGAAGGGTAGAAGAAGGCGGATAAGCAGAAAGGGGTGGGATAATTGAAGAATACAGGCAGGGTGAAAGAAAATATCAATATAAAAACAGAGCAAACAAGATGCATGTAAAAAGAATGAGAAAGAAGATGTATTTATTTTGATTTATTTGTTATATTGCTATAGAGCAGACCTAGCCACATAGACGTTTTAAGTCATGCGATGGGCAAAGTTGACCCTGGCCCAGGGCCTGAGCCTTTCAGGGCGCCTCCCTGATAGAGCCAGCTTTTCTCTTGTTCTGATGACCTTGAATAATTCTTAACAGATTGATTTTAAATACTTTTTCGTTTACTTTATTTTTAATGTAGGTGATTATTAGAGTGTATTGCAAACATATGGCAGAGAAATGTTTGTTTTTTAACACCATGCAACATCCATAAAAACAGTTTCTTTTAGATCAAAACAGGACCTCACATATGAGAAATCGGACATCTCAAAGAATATGAGCAATAATGTTATTGAGCTGCTAATATTGAAAGCACACATCACTATGAAATGAATATTAGATGTATTTGGACCAGCATACCTGTGCACTGTCAGTGAACTGGCCCTAGAGGGCATGATAGAGCTGAAATTGGATCATAAGTTCAAAGCTGTTACAAACAGGGGCCCCCAAAATACCTTTTGCCCAGGGCCACTGAAATCCCTAAGGTGTCCCTGCCCAGTCAGGTAGCAACAACACATTTTACAGACAATGTAGGGGAATAAAAAACATGACATAAGAACGTGTTTCAAATTTAAAGAAACATCGAGGTGATTAGTTTGAGAGAAGAGAGAAGGTCTGGGTTTTGGCTGATGTTGTTTGGGAGAGAGTTACATAACCTTGGTGCTGGGAGGGAGCAGTTTCTCATTGCATACTTCTGGGAATTTTTAGAATAAGGAGATTTCTGCTTCTGGCTGATTGTTGTCCGTTGGTGCAGTTACGGTTATTTCCTTCAGATTGGGTGGAAGGGCATTGTGAATTGCTTCATTTGTGATGCAAGCAATCTTGATCTCAATTCTTGCTTCGATTGGCAGCGAATGAAAATATTTCAGAATGTGGGAGATGTGGTCAGATGTCTTTGCTCCGGTCAAAAGACATGCAGCCGCATGTAGTATGGCTCGTAGATGTGTCATAGTAGAGTTTGGAAGTCCTACTATGACAACTGTCGTGTATGCTCCGCATATACTCGGCAGCCCCCAAATCACACGCAGGACACAGGTGAGTGGAATTACATTCCTTTATTCGTCTTCTCCTTACAGCTCGTTACACACGTCCATTCCTGTCCTCGTCCTCGTCCTAACTGCCCTCTTCCTGTCCCCTGACCGGATGTGGTGTCTGGTGACCTGGTCACCTCCCTCATGACCCACAGGGTCCTAGTGTCCTTGGTCCCTATTCGTCAGGTCACTACATCTCCCCCCTTGTTGCGAACAAATGTTCATGGTGTTATTCTCCTTCTTATTGTCATGGTGAGAAAAGAAAAGATATATATATGGAGAGAGAGAAAGAGAGAGAGAGAGAGAGAGAGAGAGAGAGAGAGAGAGAGAGAGAGAGAGTCAGTCTCGTCGACCCTTCTCCCCAGTCTCTGTTTCCTACTTTTTCCTACGTATTCTCTTTGTCCCCTTGCACCCCTTCCTTGGTCGTCTTTTCCTGCCATCATCCTTTCTTCTGCCTTTCTGTTGTCCTCCGTCTGCTCTCTTTCTGTCAGCCTCTCTTCGTGTTGATCTTTGTTCTCCGCCCTCCGCTTTGCTTCTTGCTCCTCTCTTTCTACGGCCGCCCTTTGTTGTCTTTTTTTTTTCGCTCATTCTTTTTCCTTCTCTTCCTCTTTTTCTTGTTCCTACCTCTTCTCTTCGCTTGCTATCGGCATGTCCTTTCTCTTTTTCATATGTCATCGTTATGAGGCCCATCTTTTTAGCGGTGCTGTTGCTCATCAGGCATGGTCCAGGGGCATCGCCTTTAAGAACATGAATGTTTTCCTTCTTTACTTTGTCCTCGTACCTCAGTTCCTCTGTGAATTTTCCCAAATTCGTTACCTCTTTCTTTGCCCCCCAGGTGAACACTTTTACCTTGGACGCTCTCAGTGTCGGCTTTACTTCCATTTTCTCGTACTCTGATATACACATGACGTTGCATGTTGCACCACTGTCCAATATAAAGTCTGCTTCGTGCGCTCCTACTCTTATCTTTGCATTGTCTGTCTTCCCTCGGATGCTTTTGTCTGCTGGCTCTGTGTGCACTTCCGACATGTGGTATAATCTTTCCACTTTCTCTTCTTCCTCTTCTTCGCTCGACCCTCGTGACAGACTTCTCCTTTCGTTGTCGACATACCTGACGTGTCTTGTTGTCGACTCCTGTCGTCTTCCTGTTCTTTCCTTGTCGCCTCTCACTTGTGCACTATGGCACATACTGGCGTAGTGATTTCTTCCACCACATCTCCTGCACGTCTGGCCAAACGCTGGGCATGCGCCTCTGTGAGGAAACCCCATTCCGCACTGGAAACAAGTTCCTTCGCGTGGTCTCCTTTCCTTTTGTTCCCTCCAGTCATTCTTCCCTCGGCCTGGGCGATCTCTGTTTGTCGTGAAGTGTGCGTTTTCTATTTCAACGCTCTTCCCTCTTTCCATTTCCTTGGCATGTTCCGTTGCTCTCGCCTCTGCTCTTGCTAGTGACAGGATGTTCTCCAATGACGTCGGTTCCTTGAGTATTCTTGCCCTGAATCCTGTGTCGCGACAGCCTTCTATGAGCCTCAGCCTTGTCGCGCAGTCATCTAGTGTTTCGCCTGCTCGTTGACACGCAACGGTAAATGTATATCGTTCGAAGTCAATGTTTCGTTGTGGGTCGAATTTCGCTGTTAGGCATTTCTTTAGTTCTTCATACGTTTTTGTTTCTTCGGTAGGCAGTGTCACTAGAAGTTCTTCGACGTCATCCCCTGCTAAGTTCAGCAGTAGCCCTCGTTTCTTTCCGTCTGCTACATCTGTGTCTTCTACGTATCTTTCAAACCGTCTTATCCACTTCTCCCACCTTATTCCTGCCTGTGGCTCCGATAAGTTGAACGGTAGTGGGCTCCTGTATTGTGCGCTGGGCTTTGGATCTGCCATTCTTGCCTTTTCTTCTTCTGTTATTCTCCTTTTCTTTTAGCCTTTTCTAGGCTTTCCTTGTCCTTTTCTCTTATCTCTCTTTTGTGTCCCCTTTTCTCTTCTTCTTCTGTTATTCTCCTTTTCTTTTAGCCTTTTCTAGGCTTTCCTTGTCCTTTTCTCTTATCTCTCTTTTGTGTCCCTTTTTCTCTTCTTCCTCTGTTGTTCTCCTTTTCTTTTAGCCTTTTCTAGGCTTTCCTTGTCCTTTTCTCTTATCTGTCTTTTGTCTTTTCTCTTTGTTTTCCCCTTTTCTTTCTTCCTTTCCCTTTATCTTTTCTTTCCTCTTTATTTTCTTCTTATCTCTTTATCTTCTTTCTTCTTTCCTACTTTTTCCTTTTTATCTAGCTTTTTCTTGCTGTCTTTGTCTTTTCTTGTGCTGTTCTGCACTTTTTCTGCACTTTTTCTTCTCTTTCGCGCTGTGCCTGGCCTCAAAATGGCCGCCGTGCTCGTTCTTTGTTCCTATTGGCTTAGACACCTGACTCTAAGATGGCCGCCGTCTTCTCGCGGGACTTCGCGACCAATTGCAGTGCCGCCTGACTTTAAAATGGCCGCCGCGCTTCTTCTTCCTTTGTATTGGCTCTCCCGCCTGGCCTCGCAATGGCCGCCGAGACTCTCGCGAGAGCTCGCGCTGGCTTTCAGCTCTTCAAACTTTTGCGCTCCTGTTGCTGGCGCTTACCGGCTTTGTTGCTTTTTCTTTTGCGGCGGTCGGGGTGGGCTCCCACGTCGCTGCTTATTTCTGGATGGCTCTTCACTCTTCCCTCTTCCTTTTGGCCACGACGCGATCCAGGGTGGGCTCCTGGTTTCAAATCGCGATTTCTGCACGCAGGGACCGGATCCCACCTTCGTCGCCAGTTGTCGTGTATGCTCCGCATATACTCGGCAGCCCCCAAATCACACGCAGGACACAGGTGAGTGGAATTACATTCCTTTATTCGTCTTCTCCTTACAGCTCGTTACACGTCCATTCCTGTCCTCGTCCTCGTCCTAACTGCCCTCTTCCTGTCCCCTGACCGGATGTGGTGTCTGGTGACCTGGTCACCTCCCTCATGACCCACAGGGTCCTAGTGTCCTTGGTCCCTATTCGTCAGGTCACTACAACAACATTTCCTCCATCCAGGCCTGCTAGGATAGCATTCTCTCGATCCAGATTGGGAAGAACCAATGCCTGGACTGAATATCTGAAGTCTGTGTTGGGATGGTTGGTTTTAAAGAGGGTCACTGGAATTATGTGATTGTGCGGCCGTGGCGGTTTTCCGCATCATTATAGATTTGCCACATTTGAAACATCATTCATCACCTGCTGCAAAATCTGCAGATTTTAACAAAAAAACTATTTTGTTTCTAGCTCAAATGGTTAAAAAGTCACTAAAAAACGCAGAAGGAAGGTCTTCCTGCGCTGTGGGAAGCCTTTTGCAAAGGTTGATTGGTCACCTTTTTGTTGCCTATTGTTATATTTGGGTATTGGTACTAATAAGTTGCCCCCAATGCCTAGACAGTGTTAACAAGTGTAAAGAGTTCCAAATAATGAAGTAATACTATGAAAAATTTGCTGAATTATGCTGCATAATTAGCCTTTGCTTGCCACATAATTTACTCGACCCTGCCACATAGTTTGGCCCTCTCCTGTAGCATAATTCCAGTGGCCCTGCTTGTAACTTCCTGAGAAAAAGGAGATGGTACCAGGTTGACTTCATCACAGTGGCATCCCAGTTATTTACAGTGATAGTCTGGTCAATGCTTACACAGAATGACTTCACTTGTGGTGCCAGAATTGGGCAGATGCCTAGTTGTTGTAAAGTGGTTAGCCATTTTGTACTGTGGTGGGGAGTTCATTGAGAAGAGGAACAGGTGATCTGTCAACAGCGCGTTTAGCTTTAGAGAGATTGATCGCATTCATTTTGCTAGTTTATCCAGAAAATTTCTGAGGCTAATTATGTTTAACAGGTGAGATACTGAAAGGTAAAAAAATGAGTGGCGTCAACATATTTATGGTTTCATGAAAACTATGACCATTGCTGCTATGTACAAATTGATCAGGTGAGGTATATTTCACTGACAAACATCGGCAGCTGTTCCAAATCAAAAGTGATGAACTCATCAAGTCTTGCTTTCCCTTTCCATTATGGTATCAGTAGTTCTGAGTTTGTAGTCATAAATACAAACCTACATGTATCAAACACAAAAACATTGGGTAGATGGGGATGTATGACATTACAACGCATGCTTTTACATCGCATGCCTTTACAACGCATGCTTTTACATCGCATGCCTTTACAACGCGGTTTTTACAACGCATACCATTACAACGCATAATGCTTTTAGGCGCTGGATAGTGAATTGTTTAATTTACTATTCCAACTCCAGTCCCCGTGGATAGTAGGGAAGGTGTTGGATAGTACATTAAACCTATTCCCTATCCTAGAGCGCCCCCCAGCGCAATGCGTTGTAATGGTTTGCGTTGTAAAAGTTGCGTTGTGAAGGCACTGCGTGGTAAAAGTTGCGTTGTAAAGGTTGTTTACCGGTAGATGGAGTACTTCTTTGAAACAGAGTGTTTGAAATCAAAGTAAACTTTAGAGACTTAGCAAGGGAATGGTAGATTGAGGAAAGGAGAGTGGAAAGATGAGGAACTCAGAGGGGGAGAGACCGAAAATAGTATGCAGATGACAAGAAATACATTAAAATGTGCCCTCTTTTGACATGGGTCTCGATCTGGGTGACGCTGGGGGCCAGTTTTGCAAGGACAGTAGCCCGCAACTGTTTGTTGCCAAATAATATGTCCCAGATTCCATGGCTCTCTTTTCTCGAAAACTTTTCCGGCCTATTGAGTGTCCTTGAACCTTTAAATAACCTTGAATCCTGTGGAGTAGCTAGACCCTGTGGTGCCCATGGCGGTCCACCCATGGTTGCAGCATGTAAAAGCGGGGTTGCTGCTGATTCCCGCACTGGCCGCAGATAAGAGCGAGGGAGGCCGCCGCACCCAAAACACGTGCCTCCCTTGCTATGCCACTGTCTGAATCGATTAATAACTCTACTAACAGCATTCTTAAGATAATATTCTTCAAGTAATATGAGGATGCAAGGGCTCTTAGAAAGTATTGCAAATCTACGGTTAGAGCACATTCTGTTTTATTCACCTAGACTTCTAGAGAACCATATCTTTATTTTGTAGTTAATTCACAACACAGATTTTATCTTACTCATTTTGGTTTTAACGTCCTACACTTTTCAGTTCCTTTTCCTATGTGTGGTTCGCAAAGATTCCTTGCTGCTCTTGTGACAATCAATCTCTTTAGAGTACACTTTTTTTGTGCAAATTTCATTTAGCCCCTAGGCAGGGGAGTTGCCAGAAAATCAAAATACTCTCCACTCAACCCATGCCTCGAATCCAGGCTTCTCCAACAAGTAGCTGGTGAGCTGCTGGTAGCTCTATAGCTACCTGGAGGTAACTCTCCCGGGGGCAGCCCAGTCTGCTAAATTAGAAGTTTGTGTTTGGTTGAATTGATATATATATATATATATATATATATATATATATATATATATATATATATATATACCAAAATTGAAAGGTATGTCTTTGTAATGAAAATGTGTGTATTTTCAGAATTCATAAGCTGATGTTTGGAGAAAAATGAATTTCCAAAATATCTTTAAACCTGATATTTGAGTGATAAATTATACAATATTGCTAAAATGACCGTCAGCATTGCAGCTATAGCTGCCATATATTACCCATGTAGAGGCATTCAAAATTGAATAAGCCTATTTAATAAGACTATTACTGGCAACTCTTCTTGATGCACGGAGGTGATTACTGCTAGTAATCTTGCATGGGGTGACTACTAACGTAATCATTTTTGACATGGTCGCTATTACAACACAAGTGTTATTAGCTCAGGATCATTTTTATTGAACATGAGTAGCTCTAGTTACACAGAAGGTTGGAGGCCCCTGTAATAATACTGAGTATGCTAAGTGAGCAAATGCAACCTGCTTAGAAGATTTAATTTCGCCCTCCTTTCATCTATCCATCCATTTACACTTCCATCTATTTATCCGCCGATCTGTCTGTCTCTTCACCTTTCTATCCATCCACCCATCCATCCATCCATCCATTCATCCATCCATCCATCCTTTCACTCATCCTTCCATCAATATTTTCACATGTCTATCTGCCTTTTAACCATCCATCTGTTCACTGTTCTGCATCTATAAATTCTTCTGTCCTTCCATCCATTCACCCTGTCAATCCTTTCTCTCTCCCATCCAACCTTTGACCCTTTCATCTATCAATCCTTTCACACTTCCATCCTATCTTTATTTGACTACCTCACTCTGTCTTTCACCTCTCTTCCATCTTTCTTTTCACATTTCCTTCCTTTCTGTCACCTGGAGAAGTGTAATCTTGATCCCATCTGAAGATGGTGTAGGAGTGCATCATACTCACGTGTAGTCAGCACTCAAGTATACTCTGTGGTAACTAATGTACTACAAGAGTGGAGTATTTTTTCTGACACTACTTTATTTTAAAATATATGTGTTTAGAATGTGATTAATAAATTCCGTGAAAAGTTTCATATTAATATCACAGGAGAAATTAACGTGAAATGTCTTGGAGTGAGATACTATACTAGGATTTTTATAATTAATATTTGACTACTAATCTTAAGTAATCATGTGTAAGTAGAATTATAATGAAATGTCCATAGTTCATTGCATCATACTCGTGCCTATGAGTAATTTCATTTATTTTATTTTGTGGGGATGGGCATATCTTTGTAATCCAGTGCGCTAGCCAAAGTCGTAAATTAAATTGCGGCCTAATCCATATGTTAGCCTACTTTCATGTGTAATATTAGCTTAACGTTCTCTGTTTCAGTACAAGTTCATGTTGTAATCTAACGTTTGTCTATATTCAGCTTTTGCTGTGGAATTTTTTGTGTCATTTTGTTTCTACTACAGGTGTGGAGAAGCTTTATTAGTTCGAATAAAGTATATTTGTATTAGAATAGAGCAAAACATAAGATGATGGAGTTGGCTGAGGAAATCGCAGTAACAAGCAAGGAGAGAAGTTCTCATGGGAGACGAATGACCAAGAACGAGAAGAGATAATGTGCCATCTAGCTGGGAAAGGTGCTGAAAAGTATCCATCTGTGCCAGAGCCAAGGATATTTCCCAAGGAGAAGTGACATGAGAGTGTCAAGTCGACGGCAGATGATATTATGTGCTGTGTTTTGTGAGGGAGAGAGTCCATTTTAGGTTTCATTCGAGAACAGACCTATGCTTCTGCTTGCGTGGCTTTAAGCTTCTTGACCCATCGTCAGAGTGCTTTCTACTGAAGAGTCTGACGGCAGAAACCTTTCCTCTTACCTTAGTTGATTATGCTTTTACTCAAATGCTTTAGTTTAGGATTGCCCTTATTAAGTTAGTGTAGGGAAAGTTACTTGACTCATGATCGTTAAAGAGAATCATCTGATGCAATTTAACCTTAATTTCGTTTTCTTGATTGCCCGCATCAATTATCTTCGAGTTAGTCATTTGTTTTGTATTATATAGGGTACATCTCTTAGGATATTTTGACTTACTCTGATCTTTTTGCATCATTATATGATTTTGCTGAGATTGATCTACATTGACTTGTTTCTAAACATAATTAAACCTACTAAACTCAAATCAAAGAGTAGAGTGCATTAATGTGTAGCCACATTAGTTGAACAGTATTGGGGACGATAACCAGTGATTTGTTTCCTTTTCACCGCTCACTCTACTAGAAAGACCTGTCCCCTCTGGAGATAATTGTGTAAATGGGCCTCGACTTTAACACACCCTTTCTTTCTCCTCAGGTTCTTTTATTTCTCTTCTATCTGCCCATTTTATTTCTCTTATCCTTACTTTTTGGGTTTCGCCTGCCGAAGGCTGCGCTCTGCGCAGCTCTTCAGCGCAGGTGAAATCCTATGTCGTCAATAAGGACTCCTGGAACGTCCCCCGGCTCTCATTGGTTAGCTCCATAAATGGAGGCTAGCCATTGAGTGCCGGATCTGTCCATCAAGGCTGGACCAGATTCGGGGGCGTTCAGATGCGCTGTCCATTCCCGCCCCCTCCGTGTGCCTTTCCGCCGCCCTTGCTGTCCTGTGCACGTTTCCCGCCGTCCGTGTCCTCTCCCGCCCCCTCCCGCCGTCCGTGTCCTCTCCCGCCCCCCTCCCGCCGTTCGTGTCCTCTCCCGCCCCCCTCCCGCCGTTCGTGTCCTCTCCCGCCCCCTCCCGCCGTCCGTGTCCTCTCACGCCACCAGCGAGTGCCCACCTCGCGATTTCTGCCCGCCTGCCTGCCTAGCGAGGGCCGCCGCGCTGCCCGCGGCGACCCGGAAGTACCTGGCCGGCCGGCCAATCCCTTCGCGGCCGGCCGGAAGTCCCGCACCCGCAGCCCGGGGGAGGGAAAGGGAAGCCTTGCTGTTTGCCGCTTCCCCCTGCCTGGGGGAAGCCTTTGTCGGTGTTGCCGGTCTCCCATGCCTGGAGGGAGACCGGAGAGGAGCCTGACGAGGGTGGAGCGGAGGGGGCGCGGGGCACATTGTGGTGCCCGCCCCCACCGCAAATCCGTACCGGCAGCAAGGAGGAGGGCAGCAGCGATCAGGTAAGGATCAGCCTGGGCCTGCCTTTAGTCACGGCGCTTCCTCGAGCACTCCGCTGCCCCTGGCCACGAGCACAGCGTGGAGTTGCTGTGGCGTGGCGCGCCGCTGACTGACTGCCTGCCAGAGCGGGGCGTGTGAGTCCGGGAGGGATTTGAACCCTGCGGTGCAGAGCGGAGACAGCATGGCTGGAGTCTGAGGTGCCTTGTGTGGAAGAGGGTCCCCTACCCCAGCATCAGATAACGTCAGGAGGGCTTCTCGCCGCTGCAGGGCTGTCGTAGGGAGCATAACCTGGTTGGGGAATCCGGAGAGCAAGGGATAGTTCCGGCCGACAGGCGGCGTCCTGTCCAGCGCGGGAGGGTGCGCCACCATGGCACCCTGGCGCCCACCGCCGCAGCGTGCCCTGCTCTGGCTCACCTTTGGGATCCTGTGCTGCGCGCCCAGACCGGTAAGGGGGCAGCTGATGGCGGGTGGCGGCCCGGGGCACTACTGTCAGGAGGTGCTTGTTTGGCGACTCTGAACTGCCTCTCCAGTGGCATCCGGGATGTACAATGTGTTGTGGGTGACTTTGAGCAAGATGTAAGGGGGGCAGAGTGGCATGTCGTGATCGTGCCCTCAGAGGTTGTCATTAAGACAGGCTCGCATCATGTGCAGAATGTAACCCTGGGTTTGGCATCATGGCCACCTGGCAGAGTTCAGAGGTGTTTAAAGGAGAGGATGGAATGTACCAAGTGCTTTCATGAGTTGTCATTAAGTTAAGATGGCATGCCCAAAGTAGGCATGGGTGTGAATGAGGGCACCATGGCATGTCCTGGGTATTCCTCTGAGGTAGGCATTACGTGCTGAATGTGTCTTTCCAGTTGCCATAAGGTAGGAAGCCACATGCTGAGTGTTACTCTGAGGTTGGCATTAACGAGGAATGGCATACGAAGAGTGTTTTCTGGGTTTGACATGAGAGTAGGCTGGCATGGGCTGAATGTCTGCGTGGCTGGCATAAGGGGCATGTGCTGATGGTGTCTTTGCGGTTGGTGTTAAGATTGTGTCACTTGGAATAGCCACAGGACCGGCTGGTATGTGATGAAGGTGACTCTGGGGCTGGCATCATGACACCGTGGCATTTGTTTAGCGTGACTTGGCATCAAAACAGGATGAAGTGAACTTTTGGAGTTGGCATAAGGGAAACCAGGCCTCTGCTGAGGATCCTTAAGGAGTTGGAATGGGCTGAGCATGTCATTGTGGTTGGCAGCTCCATGGAACAGTGTGCATTAAAATGCGTACATGGTACCTAGCATGGCATTAGAACAAAATGTCACCAAATGTTATGGTTCTGATGCTCACATCGCTGTGTTTGGCATGGAACAGACTTGGGTGTGCAACATGTTGCCCTGAGTTTCACGTCATGACATCATCATTATGGACTTTTAGGGAGCATTTTAACTAGGCAAGGAGGAAATGTGCCAGGTGTGTCACAGGTGTGAGCTACGTATTAAAGGTAATGTCGAGTCCTTCTCTGACGCTGGTACAAAGGTGGGATGACGAACTGAGTCAATCAGTCAAATAACTTTATTCGCATTTAGTAAATGCATAAAAGTACAAGTAGTTATCACAGTACGAATTGATCAAGGAATAATTCAAAACAGTTAAAAATTAATTGTATACATTTTTCCTTTTAAAAGATATCAACATTTATATGCATCCACATTACTGGAGCTAGCAGCTATACATTTATGAGAGGAATATTTGCAGTAATCAATTTATGATGGTAACACCCTCACGTGTGGTTTGTTCAGAATAGCCATGCACTGGAAACATGGCTGTGCTTGCTTCCCTGCCCCCTGGCTGTGCTTTCTTCCCTGCCCCCTGGCTGTGCTTTCTTCCCTGCCCCCTGGCTGTGCTTTCTTCCCTGCCCCCTGGCTGTGCTTTCTTCCCTGCCCCCTGGCTGTGCTTTCTTCCCTGCCCCCTGGCTGTGCTTTCTTCCCTGCCCCCTGGCTGTGCTTTCTCCCCTGCCCCCTGGCTGTGCTTGCTGCCCCGCCCCCTGGCTGTGCTTGCTGCCCCGCCCCCTGGCTGTGCTTGCTTCCCCGCCCCCTGGCTCTGCTTGCTCTCCTGAGTGTGTGTGTGTGTGACTCTGGGTGGGTGTGTGTGGCTCTCGGTGGGTGTGTGTGGCTCTCGGTGGGTTGCTCCCCCGCCCCCTGGTTCCCCTTACCCTGGTTCCCATTCCCCTGGTTCCCCTTCCCCTGGTTCCCCTTCCCCTGGTTGTGCTTGCTTCCCTGCCACCTGGTTGTGCTTGCTTCCCTGCCACCTGGCTGTGCTTGCTTCCCTGCCACCTGGCTGTGCTTGCTTCCCTGCCCCCTCGCTGTGCTTGCTTCCCTGCCCCCTCGCTGTGCTTGCTTCCCTGCCCCCTCGCTGTGCTTGCTCTCCTGAGTGTGGGTGAGTGTGGCTCTGGGTGGGTGTGTGTGTGTGTGGCTCTGGGTGGGTGTGTGTGTGTGTGTGTGGCTCTGGGTGTGTGTGTGTGTGTGGCTGGCTCTGGGTGTGTGTGTGTGTGGCTGGCTCTGGGTGTGTGTGTGTGGCTCTGGGTGTGTGTGTCTGGCTGTCTCTGGGTGTGTGTGGCTCTGGGTGTGTGTGTGTGGTAGTAATTGCTGTCTGCTGAGCTCGTCCGTAGGGTACAATAGGTCTCACATTTGCGAGAGATTAAGCTAATGGCAATGTAAATGACAATGCCATTTATTTATTTGTTTTCAAAACCAACACATAAATACAAATTTTGTCATTTACAATGCCAAAAGCTCTAACTTTTCCAAAGGCGAAACCATTGCATTGTAAATGCTTGTTCTTACATGTCTTTCTCTCTCATACATACTATTTTCCTATCTGCTCCTTTCTGTCCATTCTCCTCGGCTTATCAGGCCCAGGGCAGCCCCGCTGAAGCTGCTAAAGGTGTGGGGAGCGTTGTTCCCCACGCCACTGCCCTAGGAAGTGACACTTGCTATTGGTGTTTCACGCTTTAAATATGAGGCAATGTAGACCTGAACTTGTCTGCTTACAACGGCTTCCCCCTGATGCTATTTATGTAACTATCATCAATTTCCTAAGAGTACACTTAGAATTAGCAAGAGCTTACAGCTCATTGTTCTTCCATCTATCTATGACTTACGGGGTACTTACCTGGTCTGGTTCAAAATATGTATTTGCTCATTCATGT
This sequence comes from Lissotriton helveticus, assembly GCF_964261635.1. NCBI lineage: Eukaryota > Metazoa > Chordata > Amphibia > Caudata > Salamandridae > Lissotriton > Lissotriton helveticus. The sequence continues at coordinate 1,386,742,060 of NC_136063.1, read as the reverse complement.
TCAATTTTTTAATGATGAAATGTGTATTTATGTTGCCTCTATATATATTTTGGGCATCTTTTAGGCCAAAGAAAATAGTTGTAGATTGATTGACAAGAGTGAAATAAAGCAAGGTGGAGAAAAGTAATCATAACAGAGTGAGGGAGAGGAAAGGCACCCAGGCAAACAGATTTTCTGTTCTTGACTATTAGTAGCTAATCCTTTCTGCTATTCTGAGTGATAATTTAGCAATGGCTACTTTTTCCTTTTGTTTTACTAATAAATGTATGTGCCTTCACTGAGTGGTTGAGTCTATCATGAAATCAGTCTCTTGTTAATTCAGGGGAAACTAGTTATATCAACAAGAAATAGAGTACCCTACCTTCTGTTAAGTTACATTTAAAACATTTTCTAGGAAGACTTAAAGTGTCAAATTGATTTAGCTTGTAATATGTTTACTTATTTAGCTACCCAAAGAAACAAATCCAAAGCACTAACCTTCGATGTTAAATGGGAGAGAAAAAGAGATACCCATGTACTAGCTGAGTTTGCAGAATGTGAAACCAGGAAACCAGGAATCATTCAGGCTTCAGCGCAAGACCGAATTGTGTGATCTTCGGCAGATACCTTATTTCACTGTGCCTGCTTTTCTTTCATCATCACATTTGAGAGCACTTTAAAATATGTCATTTCAGGATGTGCACAGTACAAAAACCCCTCTTGTGTATGCTTTAATGTACGAAACTGAAAATCTTCCGCATCTTAAAGACATATTCTCTATTGAATTTTGAAGAGTCTTTCTTATTATTTTGCAAGACAACTTTTTTCATGGCTTGGCTCGTGCTTCTCCTAGAGTCAAACCGGACCATTTACTGGGCCCTGGCTCGGCTGTCCCTATTCATTTATTGACTTATCCACATACAGTTTAAACAGTTTCTTCTCTTGTGTGGTTTTTAAGCCCCAATTCTAAATATTATTTGTACCTCTAATTTTCACTATCTGAACAAAAAAAAATTGATTTTCACATTCCAAAATTGAAATCCTGATTCGTAGAATCAGAATTTTTCAGGGGGAAACAAACGTTCTCACATAAGGTTTACTCTCAGGAGTAAATTAGGTTTAGGCATGAAAATCCTGAGGGTAGGAGTATGTTAGAGGGTTGTCAGATTGGTGGCCATAAAAATCTTGCACTCACTAACCAAAGAAATTGCATTGCATTTGCCAACGTAGAAACATATGCAAAACACACCTACAGAGAATTGGCTTTGATAAGTTGGTGAGCGCGAGTGAGGAAAATCCAAGGCTAGACTGCGTCCCAGCGAGATTTCACAAAGCTGGCGGTCGCGGATGGTCACTACTGCTCACGTTGAGAAACCTTCCGTTCGCGTTGAGGAAGCTGCCGCTCGAGTAGAACTTCTACTTGGGCAGCAGAAAGAACCAGCGCCATCTTGCGCTGTGCGGGATGCCGTTCACACTGATTGTCACCCGGCGCTAAAAATCAGCGCGAACGGCGTGAGGTAATGCAGTCTGCTGCTCGTGGAACTCAGTGTAGCTCGGCGGAGCTTTTTTGTCACTTCGCAAACTCAGCCTAGGCCTATTCTAGGGTAGGAAAGGCCCATTCACTTCCTTCATGCTGTTTTAAAGGTAGGGATTTTACCATAGGAAACATGGGTTACCTGTAGCAGGGAAGGTACTCTACACCGAATCCTAAACCAGTATAGTATCCATAAGCTGAAAATTAGCCTTATTGTGACCCTGGAGAATTATTTTCATTCTCTAAAATGAGTCAATATGGGAGAAATGTGTAGCCTTATTTAGAGGTTGGCGGTTGGGATACTCCATCAAAAACATGACGGATATCCCATCTGCCTTATTACAAGTGCCATAGGTTATAATGTACTTTAATACAGTGGATAGGACACCTACCACCTTGGTGAGAGAGTATCCGATCAGCCAAACTTTAAATAAGGCCCTTTGACTACATTCTACAAATCTATATTTTTTTGTTATTTTCTGAATGAAATCTTTAGAGTGTTGCGATTTATGCACAGTAGGAACGCGGGCTGGGGAGTGTGATGTAAAAGGGGTGTAGCTAAGGCAAGCAATACGGCAAATTTAGTATTTGTAGAATTTAGTAATCACACATTAAAGTACACTTTTATCAGTGATAGCATTTTGATGTAGCTTCTCTGACCACGGTTAAGTGAGACCAGAAACCATGGTGAGTGTTTTACACTTCATCTTGTACATCTGCAGAGGCCAAATAAATGCTAAGCATGTTGACGCAAAGGGCATGTAGTGCCCAGGTTCATAATTCACAAACAAGACTGCAATTTTGAGGGCAGGCGACTATACAGCACAATACTGCACACCACGGGCAAACAGATTTTTAAAACCAATAACTCGGACATTCCACTATCACAGAAGTGGGAGTACAATTTTGCCTCAACGGAAAGGCACAGAATCAGTGACGTAACGAAACTTGAGGGGGACCCCCTGCAAGGTACATGTAGGGACCCCCTCCAGACTCAATCAGGAGCTCTCAGGCCAAGGTACTGTGCTGAGGGAGCCCCCTGGAGCTTGGGAACCCCCACACTGCAGCGGCTGCGGGGGCCTATCTTACGCCACTTCACAGAATTACTTAAATGATAGTACTTGCCAACGTAGGTAACACAGACAATCTGGCACAACAAATAATTAAATGCACCTTTTACCCACTTTATCATCTGTGTTCTCTAAATTTCTTTCTGATAAGAGCGGCTAACTAATCCTGCACTGGAACACATAAAACTTGCCTCCCTCTCTTTTCAGTTGAATGTCTGTAAACTGGGATATGTTAAATTTGTAGGTGCGGAAGGCTCACAGGTCTCCTGCCGGAGCCTTGCCTTCCATTTCCTCTAGTGTTGTACAGATGCTTGGTAATGGCAGGATACCTTCGTTTCTAAGGAACAGAATTGTCTGCCCTGTGAAATAGGCAGGAATAAATCTAGTACAGCAGGCCTGTGCTCTGTAAAGGGGCAGCAGGTTAGACAGAGGTCAGGACTGAGCCTTGTGCTGTTGGGGCTTTCGCAGCGGTGTAGCTAGACCATGTAGCGCCTGTGGCAGTCCCTGTGTTTGCCGCCAGTGGGTGTGGCATGTAAGAGCGGGTTGGAGGTTTGAGGTGCTGGCAATTCCCACGGCAGCTTCAGCTGCAGGTAAGAGCTGGGGGAGGGGGGGTGCTGGTGAGTCCTGAGGTGGCCGCAGATAAGAGTGGGGGAGGACCACCCCCTGCCCTCCCCTTGCTATGCCACTGGGCTTTCACTTGCACCATGTCTAATTGTCTCATCTAACAATCACCTGTGGAGATTTGCAGGTCGCACACACTGCTTATTGAAATCAGAATGCACTTCCTGCTGAATATACCAAGTGGAGTAGGAAGCGTGCTTTAAGACTCAAACCTGATGCCTGGCTCTGGCTCAGCTTGAGGTCCTCTTGGATTCTTGAGCCAAAAGCGAGCAGAGCTTTCCTGCAGATTCTGCCTGCCATTCATGCTCTAACCTCATGCTCCAAGAATTAATGATAAACCATTAACCTTTGATGTAAAATTGGAGAGAGAAAGAAATATGCATCTAGTGGCTGAATAGCACAATGAGAAACTAGAAAACCTGGGATCAACCCCGTTTTCCCCATTTGATCAAAATATGTGATCATATGCAAATATTTTTTTCAGTGTGCCGCCTTTTTCAGAATCACATATCAGAGCACGTTGAGAATCGTGCGTTCACGGTGTGCACTCCACAAAGGCCTCTTTTGTGTTGGAATTACCTTGTCTTGCGCCAGCCAAAGTGACATGCACACTTTGAAGCTCTCCACCCAGCTGTCTTAAGCATCTGGGTGGAGACCAAGCACAGGCCTAAAGGGCCTGAAGGAGCATCCAGCCAGGACGCTCCATCCAATCCTAGCGCTTCTCTCACAGCATGAGAGCAGTGCCAGGATTGGTTAAGGGAGTTGGCTGGACCTATGCTGCCGGAAAGAAGAAGATCGGGACCGGAGCGAGGCGTGCAGCCAAGTACGTGATTTATTGTTATCTTATTTTTCCTCCTGCACTCTATTTCCATCCCTCCTGCCACCCCAATACCCATAGCTGGCAGCCAACACTGAGAAGTATATTTACATATATTTTTTGTGATAGAAAAACTACGCAATAACGGTGTGTATATACTAACAAACATATGCATTTGTGGGTGTTTTCTTACTTCTTCCTGCTTGCCCAATCAGAAACACCATCTATTCCGCCCCTAATAGGAAAGTTGCCATTTTGATGCTGAAACCCACAATGCAGGTGTAGTTTCCAGCAAAGCAAGTGAAGTTTACTGTTCAAAAAATGTGGCACATCACAGTTCTTCTTTGAATCAGGTTCTTCCACCGCAAGATCGCTGACATCCACGACAGCTTCAACACCACCACGACCACCCCGACAACGTCAGACTCCAACCCCCCCTACGAACACCACCGGCATCAACCGCCTGACCTCCTGGACCAACGTCAACAACGACGAAACACGCAAGATCATGTACTCCATCCACTCAGGATCACCGTCAGACCCCTGCCCACACCACATATTCAACAAAGCAGACGCAGCCATCGCACCCCAACTACAGAAAGTAATCAACATCTCCTTCGAGACAGCTAAATTCCCGGAAAGCTGGAAGCACACCGAAATCAACGCCCTTCTCAAGAAGCCCAAGGCGGACCCCAAGGACCTCAAGAATTTCCAGCCCATCTCCCTGCTCCCGTTCCCGGCGAAGGTTATCGAGAAAATCGGCAACACACAACTAACCAGCCACCTCGAGGACAACGACATCCTAGACCCATCCCAGTCTGGATTCCGAAAAAACCATAGCACCGAGACAGCCCTCATCGCCGCCACAGATGACATCAGGATCCAACTAGACAACGGCAAAACATCAGCCCTCATCCTCCTGGACCTATCAGCCGCCTTCGACACGGTCTGCCACCGCACACTAAAGACACGCCTCCAAGAAGCAGGAATCCAAGAGAAGGCCCTGGACTGGATCACATCCTTCCTCTCCGGCAGAAACCAGAGTGTCCGCCTTCCCCCTTCTGCTCCGAAGCCACCGACATCATCTGCGGCGAACCCCAGGGCTCATCCCTCAGTCAGACGCTGTTCAACTTCTACATGGCCCCCCTCGCTCACGTCGCCCGACAGCATGACCTCAACATCATCTCCTACGCCGACGACACCCAGCTCATCCTCTCCCTCACCAAGGACCCGCACACCGCCAAAACCAACCTCCGGGAGGGAATGAAGGCCGTCGCCGAATGGATGAGAGGCAGCCGACTGAAGCTGAACTCGGACAAGACGGAGGTCCTCATCCTCGGATCCAACCCCTCGGCCTGGGACGACTCCTGGTGGCCGACCACACTAGGAACAGCACCGAGACACCCACCGACCACGCACGCAACCCAGGAATCATCCTCAACTCCTCCCTCTCCATGTCGAAGCAGGTCAACGCCGTCTCCTCCTCCTGCTACAACACCCTCCGCATGCTCCGCAGGATCTACAAGTGGATCCCCACCGAAACAAGAAGAACGATGACACAGACCCTCCTCAGCAGCAGGTTGGACTACGGCAACGCACTCTACGCAGGAATCCCGGCTAAACACCTGCGATGACTGCAACACATCCAAAATGCCTCCGCCCGACTGATCCTCAACGTCCCTCGCCGCAGCCACATCACCCCCCACCTGGGAGACCTACACTGGCTCCCCGTCGACAAGAGAATCACCTTCAAGATACTCACCCATGCACATAAAGCACTCCACAACACCGGACCTGCCTACCTCAACAGCAGACTCAGCTTCTACACCCCCACCCACCGGCTCCGCTCCGCCAGCCTCACCCTCGCCGCTGTCCCCCGCATCTACCGAATGACCTCCAGCGGCAGATCCTTCTCCTTCCTCGCCGCCAAAACTTGGAACACCCTCCCTACCCACCTAAGACAGACCCGAGACCTGCTCACCTTCAGAAGACTCCTCAAGACCTGGCTTTTCGAGCAGTAGCGCCCCCCTCCCCCCCACCTCCCCCAGCACCTTGAGACCCTCACGGGTAAGTAGCGCGCTTTATAAGTACAATGATTGATTGATCTTTATGAACAGAAATTACTTTTTTGCACCCCTAAGTTGCCAGGAGTGCGCAAACAGTTTGTGCACTTGGCACTTTACCAGAAAAATTAGAAGCTACCTACTAATATGAAAGAGGATTACCTAGTTGCTCTTGACATTTCTAGCTCATTAAGGAAAATTCCAGATTTTTGGAATTATTTTACCGTCAGATCAGAGAAACTGCTATGGGTTCACATAAGGCCTTTAGCTACATAAACCTTTTAATGTAAGAATTTTAATAGGTGCATGTTGTTCAGACACAGTAGTGGTCTAGAGACTGATAGGCAGCTCTGATGCAGCTATATCTATTTGTTTTGGATTGATACTCTCAACAACTGGTGTTATTTTGGAACCTTGTCTAATTAACAAAATGGCCAGATTAGAGGGCATATTTGTCAAGGTTTTGCATCACCCTTGCACCATGCAACGGGGTGCTACAGCAATGCAAACCTAAGTGAGATTTATCAAGCCACACAAGGCCATCTTGTATGGCCCTGCATGCCTTGACATATTTAGAATAACGCAATGCAGCGCAAATTGCTGCCCGTGTTACTCTGCCCTAGGGAGGAGTTCCATGGGTGGAGGGTGGGTGTTCCCAGGCATCCACCCATTGATTTTGGCACATTCACAGATTTACCATTACTGGTAAACCTCAAAATGGGTCAAAATGCTGTGCCCCCTAGGGGAGGTGTAACAAGGAGAAATATCTGTGCAGCACACATAGAAAGAGGAAAATGCCTTTCAGGATGGTTTTTGCGCAGGAAGGTGTTCCTTCTTGCACAAAAACAATTGTGCTAGCAATTAAAGGAACTCGTGCAACATGGTGCAAGGGTGTCTGTATAGGCATTAGGTAGCCAAAAGTGTGCCAGTACAAGGAAATGACAGTAATGCACCATATGATGTTAAATATGGTACATTTCTGCCTTTTCACGCAGTGCAGCAAGATGGCTTACTGCATTGTGCTGCGTAAAAAAATTATAACTATGCTCCTAGAAATGTACCCCTAAGATTAGAGAGGATCAAACATGATGTAAAATGTGTGGTAAGGGGATACCACACATTTTTTGCTGTTTGCAGTACAGTAGTATTATGGTAATACTGGGCTATAAATGCTGGTATGTGAAATTTATGTTGTCCTTTTACCACATTACAGCATGAGAATGCCTTTCCTGTTAGTATTAGCAAAGAGCTAGTGCTAAGTGTGCATGAGTAAATGCAGACAAGCTCACAGATGCATCGTTTGTGCACATCATTTCTCATTTAAAGCTACATTTTCAGTAATACCACAATTACTAAGTGCAGTAATGAAATTGACGATTCATGGTACCTTAGAGAATTTACAGAAACCCCAAAAGTCTAAATAAAGATTTATCGTATAATCAGCTCTTACGGGTTAGATCATCTTTCCCCATAACTGTTTTTAAATAGTAAATAATAGAGTCAGCAAAGTAGAAAATGAGCATGTGTATGAAGTTTCATGTGGATTGGCTTTGATAGTTTTGATATGACTGCTAATGTAAGGATGCATGGAGGTATGTGAATTGTTAAACTACGGGGGAGGGAGAGGCCCTAGTCTTGGACTGTGACTGAGCGTCAACAAAGTCAAAATAATCTTGTTTCTCATAAATAAACAGTTTTTTGGAGGGTAATCCTTAGCTTGCTATTGGCAGCTTGGCACAAGAAGCAAGGCCATCCTCAGAGAAGAGGGCATGTGATACATGAACAATGTTGCATCAGCAATTGTGTCTCTTCTTGATTGCATCATAGTCCTGCAATACATGGTCACCTGATGGCCGTTCTGCATTTTAGGTTCCACTAGATGAACCATCAATATCAATGTTATTATGTGAAGCAGGAAAGGAAGAGAATAAAGTAAGCTGCATGGTATGGACTGTTTACTTACTTCTTACTCCAGCATTTCCCCAAAGTTAACCAACTCTGGGAAGGTGCAGATTTAGAGGATGATATAAATGAGGAAGCCACCACAAAAAAGCAAATTCTCTGACTCACCTTCAGCAGTCCACCTGCCTAATTTAGCAACTTGACTGTCCTATTGACATATGTATACACCAAGCAAGAGTGTCTCCAGGATGCTCTTATGACACACACACACATATTAACACACACACATATATATGTATGTGTGTGTGTATATGTATATATATATATAAATATATTTACTGAAAAAAACCAAAGGTCACAGGGACATTATAGTTAGGCTCAGATTTCACGCATTCAAAATCATAGAAATTCAGCAGTTATAGTTACCAGAGCTAACTCTAATTTATGCTCCCACAATGCACTGCATATGACTTCACATATTACATCACTCATGACGTGGTCAGTGAAATCCCTGATGACATCTCAAATGTCATCACTGATTACATTATCCAAAGAGTGAGAGTGTTTCCTAAAGGTTTATGAGTGTTAAACATACACACCAAGGTACTACAAAAGTCAAAATAGTATATTCTGTACTACTAATGAATGATACTGTTTCTAACATATATTATGTGAGTGGCTGTGAGTTTGTGAGTTTTGTGCCCTGGAGGGGTCCCTCTGAGACCCCCCGCCCCCAGAGGCCTAGGGGGTTAGGGTTTTCCTACCCTGTCCCTTTGCTGTTTTAAATGTTTTTTGGGGGACTCGGCTCAAGCAAAATCCCAAGATGGTTGCCAACACTTCCTGGTTTGAAGTGTTGGCACCCAATTAGACCTCAGCACGAGATTGGGAGGGTTCACAGACCCTTTGTGTCTCTATATATACAAATTAGTTTTTTCCTTAATATTTAAAAAACTACTGAACGGATGTACGCCAATTTATAAAAAGGTCTCTTTACAGACCAACGGCTACTTTTCTGCCAAATTTGGTGTAATTCCTTTTAGCAGTTTGGCCTGTAGTCGTGTCTAAATCTCTACAGGGATCCACATGGGGAAAATGTGTTTTGGGACCCCCCTTTTCTCAGCCTCTCCGCTTAACGGATCACCACAAGGCAGCAGCTGGAGTGAGCATCAAACTAGTTTTGAAAATTTCACGAGGATTCATCAAACTATACCAAAGTTACTGCCAAATGAAAAAATGCTCTTTCTTTGGAAACTAAATCCTAACTATAACTACCTACTGGCAACAGCCAGTAGGTAAATTGTATGTATTATATTTTTCTGATGGTCAGAGGGTGGGAAGGGAGGTGGAGCAGCCCAGTGTCTGACTCTCTGGGGCTTGGAAACACTTTGTTTCCCATTGAGGAGTCAGGTGTTGCTTGGACTTTCTTTTGGCAAAAAGGAAAAAACTCAATCAGCACCTGGCTTGTACTAGAGCACACACAAGTTCTGGGGCTCACACTTCCATACCTCTGGGCACATTTTCATGACTACATATGGTTGTGGGAATCCTACCATTCAGTGCAGGCAATGGCAGAAAGTGTGCCACTGTAGCATACAACACACGGATAAGGTGTTGTTGAAAGTAATATGTTTATTATTACAACAAGGGCCCGCAGTAGCGGGATAAACAACTAGCATGGACGAAGTCAGCTGTCATCTGCCAACGGAACAGGTGACGTCACATAAGTACATTCTTAACATTCTATGGTGACGTGTATGACGCTGGCAATAGAAAAGGAAGACATACTGTCATAATACTATCCCATAGCAGTATAACACACAACATCTCCCTTCCTCCATGAAAACATAACCTGAATTTATTCCATAACATAGTCTTTAAATCTGGTAGGCAATTTTATAACTCTGCCCATTCTCGAAGTTTGCCCCCCATCAAGATGGTTACCTACATCACTCATGCCAGTTACAACATTTTCATTCCTCTCTGCTTCATTGTCTATCATGGAATCTTCCTGAACTAAAGCAGTACCCTCCAGACTAGAAGAGTGTCTTGCGGAGCTTCCATTAGAATCCAAAGATGGTCCTCGACTTGCACTTGAATGTAACATCTCTGAGCCACTAGACACATCATCCCATTCTAGGACACTCTCACCTAGACTTCCTTCTCCCTCTTCAGCCTTTCTCATTATGATTTGTTCTTGACCTGGTTTCAGTTTTACTATATCATCTTTGCTGCGCCATCCTTCTCCTTCGACAAACACCGCTCCTCCTGACGCTTTACCAACTCTCATTGGTTTGCTGAGCCTTGACTCTCCCTTGCTCACCAAACCAGGTTTTTTCACTAGCACCCAGTCCCCGGGTGCAATGATCTTATCCTTAGCTCTGTTTACCTTGTCAGAATACGTCTTGTTCTGCATTTGCTTAGACAATATGTTCTCCCTCACATTTAGTTCCTTATCACATACTTGTTCCGCTTCAACAGCTGTTTTATCCCATCCACCAATTTTTGGTGTCATGGCATTGTTGCATGCTCTCCCTCTCATCAAGAAAAACGGAGTAAACCCCGTAGCTTCCTTGGGCGTATTGTTGTACGCATTGATCTTTGTTCTAATAAATTCTTTAACATCCATTTCATTTGCCACAGCCATTTGGATTCCTTCTTTGAAGAACCTGTTCATCCTCTCTACTTGACCATTGCTCTTGGGACTGTAGAGAGGAGTTTTCTCCTGTTTTATTCCTCGTTTTCCTAGAAATTCGACCATTGCTCTTGACACCAGTTGTGATCCATTATCAGATACCATGACCTTTGGTTGTCCTTCTCTCTCAAAGGTCTTATCCAGAAATTTTATTACCACTTCCGTAGTTACCATTTCCACGAATTTGTAACACACCCACTTGGTGTAATAGTCCATCAAAACTATCAGATGTTTGCACTCATCTGGCAAAATATTGAATGGTCCAGCAAAATCAATTGCCACTTTAGCCCAGGGACCATCAGGGATTTGCACCATCTGCAATTCATTTTTCTCCATTCTCCAGTGTTTGTCAGATTTTAAGCATTGTTCACATTTGTCAACAAGATTCCTGACTTCGCTGTCCACACCCGGCCACCAATAGTGCATTCTTAGAACGTTCCTTGTGGCCGTGGTGCCAGGATGCCCTCTGTGAGCCATTTGAATTATTTTCTGCCTGAGACCCAATGGCGGCACGAAGACCTCACCCCTTTTCAAGAATCCATTTTCAAGAGTTAACTCATCACTCACTTGTTGATAATTTTTTAGTTCCTTTGGTATGTTCCTCATGTGTGGCCATTTTGATTGTACATACTCTTTCACTTTTCCCAAAACAGTATCTTCCTTCGTACTTACTTCCCACTCTTTTTCACATATTGATCCTTCACACATTACTGTTGCGTCAATATGCGCAACTATGCATTCATTGTCGTCCATTTCCTCATCTTCTTTTTCTCTCACAGGCAGTCTGGATAGGCAATCTGCTCTACTGTTTTTACCTCCTTTTATGTGTTCAATTTTGAAATTAAATTCTTGAAGCTTTGACATCAGTCTGATCAGCCTGGAACTTGCGTTGCCATTGCCCCGACCCCTACCGTCCATCATATACACAAGTGGTTTATGGTCGGTTACAAGTTTGAAACTCTTACCCCACAGATAGTCTTTGAGTTTGTGTACAGCCCACACGCAAGCTAAGGTCTCCCTTTCGATTGTGCTGTAATGAATTTCTGTTTCATTTAGCTGTCTTGAAATAAAAGCTATTGTGTTCTCTTCATTCCCTTTCCTTTGGCAGAACACAGCACCTATCCCTTCATTGCTCGCATCTACAGTTACTATATTGTCAAGTTGTGGATCGTAGGGTTTTAGTGCTGGCGCTCTGGCTATTTCCTCTTTGACCGATCTGAATGCTTCAACTTGTTCGTCATTCCACTCATATTTTACATTTTTCTTCAGTAGTTTCCTGAGTGGACTCACCATTTCTGCATACTTTTTGATAAACTTCGCATAATATTCACTCAGGCCAAGGAATGACTTGAGTGTATCCTTATTCCTAGGTTCAGGGGCCTCCCTTATTGCGCGAACTAAATCGTCTTTGGGTAAAATACCTTCAGCAGTAAGGACGTGCCCTAAATATTCCACCTCTTTAGTCATGAATTTGCACTTGTCTCTGGCAACTGTCATGCCTTTGTCTTTCAAGATTTTCAGAACTGCTCCAATCAACTTTAAGTGCTCACATTCAGTTTTTGAATGTAACAAAATGTCATCTTGAAAGGCTTCCACCCCTTTCATCTTTCCAAACAATACATCCATGAGTTTTTGGAAAACTCCTGAAGATGACGCCAGGCCAAAGGGAAGTCTCACATACCTAAATGCTCCAAACGGCGTGATGAAGGTTGTTAATGATTTCGATCTTTCCGACAGGCACACCTGATGGTAAGCGGCCCTCAAATCTATGAGCGCAAAATATTTTGACCCTGACGTTGACTGAAGGATGTCTTGTATCTTTGGTAACGGATGACAGTTTATTATAATGTTTTTATTGAGTGACCTCAGGTCTACACACAACCTAATGTCCCCTGACTTTTTCTTCTTTGACACTACAATAGCAGAAACCCATTCAGATTCCTCTGCTTCTTCAATTACACCTTCTTTCTTTAATTTTTCTAATGCCTCCCGTAACTCATTTTTCACAGATAAAGGCACAGTTCTTACCTTGTGCTTACATGGAATTGCATTCTCTTTCAACTTGATGTCATGACTGAAACCCTTTACACATCCAATTACATTTTTGAACACATCATCATGTTTTTGAAAAACAGTATTCAAATCAGTGTCTTCACTCTCCTCACAAATACTATTCATCCACTCTTCCCTCAGTATCACTGGGTCTTTTGCTCCCGGGATTAAAACCACTCCCAGCTGGGCTAAATCTCTCCATCCTACTAGTATTCTTCCCTTTTCAGCTACATGGTGGGTTTACCAGGCTCATCCAAGAAACGAGGAGGAGCACATATGTTATTGCATTCTGCCATACTCAATTTTATGCTTTCCTTTCTCTGCTGACTGTTACCACAAAGATCTTCACTTAAAAATAATATTCCTTACTTCCGATATATTTCCTTGAGGCTTACTTGTTTTATTTCTTTTATAATTCGTCTGCTCGTTTTCATTTACTTTTGCACGTGTGTTTTCCTTTCAGCGCCTTAACAGCTTAGTTATCTTACTGCCGGTATTTAGAACTACCTTAAAATGGCCGCACGCTGTTTACGTCGATGACGCTCTCTTCATGTACCAATCAGCGCGCTCCCAGCATGCTTCACGCGTCTCAGCTGAGGTAACTGACTGACGCCTCAGCTGAGCGCTGTCAACGGAGCGCGCGAAAATCTTTCCTGTCTGCTTCCACAGCGCCGCTGCCTTGCCGGTATTCTCAGGTTTCACACAACGTGCCAGCCCAGCAGGGCTCCTTCTGTATAATACACGCTGCACTCCCCTTTTTCGACTTCACGAGTCTGTCAAGCTGTAATTTACGCGCTGCTAATCCTTATCGAAAAATAATTTCCTCTCATCAGCGCTCGTCTCACAGCGCATTGTACTCACTCCGTGCATTTTCTTCATCCGTTTCTCCCCGCAATAATTTTCTCTCCGATCGATCACGATCTTCAATCATCGGCCGACCATTTAATCACCTCCACTGGCCCTTGTCGTAGAAAGACCCTCGTCGCCAATTGTAGCATACAACACACGGATAAGGTGTTGTTGAAAGTAATATGTTTATTATTACAACAAGGGCCCGCAGTAGCGGGATAAACAACTAGCATGGACGAAGTCAGCTGTCATCTGCCAACGGAACAGGTGACGTCACATAAGTACATTCTTAACATTCTATGGTGACGTGTATGACGCTGGCAATAGAAAAGGAAGACATACTGTCATAATACTGTCCCATAGCAGTATAACACACAACAGCCACATGTACCCCTCAAAGTGACTTCTGTCATGGCAGCCACTAAATTCCATTTAAAAAAATCTCCTTCATGAACCTGGGTCACTAAGCATAAGGGTCAACTCCATCTGAGTGGACCCAGCACGTCATAATGCCATAGCTGGAATCTTTCTGCATCTTGTTCCTTCTGCCTACATGCAATAAGTAATATTGTCAAAAGTAAGTGTCTTGAATACTTTATGGCAGAAAATGTGCATTCCTGTGCCAGAAAGTCTGTAACCGCATACAGTTTGAAAATATACAAACACTATCATTGTATACCTCTGCACTTCTGGATATTTGTTCTGCACATCTGGGTATTTGTACTAATATCTCCCAGTTAGCCTATTGAGTCAGTGTGGCTAATACTATAAAAGATTTGTGGTTAAGGCTGTTTCTAAGAAATATGAATGCACAACTACATGTTTGGCAAAGTACAATTGCTAGGGCTCTGGTAAACCATGCAGATGCACAGGTCTGTTCACCCTTGCTAAGAGTACCAGCAACACTAGAGTGGCTCATGGACTTTGGTAGAGCCAAATTACACCCTGGTCCAGCAACTTTGCAACCTGTGCCTTGAAACACTCCAGGACCTACTGGAGGACATCCTGTATATTTTGCTTTTCAAAGGCAGGCTGTTCCCATTTTCCATGTAATGACCCCAGACTACTGTCAACACGGCGATGAGGGAAAACTGTTGGAGGGAAAACAGGCCCAGTATTTCTTGGCATACAGTTGTCATGTCAGAGGCCAGCTTGATGAAGCATGCTCATAACCAGGGCTTTAAGTGTGCCGAGTCTCACCGGTGCTGAGCACCGGCAGTTTTTAAAAGCGGGCCTCGAAACGGGTGTCTATTGAACTCTACTTTGTGTCCTGGGACAGGCGGTCTGTTTTTTCCCAGACTGCGATTACATCAGGCACATCGATGTGTGCTTCTGACACTGCTCACTTTTCACTAGTGTAGAAGGTACGGCATGATGTCATGCCAGGTGAGCGTTGTAAGGAAGTGAAATCCTTCTCTCTGGATTTCCCTTCTCTTTTTGAAACTCAGGTGCAGCAACATTGTTGTGGTCTCACCAGGGCTTTAAGTGGTAGCTTTTTTCAATATTATATACAAGCCATAGTTGCTGCTTATTTATCGTATGCAACTAACAACCATTGGCAAAGCCAATAGTCCTGACTTCTTGTCAATATGATGTTACTTGTATCATATATCTGGATGCAATGACAGAAACAGCGAAATACAAGTCGGGTGGCACACTATGCTGAGCACAGATTTTTTAGCTTATGTGTTTATAAGCCATGCCTTTAATTACATTGCACAGGAAAAAGTGTCTACAAGGAATTTCACTTGCTATTAATCCAATCCGTTATTTCAATTCAATCTGAGTCAGTTATATTTAATCAGACTCTTTGGTGTCACCAAATGCAACTACTATAAATACACTTTTTGAAAGACAAAGAACACAGCACACGGAAAAGTCTATTCATATAAAATCAATTTATCTGAAATTTTTGGATTTAGAAAGGGTATATTGAAACAAAAAAGTTATCTGCAAAAATCGTTATGAAGGAATGTACAAATCAATTTACACATACAAATCATAACCAACATCAGCTCCTGAAATAATATTAAGCAAATATTAACTTGATCTAGGTAAATATTGCTAGAGAGACAAGGAATTCAATTACATTGGCCACGCCCTTTGAGAGACCGCCCAGTTTTTACATCCCACTTAAAGCCCTGCTCATAACTTTTTCTAGATTCAGGTTGCCAGAGAAAGGGGGAACATGGGGGAATATTTACATGTCTGTATCGTCACCGAAGCTTCACTTTTTTTGACGCCCCAGTGGCATAGCACCATCTCCCTTATTTGCAAGGTGGCGCTAAGCCACTTAACGTGGCTTAAAGCCCAGTCCTCTGCGGCAAAGGGGCATGCAATGGGTGTTGCTGCAGGCATTCCACCGCAACACCCATTGCATTTTGACACAGCTCTAGATTTACAAGGCAGAGGCAGCGCCCCAAAAAGTGGCCTTTAATGCCATGGATTATCAGGCATTAGAACGGTGATATGAGGAGAAATGATTAATTTCTCCTTGTTTTTTGCTCTTTCCATGTACATTATTCATTGTTTATGTGCAGGAAGGTGTCCCTTCCTGCACATAAACAATCTTCCCCGCAGCACAGGCACCCTTGCTACATGGCGTCTGTGTGCCTGAGCTGGTGCTAGTCAGGGTTTTTCATGCCAGCTTTAGGAAACACACAGGTGTGTGTCGTATTCATGTGAATATGGCACATCTTTGCGTTTTAAAAATTTTGAATGCTGAATTTGGCGCAGTGACATGTTTTTGTAAATATTCCCTATAGTTTTTATGACTTGAGCGTATAGTTTCACTGTTCCTGCTTGTTGGCCTGCCCATAGTTCATGAGGTTTCCCGCTTTTCTTACATCTAAGCACTCGCCTAGTTGTCTCTCATGAGTGATATATGGTGCTGATAGCTCACAGGCACTTTTGAAGTGGAAGTGCATACGTTCCTAAGCAAACCATACTATGCCGGTAACTCACAACCAGTTTATAAGTGTGTGCAGATGTTACTTAGCTTTTCTCAAGAGTACACCAAATCCGTGTAATGCTGGTAACTCACTAGCAGTCTGTACACAAGCATGTATCTTAGTATTCCTTCTGCATGACTCAACACAAATTAGACTCACCTACAAAATTTTGAACTTCCAATTTCCACATGGAAATCTTGTGGAACTTCTTGACTTTTATGTCTTTTTCTTAGTTTTTCATGTTTCATAGTTTTTGCGATAAATGTCCATAGCTCTCAACAAAAAAACTCCTCAACCTTATACACCCTTATTAAATTCAACTCTCAGACCGACCGTTTTCTCTTATTTATCCTTTGTTCGTCAGCTGTCGTTTAACAATCAGATTTACCCAGTCTCCCTCCACTTCTGGTAAGCAAGGTCCATACTTGCTCTTTGAGGCTAAATATATTGATGTATTCTTGCGTACATCAGGATAACCATTGTTGGATTTAGCTCATGTCCAAATGGCCTACCTTTCTACTATTATCCAGCTGCGAGTTGTGGGCTGTTTATGCCATGTTCCCATCACTTTGATCCAGTTTCCCCACTGCTTTGTCGACTACGACTGCATTATATCCTGTTTGCATCACTGGTCCACAGCCGGTACTGGCCTCGATGTCTGTCCTGGAGGAGTAAGGGTCATAAGTGCTCTTGATTCTCTCAGTTTTACCACTTAAGTACTTGTGGGTGTAAAAGAGGTACCGAGCTACATGGATTTAGGGAGGCATGCAGGAGAATACACGTGGCTGTCTATGTAGGTGGTTTAGAAAAATGCCAACTGGATCCTGGGTTACAATGACCTCTTCTTTCTAAGTTGATACTCTGAGAAAACAATAGCCAGTGTATTATCCAGCAAAGTAATTATGAGGCATCATTATTGACAGACAATCTTGGTTAAACTGACCATGTCTTTTCAATCAGAAAGACGTAGATAGGCAAGTCAACATTGCTCCAGTACAGGTGGGGCTTATAACTGGTGAATTTTTTGTCTTGCCCGAAATAGCATGAGTTTGGGCTCCTGTCAAATGTTCAAAACCAAGCTTTTTTTAGGATTGGGGCCAATGCGGGAGAAGTGTCCTTTGATTCAGCTTCTCAACTTACTTTTGGCAACCATTCAGAGGTTTGTTTGTTCAATGCCAAATCAGTGAAAAAGCCAGTGTTGTGGAAGCTTGACCTGTCTGTAAATGCATGCAGAGTTCTCCAATTAATTCTATGTGAGACAGATTTGTGATCAGGATTCTGGCATGTATGGTAAGTCAGGTAAGCTTTCTAAGCCTAGCAGCTATAGTCTGGTGCTGGACCGTTTGCATTTCAAGCTTTTTGTAGTAGTTATATTTAATATGTAGCAGGTTGCTATAGATATGCCAAAAGATTTTCTATATGGCAAGTTTATCAAATGGGCAAATTATGTGCACTCCCTTGTTAATCCTAACCTATTTCTGGGAGTTCCAAGGAAGAGAAGCGACCACTATCAATCCTAAAATTAGAGACAAATTGCTCCCAAAACAGAAAATAAATAAATCTCCTAAGCAACCCACTGTATTCAGAAAATATTTTTCAAAAGTCAGTTCGAAGTAAGTTTTTTATTCTTGTCTTTTTATTTCTTGGCCTTCACATGTATTTCATTATCTTCAACACAGAACTCGTAGCCAACACGTTTCGTCACACAGTACATCAACCATTGACTTCATCAGGACTACAAAAAGTAAATTTCGAAAGCTTGCAATTCATAGAATACAATTGCACTAATAAAGCATATTTTAGAGCTGTAAACACCATCCAAGTGTGTGCTCAATCCTAAAAATCTCCTATTCACACATCTCAGGTGTGCTCAAAAAAGTTAGCCAAATAAAGTATAATGTTCATTGAATCAAAATATATTTCCACTCATATTGCTCCAAAAAAAAAACACGATGCCACCATAAGCCCATTGTGTCTCTGTTAATACCATGTAATACCAATGAATCTCACCTCTTCACGTGTATCACCATTCCCTGTAATGCAGTCCTGAACCAGTAAAATCATAACTACCATCAAAGGACCTATATAAAACACGTTCATCATGTTCATCATGGCCAACCCACGCAAATCACACATATTTAAGTCAAAATATTAAGTTGTAGTATCTCACAGGTATCATTATGTACTTGCCAATATTTCACCTCACATGTATTCGAAATTTACTTTTTGTAGCCCTGATGAAGTCAAAGGTTGATGTACCATATACCGAAACATGTGTTGGCTACAGGTTCTGTGTTGAAGATAATGGAATACATGTGAAGACCAAGAAAAAAAAGACAAGAAGGAAAAACTTACTTTGAACTGACTTTTGAAAAATATTTTCTAAATATAGGTGGTTGCTCATGAGATTGTCTTATAGGTTGCCATAGATAGCATTGTTTTGTACAATTGTGAGATGTCTCATTCACTAACTACCATTGAATGGTTGGAGCAGAAGTGGAAGTCCTGACTGCTTTAGAAGTTTCAGTTAGTAGAAAGCAGGTTACACAACTGCTTTTATATGTTTGTTGAGGAAGAAGCCAGCATCCAAATTTAATCCAAGGTTCCTTATCTCAACTATGGTGACTGGTTGTCTGAAGAATGTTTGGGGATGTGGGGCAAAGCATGTTAATTTGTTTCGGCAGATAGGACTGGCCCAGAACTGGCCCAGAATTTGTAACTTGGTTTGAGCAGAACCCTTAGGAACTCCTCCTGTGACACAGCTCAATGAGGACAGTTTCCCAAGTCAGTGATCTACCACTGTAACGCAGTTGAAATATCAAACTACAAAAGTGTTGAATCCACCATGTCAGCCTTACCTCGGTATCTCTAGATAAGTCTAAGTAAATGGATGGGGAGCTAATATTGTGGATTTGATATTGTGTAGGTCTATATATCAACTGTGACTTAGTGACGTAAACCCCGGGTCTAACCCTTCATCTGCTGTCTGAGAAGAAGGATTTTTACCACTTGAGGAAGTGGCCTGCCACACTGTAAAAGCGTATTCATCAGAAGGTTGTAATAGCCAAGCAATTATACAACATTTAGGCCATTCATTTTGAGCATGTTGGAATTATCGGGTAGTAATTTTTCCCTGGAGAAACCATTTATACATCTATGCCCTCATTACGAGTCAGGCTTAGTGGTATCCCCGTGTGGTACATGGCTGTACCTCATAACACAGGCCCGGTGTTTCTACACTCAGTTTTTCTAGGCGCAGGAACATCAGCCTTGATTTTACAGGTTGGTAATTCCACCCAATAAAATCGCACAAGGCTTTGGCTGCAACAGCAGGCAAGCCTTTGCCCATGCCCAAGCATATTTGTTCAGCAAGGGCGGAGCATGTAATGCCCATTAGTCACAAGGAACAATTTTCACCTTTCCTCCCCCTCCTTTCAATCCTCCGCTACCCACCTCCACCCAGCACCTGCCCCTATGCTCACATTCACCAACTACTCAGAGCAAATGTTAAATGTGTGCGTTAACCCCCCGTAACAGGGAAACCCATGTGGAATTCTGCCTGGTAAAAATCTGGGCTCAAACTGTTATTCCCTATACTGGATAATTAGCTCATATTTGCATGGTACTCATAGTTATTCCATGGTGACATTATTTTGTGTGCCGCATTTGCAGGCTACCACAACCGTGCAACTCGTAATAAGGGCCTTTGCGATTTTCGCCAGGGCAGATTTTGCCTGGCATTCTGAACTCGATATGTCAGATCAATCGTTAACATGTATGAGCAGATTTATCATTTTTGGCACAACACATCACAGCAGCCAAAATTGCTGCTTTACTTTGCACAAGAGGAAGGATGCAACGTAGATCTATCTTTTTTTATTTCTGTAATTTTTTTATTGAAAATAAAGAGCATATTTACATGGTACTGGGTGGAGAACACATGGGGAAAGAGGAAGAAGAAAAAAAAAAAAGACGCACGGGGGGGGTGTGGGGGGGTTGTCAAGCATTGTATACATTGGCTTTAATTAGTTTGGCTCTTGACAGTTCATTCTGCAATTTGTTACATCTTCTTCACTCCATTCTTGCACGTTCCAGTTTCCTCCGTGTCCCTTGCCACCGGCATGGTTATCTTTCCGCCCCCCTGGTGGCGTGAGGAGATAGAAGATCAAAAGAAGAAGAGAGACGTAGGCATGTTATGTTGTTGAGTAGGGTGCATGTGTGCGTTCGGTAGTATTGTCTGGTCTGAGTGTCTAGGGTGGCTTGTGAGAGGACAAGTAGTTGTGTAGTGACAGCCATAACTCGCTCTTTTTCCCTGAGTCCCTTTGGCTGTTAGACGTTATGGTGTCGGCTCCCCTTAGGAAAATGACCCAGTTGAACCAGGCCTTAAAGGTGGCTTTTGCTGTGTCCTTCCAGTTATTCAACACCGTCTTGACTGCTGCTGTAAGCAGGAGATCAATCAGGTCTCTGTCATTTTCGGATGTTATGGAAGGGTCCGTGTATCCCAGTATTAGGTGGTGGAAGTCCATTGATAGTGTGGCTCCTGTCATGTAATTGATTAGATTGATTATGGAGTGCCAGAACTTCTTTGTTTTGGCGCAGTGGAATAGGAGGTGTGCTAGGTCTCCCTTCTGCCTATTGCAGTTCCAGCAGGAGTCAGTCTCTCTGATGCCTATGTTGGCGAGACGAGCTGGGGTCCAGTAGGCCCTGTGTACTAGCCAGAATTTTGTCTGATCCAGGGTCGTTGTCACTTTCCTCCTTGATGTGGAGGACCATAAATCTGCCCTATCCTTCTCGCGTAGCTCTCTCCCTGCTGCTTCTTCCCATTGACTTACAGTTCTGTTGTTCAGTTTGGACGTTTTGGGGGTCATGGCTCTGTATATGTGTGCTACCTGGTGTCCCGTAATGTTCAGGCTATTGGCGTATTGTGTTATTGATGGGGCGAGCGTGTTTATGTTGGCTTTGGCTATTGCTACTCTTATTTTAAGGAAGTTATAGAGCTCTATGTTGTCGAAGTTGTATTGTTGTCTGAGTTTGTCAAATGATGTCTGATTCCCTGTCTCCTTCAGCTGGCTCACCGTCGTTATGCCCTGCCTGTACCAGGTGTGCATGTCTAGTGTTTTATTCGTGTACTTAATTCTGGGGTTGTGCCATAGCGACTCTAGCTGAGATTGTCTGACGCTGGTGTCTAGCAGTTTGTCTAATTTTAGTAGGGCCAGTCGCGTGTTCCTGAGGATTGTGTTCTGTTTAATCGCGGGGTGTTTT
Source organism: Lissotriton helveticus (assembly GCF_964261635.1). Classification (NCBI taxonomy): domain Eukaryota; kingdom Metazoa; phylum Chordata; class Amphibia; order Caudata; family Salamandridae; genus Lissotriton; species Lissotriton helveticus. The sequence goes on along the minus strand of NC_136063.1, from coordinate 1,386,720,268 downwards.
GTCGCTGTGAGTAGTGCCACGGGTTCCATTCCTCCTAGAAGTCTCCGCTCTAGGGAGAGCCAGGCCGGGGTGTAATCATTCTTTGGTGATATCCAGTGTAGGCCCTGTGCTGCCAAGCAGGCTGTTTGGAAGGTTCTGAAGTTTGTTATGTTCAGACCTCCTAGAGCCCTGGGTAGTCTGAGTTTCTGAAGGCTGATTCTCGGCTTCTTCCCCCTCCATAGGAATGTGTTTAGTAGTTTGTCAAGTTTTTTGCGGAAGTCAGGTGTGCTAGTTAGTGGTAGCATGTTGAGCATGTAGTTGATCATAGGGGTGACCATCATTTTGATGGTCTCCACCCTTCCCCACCATGTGGTAAATCTTGGTGACCATCCCTCTAGCTTCTCTCTTATTTTGTGCAAGATTGCTTTTTCGTTCTGGTCTACTGTGGTCCACAAGTCTCTCTCGAACAGGAGGCCCAGGTACTTGATGGCTTTCTTCTGCCATGCTAGACCCGAGGTCCCCAGTACTGTCTTGTTGGTATGTACGTTCAGTGGTTTGCATTCAGATTTCTCTCTGTTGAGTTTGTATCCTGACACTTGCGCGAACTGGTCTATGGTTCCCATTAGTGCTTTGATGGAACTTCCCGGGTTCTCCGTTACTATGAGGACATCGTCTGCATATGCTGCCAATTTGAAAGATTCACCCTCTATAGGTATGCCCCTAATGTCAGGGTTTGAGCGGATCATGCACAGTAGGGGTTCAATCGCTAGTAGGAAGAGGCCTGGGGATAAAGGGCATCCCTGCCTCGTCCCTCGTTTAAGGTCTAGTAGCTCCGATGTGCCTCCATTCACGACCACACGGGCTCTGGGCTCGTTGTACAGTGCCATTACCATCTTCCTATACTGTTGGCCCAGTCCAAATTTTTGCATACATAGCTCTAAATAGGGCCATGACACTCTGTCGAAAGCTTTTTCGGCATCTAGGGCGATCATGACTGCCGCGTTGTTGCTTTTGGCTGCGTGGTTGATTACGTGGCATAGCAGTCTTGTATTATCTTGGGACATCCTATTCTTCAGGTATCCCACTTGTGCGCAATGTATGAGGGATGGAAGGTAGGTGTTGAGCCTGGTGGCTAGGATCTTGGCATATATTTTGCAGTCAACATTGATAAGTGATATTGGTCTGTAGTTCCCTGGGTGTTGTGCGTCTTTGCCTTCTTTGGGGATCACTATAATGTTTGCTTCCGCCATTGACGGCGTCATGCGGCCTTTGTGTATGCAGTTCGCAAAGACTGCTGTCATTGCTGGCCTTAGTGCTTTGATGTAGTGTTTGTAGAACTTGGCTGTGAAGCCGTCTGGCCCAGGGGCTTTTTTATCTTTCAGGCTGTTGACTGCTCTCTCTATCTCGTCTCCAGTTATTTCTGAGTCTAGTCTGTCCTTCTGTGTTTCCGTCAGGGTTGGAGTCGTGACACTCCCTAGTAGTTCCTTTCCTCCATCTGCTCTAAGCGTATCGTCTTTTTTGTATAGCTGTGCATAGAAATCTCTGAAAGTGTCCAGTATTCCTTTGTTCGATGTGTGTGATTTGTTCTTGCCGTCTCTGACTGCTGCTATTGTGTGCTGTCTCTGCTTGCCCTTGAGGTATGCCGCAAGTGCTTTCCCTGCCCTGTTGGCCGAGCATAAATTTATTGCTCTATACTTGTTAATCCAGGTGCCTGCCCTTTCACTAAGGATCCTGTTTAATTCGTACTTTTTCTTTGTTAGTGTTGTTAGGGTGTTCCTGTCTTCTAGATTTATTATGTGACCTGCCTCTAGTCTCTTTATTTCGTTTTCTAAGTCAGATATCTTCTTGTTTCTTTCCCTGTTCTGTCTACCTTTGATGTTCATTATTGTCCCTCTCACAGTAGCTTTCATTGCGTCCCATAGTGTATCTCTTCCTACGTCTGGTGTGTCATTGTTCGCCAGGTACTCCTTGAGTGCAACTTCTATTTCAGTACTGTAGCTGTTGTTTTTGAGGAGGTCATCGTCAAACCTCCATCGTCGTGTGGGTTGCTCGTTGTGTCTGCCCGTCAGAGTGAGGCAGATGTGGGAGTGGTCTGATATCGCTCTTGGGCCTATCTCTGTGTGTTCTATCAGGTGTGTGTGAGTGTCTGATATCAGTATATAGTCGATCCTACTGTATGAGTTGTGTGGATTTGAGTAGAAGGTGTATTCCCTCTCATCTGGGTTTTGTAGTCTCCACGGGTCTGCTAGTCTAAGTCTTGCGCAGAGGTCTTGTAGTGGGTTGCCTCTCTGTGTGTTCAGGCTCTGTCTTTGTGGGTGTCTGTCTATGGCAGGATCCAGAACTTGGTTCATGTCGCCCGCTACTATTAGCAGTTCATCCAAAGGTAGCGCGTCTAGTTCTTTGCCTGTCTGTTCCCAGAATGCCTTATCCTCTGTGTTGGGTCCATATATGTTTACCACATGTATAAGCTCCTCACCCCTGAGCACGCTAGTTATTAATAATCTCCCCTCCTCGTCCCTCCTAGTTTTGACCGGTGATAGTTTTGACTTTTTGCTTAGTATAGTGATGACTCCGTTTTTTTTTGTTCCTTGCGGGGGTCCCTATTACGTGTCCTATCCATCCTGCTTTTAGTCGGTCTATGTCTTCCTCGGCTAGCCTGGTCTCCTGCAGCACATAAATGTCACTTTTCAGTCTGAAAAGGTGATCTAGGATTTTCCTTCTCTTAACAGGGTGGTTAAGGCCCTTTACATTCATTGATACTACTCTTATGTCCGCTTCGAGATTATGATTCATGTTGTGTGTCATTTTCGCTCCTTCCTGGCTGGCTTCTTTGCTGGCTTCCTACTTGCCCTAGTTCTGTGTTTGGTTCTCCTGTCTACTCTCTCTTGAAGAATGAAAGGGGTGTAGAAAGATAGGGAAAGATATGAAAGTATTGTCAGCCCATGTGCATGTACCCCGCACCCCCCTCCCCTCCCCCTGCCCCCCTCCCCTCCCTCCCCCCACCCCCCCTTACTTGCATATTGGGTGTGCGACAACAAAGTTCCTTGTCCGCAACTCCCTGAGGTAGATCGGTCGTCGCTCTGCAATGTTTTTCTTCTTGTTAGAAGTTCTGCTGTTTCTCTCTGTGAAGTTCCTTCATTGTTCTGGGTAGTGTCTTATTAAGTCTCTTCATTCGAGCTGTGAGGTAGCTCTGAGGTGGCCTTGAGGTAGATTCCGGTGTAGTGTTCTTGGCTTGGTCCTTTGGTGTTGATGTTGAGGTGTTCCTTGTGCATTCCTTGTGCTTCTTTCTTCCTGGGGCCGGCTCAATCAGCTTTCCCATCTTCGGATGGTGATGCGCTTCTTTTTGGAGCGCTTTGGCTGTGTCCGCTTGCTTCCATCTCCTCGGTCAGTGGACCTGCTAGGTAGCGTCTTAGTTCTCTTGGATCCTCGAACGCGATGGATCGCCAGTTGTCTGTGACCTTGAATCGGGATGGTCCCGTGAATGAGTATGTGAGGTTCCTTTTCCGCAGTTCTTCTCTCATGGCTAGAAAGCCTTTCCTGGCTTCCACTGTGGTCTTTGAGTAGTCTTGCGTGATCACAATCTTGTTGCTCGCCCAGGTGAGGTTTTGGTTTCTTCTAGCAAAGGCGAAAATCGCATCTGTATGTTCTGCTCGGAGTGGGGAGCATATTATAGCCCTTGGGGGCTTGCCCAACGCAGGCTTCCCTGCTGGTACTCTGTATGCTTTGTTGACTTCAAACTGTCTCTCAAAAGTTAGGCCGGTGAGCTTAGGGAGCATGTCTTCGAGCATTGCAGCACAGGATTTCTCCTTATCTTCCAGGCCTTCTGCTACGCCTAGGATTCTGATGTTCCCCTTTCTTGCTCTGTCGTCTTGTTCCGCCAGCTGCTTCTGCATCGCTTTGGCCATCTTTGCGTGTTCTTCCGTGGCCTTGATGTTCTTCTTAGTTGCATCTTCCACCTCGCCTATTTTGTTCTCTGCTTTCTCCAGTCTGGTGTTAGTGCTATGCTGGTCCGCTCGAATCGCTGCCAGCTCTAGTTGCATGTTGTCTATCGATTTTTTGGTTTCTCTCGCCATGACCTTGACTTCGTTAATACTTTTCAGCACTGTCTCTAGTGTTGCATTCTCTGTTCTATGCTTCCCGGGTGATTCCAGTATCTCTTTCCTTAGTTTCTTCTGGTCGTTAGTGTCTTTCAGCTCGGCCATCTTCCTTAATTGTGATCCGCTCCCACTGCTTAGAGTGCCTGTAATCCTTTCCTTGGCTTGCTGTTTATCCTGTGTGGTTGCTAATGTTTTTATTGTGGTGCTATAGCGGAAGCGGCTTGGAACCTTAATTTGCCTGTTTTTATTCTCGCCCCTCCAGCGTTTACTTGTCTTGCCCGACAAAGGAGATGGTCGTCTAGGTCCGTTAGCTCCGCAAACCCTGAGCAACTAAGGCGATTCTAGCAGCCAAACCCGATGGTCTGAACCTCGGAAAAGAATCCAACGATATATGAACTGAAGAGCTACAAGGTGAGCCCGGAGGAAGCACTCGGAAGGCACAACAAAGAAGAAAAGAGCCCTCAAAAGAGGGGAGCTAAGAAGTGAGGGGGAAGGCAAGATGGCGACTGTGCCACAATAGACCGACTCCAGACCAGTACCAGCAACCGTGCCTGCAAGGAGAGCAAGGAGGAGATAACCGGTCCGATCCTTGGGCAGCCGATTGAGGTGAAGAGCTACAAGGGAATAAAGCGACCGATCCTCAGAGTAAGCGCAGAAGCCCCGTTTTGCAACTAAGCCTGGCATCGTATGGAACTTGGCTTCCTGGACCCCCCCCTACGAACGCTAAAGCACAAGCGGGCGCAGGCGAGCATAAGTGCACTCAGCGGTCTGGCGACCAGAGTCTGACCAGGGAGCCAGAACTGCTAAAGTAAAATTGTAGCGGAATGAGGTAAAGAACAGAGGCAGAGAGACCCTGCAGCGCAGAGACACCTCCGGAGTGCTCACCGACCAAAAGGACGCACCACCAGCAGTGACCACAGGACCCGTGGTGCGACAGCAGGGACCACTGGATTGTAGGTACCAAGCGAAGCAAACCGGAAGTACCAGACGAAGGCGGCCATCACAGGAGGTAGGAGGCGGAAGAAGAAGGCGGCCAACCGGAACCAGAGAGAGAGAGGAAGCAGAAACACTCGTCAGCCAGTGACCCGGAAGCAAAACAGGGCCGAGCGCCCGGTCTGCGCATGCCCATGCTCACCATAACTAAGTAAGCCCACTGAGTGCCCTTGCCAGGAGGACCGACACGGTGGCCAAAGCGAGCCCCCGGACCACGCCTGTGAGCCTGCTAACTTAATGCGCTACCTCCAAAAAAAACACGAGGACAACCGGAGCCGACGGGTAGCCCCTACCGGAGAGCGCGGGACACCGGGCGTGGAACGCACTGCTCCGAGGCTGCCCGCCTGAACACGCCCCCCCCCCCGCCATCCACAACGGAAGCTGTGAAGGGGAGCGAGGGCGGGCGCGAGAAGCGGCGCGGTAAACGCAGCTCCAGCATTTTCTCTGCTCTCATTAAAGTAACGGCTCACAACCAGTCAAGTCGACCCCGCCCCCCGGTCTGGTCACACGCAACCTGAAATAGCTAAAGAGGCACGAACGAGTGCGCCCCGCCCCCGCCCTCTATATCGGAAAGAACAAAACGTGGGGAAAAGAAAAGAAGCGAGCAGAAGGCACACGGCGCCCCCAGCCCTCATCAGCAAAGCAATATTGGGGCAGTTTGAAGGCAGCTTGTAGCAGCAAGCAGGGGGGGTGCACAGATACATCCTCTGTGACACCTACAGGGGGGACGGCACCAAACCCAAAGCCACAGCAGTGCAGAGCAGCTAAACTCCCTCAACACACCCACGGCCATCGAGGAAAAGGAAACTGAGGAACGGTGGAGCTATCTCCCCCAGCACTCGGCGCCACAATCAAGGGAGAGAGGTGGGCTACAGGACAAACGCAGTGTCAAGGCCATTGAAGTGCACAACAAGACCCGCACAGGGTCCAACGTAGATCTATCTTTATTACTAATTCCCTCCTTCTGGTCTCATCCCCTGAGCTGGCCCACAAACAGGCTACCTAGTGCCAAGGACAACTTTTCACTATGGTGCAGAGGTGTGTGCGTAATGTGCAGCATAGGTTTTGCACAGGAAGCCTGCTCTTCCTTTACAAAATCCTGTTCCTAAACAAATTATAAAACCATCCCCACATTGGATGTGTGCTGTGCAGTGTAGCATGCAAGGTGTAGAATTATTAGAGAAATAAAAACTTTTCTACGCGTTAGCTCCTGCTTCAATGAGGCATTCTTTTTTAACTCTAAGTCTGGTTTGACTATCTTAGTAGATTGGGCTTTGCTAAAAAACTATGGGTGCTTATGCTGTAACACCCAAGTTTCACCTAAGTAGCACAAGCCAGGCTAAGCGCTTTTTGTACTGAGGAAGGGGTTCTGTTTCCATAGAAAAAAAACTTACAAAAGAAAGTACCCTTGCAAGAGTTTGTGCTGCTTTCTGTCACTTTACGTGACTTACCACCAATGCAAACAGTTAATAAATCTGTCCACTGATTTGGTTTTAATCCATGGTGAATCGGTGCCCCATAGTTAAAAATGTTGTGTGTTGCACTTGAGTCCAGACAAAAAAAATTAAAAACTGCTGCAGTGCAAAATAAATAGGAAAAACAAATTCCTTCTTGTTTACAGTGCATCGTTGAGAGAAATAATTTAAAGTGTGACAGTCAGTGTTTTGTGAGATGTAAAATAGTGCCTTCTGCTATGCAATGAGAGCACTTCATACTGGGTGAGCTGATACATCAATTAGCCAATATCTTGAGGTGAGAGGGTAATACGTCTCTGGGAGGAACCAGTTCCTGTTTAAACCAGTTTACAGAACTGGCAACATTGGGGTTTGCAGAGAGATGCGCCGTCAAACTCGACCTAAAAACATTCAGCATATCACTTAGACAAGAAATCCCAGCTTCTGACCAAACCTTCATAACTAATACTTCAAGAATGTGGATATCTCTTCTTGTTGACATTCATCCCCCTCCTGACCTTTACTCCTCCTAACCTTTTCTAAAATGTGCTTTGTCTATTGGCCCGATGTTCTAACCTTTCTTCCACTTCTTACCATAATGGTATCTCTGTTACACGCCATGTCATTGATTATTGTTTTTAGTTAGGGGCCTCATTACGAATTGGCTGGTAAGTCTGATGGGAACACTGCCCAGTATTACTGTGAAAAGCTGTATTACCACCCAATTTACTAGATCTTAAAGTTTGAAGTCTGGAGTAGGGAATAACAGTCAGGTCCAAAAATTATGACATTATTTACCACGTCTTTTCCAAATTCCGGGCTCTTCTCTCCTCGTATTTTTGATTTTGGAAATTGTGAGCATACTTTTAGGTGATATTACAGGGTGTGATCCTGCACTGGCAATAGTTGTATCTCTGCTGAGTGGTAATTCCATAGAAAGCTTGCATAATTACCACTCTGCACAATTTGTGATGATGTCCAAGTGCTCTGTTAGCCCAGGGTGCGGTAACGCTACATAAAACAAGCATTTACAATGCAATAGGTCTCGCAGCATTAAAGGTGAGTTATTGGCATTGTGTATGACAATGCGTTGCATAACATTTTTAGCAAACTTTGAATTGGTGAGCAGTGAGAGTGTGTGCAAGAGTATGCTGTTGCTCACAGCTGTTATTATTCACACAGCTCTGATGATGCACCTCACGCACGGGCTGACGCAGTTATTATTCACAGCTCCCTCTCGCAGCGAGCCCGGGAGGCACGGCAGACAAAGCGATCGCTTTCACTTTCGCGATCGCTTGAAAAATAAGACGTGCGCATGCAATGACAACCAGCATGGGGGGGGCGTGTCTTAGCCCGGCTCACGTAGCCCCGTAGTAATCCTACACAATCCTGCTGTAAATCCTAAATCCGCGATATCCTACCTGTCATCCCGGTCACCACATACCCTGGGCTGCAATCTGTGACCTTCGGAGCTGCAGTGTACCGCGGAGTCCCAGCCACCCAACATCGGAGTGTTGCGCGCGGCCCAACCTGCGACTGGGGTTGTGAGCTGGTGCCAGAGTGTGGCATGGACCCGGAGTTGTGCGGGTGCCCGGACCCCAGCTCTGACCTGACGACGACCGCTAACTCTGCTTAGCAAAGAGAGTGCCCCAGGTCCGTGCCACGTTGATTTTCCTGGTTGCTGTCGGGGCCGCAGCTGAGCGCGGAAGCATTGTCCACCGCGACAATTGTATGCAGCAGCTGTTGGGCACCGATGAGCCGCTCGCGGCCTGTGAGCCGCGCTAGACATCGAGCGGCCGGCGGTGACATTTTGATCTCTCTCTGCTACTGGTGAGGCAGGTGAGGAGCGGTGGGGGCCCAGAGCGAGAGAGCCATCAGGGCACAAGACCTCTAGAGCATGGGAGACCTTTTTGGTTGGTGCTCACATTTCTAGGCGGCGGCGGGGGGGCGGGGGTCTCGGTGAGCTCGTGTGTGTGTGTGTGTGTGTGTGCGCACGTGTGTGTATGTGTGCGGGCCGGGGGGAAGTCTCTGTATGTGTGCGTGCGTGTATGGGCGCTCGTGTGTGTGTCTGTGTGTCTGCGCATGCGTGTGTGTTTGCGCTTCCCAGGAGACAGGAGATGGCTACAGCGAGCGCGTTCACGCGTGCGTGGCCCGCTCCGATCGCCATGCGTGTGGCCAGGTCCTGTCTCCTGGAAAGCTGTGTCGCTGACTATAGGTCTCTGGCGAGACCGCGCTTAACGCGCGGTTAACGCCACAAGACCTAAAAATGAAATACAGTATATAAAAGAAATATTACACTGCTGCTGTAATTCTCCTTATATTTTGCATTTGAGCTCATCTTATTATATCCTGCCTTCTCTTGATAAGTCCATCCTCCCATATTCTTTTCTCTCGGCTGTGTAAAACATTTTTCCAATGTAACAAAGTTTTCCATGAGTAATCCACCACAGTCTATGAATTGAGTCACAGAGAATAATCTGAGATTCCTGGCTAAACACACCAGATTAGGTACCCAAGCTTGTCCCAAGGGTCCACCCAAACATTCACCACAATCATCAGGAGAAATCAGAAATTGACTTTAGGAAGCTATTGAAAATTATCTTTTCTAGGGACATATAGATATCTCACCAGAACAGAGGCCTTTACCAGCGCTGGGAGGCCTGTTGAGTATCCATACGCTATATAAATCCTGGAAAATAGAAATATTTGGTTCAGGGCTTAATTAGCTGGGAGCCTGCGCGCACATTTACATGAGCCGCCATTTATGGATGGATGGTGTTTATAGAGACGCCCCATGGATACCAGATGAACTGGGGTTTCTCATAGGGGTCTGCAGGGGTACACCACACATACATATTCTCCAATAGCAATTTACAAGACGATTTCAGAGTGTAGTTCATGAAAGACCCATTCTCTAGTACCATATTGCTTGACCTGCATGCTGTTGATTGGTCCTTCATTGCTCCAAAGCATCCCTCTTATCATTACTACAAATGACTCCCACACTTACTGGTGCCACCCCTTTGGGTAATGAGAAGAGCGAAAACCAGAAGGTCTGGGTTTAATATGCTAAGGCTCACAGCATCAGCACATTTGAGCAAGACACATGGAAGGAACAAGCAGAGGGGAAAAGAGGGGGCATATCATTGTTAAGTATTTTTCACGAAGATCAATGTTAGTACTTGATCGGATCTGGAAGGATACACCCAAACATCCAATAGCATTAGGTGAGAGATAAATGTTCAGCTGGGCTGCAGCAAGACAGTATTAACAAAATTGCAAGCCAATGCCTGAAAGAGTCCAGTCGTAAGCAATCTAATGGTTAAAAGAGGCAGAGGCACTTTGGGGCACATGCATCAACAGAAATTGCATTCGCAAACAGTGCGAATCGCTAAAATTAGCCGTTTGCGAATGCAATTTCTGTTTTTGGTATGCATCAAATATTTCCATGTTAAGGAATCGCAATTTAGTTTGCGATTCCTTATTTAGTCGCAATCGGGTTTGTGAGTCGCATAAAATTCGCAAATTTAAGGAATTCTTAAAATATTTGCGAAAAATGGTATGCATGAAAATTCGCAATTTGCGAATTAAGTAAAAATCGCTATTAGGAATTCCTAAATTAAGAAGAAGTGTGAGCAGGTGCTAATTTTTTTCTAAAAAAATTAAACATGTGCAAATGATCAGGCAACTATAAAAGGGCTCTTACAGACCCTCTGGAACTCTTCCAGGATGGCAGCAGCAATTGTGATGGCACGTAGGTTGCGTTTGAGAGCAGCAGGGAGGAGGCGAAGAGTACTGAGTGAAAGAATCTTTAGATTGCGCATCACTTTGCTAGGGCAGACACAGGCAGACATATATGACAAGTATAGGCTTAATGTAGACTCTATTTTAGATCTGATAGCAGAACTTGACCCCATATTGCAGAGGCAAACAGCTAGGACTCAAGCTATACCCACCCATATACAGGTGTTATGTTGTCTTCATCTACTAGCCTCTGGCTCCTTTCAAGGGGTCATAACTGTTGCTGGGGGGGTGTCACAGAGTGCATTGTCCAGATTTTTTAGAGATTTTCTAAATGCAATGCTACAGAGAATAAACCATCACATAAGATTCCCTACAACTCAGCAGGAGTTACTGCAGACTAAATTAGACTTCTACAACATTGCACATTTCCCACATGTAATAGGATGTGTAGATGGAACTCATGTTCCCATTTGTCCCCCTTCTTCCAATGAATACATTTTTAGAAACAGGAAAAATTATCATTCATTAAATATTCAAACAGTCTGCAATGCTAAAGGAATTATCACTGATTTGGTTGCAAGTTATCCAGGGAGTGCTCATGACTCCTAAATTTTTAAACACAGTGCCATCCATGCTCGCTTGGTTGCTGGAGATTTTGGTGATGGATATTTACTAGGTAATTTAAATCTTAAAATATGAGAAGTTTTTAAATGTCATGCTCTTGCATGTAATTGGTACTCATGTTCAACATGTTTTTTTGTTAACTTAGGTGACAGTGCATATGGTTTGAGGTCATACATTCTCACACCTTATCTGACTCCAAATACCCACAAAGAACAGCAATACAACCATGCCCACATCTCAACCCGCAGTATCATTGAGAGGACTTTTGGTGTCATGAAGTCTAGGTTTAGGGTACTCCATGTGACAGGTGGTGCATTGCAATACCGTCCAGATGTCTGCTGCAAAATTGTTGCAACTTGTGCTATCCTCCACAACATAGCTACTAGGAGAGGCCTTGAACTTGATATGGAGGATATGCTGCCAAATATTGACAATCAGCCTCCACAACCTCAACACAGATTGCATGGACCTGACGCAGCAGAAGGGAGGAGAAGGGCAGAAATCACTCAACACTATTTTTAACCAAAGGTGAGTTTAATGTAATGTCTTTGTCATACTTTTGTTAAACAGTTCACAAAAGATGGTAGAGCATGGCACTTCTAAGTATATTATTGCTTACAATGTTATGAGTACAAGAATACAATGTGAAATCAGTGAAGGTTGTGAATTAGACAAAATAATGAAATCAAAGCACCATTATGTAGTTTTAAATGTAACTCATTTCTTTCTACCACGCAAACCTAATGCTCTGGTTTTGACATTTTCAGATGTTGTAGAATTTTCTGCAGTCATATGTAGACCTCTTGCACTATGGCGGTCAGGCAAATCTTTAGGTTTCATTATTTCTTTGCTGGCTTTACTATCTACATTTGCCCCACCTTCATCAAGTTTAACAAAATTATCTTTAGACTGCAACTCAGTTGCAGTATTTTTCATGGTCATCATACCATCACAGAGTACATCACAACATTGCTGGATGGCCTTTTGCATGGAAATTGTATTTCTCATTACTCTTGCATTGCTGCATGTGACTCTGTTTAAAGCCCTGGCATATGTGTGCATGCCTGCAATTGACCTCATATGTCTATTGCAATTTGCAATTCTCTGGCTTTCCATTCCCTGAGTGATGTTCTCCAAAGCAGTAGCTATGCGGTCAAATTGTGAACATGAGGCCTTTTGTGCAGATTCAATCACTTTTGTAAGTTTAGTTAGATTTTTGTTCATAGTAATTACATTTTCATTGATATCACTGAGTTTCCCCTTCATGATTCTCATGTCCTTCCCTTGCAGACGCTGCACTTTCAATAATTTTACCTCTACAACATTGGCATGGGTGCTATCATCTAATGAGTCTCTTTGAACTGTGGACCTTGGCTTTCTCCTGATGAATTTTTGAAGTCTTTTGCGCTGACATGACTGTTTTTCAGTGTTTTCTGGGATTGCTGCAGTTTGTTTTGTGACTTCAGTGACAATATTTTCTTCCTCAATGTCTGAGTCCAGAAGCTGACGCACTCTCTTCCTAATTTGCAAATTATTATCAGGAGTTGTAAATGATTTGGACTGTGGCTCACATGTGTTCTCAGATTCCTTGTTGTTTTCCTCTGAGACATATATTTCAGTTTCTTCCTGAGTATCTACAAGTGAAAAATTAAATTTGTTATATGTATGTTTTCTAATTACTTGTGTTAATGTACATTGCTTTGCACTTGTCTACATGATTAAATTTTTTGGAAAACAAGCATGTGTACTTATATTCATGTGTATAACATTTTTTAGGATGAACTACATTTCCCATGATGCACTGCTTCAATTCATTTAATTCCTTTTTCAAAGCCAAAATGAGAAAGCAAAGTGTCCTACTCTTAAAGGGATGTTAAAAAGGGATTAAATATGTCTAATGACATCTAGCACAACAAAGGCCTGGAAAAATAAAACATTAACTATTTACAATGTTCACATCCCTTGTGAAGTGCCAGCATGCTCAGATGTGTCAATCTGAATGACTCCAATCACAGCTTCAGTCACAAGCGTCCCCTCAACCAAATCCTCAAGGGGGGTAGTAGGTATGTCCTTGGGAGAGCCTCCACCAGGTTTTTTCGCACTTTTCATCCTTGTCGCAATCCTTTCTTTTGCGCGTGAATGTAAATCATACCACCTTTTCTGCAGGTTGGTGATGTCTCTGTGGGCAACCCCCACAGCATTTACCTTGGCTTGAATGGCCAGCCAATGTTTCCTTTTTACTGCTTCTGGAACCTTCAAAGATAATTTCCCAAAAAGCTCCTCTTGCCTTTCAGCAACCTCCTCTATTAATATCTGCAACTCCTGCTCACTAACCTTCATCTTTCTTTTCCTTGGATGTTGGTCTTGACTTCCACCTTCTGATTCCATTTCTCCCTCTGCAGCAGCACTCAAAAAGCAGTCCCTCTGGTTCAGCAAAGCAAGCAGTACTGACCAACTGCCACTCCCTAGTTCAAACTGTCTCTCAGGTGCTTTCAATTAGTGTTGGCTTCCTGGGTGTGTCCTCATTGAAATGCATCAATATGCGAATTCGCAATTTTGCGAATTTTTTGCAAATTCGCAAATAAGGAATCTCATTGAAATTCGCACTTCGATTGCGAATTCGCAAAAAATAGCGAAAAATAGCGATTTCTTAAAAAAATGCAAAAATGATGATGCATTCCGTTTTGCGAATCGCAAAATGCGATTCCTTAAAATTCGCAAATACCGATTCGCAAAACGGAACATTGATGCATGTGCCCCTTTATGTGTATATATTGTTAGCTATAGGTCTGTTTGACAGCTGCACTCTCAAACCCAATCCTAAAAAGGGGTCATAGCACATTCCTCACCTTTTCCAAATCTGTTCCCCATAACAAAATTTCTCTCCAGTTCAGATCTTGGTCCAAGCACCTGTTCACCCACTGGGGCATATTGGCGCTGATATAACTCGGTGGTACTTACTTTATGTATACTGGAAGGATGAAGGACCCAGATTCAAGTCTCATGATGGGCAAAAGAACGATGGGTTGAAATTCTACCCCGAGTGATTGCCAGTGGTTAGACTTATTGCAAGCCTTCCTCCCATCACTTTTGCGGGTTTAATGTACTTCCCCTATAAATGGAGGCCAAGGATTCAGATACACACAATCTGTCAGGTAGTCCTGCATGCAGGCGATTAATGTTGGATCTGAGAGCCCTGTGAGAATTATTTATAACTGCTCTGACGCTTCAAGGGTATTCCAACCCCTCCTAGTCTCCACTTCCACCAAGGTTCAGAGAGGCTACAAGACACGATTACAGAGCACAAATCCTCTCTGTGGCTGACTACTCCATGTTTCCTTGTGCAGACACTCAAGCTGTCTGTGAGGTCATACGCAGAGGAATGCACATATTTTGGTTACTGGTACATACAACCAGTGTGAATGTGCAACATCACACTTATTCCTGTGGAATTACCACATTGCAATTAAAAAAATGGTGCCTACGTGGGACCTTCAAATGTAAAAAAACATATAGAAATAATGTCAGTCAGTCAGTAATTTCTTTATTCGGTTTCAGATAATAAAAAAACATAAAAGTACATACATGAACTATTTATATATTTGTCAGAGAAGGGAACAATAAATAATAATCTCTTTCTAGGTTCTAGATAGAATTTACAGAATAGAGTCAAATGTAGGGTAGATTGGGGAGAGGCACCATCACAAGGGCATTGACAAGGCAACTGCGACCAGTCATTAACTTTAGGGAATGTGACTAGCCGGAAAAAAGTATTTAGCCTGAACCGTGTCAGGAGAAATCTGTTGTAACTGCTTAGGTTCCAAGGGCTGAGTCAGCATAGAAGTTTGAATCAGTAGCTGAGGATTTGCTGGCTTCGACAGGCAGACGGAGCTCCGCTAAGTGGGCTTGACATTGATTGTTCAACGCTTTTCTCGAAATTAAGTCCAATGATAGCGGATTAAGATAGAGTTTCTCCAACCCCATATCATGGAGGAACCCCTTAACATATCGGAGCCAGCCAATCTTGTTCACATTTTCCAGCTGAAGGCAATCCCTTACACTATTCTCGGTGAAAACCAGCTTGTCAGAAGTCCATAAATGGTGCCATAGGAGTATGGGTTCGACCTCAATGATGTCAGTAATATAGGGCAAGCCCAGCTCTAGATAGCAACTGAATGTTGAAGTGCCCTCGGGAACCGCAAGCAGGAACTTCAGAAAACTGTTTTCCACTATTTGTAGGGAATCTGCCTGGACATAGCCCCACACCCCAGCCCCGTAAATAGCGGTACTGATATATTTGGCCTGGTAGATGCGGATCAGCTCCTCGGGGGCTCTTCTTCCCAATCTCTGTGTAAATTTTACCAGGGCCATAGTTGATTTTAAGAACTGCAATTTTCTTGCCTCTATAGCTTTTTTCCAAGTCCCCTTTTCATCTATTAGTACTCCAAGGTATAGGTAGGTGGGGGTATACTCTACGCTAGATTTGTTAATATAAATTGCTCTCTCTTTTCTTCGTTTGTGGCCACAGTTCATAATAAAGGTTTTTTTAATATTTATTTTTAACTCTAGATTTGACATAAATGAATTATACCTGGACAGTGGGCGCTGAAGTTCAACGGGGGTGCGGGCGATAATCACCGCGTCATCCGCGTAAAGGAGAGCGGGAATCAGACAATGGTGAATTATGGGTAGGTCCTTGGCCCCCTTCAACATCGCTTCTTATAGACCATTTGTGTACAAAGTAAAAAGGAAGGGGGCCAGAACATAACCCTGTCTGACTCCCCGCTCGACCCTAAATGGTGCTGTCAGCTCACCCCCGGTGCCAAATCGCACTCGAGCTGTGGCATTCGAATACATTTCTCGTAGAAATTTAACTAGCTGTTGGTCAACTCCCATTGCTGTTAAAATAGACCATAACTTCGAATGACCCACGCAGTCGAACGCTGCGGTAAGATCTACGTAGGCCAAATGGAGGCTCCCACCTTTTGCGTCCACATATTTACCCTTGAGTAAGGACAAGTTTAGAACCTGCTCAGTGGTACCCAAACCTTCCCTAAATCCATACTGGATATCGGATAAGATCTTATTATCATTGGACCATAGCTGTAGTCTTTCTAGGATAATGCGCCCCACAGTTTTTCCAAAGGAATCCAGTAAGGAAATAGGGCGGTAGCAAGTTGGATTTAGACGGTCACCCTTTTTAGGTCTCGGGACGTATAAGCTGCGAAGCAGCTTCCGGTCCGGAGATTTAATGTTAGTTAGTAGGGCAGTTTAGACCCGCCTCTCAGCTCCGTTCGCTTCCATTGGCTGGCTTCCTAAACAGAGGCCAGCCATTGGAAGAGAAGTGAGTCACTCCAAACAAGCCCCGTCTTTTTCGGATTCGGGGGCGTAAGTTTTGCTGTTCTTTAGCTCGTGACGTCGTCCGTCACTCAGGACAGAAAAACACGCCCCCGAATTCGAAAAATTCCGGAAGCTTGAGGCCACCATTTTTTTTGTCCGTCACCAAGTCTTCAAGTGCAGAGGAGAGCCTCCTCCTCGCAGCACCGCAGTGAAGGTGAGCAAACAGCGCTTTCAGGAGCTGCTCGCCGCCCCCCTTCCCTCTGCCCTCCTCCGTGTCCCTTTGAGTTCGACGGGCGTTGCGCGCCTGATACTGGGTTACATCGCAGCGCACGACTCCCAGCCCAGACTCCGGGCTAATACGGGTCACAGTTAAAAGTGTCCATCGAACAAAAGCCCCAATCAGACTTTAAACATGCGAGCTGCAGCTAGGCGAAGCTTTACAGCACTTGCGAGTCAAATTGCAGCCACCCGAAGGGCTGCCACGATTGCTCCATTTTATCTTGCAGAGGCTACCGTGCCGGGAAGGTTCATTCACTCTTTCGCTTTGATCACAGGCGCTGATATTTGGGCCCCATGTCGGGTGCTAGCTCTGGCAGCCTCGCTGCGTCAGACAGTGCATCATTTGCAGAAGCACCCACCCTCTGGCTCGGGCACTCTCCTCCCAGTGAGCGCAGCCTGGCTCAGAGCGCTTTCATGTATCACTCAAGGGGGCGCAGAGCGCCTCTTCGGGGGAGAGGATGAGGAACACGAGCAGGCGCTGACGCACGGCACTTTGAAACCGTCGTATGTGCTGCAATCAAACCCGGGGAATGGCAGGGTACAGAGAGGGTGCCATCTCTGCTCTTCACACGAGCCGTGGCAGGCAAGCGAGGGCTTCCAAAATAGGATCTCTGGCTAGAAAAGCGTCTGGCGGTGAGAGAGCTCAGAGAGCCAATCCATCTACCGCACACTGCGTGTCACATAAAGGGCAAAGTTCAGAAAGACACAGAGGCCGGCTCAACCCCTCAAAGTTGGTAAAAGTTAGCACCGTAGCAGTTCCGTGGGACTGATGCATTTTTCCTGGAGGGATACTTAAGTTTTGCACCTCTCTCGGCCCCGCCCCTTCAGTGTTTGGGGTTGGACGCAATCCATGGTGCGCCTTTACAAAATTGCTGTGGAATTTTCTTTTCACAGCACTAAGCACTTTACTCAGACTCAGAAAGCATGCTTTCTAGTTTAGCGTAAATCCATTCAGTAATATTTGAGATTCAAGAGTGTTGTTAAACTTGCTGAGCAGGCTTAAAATGGTTAGCACTTTTGTACATCTCTGCAGTTTAAAGGCCTGATTCAGTGACTCCTGTCAAACACATTTGAATTGTTTGACACACGTGAGTGGCTAGCGAAAGGTTCTGTGATTTGGTTTCCTTACCATCTTGATATTCTCAATTTTGTTTAACAAAAACTACTTTTTTTTTAGTGTGGAAAAAACATTACACAATGCAGGAGTGGTGCAACATGAGAGGAGACTGACCCTAGGAGAGTGCTGGGGCCACTCATAGGTGTGGAAAAATGGTAATAAAAAACGTGTAAAAGGTTTCGTTTGCCACAGTAAAATCACAATTGTGAAGAGTATCGGAATTTCACAGTCATCTTTTTGAGGCTCTAAAAAATGCAACATTTTGTGTAGAAAATCACAACGTTCATGGAAATAGTTTTTTAGGTCGAGGGACCTATAAGCTGCGAAGCAGCTTCCGGTCAGGAGATCTTATGTTGTGTAGTAGGCAGTTTAGACCCGCCTCTCAGCTCCGTTCGCTTCCATTGGCTGGCTTCCTAAACAGAGGCCAGCCATTGGAAGAGAAGTGAGTCACTCCAAACAAGCCCCGTCTTTTTCGGATTCGGGGGCGTAAGTTTTGCTGTTCTTTAGCTCGTGACGTCGTCCGTCACTCAGGACAGCAAAACACGCCCCCGAATTTGAAAAATTCCGGAAGCTTGAGGCCGCCATTTTTTTTTGTCCGTCCCCGAGTCTTCAAGTGCAGAGGAGAGCCTCCTCCTCCACGCACCGCAGTGAAGGTGAGCAAACAGCGCTTTCAGGAGCTGCTCGCTCCCCCCTTCCCTCTGCCCTCCTCCGTGTCCGTCGCCGAGTCTTCAAGTGCAAGGTTGTCTCTGAGAGGCCTGTTCGACAGGAACATATAGCAGGACATCTCAAAGCGTGTTCGTCAAACAAGGCGTGTTTTCCGAATAGAGTTCATTATATAAATGTACAGTCTGGCGTCGGTGGGTATAAAGTTTGTCTTTTTTTTGTGCATATTCTAATGCAGACTTGAGCTGTCAATCACGGTCACTCATTAAGTATGCAAATGTAATGGACGTTTGCGCACGTGCGTGCTTCCCCCGTGAAGCCATGGTAGAGCCACCACTTTGTTTATTTACTTTGACCTGAGGTAGGACAGACGCACTTGTCCCTCACAGAGCACGTGCGAGGTGATACCACCCCGCTTCTTAGGTGAGGGGTGTTCAGGGCAACCCTGAAGTGAGCTGCGCTCGCGGGTGTGTTATGAAGACCCCGGTTAACAGCTGCTCCCCCCACACGGCGGCCTTTCTCGCGCCGAGCGCACCGGTGACCCGTGCCTGCGTGACTTTGGGGACTGACGCAACAGGGGCCATTTTGGGCAGCTCCGCATTTGCAGTAGAGTTTTTTGGGTGGTGGGTGGCGACGTTTGGACGCGCCTTTGTGCGAGGAGCTTGGCTTGGCTCACTACCTCACTCTCTCACTACCTCACTCTCTCTCTCACTACCTCACTCACTCTCTCTAACTAACTCACTCTCACTCCCTCACTCTCTCTACCTCACTACTCCACTCTATCTATCTCACTACCTCACTATCTCACGACTCGCTCTCTCAAAACATCACTACCTCACTCTCTATCTCACTACCTCACTCTCTATCTCACTACCTCACAACTTCACTCTCTCTCTCTAACTCACTACCTCACTCTCCCTCTATCTCACTACCTCACTCTCTCTCTTTCTATCTCACTAACTCACTTTCACTCTCTCTTTCACTACCTCACTCTCTCTCTATCTCACTACCTCACAACATCACTCTCTGTTTCTATCTCACTACCTCAGAACATCCCTCTCCCTCACTACCCCACTCTTTCACTACTTCACTCTCTCGGTCTCTCACTACCTCAGTCTCTATCTACCTCCCTCTCTCTCACTACCTCACTCTCTATCTACCTCACTCTCTCTCACTACCTCACTCTCTCTCTATTTCACTACAACACTCTCTCGCTCTATCTCACTACCTCACTCTCTCTCTATCTCACTACCTCACTCTCTCTCTGCTAATGCAATAGGTCTCGCATATGCAAGCAATTAAGTTATTGCCAATATAAATGACAATGCCATTTATTTAGGGATACAAAAAAAATAAAAAAATAATGAGCAATGCCAATAGCTCTACCTATAATATTGCCGAGACCATTGCATTGTAAATGCTTGTTGAATACTGGGATCAAGATGGATTTTGACCATGAATCCAATAGACCAATTTTGCAGGTTGCGTCTAATACCCTGAGTAAAATTGGGGCCCAAAGATCTATGTTAAATTTATAGAGGTCGACCGGGACCCCTTCGGGGTCCGGAGCCTTTCCCCCTTTGCTAGCTCTTAAAGCATTCTCGACTTCATTTATGGTGAAATCTAGAACAATCGGAAAGGAAAAGGGGCTAGTTCTATCGAAGTTCGTCCCTGAAGGGCACTGTTCTATCATTGAGTTATCTGGGATCCCAAATATTTTAGAAAAATGGGCAATCCAAGATAATTCGTCTATTGCAACCTCTATTTTGTTTGAATCACTTGGACCTGACAAGAAAGTAGTATTTATCACTTTCCAAAAAGCGGCACTGTCATTTAGTCGGCAGCTTTTATGTAATTCTGTCCAAAGTTCCTCCTTTAGTTCAAGTTTTCTTGATCGTATAGCTTTATTATAGATTTTCCTAAGTGGAACAATCTCTATCATATCTCTGGATGGTATGTTAAGGGCTTTTTGCAGATTTGAGTAGGCTTTAGTACAGATGCAATTAAACCAGCCAACCTAGTTATTTTTTGCTCCCTTGATTTTAATAATTAGAGCTTCTTGAATGGAGTTAGCCACTATCATAAAGTTGTCAATAATCTCCTGTGGGGACGAAAGATCTGCAAAACAGGTGTTTATTTCTAAGATGGAATTCTTAACTATTTATTCTGTGATCTTTTCCAGGTTGACCTTGGCCCACTTCAGGGCATAGCCATTCAACCTAGCCATAAGTATATTTTCCTCCCCATAAAGATTTCTCTGTTTTTTCCTTCCTCCTATCGACGGGAGGGAGAGAGTGACTGGTATGGGGAAGTGATCACTAAATGTCGCAATCATGGGTGTTAAAGTTTGAGATATAGGAAGAGGCAGTACTTGTTAAAAGGATAAAATCTATACAACTAGAGGTGCTGTACCATTAAAAGTTGATGTCAGTGGAACTATGGGCAATACCAATTCGTTGGCCAAGGTTAGTTGGAGGCTCAAAATCGTTTCATTTAGACAAGCCCCGCTTTGGGAATGGGTAAAGTGGGTAATGCTGATATAATTTTCATCTACTAGGCCACATATGATACTATCTTTATGTGAACAGAGTGTCAGATTAAAGTCGCCTCCCCAAATGATAATGGGATTTTTTCCTTGGTGTTTAGCATTAAATTTAAAGAAAAATACGGATTTCCTTTAGGGTATCAATCAACTGAAACTGAGGTAAGTTGTTATAAAAATTAACTAACACAAGGAGGTCCAATTTATTTATATCAATCAGAATTATCTCATAATTGGTCTCAATTTTTAAGGAAGTTATTTCCCAGACTTGAATTAAGTTGGTAACATACACCACTAGGCCTCCTTTTGCACGTCCTGATGAAGATGGTGTTGCGGGAGAGAAATAGGTTTTATAGCCATTTAGGTGAATGGGTAAAATAGCCCATGTTTTTTGTAGGCATATAATGCCATAGTTCCTGGCAAAAATGAGCCACTCACCTAGGTTTGCCTTTGAAAAAAGGCCAGCAATTTTCCCAAAAATAATTGTGAGCGGAATCCCACTCGTGGCACGTACATCTGATGAGGGTGGTGCTGAGTGATCTCTAATTTCGTTTACCGTGTTTACATCAGGATGAATCCCCGCGATAGTAATGGGGCTATCATTTAAAAGTTGAGCCTGGAAAGGAGGTTCGGTGGGAAGTTTAATTATTGGGGAAATATGCTCCTGTTCTAATGAGACCAAAATAGGCTTAGGGAAGAGTTACTGCACTATCTTCTACCAGGGAAGGTTTAGAGGGGAAAAAAGGGGGTTTAACCCCACTGTTTACCTCGTTGAGACCTAAAATGGTCCCATGACCATGAGTTAGTTGTCAGTCTATTTCCTCAGGAAGGGATAGCTGCTCGAACCTATTTGAAGTTATAACTGAACCGTTCCCTTCTCTCCTGAAGCTTGCTGTAGGTTTGTAAAAGAAACCTAGGGGAAGGGCCGTTATACTTGGATAAAGAGAGGGGAGAAGCTCCTTGTTGTTTAAAAGAGAACGAACCATTCGTGGGGACCTGAAATTAACAACGATACAATCACCCTGAATTGATTTATGTGAGGAACCAAGCCAGCCCACCCTGCGCACCATAAGTATTTCATTTATATGATCGGGGTTGAAGCACTTATATTTAGTCAGCCAATCTGCCACTTTATTTCAAAGAGATGGCCAGGATTCAATCTGTCCTTGTTTTAATGCGGGGACCCCCGTAAGGATTAGAACATATGGACATGAAGCTGGTGGTAGTTCCAGATTTACTGGATTCGATCGAATTGTAGGGTTGGTTTGATGTTCCCTGTTAGGTAGCCGTAGTTCACTGTTGTTCTCCGGCCTAAAGGTAGACGTTGAGTTGGGAAGCACTGGGTCCTGTCTTTTTGGAATTTCTATGTGAGGTTCCCTTAATGGGCCTGGAGTAATCCTATGGGAATCCTGCCTGAGACCTTCTTTTTGCGTGATAGCACCATCCCCGTCATGCTGTATATAATTTTGATTTTCTGGAGGTGTTCTGAATGACTCTAGATCCTCTTTTAATAGATCTAACTTCCGCTCTATGCTACCGAATCTTTCATTTATAAAAGAAGTTACTAGAGTCATCATAGCCTTGGTATGTGCTTCTAAGAGGCCTCTAATGAGCTCTTCAACAGCTGTATTATGGTCATTGGGATGTTGTTGGGAACCTTTTGCATTCGGGGTTAGTGATTCTGAGTGAGGTACATGGTCACTATCAGTTACCTCTATTTGACTTTCTACCGAGTGTGTTCCTATGGGGTTAGAGCTTTGAGACTCCTTTTTTCTCCCACCTTTACCCCCCTTTGTTCCTGTTTGCTTTGAGCTTATTGTAGACCCCTTCTTTGGTTTAGATTGACTCCGGGTCAGTGGGCCTGCCCCTACTAATATTGGATGTTCGGACTCTCTGTGATGACTCGTGGATGGATGAATTTGAGGATACGGGTTAGGGGTAGTACTTTTTTGTCAGACAATAACCCTCGGAGTTAATGATCTATTCGTTTCTTCCTCCCTGGATAACGGGAACAATGTGGGGTTAACGGAGAGTCTTCGCTCCGTTAATTCAATCTCGTGTGTAAGGAGCGATTCCGCTCTAACCAAGAAAGCATCTAGAGTGCCCACTGTGCCCTTTCGTTTCTCCATCGTTCCTTTGGAGTGATGGCTGGAATCACACGATATGTATCCCTGTTGTTACTCTGTACTGGAATTACCTTAACCAGGGTGGATCATATACTACAAAGGACCAAAGCCTCTAGCGAGGAACTCAAAAACGAATGGGGGTGGCCCTGCCCTGACCCTTTCTGGCACAAACGAGCCCACCCTGGCCCGGGCTTTGCCCGGCGCGCGCCTGCGCGCGTCCCGCGAAGCGCGGGAAGGCAGAGCAATAGGAGACACAGGTGAGGGACACAGGTGATGGTAATTCAGGGGCTCCTGGGTGTAGTAGTTCGGCACCCTCCAAACACACAAATAGTCCAGCAAAAGTCCACGGCTGCGAGTAGTAGTCCGGCACCCTACAAACACACAAATATTCCAGCAAGAGTCCGCGGCTGCGAGCGAAGTGGGGGCCGTGAGCCGCTATCTAGTGGGGGAGGCGGAGCAATAGGAGCAATAGGAGACACAGGTGAGACACAGGTGAGGGTGAGGGTAATTCAGGGCTCCTGGGAGTAGTAGTCCGGCACCCTCCAAAGACACAAATGGTCCAGCAAGAGTCCGCAGCTGCGAGCTGCAACTGCAAAGCGGGGGCCCCGAGCTATCTAGCGGGGGGAGGTGGAGCAATAGGAGACACAGGTGAGGGTGATTCAGGGGCTCCTGGGGTAGTAGTCTGGCACCCTCCAAACACACAAATAGTCCAGCAAAAGTCCGCCGCTGCGAGTGGCGCCCGTGAAGCGGGGGCCCCGAGCCGCTATCTAGCGGTGGGAGGCGGTAGGAGCGATAGGAGACACAGGTGAGGGTAATTCAGGGGCTCCTGGCAAATAATGTTTTAGCACGCTATTTATTTTTTTGCCTTTTTTCTAGTTTTTTATAGCATGAACCTTGAGCAAGGGCATTAGAGTGCTTTGCAATACAACCAGACAACATTACACATTTGTTTTTCCTCTTAAGTCTCAGAATCACAGGATGTTGAGCCGTAGCTTGGATTCAAACGTGGTTTCCCATTTTCCAAAGTCCGACGCTTACCTGGGGACAGTAATGGCAAATTACTGATTTGTGGTATTGCCACATATATCCCCACCTCCTGTATATGATGGCGATTGTTGCTTCTGCAAGCTTGGTTGCTAATCCCCAGCTCCCTTGATTTAATCTAATTATTTCTGTGCAGCCATAACCATTTCTACGATTTGCTGACATCCAACTCTACACAGAAAGAAAACTATGAGAAAGAATAGAATGGGAAAGGCTATTTCAAGAGCAGGGAATTGTGTTGCTTTGACCTGCTCACTTTCTTGGCCCATGTATCCCCTTCAGAGGTTTCATATCTGTATATCTGAGAGACTGGCTTCTTTCGGAATTCAAGAAATGAGGAGGAGGCTCTTATGTGTAGCAACAGGTCATTCTACCCTTTTGAGTTATGAAGGAGAACTCTTGCCTGCCAGATTGGATTTTGCTCATGTGTGTGATGATGTGTGCAAGTAGGAGCCTGACAAGCGTAGGTTTCTAAAAGGTTTGTAAAATGTGATGCGATTGTTGAGTTATGCTGGGACAGTCTTATGTAGTGCCTTGAAAGTGTGGACGAGGAGTTTGAATTGTGCAAATGTTTCTGTCGGTAGCCAGTGGAGCTCCTTCAGATGTGGCGAGATGTAAGTGTGGAGGGGAGTTTGAGAGTGATTATGAATGGTTTGCAGCCTTCTGGTGAGTTTTGGTTGATCCTGACATAGAGCGTGCTCCCGTAGTCCAGCTTGCTTGTGACAAGAACGGACGGGACAGTTGTCTAGGGGCTGATCAGGACCCATTTGAAAATCTTCTTCAGCGTCTTCTGGATATCAAAGCATGAGGCAGTGAAGGTGTTGATTTGGGCAGTCATGTTGAGTTTGCTGTTGATGATGATCCTGAGGTCTTGCTTTTGGTGTTGGGGTGAGTGCCGGTCCTAGCTCTGTTGACAGCCAGGTAAGTCCCACAGTGAAGTGCTCTTCCTGAAGATGACGATTTTGGTCTTGTCGGTGTTCAGCTTCAGTCAGTTGATTTTCATCCTTTGGGCAATTTCAGTCATGCAGGCATTGAACTTGATCCGGGCACTGGGCATTTTGTCAGAGAGAGAGAGAATCTGTTGTGTGTCATTGGCATAGAAAAGGATATTGATGTCTTGAAAGAGGATGATGCTGGAAAGAGGGATCATGTATGCATTGAAAAGTGTGGGCTCAGGGAAGATCCTTTCAGACCTCTGCAGTAGAGGTTGGGGGTGCCCGGGGTATCTTGTTTTAGGCTTACTGACTGGGCCCTTCTAGTCAGGAAGGAGCAGAACCATTAGAGAGCACGTTCTTGGATTCCAATGTGGTGTAGGTATTGGATGAGAAAGGTATGGGAGACCGTGTCAAACGAAGAGGAGAGGGTTTTGTAGGATGAGGGTCGCTGTGTCTCCACCATCCAGAGTCCTGTGGATGGCATTTGTGGTAGCAATGAGGCCAGTTTCCATGCTGAGCTTGGTCTAAAACCAAACTGAATGGTGTCAAGGAGTCAGTGGTCATTGAGGTATTCAGTGAGGAGTCTGTTGATGATTTTCTCTAAGACCCTGGCTGGGAATGGTAATAGGGAGATCAGTCTGTAGTTGGTGATAGCCCCTCTGCCTTCCCCAACAAATGTGTGTTTGTAGGTAATGAAAATGACCACTTATTCCACAGATCAAAATAGCACTTAATGATAGATTTAATATAGTACTTATATAAATGGATTTTAACCCATATTCAATTGCGGATGATTTTTAGCATACGACAATCGAAGAACAGGAACCTAAAGTGATTTTCTCAAGATTGCATAATTTGGTTAGGCATTGAAGTATATATTGGAGAAAAGTTATTTTGATTCATCAGTCAAGAAGTTTGATAATATTTTATGAGACAGTTTAGTTACTAGTGTGTGCTGGAAAGAAGTGACGGGAGGGGAAAGAAAATTATTGAACATTTGATCTCTGATCATCTTTTATCATGTATGTGATCATTTAGACGCAGCATAAATGTGGCTGAGGTCTTTAGTCCACCACCTTGGCTGGACTACTGCCTGTCATATTTTTTTTATCACTGTGGCTTCAGTGGAGCTACTGAAGGGACTGAATATTTGGTGAGTGTCTGTCATGTTTTAGGCATCCACTCACCAACCTTGCTTGTTTTTTCAAAAGTGAATCACAAATTGAGAGTTTGGTGTTTGAAACTCAAAAGATAAATGGCACTGGCACCCTGAGAGTTTTTTACAGGGTGCGGAGCATATTGTTTAGATGTTTCTAATCAGGACTGACAGTGCTTGCCTGACACTCACGAACAGAACAAAAGACATCACAACATTCACTCTAAATATGGTGGACAGTGTAACATATCTAAAACAGTAATGTTAAATCCAACTTTATCAGTAAAGAGGATTTATCATTACCATTCCAAAGATATGAAAGATGAGGCAGCTACTCCTTTCTAATCAGGAATTAAAGCTTAAAAGTGTATTAATGAATTCCCAATGCCAGCCTATGAGAGGAGTAGGATTCACAGCAATAAAAAACTAAGGTAGCTGTTTGTCAAAAACAGGGCAGGTAAAACTTAAAATGACATGCCCTACCTTTTATTTACACAGCACACTACCCTTAGGACTACCTTGGGCCTACATTAGGGGTGACTTATGTGTAAATAAAGGGGAGTTTAAGTATTGGCAAGGAGTTTTAAATGGCAAGTCAAAGTGGCTGTAAACTGCACATACAGGTTCTGCAATAGCAGGTATGAGACAGGTTTGAAAGTTTGCTTGTGTGGGCGGCACATTCAGTGCTGCAAGCCCACTAATAGCATTTAATATACAGCCCCTGGGAATATGGTACACCACTGTAAAGTAAATATGTTAAATGTGTATACACCAATGTTACCCTGTTTAAAGGAGAAGCACATGCACTGTAGCACTGGTTAGCAGTGGTAAAGTGCCCAGAGTGCTAAAGCCAACAAAAGAAAGATCAGAAAAAGAGGAGGTGGAAGGCAAAACGTTTGGTGTGACCCTTCAGAGAAGGCCATTTTCCAACACTGTCATGCCCTCTATCGTTCTCTTATTCTCTGGCCACCTCCCTTACCTCAGCTAGTCTTAATGTCTTGGACGAACTACAAATGTTTGGGTGGTAAGTGCTTTATTCTTGTGTTACATGCAAATGGAAGCACTCCAGCTGTGGAATGTGATGAATACACTTGGAGTTAATAATGCCCACTTAATCAAGTGCCATGAGTCCCGCCGAGTCTGTGGGTGCAGGCATGTATTTTCAGTGTCTTATTTCCCAGCATCCGCACTCACAGTAAACACTTGAACCCAGTTTTACTAACTGTTTGAACTTAAGCTTATGCGATGCTAAGTAGCGCTTAGCTGCACAAAGAACTGTGACAATCAACTTTCATGTGCATACGCTATGTTGCTCTAAAAGTTGACAATTGCACAGCAGAATGCATGCCTTGTACCAATTCCCTTTAAGTTTGTGCAAAGAGGGTCTTTCTATGACAGGATAGGATGGCAGGTCTAGTCACATATGAAAACCCACATGTGAGTAAATCTACATGTGTTAAGTTTACTCTTACACTTTAGAGTGGCTTTACTACTTTTGGCTGTTCACCGTTTACCAGTATAAAGTTATTAAAAAATGTAAACTTCCATGTGCCTGCCCCCCGAATTCAGGGAGTGGAGCCTAATTTACAAGTGTAAAGTTACTACTTGTAGCTCTTCATCTGCAGGAGAAGATCTCTGTCACCGGGGAGGAAATCTCACCATGGTATGAAAAATTGTTTATTAAACCTAAAAATAAATGTGTTAAGTTATTTTATTGGTAAATGTAAACTAATTTGAAATATTTATTTTAAATGTAGAACGAATGTAAAAAAATGCTACAGCATTACCTCAATTTTTAATTAAATGTTTAATTAGTTTTAATATTTCAAATTAAATTAATATATGTTTTCTTAAGATTTAAATGTAAAAAGTCTCACTCAAAGTATAAAGTCATATCTATTTATTATGGTTTAAAAATTGTTTAAAGTTAAGTATAGAATTAATTTAAATGAATGAAATGATTTAAAACAAAATACAGTTGTAATAATGTTTAAATTTAAAACAATTATTAGCATGTTTTATAATAAACTAATAATTTAGATACCATTTTTTAACAATAATTACATCTATTTAACATTTATTATAACATTAATTATCTGGGCTTTTATTTGTAATCCACTGTCTCCATTATGTTCTACAGGAGGGTATTGCAGATGGTACCAGTGGTTGGCCATTTGTGGTACTGATCTTACTCCTAATCTGAGCTGGAGGACATTTACAACTGTTTTGGGTCCTTTTTGGTTGTAGAATTATAGAAATGCAGTTTGTGAATAGCAACGGTCTTACTATTTTGTGAGTGGGTGCTTGGTGATCTCTAAAACCTTCCCTACATCTCCCTTAATCCCTTCCTAAACCCCACCCATGTATTCATATTCCCCATGTTCCAACCATTCCCCCTGGTCCCTCCCACATTTAATACTAAAAAGTACACATAAATGTGTGGGACCTCTGCAATCTAGGTGGAGATCTCTGCACATAAACTAAAAGGAAAGACAAGGTATAGTCCTATGGGGGTAGTTTATTCATTATCATTTTGTAGTATTTTAGTAGTACTAATGTACTAAACGTTCTACAAAATGCAGTTTGTGACTAGGTCGCTATATGTTTTGGTGCAGAACCAGCTCTACTAAAGTAGAGTGATCTGGTTTTGTTCAAAATTCTAACACCAGGGAAAACCAGGCACAAGAAGTATATCTCCTGACACACTCACATGTAACACATGCTTTTCACCAAAGCACACATGTTAAGCGTCACATCCCCGTGCATTGGTTAACCTGAAGGAATTTGTACTGGAGCATGTACCTCCCCCGCCTTTGTGCCACAGCACGAGGCTCTGCATCAAGCAGGTCAGCCATTTTTACTTCGAGTGCCTTGACGGACAAGGCTTGCTAAACCTGGTGCTGCACTGTTTTCTTCTCCTGCGCTGAATTCAGTGTTCCAATCTTTTATGTGGTGTTTCGCTGCACGGAGGATGGTGTATCTGGGCCAACATATTGACATTGATCGGTATTTACTCTGGATTTTGCACAGAGGAAGGTTGACATTTCACTGGAGAAATGTTAGCACCTAGAGGACCAGGGACCTTAACCCCTTCCCTGCTCATGACGGAACCACACCGTCATGAGCCACGGGCGGCGTGTGCTCATGACGGCGTGGTTCCGTCATGCTGTGGCCGCTCCACCCACGCGGCACTGATGCCCCGCCTGTGCGGGCGAATTAGTGAGTGGGCGGAGTCGTGACAGAACCACGCCGTCATGAGCACACATCGCCTGTGGCTCATGACGGCATGGTTATGTCACAAGCATGGTGGTGCCGAACTCACTCCCCACCCCCCCCAGCGCCACGGCGGAATTACTGCCGCGGCCAAGGGGTTAAGAGAGACCATGGGCTGCCCTAAACGTGCTGTTAGCAACATACTCCATAAGCAAACCTTGCAATTGGCGCAGCCACCATTTATCCATTTTAGATCTATCTATCTATCTATCTATCTATCTATCTATCTATCTATCTATCTATCTATCTATCTATCTATCTATCTAGTACCTACCTACCTACCTGTATATCTATCTATCTCTCTATCTTTTCATCTTTAAGGGTAAACCCCACAAAACAATGCACACCACGACCTTCACAACAGTTGTGAAAGTGTCACCCACGTGGAGCACTGCACACAAAAACACACTGGGCAGCAGCAACTCTGCCTTCCTGAATCAGTGGACAAGCGTTTGTCAGACAGCTGTTTCGAATTCATGGGCTGCCCTGCATGTCGTTTTTTCCCTGCCTTTTTCCTGCAGATGTATTTTTAGCGTTTTGGGACCTGCTTTCGGGCGTGAAGCCGAATGAGTTTCGGCCGTCTAGAAACTCACGCGCAACCCACCGAGGAGGGGGCGCCAGACAAAGGCCGCACTGTGGCCGAGCACGTGCTAATCCTTCAGGGCCCGGGATGCAAAGAGTGAAGTGAGTTTTAAGAGTCGGCAGTGCTTTGAGTAATGTGATGTTCAGGTTCCTGCTGCTTTCCAAATGGTCTACAGAACTGGAAAGCTTCCAAAGGTAACTAAATACTGTGTCTACAATGCCTGGTGTTTGCAAATGTCCGATAGCTTCAGCACTGAAAACAAACAGGCAAAACCAATAGGTCTGGCTTTCATGTGCCAACACGTATTCACAAATCTTATGTGTGTTGCGTGCACACATGCTGCTTATCACATTGAAGCCTTCCCTATTGACTTTGTCACTGCTGGAAAAAGTAGCAAAAAAAAGGTTTGCTTTCTATATAGAATTCATATAGGAGATGAAGTGCCTGGTTTAGAGTTTGGTGGACAGGTTACTCCCTTACAAAAGTGGCAGATATCCTATAAGCAGTGGCGTAACACAAATTGATGGCCCCCTGCAAAATGTGGTGATCCTATATGTCACAGATATGCAGTGACCTTGGGCTGAATGGAGGCCACCAGAAGGGTTTGGGGCCCCTGAAGAGTTGGCAACCCCCCTGCACCGCAGGGGCTTGTGGGGCTTCCATGCATCCCCTGCCTGCGTGTCTCATTACAAGTGCCAAAGGACATATTGCCCTTGTAATACGTTGGAAGGGATATTCGCTTTCCGCTACATTTGTGATGGAGTAATCCATCTCTCTAACTCTATCTCAGGCCCAAAGAATGGAGGGACATATCTATGTAGGCTTTACATCGCCCTTGCGCCACGCAAAGGGGCGCAAGGGTGTCTCAAGACCTAAGTCAGATTTATCAATCCTCGCAAGGCCACCTTGCAGGCTCCTGAGGGGCTTGATAAATCCAGAGTAACGCAATGGAGCAGAAATCGCTGCGTTGTGTTACTCAGCACCAGGAATGCGTTCGATGGGTGGAGCGTGGGTGTTCTTACGCATCCACCCATAGAATTTAACGCATTCTCAGATTTACCATTAGTGGCAGACCTGGGAAAACGACAAAAGACTACACCTCCCAAAGGTGAGGTGTAACAAGGAGACATATCTTTATTTCTCCGTATTACTTTCTCTTTCTATGTGTGCTGCCTTCTGCAGCACACATAGAAAGAGGAAAAGGCCTCAGGGAATTGTTTTTGTGCAGGAAGGCATCCCAATCCTGCTTACAATGCAGGCCCCTTGCACTATTGTGCAAAGGTGCCTGCATTGGCGCTAGGCAGAACATTGTGTGCCAGTACAGGGAAATGACAGGAATGCGCCATATAATGTTATATACGGTGCATTCCTGCCCTTTCCCTATCATGAAGGGCAGCACAGCATGGCGGCTTGCTGCGCGGTGTGATCATTTGACAAATTTGCCACACAATGCGACAGACAGTGTGATGATTGTGTGTACTTTTCAGATGTAGACTTGCTCCTCATGCATTTTAAACTAACCGCTTCATGGACAGCAAAATGTTACACCAAATAGATAATAGCATGAGGTGAGAGAGTAGCACTCCTCATGGTGGAGCTGAAGGCCCTGAGAATTACTACCAATATGTATTGTAGACAGTTGTGCTGTCAAACCAGCCTAAAAAGACAATATATTTAACCTTACTAGGGCAAAGATGCACAGCCATCACCCTAGCAACACTGTTTCGACTACCTTTCAATTACCAAAGATTTATGACTAAACCACCAGTGGTAGTATTTCCCACTTTCTCGGCATGTCCCCGACAGCCGCAGCCCGTTCAGGTAAGAACGGTGGGCTGGTGGGGCCAGGTGGCGGGGGGAGAGGGGAGGATTTCGAGAGATGACAACGAGGGAAATTAATTACTTATTTATTTTTCCCTGGTGGTCGTCTGTCGAATCCCCCTTCCGCCCCTCCCACCCCACGACTCGGCCCCAACATCCCACTGCTCTTACCTGCACGGGCCTCTCCTGGTCCCTGATATGTTTTCTTCAATAATTGGGTACTCCTCACTTTACTATGGCAGGCCTTAGAATGGCAGGCCATAGGCATTTGTCAGCTGTAAAATTGAACCTAATTGAGCTGGTCTCATGATGGAATTGATAACATTTTAGTGAAAAATGCCCTGCAGACGTGGGAGAGGTAGGCTGTAACCCTTTTGTCTAAAGGGTGCCTAACTGGTTCAATAAATTGTTTGCATTGTTTGTGATCCTGCTGCATGTAGGAATACCACTGCTTAACGTCAGTCTCTAACTGTTTTTCAGGCCTTCTGGTTAAAGGAATAGGTGGCTTTGTCAAATACTGATAGTATAAAAGGCATTGATTTAGAACATAAGGTCTTGGTCCTGTTATGCGTGTCTTAGAGCCGTGGAGGCAAGTCTCGGAATCTTTGTTCTTGCACGCACTGCAGGCAACTCCGCTTAAACTTGCAGGGGCAGTATGCCCTGATCTAGCCAGTGTAAATAACTGGCTGCCCTATGTCCTCTATCGTATCGCTCCTCTAAAAGCAGTATCCCAATGGAGATCAAATCCGTCTGCTCCATGCTTTATTGATGCCTTAATAAAAGATAGATCACACTGTAAAATCCTTGAACGCAGGTGGGGGATATCCTATGACCCTGATGCAAAAGCAACCTACAAAAAAGTGATAAATAATTTGCGTAGTGCAGTGCACAAGCCATGTAAAGAGTTTATTTCATCTTCTATCACCACCGCTGGCAATAAACCCAGCACACTTTTTAAAGTTGGGAACTCTTTCCTGTCACCTGGTACTTCGCAAAACACCCTGATTCCATCAACCACAATGTGCGAAGAACTCTCTGACTTTTTGTATAATAAAATCCAAATTACGTATGACAAGTTTCCCCTGCAAGAGTCTCCAATCCCCATCACAACAGGAATATCTATCTTGGACCAATGTTATCTAACTTAGATCCCCTCACGCTCAAGGTCTCGTCCACCCTATTGGCCAGCTGTAAATCTGGGTCCCCACTGGACCCGTGCCACCATATATCCTCAACTTGGCTGTACCATTAATCAAATGCATCTTTCATAAGCTAATAGATGCTTCGCTGGACGCAGCGATAGTGCCACAGAGCTGGAAGCAGGCTATGCTCCTACCTTTACTGAAGAAAGCAAATGCGAACCCTATGGTGCATACCAACTTCTGGCCTAACTCCCTTCTTTCAGCCACCATCAAAATGTTGGAGAAGTGGTTCAACCAACAAATCTCCATTTACTTGGAAAACAACAACCTGCTCCACGACAATCAGTTGGGCTTTTGTGCAGGCTAAAGCACCAAATCTGCTATCCTGGAGATCACTGAATTCATTAAGGTCCATCTCGATCAGGGTTTGGTGGCCATGGTCGTCCTTTTTGACTAGTCAGTGACGTTTGATACAGTTTCCCACTCCATTTTCTTGGACAGATTATGGGACGTGAGTATTCAAGGTCCAGCCTGGGCCTGGCTGAAGTCTTATCTGGAGGACCGTTAACAAAGGGTTTTTCTCCTCCCATTCACATCCACAGCTAAACCACACTATTGCAGGGTACCTTAGGGTTCTGCCCTGAGTCCAACGCTATTTAATATTTACTTGGCCCCTTTGCCTAAGCTATGGAGCATAAGGGCCATCTATTATACAAAC
Organism: Lissotriton helveticus; assembly: GCF_964261635.1. NCBI lineage: Eukaryota > Metazoa > Chordata > Amphibia > Caudata > Salamandridae > Lissotriton > Lissotriton helveticus. The sequence continues at coordinate 1,386,686,638 of NC_136063.1, read as the reverse complement.
GACACACAGTTGATGCTCTCATTCCAGGAAATGGAGGTGGGTGTATTGATTGTGTTTAAGGGCTGTCTGAGGGCTGTCAATGGATGAATGAGTGTGAGTCACCTCAAATTAAACACTGACAAAACAGAGATAGTCTTTTTTGTCACTGACCATCACCCAAGACACCTACAACTGGTGGCCTTCTGGCATACATAATCCAAAATTGACCAAAAGGCAAGGGTGGAGACGGCACATTTCATAGTGCACAATGATCAGGTCATCTGCAGCTCAAGTAATTATATTGGTAAACCAATTGTAGGTGTCTTCTAAGCTCTTGAGGCCGCAAGCTTTACCCTGTCATCAGTTTGATATCAAACCGGATAGTCTTATTCACATGTAGTTGTAGCTTTCATTCCCAGATACCATTGTCCGTAAGTAGTAGTATGTCTGGTTATGACTTTAAGCAGTACAGGAGCATACATTCTAGTCCGCGGTGTACGTAAGAGGACATGTACACCCATTGGTATGCATGGTTGACCTGTGTGTCACAACATAAACAATGACTCACAACATAAATAATGAGTCACAACATAAATCAAGGACTCACCATACGCTCATTATTGAACCTGCGCCTCCAACTGGTTGTACCGGTAAAGAAATCCAACTGATATGTACTTATCACCACATAAAGATTCACACTTGACTGTTCGGTGCCATATTGTGATCGTGGTTTTTATTGCCATTGAAAAGTTCACTTCTGGCACTTCATGTGAAAATTGAATGCAAGGGCATACCTTGTGTTTCAAAATTGCGCCAGATACTAGCAGGAGGTTGGTTTGAGAACAAAATGTCTGATTGACATTTTCCGGTCGAACCAGTCTCCAGCCGGTGTATATTATGCAAATTTCAAAACATTTGACATGTCCCTGGAATAAATAACATGTGATATCAACTTTACTTTCTGACATATAGGGTGAAATGCACCTTCTCAGCCCCGGTGCAAAAATAGTTCTAACATCCCTGGCAAGCGCAACCCAGTGTTCTGTGGTCCCCTGCAAACACACCAAGACATGTAGTCTCCATGCACACTTAATGCACACTCATATTATAGGGATTGTGTCACTTTCATCTCAACATAATGCAACATACAAGACAATTGATTATTCAGGCACATGAGTAATTCAACATTCCCGATGTCTCTGTACACCTTCTTTTTTTATTGCCCGCTTTCTGTGCTTTAACATCCACTACCTTCCCTCACACATTCTCTTGAAAGGTTTTTTCCTTGCCCAAAACCCTAAGATTTACCAAAAAAGTATTTGAGAATAAACTATTATTTATTAAACCACATCACTTCCAATCCTTTGGTGTTTTCATTTAGGTTTAGACTTACATATTCAAATGTACGATAAGCATTACTTTTCACTTCTGAAGATAAGGGACTTTCAAGAATCTGATTTCTGTAACATTTGTCAAAATGTCACAGTCTCAATGTCAAAATCCCTTCCGTGGCTCCGAGCCATCCACGAAAACTGACTCCAGCTTTGCTTAAAACACCAAAACACCCCACGACAGTCATTCCTAGTCTCCATTCAGGGGTAACACTGCAATTCACTTCATGGCTTCTCTGTAACTGAGCAATAATGAAGCACACATTGGGCTTCTAAACAACCCTGACCTGTTAACTGGGGGGCTGCAGCCAATTGTCAGTGACCAAAACCCCACTTTAGCATCTGGCTTCATGATCATTGCCCACATCAAGCATTGCTCCATGGGCCCTGTAGCCCCTTCTCAAGCATTATCATCCCAGCTCCACTATTATTTCCAACTCAAACCCAGCTAGTTTAATTTCACAAGCCCTATCCATGTCCTTGATAGCCACATGCAATACTGTTCTACCTCCACATGTGTGCCTAGTTTTCCACCGTAAGCCTTCTGCTAAATAACCACAGTACAAATTTCCCGTCTTATCAAAAACACATCAGTCAACCAACACGTGCTTTGTCGCCTTCATCCAGCTATCTCATACAATCTCAATGCTTGGATATCTAGTTAGCCGGTATCACCCTTGGTAAGATCTCTTCTCAAAATATTCATCAGTAGCACCACCCATTCCTTAAGGAACCGGAATCACTGGAGTGATGGTTGTTGCTCTAATAAGTCCCTGAAAATATATTAGAGTGATGTTGGTATCTCCCTAACTATTACATACAACATTGCTGCAACATATCGCATTCATTCATTCAAGCAATGAGAAAGCTTAATGTAGGCAGATAAACACAGCCACATGGCCAGATTTATCATAGGAGTGCGTTGCCCTTACGTCATACAAGGTGACGCAAGGGCAACGCAATCCTCGAGTCAGACTTATCAAACCACGCAAGGCTATCTGGCGTGGCCCAGCATGGCTTGGTAAACCCAGCGTAACACAAGGCAGCAGTCGCCGCCGTTACTCTGCTCCAGGAAGGCGTTACATTGGTGTAGCGTGGGTGTTTCCATGCATCCACCTATGTATTTTATTACATTCCCAGATTTACCAAGAAAGGTAAACCTGGGAATGCGTCAAAATTGTGCACCTTCCGGATAGAGCTTCTACAAAGTGAAATATCTTTATTTCTCCTCGTTGTTTCCTCTTTCTCAGCATGTAGCATTCTGCACCTCACTTAGAAAGAGGAAAAGCCCTCTAAGGATTTTTTTTTGTGCAGGAACGTTTCCCTTTCTGCCCAAAAACAGTCTTGCCTGAAACTAATGCACCCTTTCATCCTCCGTTCGTGCTAGGTAGCACTCAGTGCACCAGCGCAATGCGAGAGCAGGAATGTGTCATTTCTTCATTGATAGAGCACTTTCCTGCCCTCTCAATTTGATGCAGGGCAGCAAGTAGTCTTTCTGCCTTGTGCTGCGTCAAATGATGATAAATCTGCCCTTCAGTTTGGATAACACTGCAGACAAGAAGGGAATCCACATTGTATTATGTTCAGACAAAGGGTCTTTTTTCTGCTGTTACATTTCTTTTCTTTATCATCCTCAGTGAAAAGCAGGTCGAAATTTCCTTGTAATTGGAGCAAACTAAAAAACCAGCAAAAGAGATACACCCAGTAACCTATCAGAACACTGCCAAGGTGTAGAATCAAAGAGGCCTGCAGTGTGCTGTGCAGTCACATTGAACACTGCAGACCTGTCTGTGCTATCGAAAGTAGCAGTGGCGGCCGGCATGGCTCGCGGGTGTCGGGGTGGGCGAGGGGGGACAACATGGAGTGGCGCTGGCACATTTTTAAATTAAAAGAAATACATTTACCTTGCCGCTGGGTCCCTCGCCTCCGCTCCCCTCCGTCTCAGACTCCAGGAAACAGCCAGGCTCCCCTGACCAATAACAATGCTGCAATGCAGCGCGGTGATTGGTCTGAGCGCCGTGGTTCGGCGCTCAGCCAGGTACTGGGGGACTGGGCATGTTCTCCATGCAGGCTGTAATGCAGCCTGCCTGGAAAACAGAGAAATTGCGCATGACTGTTTTGGGTGGCCCGAGAAGGCCGACCAAACAGTCACTGTGCACTCAGGAGGGTTCTACCACTCCTCCCCTGCTCTGCAGCTCCGCCCTGCCCCCTCACGCAAAGCTGCTGCAGCAGGAGGCCAACATAAAACGATAATAACATTACATTATTATCATTTCATTTCTTCCTTTTTTTACTGCTGCAAGGCAGTGGAGCAACGCTCCTCAGCCTGACTAAGCCTAGAAAATGTTAGTCTCCCAGAAGAGAAAGTCAGCTGAATATGACAACATTAAAGGGAAGTCAATGCAACTTTTCTTGACTAAAGTTGGAGTGAGGACTATTTATCAATCACTTATCACTCTATAACTTTATTCAAAACAAGTTGATAGTTTCAGCTCCTAGCTGTACTCGCAAAGGCGAACAAAGCTGCTAGCGTCGTGCTGAAATTGAACACGACACACGAAGAGCACGCGGCATCTAAAATGGCGCGGCAACGCAAATAAAAGAAGAAAACAGATTGCCCGCTCCTGCAGAACAGTTGGAGAATGGCGGCGAGGAGATACATATGCGTAAATATACCAGGCATTAGCATCTTTTTTCCTTTGGTCTAGGATACACCATCAGGTTTTGCCTGCCAAGCGAAAGCTCTAATTACCAGCAGCCTGGATCCGGAATGGCGCGCGCACCCAGGCACAATTAGCGCGCTGGCAAAGGCGCCTCTTCAGAGATAGCGCGCGCGCGGCTCTTCTGCGACGAGAGCAGATGACGATCTCAGCCACTCTCTGGAGAGCCTTTGCCGCCAACAGGTGTGTCTGGGAGAAGATTGGTGCAAACCCTCCACAATTAACCGTGGTGCTTGGAGTGACGCAATGCTCATTTCCTTGCTTCGCCGAATAGATTGCAACCTAATTGCTTCAGCGCTGCCAACTGCTAACGCGGATGGAGTTATTGATGACTTTCTTGTTTTCCCCCTTAATTTATCATTCCTGTGGAATAAATGGGAAGGCGCGATAATCAGTCTTTTCCTCTAATCTCTGCATTTGTTCCGAGCAGTGAGAGATCTTTGTCTGGCCAGGATATTCCGCTGCTCTTATATCACCAGGGATTGATTAATGCCCTCAATGGATCCACATTTGTTTTTTTCAGCTGTGAAGCTGTTACTTATCAATCATGGCATGGGGTGAATCGATGCGCTAGTCCCTCACTGCTGGCCGAACAATTATTTGCCCATAAACCGATGAATTCCGCAGGCAAAACATACTGAAAAATTTGGAATTTGAGGGTGTGGGGTTTTGAGGTTGATTGTCCACAGGTGTGAACAAGTCCCAGTCAGCATCGGTTTTATTCACCCTGTGCATTTTGAAAACCTTTTTTGTGTTGCTCTTCTGTAGGCGTGATATCGCTGTTGGGACTTGAAGAGACTGATTAGGATACAAAAGCTTGGCAGTCCCTGTCTCAAGCCATCAGAAGAGAGGCCCTACAGAGCTCAATTTGTGAAGGAAATAGTCGAGGGGCCCAAAGTTTTTATCCGAGGCCTGCCTCCTCTACTGCTGAATGGCAGGGTCGCCAAATATAAATTCTGTCTAGTCTTGATTTCAGCTCGCACGCATTTTATCCACCCTCCTGCACTTCTGGTCTCACTTTGACAGGTCGTTGTTCATCCCTGCATTCTTTCTGTGTCACTGTTTTCCTCTCTTTCCCTTCCTCCTTCTTACCACCTTTTTTTGCCTTTCTCCATCTTGGTCTGCAACAAATCTGATGATGAAACATAAGTCCTGGTGCCCATAAATAAGCGCAGCCACCCATCATCAGTAAGCATCGGCACAAAAGAAGCACTATCATAAGCATTGATCTACACTGACTCCTGTCTATGACCAAAAAGAATGCTTTGTGCCTTTGTGTCAGCAGTGGCGGCTCGCATGTAATTACAGAGGTGAGGCGGACAAAAATACACGTGATTTTAAAACTATTTTTATGAAAAAGCCCCTTAACTTTACACTTGCCAAGTGACGTTGTCCTCCCTCGGGTGTATTCTCTACTGGAAGCTCTGGACCCAAGAAACTGCACTACCCAATCCTGGCGCTGCTCTCTCAGTATGAGAGAAGCATCAGGATTGGAGGAAGCGGCCTCTCTAAGTGCTCTTAGGAGCGCTGGAGGCCTTGCTTTCTCTAACCCAGCTGTCTAAAACAGGTAGATTAGAGAAGTTTAAAATATACATGTCTGGCTGGCCATCGCAAGGCGGCCGGCCAAAGGGACATGCACACTTTAAAAATAAGAGCACACCTCCCTACTGCCATTCAGCAGCAATCACCCCACCCCGTCCTGATGGAAATGGAAATGAAAAACCTTTATGACCATTTTATTTTTTAGCTGCTCTGGGCATGTTTTTAGCCGGGCGACGTTGCTCTGCTCTCCAGTGTGCCATACCTCCATTATGCTTAGCATCTCAGGAGACTGGATTAAGGGGGTACCTGCATGTTGGAAAGTAACTGACACAGGACACATGGCAGAGCCATGACCAGGCAAGTGTTCTCTTGGAATATCAGCGATGAAGCTGAAGAGCTCTACCGGTTTGCAAACAATTGCAGGCTAGACCTGGCAGGTCACTTCTCATGTTCAAGGACTTCCAAATGGTGATGGCATATTTACACGCAGGCTGGGCACGTTCATTAGATTTGTGCCTGCACTGTGAGCAGGTGCAGTACCCTGGAGAATGCACTGATCATGTGCTATGAAGAAAGCACTGATCTCGATGATGCCCTTCTCGGGTGAGTAGTATAAAAGGGAGAATATTTAAGACATCTGTGTCTTGCTAGAGGTATAGTTGCTGAACTGCTGAACTGGGGATTCAGTTTTTAACCTTTTAGAGAGTTTGGTGCCATAATATTGAGTTTACTGCCAAATAAAGATTATTATTATTATTATTATTATTATTGAGTTTTAAATGCTATGATTAAAAATATAGCTTAAATATTGATTAGAAAAATATCGTGAATGCAGGTATATATTTAGGTATAAGTTTACAATTCTTAATTTCACAAATAGATGTATGGTGATACATACCTTTAATCTATGTTGATGAGTTCCGAATTTCAAATCTGTCCTTGGGTCAGGGCCAACAGAATTATATGACAAGGGTCAACCAAATTATGTGGCATGGTTAGCTAAATTATGTGGCAAGAAAAGGCACATTACGTGTTGCAAAATGTCACATTTTGTCACAGTATTTTTGCAATATTTTGTCTTTTTTAACACTTTTACAGTCTGGCCAAAGGTTTAACCTCATTAGTAACAGTTCTGACTCAAAAACAGCAAAAGGCAATTGAAGGCGGCCAGTCAACTTTAGTGAACGACCTTCTACTGTAACGCAACATGTATAACCACGTTTTGAGTAACTTTTGAAGCGCTTCAGCTAAAAAGAAATTTGGGGGTAAAACCTGCAATGTATGCAGCAAATGTTGCATTATTGGCGTATGCTGCAAATGTTGCATTATGTGGCAAATGCTGCAAATCCATAATTATGCAAAAAACGCCACAGAATCACAGTATTCCACTGACTCTTATTAACAAGTAAATACTTCCCTTCATGGTATTTTGGTAGTCGAAATTTTAGCTATGATATTTTTGTAGCACAATATTTCTGAAGTTGATTTCCTGACATTCAACCAGCTTGGAGTCATGTTGAATAATTAACATAAGCAAGCATACTACTGCCATTTGCTTTTACAATTCACAGGAAGCTTCGATGGCTATAAAATTATATTTTTATTTTTCCACATAAATATATAGGTAGGGAAATATCTTTTATATCTTAAAGCAGTGCAGCATGCTATCCAGATGAATCTTAAGCAGCTTTAACTTGCTGAAATGTACTGCTGTGGAAAAGGTGTGGATGTGGTGCTTATTGTACCACAGGTGTTAGTAGCCACACATATCACAGTTAATCAGGCTTACTGTAAGCAGGGCCTAAGGCATGTGAAGTTTTGCTAACTAACACAAAATTACATAAGAAACCAGGATGTGTTGGGACGCAGATTATAATGGTATTGAAACGTGTAATTGGGGCAGGACTAAATGGCCCATCATACGGTGTTCTTTTTTTAGGGCTCGGGCCTGCCGTACACTGCGCAGTAGTGTGGTGCAGCAAGTCCTTTTCTGAGGGGAATTGAAAAGGGACCTGGAAATTCCACGCATTTGTGCGTGTTATTTTCAAGGTCCATTCTCATTGGCCTTCGCGTGCGTGCTGTTTTGTAAGAGAACACGCAATAGGCCATGGGCGGTCGCGTAGCTCTGCCCATGGCCTATTGGTGTCTGCTACGCGCACCAGTGGCCATATGTTTTGAATTCAAAACATATGCTCGCAGTGGCGCGTGCGCGCACCACTATCGGGCTTTTTTGTTGTTAAAATACGATCACTTTCGCGATCGGTTAGAAGTGCCGCATGTCCGCGATAGTGTAGATTACTGAATGTCTACCCAGGCTCTTCAAACAGTCACCAGCAGAGCAGGGTAAATAAACACACGGTGAACACACAGCAATATTGTACTGGAAGGCTGAGATGAAATATGGTTATTCAATGGAAATGCGGGAGGATGCAAGCACTTGTCATTGGATAGGCTCGTCTGTGATGGGATCGTACATTCAGTGTGAATGTGAGATGATACGTTGTCTGGGAAGGGGGAGGCGGGGCCGTTTGTGCCACTGGCAGGATTATGATGGATGTGGTTCCCTTGCATCACTTGATACCCAACGAGATGCTCTCGTATTTGCACGGATAACCGTGTTCTGAAACGAGAGAGGCGGCCGCGTTGCGGGGAAGTGAGAGGGTGGAGGCTGTTTCCATCTGTGCTGTAACACTTTTTTTTATTATTTTAATGCTGATCTACGATTGTGGCCTTGGTGACTCCTGCATTTCCATAGTTAAAGCACGCCTGCCTCAAGGCGCCAGCTGCTTGGCTGTCGCTAAAATTGTCACCGAGTGGGCTAATTTTTGAGAGTCTCGCACTCGTATCACACTGCCTTGTGCATGTCCATGATGCACCAATGCACATCTGTGTAAATCTATATTTGCCTTCTCCCTTCTGAAGCTTATTCTGCACTTTTTGTTTCATTGTGGTTCTTCAGGGTTCTCTGAAGTGGACGGATGGCGACGTGTAGTGGAGCGCTACGAGGCCTCACAAATCATAGCCAGGCGCTATACCGACCTCCATCATTCTTGCTCGATCTTTACTTTTGTCAGTCTTCAGCTCTTGACATTGTGACTTTTCCTTCCTCTCCTGCCATCAATCTCTTTTCTCTCTTCTCATCACCCTCTTCATGCCTCCGTCAGTTCCCCTCTTCTTTTCACCTTCTAGGTTCTCAGTCCTCTCACCTGCACCTTCCTTCCCCTGCAAGCTCTCATCTCCGCCACTACCTGCTTCTCTCGCTCTCCCAGGGGTCCCTGTGTCCTCCCACACTTAATAGGCATCATAATGGTGCAATGTATATCTCTTGACAATATCTACTATATAGATTTGTTGTATAAATATTGAAGGATGTGCCTGCAGACCTGTGTCCCATCAGAGGCTTTCACTTTCTCTTCTCGTTCTTCTCTGTTTTACCCTATGGTTTCCCCTTCTCTACTCCCTCGACCCCCCCACTTAACAGACCAATTGGCTGTTTGTCCTTTTCAGCTTTTCCAATGACGCCTGATGCCCAAAGATGGCCGCAAGATGTGGCTTGCTAGAACATCCTCGGACAGAGCTCTTCTACTGACGGCCTCTTCCTTCAATAATGTGTGTTTCATGCTCAGTGTTGCGTGTTGTGCTGTTCTCGGTTTGCAGTCTGTGTTGACCCAATTTTGCTTTACTTGTTTGTGAAAGTTGAGGTCTGTCCGAAAAATTGGAGTCCACCATTGATAACCCTTGGGAGATTTTTGAAGGTTCCCAAGGCCCTTTAATTGACGACCAACAGTGTTGACATAACTTGCTTTCATGACACTTTCAAGAAGACACATGATGGCTTGTAAAGCGCTGAGAGCTGAAGGCTACCTTAGCCTTGACCCTCATGATCAGGACCGTAGGGTGGAAAGGAGATAGAAAAAATTACGTGACACACTGCTGCATTACTCACGCTGCTGCATGCTGCACGCCAGACACTGCTGCACGCCTAACACTGCTGCACGCCACACACTGCTGTACGTCTCACACTGCTGCATGCCTCACACTGCTGCACGCCACAAACTGCTGCACGCCTCACACTGCTGCACGCCTCACACTGCTGCATGCCTCACACTGCTAAACGCCTCACACTGCTGCATGCCTCACACTGCTGCACGCCTCACACTGCTGCATGCCTCACACTGCTGCATGCCTCACACTGTTGCATGCATCACACTGCTGCATGCCTCACACTGCTGCACGCCTCACACTGCTGCACGCCTCACACTGCTGCACGCCACACACTGCTGCACGCCTCACACTGCTGCGTGCCACACACTGCTGCACGCCTCACAATGCTGCACGCCTGACACTGCTGCATGCCACACACTGCTGCACGCTTCACACTGCTGCCCGCCACACACTGCTGCAATTGCCACAAACTGCTGCAATTACCACAAACTGCTGCATGCCACACACTGCTGCACGCCACACACTGCTGCACGCCACACACTGCTACACCCCACACGCTGCTGCACGCCACACACTGCTGCACACCTCACACTGCTGCACGCCACACACTGCTGCATGCCACACACTGCTGCACACCACACACTGCTACACGCCACACACTGCTGCACACCACACACTGCTGCACGCCACACATGCCACACACTGCTGCACGCCACACACTGCTGCACGCCACACAGTGCTGCACACTGCACGCCACACACTGCTGCATGCCTCACACTGCTGCAAGCCTCACACTGCTGCACGCCACACACTGCTGCACGCCTCACACTGCTGCACGCCTCACACTGCTGCACGCCTCACACTGCTGCACGCCTCACACTGCTACACGCCACACACTGCTGCATGCCACACTCACCACACACTGATGCACGCCACGCACGCTTCACACTGCTGCCCGCCACACACTGCTGCAATTGCCACAAACTGCTGCAATTACCACAAACTGCTGCATGCCTCACACTGCTAAACGCCTCACACTGCTGCATGCCTCACACTGCTGCACGCCTCACACTGCTGCATGCCTCACACTGCTGCATGCCTCACACTGTTGCATGCATCACACTGCTGCATGCCTCACACTGCTGCACGCCTCACACTGCTGCACGCCTCACACTGCTGCACGCCACACACTGCTGCACGCCTCACACTGCTGCGTGCCACACACTGCTGCACGCCTCACAATGCTGCACGCCTGACACTGCTGCATGCCACACACTGCTGCACGCTTCACACTGCTGCCCGCCACACACTGCTGCAATTGCCACAAACTGCTGCAATTACCACAAACTGCTGCATGCCACACACTGCTGCACGCCACACACTGCTGCACGCCACACACTGCTACACCCCACACGCTGCTGCACGCCACACACTGCTGCACACCTCACACTGCTGCACGCCACACACTGCTGCATGCCACACACTGCTGCACACCACACACTGCTACACGCCACACACTGCTGCACACCACACACTGCTGCACGCCACACATGCCACACACTGCTGCACGCCACACACTGCTGCACGCCACACAGTGCTGCACACTGCACGCCACACACTGCTGCACGCCTCACACTGCTGCAAGCCTCACACTGCTGCACGCCACACACTGCTGCACGCCTCACACTGCTGCACGCCTCACACTGCTGCACGCCTCACACTGCTGCACGCCTCACACTGCTACACGCCACACACTGCTGCATGCCACACTCACCACACACTGATGCACGCCACGCACGCCACACACTGCTGCATGCCACACCATGCTGCACGCCTCACACTGCTGCACGCCTCACAACGCTGCACGCCACACACTGCTGCATGCCTCACACTGCTTCACGCCTCACACTGCTGCACGCCTCACACTGCTGCATGCCACACACTGCTGCACGCCTCACACTGCTGCACACCTCACACTGCTGCACGCCTCACTGCTGCGCACCTCAAACTGCTGCACGCCTCACACTGCTGCATGCCACACACTGCTGCACGCCTCACACTGCTGCCCACCTCACACTGCTGCACGCCACACACTGCTGCACGCCTCACAATGCTGCACGCCACACACTGCTGCACGCCTCACACTGCTGCACGCCACACACTGCTGCACGCCTCACACTGCTGCACGCCACACACTGCTGCACGCCTCACACTGCTGCATGCCACACACTGCTGCACACCACACACTGCTGCACGCCACACACTGCTGCACGCCACACACTGCTGCACGCCACACACTGCTGCACACCACACACTGCTGTATGTCTCACACTGCTGCACGCCTCACACTGCTGCATGCTGCACGCTGCACACTGCTGCACGCCTCACACTGGTGCACGCTGCACACTGCTGCATTACTCACACACAACACCACACACAACACCACATACATAAGACCACACACACACCATACACACACCACACACACCACATGCACACATCACACACACCACACACACCACACACACACAAAACCACACACACACACACACATCACATACACACACCACACCACACACACAATACACACAACACTACATACATAAGACCACACACATAACACCACATACACCACGCACATAACACCACACACACCACAAACATAACACCACACACACACAACACCACACACACACCACACACACACACACACACACCACACACCACACACCACCACACACACACACCACACACACCACCAGCCATCGGTGCACACTTTCAACAGGCACACACAACACCAGCCGTCACTGCACGCTTTCACCAAGAACACACAGCACCAGCCATCTGTGCACGCTTTCACCGGGCACACACACCACCAGCCGTCTGTGCACGCTTTCACCAGGCACACACACCACTAGTTGTCAGTGCACGCTTCCACCAGGCACACACACCTCCAGTCGGCAGTAGACGCTTTCATCAGGCACACACACCACCAGCCATCAGTGCACAATTTCTACAGGCACACACACACCACCAGCCATCAGTACACACATCAATTGTTAACGCATCCACAATTAACTATTGTAGCAATCGCAGTATGGCACACTTTACTTTTATTTACAACAAGGGGTGGTGATGGACAGAGTCTCTGAATTAAGCAGAATACTCTCACCCAGTCAAAAGATCAGGGCTAGATCCAACACCGTTTTTTAGCTCATTGCACCATCCCAGTTTCAGAACCTGGCTGTATGCAAATTAGTCTGTCCCTGGCCCAGTGCATCATGGGAACAGGGCAGACCAGACTACAAAAGCCAATTCTTACACTGGGAAGGAAACAAGCTTCCGGGGACCGGTTTCTGGCATTACAGCCGTCTTCGGCCCGGCTTGCTTGAATCCTGATGGTGCAATGAGCAAGGGACTCACATCTGAGTATACCCTTCCACGCTTAGGGTGGACAAAATTATTTACAACAAGGGGTGGTGATGGACAGAGTCTCTGAATTAAGCAGAATACTCTCACCCAGTCAAAAGATCAGGGCTAGATCCAACACCGTTTTTTAGCTCATTGCACCATCCCAGTTTCAGAACCTGGCTGTATGCAAATTAGTCTGTCCCTGGCCCAGTGCATCATGGGAACAGGGCAGACCAGACTACAAAAGCCAATTCTTACACTGGGAAGGAAACAAGCTTCCGGGGACCGGTTTCTGGCATTACAGCCGTCTTCGGCCCGGCTTGCTTGAATCCTGATGGTGCAATGAGCAAGGGACTCACATCAGTCGGCAGTGGACGCTTTCATCAGGCACACACACCACCAGCCATCAGTGCACAATTTCTACAGGCACACACACACCACCAGCCATCAGTACACACATCAATTGTTAACGCATCCACAATTAACTATTGTAGCAATCGCAGTATGGCACACTTTACTTTTAAACATATTCATCTAAAACGCAGCATGACACCATTGCTACAATTCAAATCCAACCCACATAATTCCACTACACTCCACATGCATACACTCCATAACACATGGCGAAAAGACATTGCCATTTACAATGCCATTAGCTCAAACTCAAATGAATCCGAGACCTATTGCATTTCCATCTGTCCCCATGGGCAGAGTGCAGAAACTCATGCTTCAGGCAGCCCAGAGAGTTAAAAGGCTATTTCAACTGCAGTTGTGCGCTATGCAATTCTGGTAACAACGCAACACAACACAAAAAAGAACAACGCATTTAGCAGCACAGGCTCAACATGATGGCATTAGCTGTTAAGCGCAATGTTGCGTCTTTGCCAAATGACCTTTTGGTCACAAGGGCCAACCACAGGGCATTCTTTCATGGGATGCTGGTTGGCCACGGTGGCAGCGCCCTGACAGCTGCTTCAGTTGATGACACTGTGCTGTCTTGCATTGCTTTGCATAAGGAAAGCGTTCCATGGGTAGAGAATGGGCGCTTCCATGCATTCACCTGTGGATTTGGGCTTTTTCCCAGCTTAACTAAAACGAGTAAACCTATGAATGAGCCAAAAAGCCAGGGCACAAGTCCTACAAAAAGAAGTGGGGGGCTAACTTAGTTTGGCAGTATGAAGGTGACATTACGGCGCGCGACATCACAGCGCATGACATCACGGCGCACGACATCACGGTGCCCAACATCACACATGGCATCACAGGAATTGACATTAAAGAAAGCGACATCACAAGCCACAACTTTACAGGAAGTGGCATCACAAGAAGTGACATCAGATCTAAAGCCTTCACATATATGTTTAGCAGGTCTATCATGTGTACGTTTGAGCGCATTGCGAGGATAATAGCACAGTGAGCTATGGAAGATGATATATGACTTTTACACCTTGCAATCCCCCATTTTTATGCAACACATCCTGTACATTCATTTACAAACTTGTATCATTTATTGTACATGTAATATGTACGTGTTGATGTAAAGCTCTTTGACACCCTGCATTGGAATGAGTACGGCTATACATGAAAAAACAAATGGTACTGAAATTATTTCAATGCCTCCTCAGGGGAAGTGGAAAGGTGGGATTTTACTTCCTGGGTCTGCTTACCATTCTCCAGAATCCCGTCACAGGTCGACTAGACCTTTTTACCTGTCATAGAGTGAATTAGGCAATCTATTCATCTAGAATCAATCAATTTCAATAATCCCAATAGCTCCCCCAAAGAACCACTGACCAAAAACTAAGTTTGTAGGTTTATTACATAACCAAAAACAACTGAAGGTATAAACACCTCAACAAGAGGTTCAAATGATAAACAGGCACTAATACAAACATAATCCTACGGAAAAGTCTCAAGCGGCTGATAAACAATACAAGAATCAGTTCGAGAATCATCAGACTAAACAGAATTGCTATAACCTGTGATCTAGTATGCATTGGAAAAAACATAAATTCAGATTAATCTGTCCCTACACTATACTACGTGACATCCCTACTCAGCAATAGCCCAGCCTAACAAAGGTGTCAGCAGTGGTGACTTCCCAAAGAAGTTCGCCCACTTTCTCTCTTAGACTAGAGACTCCTCATTCGCAGCTAAGCCCTTTGCCCAAGCGACCGCTCTCTCTAGCTCCTCAGCCCATCTCCTCTGCCTCCACCCTCGGGGTGCTGTCCCTAATACGAAACCCACAATGTGAATGACACGCCTTCAGGTACGCCCCTCTCGAAGGTGTTAGCTTTCAGAATTTTCCATCATGGCACCTTTCCATCCTTGTCCGTTCAGACGTCCTTGAGTCCCAGACTCTCCATCCCTTCAAGTTGCTTCTTGGAATTCCTCGTCTACTCCTCCATGTCTGAGTCTAGCATCCTAACACTCATACACAATGGGCCCTTCTACTCTACTGTCTACTTGATAGTGCACCTTCAAAGAAATACATGCAATTCGGCTCACATTCTATTTATGTTGCAACATTTTCTAAAGGCCTCTTTTATAAAACATTTCTACAGTTAAATGCTAAGCAAGACATTTTCGATCAGGCCTGCACATTTCCATGAACTAGGCCTCTGCTTGATTATAGGCCCAACGTCTTTACATGAACAATCCTTTTAATTTGCTAGGCCTACAACTTTAACAGCAAATGCATTTTCTACTTTAAACTAGTTATCAAGCATAAAAGATACGGTTATGTATTTCAATAAAGCAGATCTGAATACACAATATTGCTCTTTTAAACACATCTCTCATTAGAAAAAAAGATTTCATTTCAACAACATCTCTATGTTAAACGGCAAGTGTGGGTTTGCAAAACTCTTAACATTGGTTCTGTATGCTCTTCTAATACCAATTACATTAGTTCTCAACCCTACATTGCACTTGAACATGATTAAAAAGATCCTCTATATATACGGGTGCTAACTACTTGTACATATGATGCACACCTACAAATTTCACTTTAGTTGACGCTCTCTCAGTTCCCCCCTTTGATGTCCTGTGTCATCACCACCATCACAACATCTCTCAGGGTAAGAACCGAGTTAAACTGATCCTGACGCCATCTTCCCTCTCTTGAGCATCTCTAACGCTCTCAAGCTCCGATATTGACTGTCCTGCAGCCTCTCCATTCTTTGCTCTTGCACCCTCATCGATCTTTGCAATCTAGTTGACCTGTACCACTTGTACACTCTTACCAAACCCCACAATCCAATCACACACGCCACTACTATGATGAGGGGTTTCAGTACAAACCCAAGGAAACTTCTTCCCAGATTCGCAAACCAGTTTCCAATCTTTCCAAATCCCTTGCCAACCGATTCCCACGTATTCTTTTGGGTCAAGTCCTCAATTTCATAATCGATTGCAGTAATGTTGCTTATATATTTCTCCAGATCTTTAGAGTTGTCTGGAATATAAGTGCAACATTCCTGTACCTTCAAACGTTTACAGACTCCTCCCTCTTTTGCTAGGATGACATCTAGGGCAAGACGGTTCTGTAAAACCATTGTCCTTATCGACAACATCTCACCCTCAACCAACACTAATGATTTAGCTGTATTCATTGACAGTTCATCCACCACAGTTGCCAACCGCCGTATCTTGACGTCGTTCAATATGACTCCCAACATAGGTATCGCTGCTCCAAACACATCTCCCACAATTGTTCCAGCACTTTCCCCTCGCTTTACCCTCTTCTGCTGCCCTCCCTCCAAGAGAGCAAAATCCTCAGTATGGTAAATCTTGGGAAAAAGAATCGCTAGATAGCATGTTCCATACCACTTCTCCGGCAGTCTCACATTCCTTCCGCAGACAAAATACACAGTAGGAATCACCTGCACCACACTCTTCAAGAAATCTTTCGTGTAATACTCCAAATGTGAAAGTGTGTTCGCATGTAGTATGACCCACATACACGTTTTCATAATAAGTCTGTGGTCTGTGAATACACAACTTCCCTTTCTGTGCCGCATCTAGAGCTATTGGGCCATAACTCCCTCTTGATCTGTGCTGCTTCTCTTCTTCCGTCCAATCTACTTTGCCTTGCCCTGAATCTCGCAACTGTTTTTGCTTCGTGTACCTATCTTCCACTTGCTCGATGAACTTCTTCTCTGTCTCTGATAATAAACATGTCAAATTGTGTCGGTGTGCATACGGGGTGTCTAATTCTTGTGTGGGAATGAAGAAATATCCAAGTCTGTCCTCTGACTTATAATAATCCCACTTGTTCAAATGCTTATAAGCAGGGACTTCTGGTAACACAGCATCATAATTCGAAAAGAAATATTCAAAATGGTTTCGCCAATAAAATATGCTAATCAGCAGACTACATGAAATTCCATATGTCAATGGGAGGTGATGGTATCTAATACCCTCATCTACTGAAGCTGGCAATTGCATACACACATAACAGCAGTCAAAAAAGGATCCCTGGGATGTATTTACTGGACCTTAGTATCTATACCCATACAGTTATATCTTGGTACCCGACTTACAGGTTACCATAGGTAACTGTATAACAGGGTGAAATTTGTATAGTGATTCCCACAAAGAAAATGTTTGTTAACAATCTGAATTTTTATTAAAATGAAAAAATCATTCACATTATAAAATACGCACATTTAAAATTTCAAAGGAACTTTCCCTGAAAAGTAAAAGTTAATTTCTATAATGACACGAAACAATATAAAATAATAAGACATGTAAATACATTATATATCACAAATTACAAGATTGTATTACCAAAGACAATATATAACATAAAGAAAAAAGAAAAAAGACCCCTATTAAAACGGTGGCACTTGAGTATTGTTACCACTATAGATTACTTGATCCACTAGCTACAGATAATATGTACACAAAACCACACATGTGACAAGAATGTATGTACATCCAGTGTGTTTGAGCTTAAAGTGGATTCTCATATAGGAATGCGTCGACGCGTTTCGGTGCGAGACACTCAATACTGTGGCACCTTCTTCAGGACTTCTTAGCAGGGGTTTTCCATACTACAGGGGACTTCACTCTCCCTATGTAGGGGGTAAAATAAAGTCATATCAAAGTCTATTCACCCTGGGTGTATATTCACATTCATAGTGATCACAGCTTTTGTATTACAACAAATATCAGGGTGAAATAGTCCATTGGATCACTAAACAGTTATTTCTGGTTGCATGGGTATCTAATGTTTATACATATTCAATGGATGGTGTCTGAAGTTAGTTCATATTTTGAGGCTTCCTTACTCGATTATTACAGTTGACATATACATCTTTGTGTCTCAGTTAATTGCACTCTCCCAATCAAAATTTAGTATAGCCCTATATTACCTTCAAACATTTTTCATATGTGGAAATCATTATTAGGGGGATGCTGCCCTCAGAGGTGGGGGATAATAATGTAATATACAAAAACGCTGCAGCCTCACCCGAATTGGGTAGTGTTCACCACTTGGATTCTTCCAGGTTAATTCTATGTACACAGAGACTGTATTGGCCTGGAGGTAAACAAATACATGGCAGGTTCTTAAATAACGGAGAGTATGAACAGTTCTTCTACCTATAGGAAATATGAACGTTTTATACCTCTATGTTTTAATAAGACTCCTCTAGTGATGTTCTTTTATCTTCCACTTTCTTTTTCTTAGAATATGGTATCTAGTTAGAAGAAAAAATAGGTTTATATCCCTTTCTATCACTAGGCACTTGGCATTTTAGTGTAATTAAACTATTGTCATTCTTACCTGTAATATTTTTAAAACTTGCTTCAAACGGGCATATGTTAGGGGCCTCGCCGGAACTGGATATGTTCTGGTGGGGTCAGAAAAGCATATGGTTGGTGGAAAAAACCACGTCTATGTTGTCCTATGTAAAATTAGACCGTGCAGGATTCTATTCTATCATTAGAGTGGTCCTTGCTGTATCTTCTACGGATCTAGGCACCACAATTTTTCTAAAACATACTCGGGTTCTCCCAGATACACCCGCCCTTCTCTACACCCAAGGAAGGCTGTTGTTATTTGTTATATTATTGTTTCTGGGGTTATATTTGTCCCGCCGGTACGCTCTGCCCACACTTTCTACGTTGGTTTCTGCTAGACGCGCACATACGACTACCTATCACCGGTTAGTTTTCCCTCTAAAAAACTAAGGGGACCCGCTCCCTTACATGCTGCGATGCATATAACGGGTCGCATTTGCCTCTACAGTATGCTGCATGCTAGGGCTCCCTTGTCAACTAATCTGCACGGGCGGAAGATGGACCACCCTGTGCAGGGGTCCGTAGAGTGAAAGTACCGCAATTACTCGGTATCCCCTCATTATTCTAAGGGCAACGGGGCTCCATAGCTCTTACCTTTGCTTCCGCGGCGCCTCTCCTCTGCCTCGTTCGAACTGCTGTCTACCGAGAATACTTAGAGCCCGGCTTTTTATGTTAGCCCAGGGTTCGTAGATTGCTCGCAGCTGGGATAGTCTGATCCTAATAGGCGTGCGAGCTGCGCTAGAGGTGGCGCCATCTTGGAGTGGTGTTTTACATCGCTCTAAGTCCAGTGTACAGCCACAGATTCAATTATGTTGTTTATCGTTTTTGAAAGTACGCTATTGTACTTTGCTCAGAATCCTCTTTTGGTATTTTTATAGATGTTTTTAACCTACTGGTTAGTATTATTGCCGGGTCTGACTATAGGTGTTGTATACTGTAATTTGTTGGTTTAATGATGCCGCTCTAACGTGTTAGGAGCATCATAGATGGTGAACAGTTTTTTTGTGGTTCACATTCGCTTTGCATTCGTGCCGAGCATTATATTTTTTTTTTTTTTTTTTTTTTATTTTTTTTTATTTACATGCTACCGCTAGACATGTTCGAAATATAAAATCCATTATTTTATGTCTACGCTACGCTATTGCACTTTGATGCCACTCTATCATGTTAGGAGCATCATAGATGTTGAACAATATTTTTGTGATTCACATTAGCTTTGCATTCGTGAAAAGCATTATAATTTTTATTTACATACTGCTGCTAGACATGTTCGAAGTGTTAAATCTATTATTTTATGTCTAATGCTAGATTTTCTGTTATTTACCTTACTTGTGTTGCAGGGGCGCTACATTCTCTTACCGCATTGAATAGTTTATACATCCCGGCTGAGTTTTATAAACTACATTAAGTGCCACGATTAGGGGATACATGTTTGTATAAATGATGTGGATGTACAACATCATATGATAGTTGGATATGGTATCCCCCCACGTTGCTGCCACGGCCTAGTATGCATAAATAACTGAGTTATCTCCTTGATGTAATTCTTTTTACCCTATATGTAGCCCTTCCTTGCTGTTCTATTTCATTTTTATTACAGATGGTTCATATGTCTTGGGATTCAGATAGTATCCCCATCGTATTTTAGATGAGGGCTTCCCATTCTTCCCTCGAGTTAAGGCCTTTTTTGATGGTATTGAACTTAATCATATACCACTGTTCCTGCTGTTTCCTTCTCGTGGTACTATCCCCTAACCTGGTTAGCTCTTTTATCCGTTGTATAATGATCCACCTAAGATCTTTTTCATTGTGGCCTTTTTCTTTCCAATGCGCTACTAGGGGGGCATTTTCCTTATTGTTTTTGATTGCTGATTTATGTTCGGTGATCCTTATTCTCACCTCACGGCCTGTTTCTCCAATGTAGGCTTGTTCACACGGACATAGGATCATATATACTGCGTTTTTCGTTCTGCAGTTATTCAGTGTTGTGATATCGTGTGTTGCCCCATTGTGCTCCACTCGCTTGGTAACTACACAGAGATCACAAATGCTACAATTGCCACATTTATTATTGCCCACTGCTCTGTTGCCAGTGAGTGTCATCTGGTTCTCTACTACATCATCCCTGTACGTGTGTACTAGGTTCGATCGTAGATTTTTGTTTTTTCTGTATGCAAACATCGGACGTTCTAATATACTGATATCAGAACCGTTGTTGAGGATTTTCCAGTTGTGGTTAATTATGTTTTTTACTTGGTTCGTTATAGAAGAGTGTTGGCTGACCATCACTATTTTATCCTGTACACTCTTCTTCTCTTTTTTCATTAGTAAGCTTTCCCTATCATAGTAGCGAGCCCGTTTAAATGAGTGCTCAATAAGTTTCTTGGGATATCCACGCTCCCTGAACTTCTTTTTCATCTCTCCAGCATGCTTATGGAAGTCTGCCAGGTCTGTGCAATTTCTTCTTAAGCGAAGAAATTCCCCGAACGGTATGGAATCTTTTTGGCTTTTCGGGTGATAACTGCGATAGTGTAGGATGGTGTTCCGATCGGATTCCTTTTTATAGAGCTCTACCTTAAGTTGACTGTTCTCGGTTTTGATACAGATATCCAGGAAGTTAACCTTCGTTTTACTGTAAGTGGCTGTAAATTTGAGATTTGGATCTCCCAAGTTCAACCATGACAGAAATTCTTCTAATGACTCTACATTGCCCAGCCAAATAAAGAATATGTCATCAATGAAGCGAGCCCAATTTCGGATGTTCTCGAAAAAAGGACTCACTTCATTGTAGATGTGTTTGTTTTCAAACAGACTGACATATATGCAGGCCAGGCTCGGCGCACAAGTTGCGCCCATGCTGGTCCCTTTCTTTTGAATATATAAATCTTTCTTGAAGAGAAAAATATTGTTAAGGAGTACCATGGAAACACACTCAACGATGAATTGTTTGTTGCCTCCCGTGATCTCCGTCTCTTCTAAAAGGTTACTCACTGCTGTGATGGTATCTTGTTGGGGAATATTAGTGTAGAGTGACTCTACATCGAGAGTCACCATATATTCATTGTCCTCATCGAAGGGAGTTCCCTCAATTTTTGATATCATGTCCGCGGTATCGCGGATATAAGATTTCTGTTTTTCCACTAAAGGTTTTAAAAATTTGTCCGCGTACTGGCTCAGTGGTTCCAGTAGTGAGTCTATTGAGGCAACTATAGGTCTAAGGGGCGGGTCCGTGAGGCTTTTGTGGACCTTTGGCAGTCCGTACATCGCTGGAGTTTTAGGATTTGAATTATTTAGAAATTTCAACTCGTCTTCAGTGATACCACCACCTTCTAGAGTGGTCAGAAGCAAGGTTTCTACATCTTTTTTAAGTTTGTGTAACTGAGATTGATGGACTCTACTATAGTGTTCTTTGTTAGCTAGAAGGCTCCCTACTCTACGCTCGTAATCTATAGTATCGAACACCACAACTCCTCCCCCCTTATCAGCCGGTTTTATGGTAATACTAGTGTCGGCCGATAAGGAGTTTATGGCTTCCCTTTGTTCTCTGTTGACATTTTGCTCTTGATAATGTTTTTTTTCCAGCAATATACCTACTTCTAGTTTTACCATGGATTCAAAGATCTCAAGATTCTTGTCCACCATGCCCAGGCTAGGGGTAAAGGTAGACTTTACTCGCAGGCCTGAGTCGGTTGGTGGCTCCCTAGTGGGTCTGTTTTCAAAAAATCTGCGCAATCTGATTTTCCGAAAAAAAGCTCTCAGGTCCTTTTCTAACTGGAACTTATTTATACCTGCGGTTGGGACAAAGTTAAAACCCATACTCAACACCTGTTTTTCTGTATCAGTAAGGGTTCTCTTTGATAGATTAATTATAGGTGTTCTTTCTATCGCCAGTATGTTTTGTTCCTGGTCCGCTTGTATTCCTGAGGGGCCGGGTTCTGCTGATATTCCTGCTCCTGTTCCCTCTGGATAGGTCTCTTGGAATATTGGCCCCTCCCTCTGCCACGGAAGTTCCCACGTCCTCTCTGTGGGCGTTGCTCTAAAAAAGGAGTTTCATATTCTCTGTTCGCTCCTGCATACTCCTCCTCTTCTCTACCATGTTCCTCTTCCTCTATGCTACTCTCAGATGTCCCTGAGAAGTGTACATGTTTGGGTCTTCTTGGTTGGAATCTGTTTTGGAATCTAGGTTTCGTATTCTCATTTCTGAGATTATCAGGTTTTTCAGTGTAATAGTCTTTCTGTAGGAAAGGGTAGACTACTTCTTGGCTAAATTTAGTAATGTCTTTCCTCAATTTTTGCGTTTTACGGTTAGTTAGATATTCGCAATACCCTCTCATATCTTGGTTTATTTCCTCAAGTCTTTTTTTAACATCCTCAACTACATTATTCTCTAAAAGTGCTTTTTCTAGTTCCACCAACCATATGCTTTTCTGACCCCACCAGAACATATCCAGTTCCGGCGAGGCCCCTAACATATGCCCGTTTGAAGCAAGTTTTAAAAATATTACAGGTAAGAATGACAATAGTTTAATTACACTAAAATGCCAAGTGCCTAGTGATAGAAAGGGATATAAACCTATTTTTTCTTCTAACTAGATACCATATTCTAAGAAAAAGAAAGTGGAAGATAAAAGAACATCACTAGAGGAGTCTTATTAAAACATAGAGGTATAAAACGTTCATATTTCCTATAGGTAGAAGAACTGTTCATACTCTCCGTTATTTAAGAACCTGCCATGTATTTGTTTACCTCCAGGCCAATACAGTCTCTGTGTACATAGAATTAACCTGGAAGAATCCAAGTGGTGAACACTACCCAATTCGGGTGAGGCTGCAGCGTTTTTGTATATTACATTATTATCCCCCACCTCTGAGGGCAGCATCCCCCTAATAATGATTTCCACATATGAAAAATGTTTGAAGGTAATATAGGGCTATACTAAATTTTGATTGGGAGAGTGCAATTAACTGAGACACAAAGATGTATATGTCAACTGTAATAATCGAGTAAGGAAGCCTCAAAATATGAACTAACTTCAGACACCATCCATTGAATATGTATAAACATTAGATACCCATGCAACCAGAAATAACTGTTTAGTGATCCAATGGACTATTTCACCCTGATATTTGTTGTAATACAAAAGCTGTGATCACTATGAATGTGAATATACACCCAGGGTGAATAGACTTTGATATGACTTTATTTTACCCCCTACATAGGGAGAGTGAAGTCCCCTGTAGTATGGAAAACCCCTGCTAAGAAGTCCTGAAGAAGGTGCCACAGTATTGAGTGTCTCGCACCGAAACGCGTCGACGCATTCCTATATGAGAATCCACTTTAAGCTCAAACACACTGGATGTACATACATTCTTGTCACATGTGTGGTTTTGTGTACATATTATCTGTAGCTAGTGGATCAAGTAATCTATAGTGGTAACAATACTCAAGTGCCACCGTTTTAATAGGGGTCTTTTTTCTTTTTTCTTTATGTTATATATTGTCTTTGGTAATACAATCTTGTAATTTGTGATATATAATGTATTTACATGTCTTATTATTTTATATTGTTTCGTGTCATTATAGAAATTAACTTTTACTTTTCAGGGAAAGTTCCTTTGAAATTTTAAATGTGCGTATTTTATAATGTGAATGATTTTTTCATTTTAATAAAAATTCAGATTGTTAACAAACATTTTCTTTGTGGGAATCACTATACAAATTTCACCCTGTTATACAGTTACCTATGGTAACCTGTAAGTCGGGTACCAAGATATAACTGTATGGGTATAGATACTAAGGTCCAGTAAATACATCCCAGGGATCCTTTTTTGACTGTTGGTCTTTTGTACCCTGTTCCCTGGTGAAAGTGGGTAACCTCTCTCTTGAAATCTACACACATAACAGTCCTTCGCATCCATTGCATCAATGTATTCATACAACAACTTTGCATATGCATTCTGTCCAAAATTTCCTTTAGACAGATCTGCATGTAACCTCCGACTCTCCTCTGCCAGCAAAGCCTTCTCCGCTCTTGCCCTGTCTTCCTTTTTGCTAGGGGTGGTAGGTGTCGGTGTCCCCTCAACCTTCACTACCTGTTTGTGTGGTGCAAAGTAGGAAACTAGAACTACTACGAATATAAGGAGTATCACTCCTACTAGAAGGGTGCCTACTATGCACTTAGCTCTACGAGTCGGGTTTCCAGCCTCCATGGCCTCAGCACAAAGTAGTTTGTTCTCGGAAATCACCCAAAGTCTTTTTCTTTGTTATTTGAGTCTCGAACCACTCCTGAAAGCAGAAATCCCCGTTTTCAGTTCTTCTTTTTCTTCAACAACAGACAACTCTAACCCTTCTCCGTTCTCTGTGGAAAGTCCCTAAATTTCTTCTTCTTCCACTCGGCTCTAGGTTAGTTCAACAGCTATTTACAAAAGTCTTTAATAATCAATGATGATATTTGCTCCAACTGCACATAGCACATAGTCCAAAAGTTCCATGCGAAGTACGACAGCTTCGTATGATGGTATTTCAGGGCCAAATGTAGGAAAAATCAGTCTGTCCAGTATTAAATCACGTATCTTGCTTAGGTAAGGGGGATTAGGAATGGTAAGTGTCAGTACGCCTTCAATCTCGAGTCCAGGTACCAACAATATCACCTCCAACTTAACATTGGGAATCGTACTGGTCACCACCACTGACCTCACCCTCCCTGATCTCAGTACACCGGGCATTTGTCAGAGGGTAGGTCCACTCAGGAGTGGCGTATCTTCGACAAGGTACTCTCACCCTCCTTGACCTTCTCGGACCTCCTTGCTCTGGTTCTTGTTCTCCTTCTTCCGGGTCTGATTCTTCGGACACAGGGGCAAGATCTCTTTCGGAAGCCAATCTCACATTCATTCGCCTCCGTCTCTCGGGCCAATGAGCCTCTGCACTCCTTGCTCTTCTGCTTCTTGTTTGCACACCCTGTTCGTCCCCACTGTCAGCTTCTTCTGCACTCAGATCACCTTCGCCACCACTTCCTCCTTCAGAGGCAGACTCAGTGTCACTGTTGTCGTGATCGCTTTCAGCTCGATCAGAAGAGTTACAGACTTCTTCAGGCACCCCCACAGCTTGACTTGTCCCCTCTTGTGAATCCTCTTCCTCGTCAGGATTTCCCTCTACAAGAGGAGCTGTTCCTTCCAAGGGTGCTGGGACTCGTCGGGCATGAGAAGCATGGATCCAGTTTGGCAATCCACCACACTTCACAGCAGTGTTTGTCACCAAAATAACTTGGAAAGGTCCTCTCCAGCGCACATCCAGGCAGCTTTTTCGGACGTGCTTCCGCACCAGGACCCAGTCACCCGGGCACAGGTCGTGACAAAGGTCGCTGGAAGCCGGGATTTCAGCAGCCTGCACCTGAAGAGACACAGAACGGACATCAGAAAGTCCCCTGCAGTAATCAAGAATCAGATGATCAATAAGTAACAACCTAGGCAATCATAATACAATTTGTGAAATATTTAAAAATTGAAAAGGAAGGAGAAAATGGGCTACCAATAAATTCAAATTCTGATATTTATTTACACAAATGTTAAAAAATTATTAACACAAGATTGTATATACATAAAATTGGACAACACAACAATGGAATTAAAAAAACAATTTATAAACATCAAAAATAATTCACAACTTAATTATACAAAATTCATCTAAAACAGTTGACATGGCCTAATAATTCTCGACGCGTGTTTCGGCGACCAGCGCCTTCTTCTGGAGAAGCCAAGTATTTTATATTTCAAAACGGTAAAGATAAAAGGTCAAAGTGGTTTCTTTACTTTAGAACATTTCATTTGCTTGATGAGAGGTATTCATACGGGATCAGATCATCTGTGATATTTAGCAAGGCTGTTGTAGGAATAGATGGCAGTCTCATAGCCCTCCCCATCAGTACTTCGTGAGGTGAGAGTCCTGTCCTCCTGTCTGGTGTACTACGCATACTCATCAGAACCAACGGCTATGCATCGGGCCACTTCAGGGATGTGGATGAGCACACTTTTGCCATTCGGGCCTTGAGAGTTCCATTTATCTGCTCCACTATGCCAGAAGCCTCTGGACGGTAGCTACAATGCAGTCTCTGGTCAATGTTCAGTGCAGAGCAGAGCAGTTTCACAACTTCGCTGTTAAAATGCTTCCCTCTGTCCGATTCCAAAGAGGTCGGAACCCCGAATCGTGGCACCAACTCCCTCAACAACAATTTTGCTACTGTGAGTGTATCGCACCTACGAGTTGGGTATGCCTCAACCCACCTAGAGAACACACACACAATCACCAAGACATACCTGAGGCGATTGCACCTCGGCATCTCAATGAAATCCAGTTGCATCCTATAGAAAGGTCCACCGGACCTCCCAATGTGACTCAATGTAACTGGTGTTCTTTTCCCAACATTCATCTGTTGACATGTTACACATCTCTGACATACTGCTTCCGCAGCCTGTCTAAATTTCGGATTGTACCACGTTTGTCTGAACACACGCATCATCGCATCTCTTCCCAGATGTACAGGACCATGTATCTGTCGTGCCATCGAACTCACCAGCTCATTCGGCAACACCGCTCTCCCATCAGCCGAAACCCACAAGTCCAACTCTCCTCTGACACAGCCAGCCAATTCCCACACCCTTTTCTCATAATCTGATGCCTGTTCTGGCATGCCCTTCAATTCTTCCCAGGTGTCAGCCACCTCAAGCATCATGCTTAACTCGGTTCTTTCCTGTGGCCCTTCGACTGTTTGTTCAGTAAAGGAGTATCCCTGCTCTGCACAGTAACGTGCGACTTCATCAGCATAACGATTTCCCATAGACACAAAATCAGCACCTCTGGTGTGTGCTGTACATTTTCCTATGGCTATCTCTGCTGGACCTTGAAAAGCTTCCAGCAGTAACCTGATAAATTCTCCATTCCTGATTGGGGAACCCGATGATGTCATGTAACCCCTTTGAGACCACAATTGACCGAAGTCATGAACCACACCGAAACCATATTGGCTGTCAGTATATATGGTGATCCGAATCCCGTTGGCTACCAAACAGGCATGCGTCAACGCAATTATCTCAGCCACCTGCGCCGAGTGTACTCCTTCCAGGCAGGCTGCTTCAATTATTCCAGAAATAGTACAGACAGCAAAAGCTGCTCTCAACTGACCAGTATTGTCTCTTACGCATGAGCCATCCACAAAGAAAGTTTCATCGGGGTCCACCAGTGGCTCATCAACAATATCCGGTCTAGGTTTGGTGCATAGTTCAGTCACAACAAGGCAATCATGGTCTTCCCAATCATTGTCTAAATCATTTGGTAATGGCGACAAGGGAGCAGGATTCAAGACAGAGCACCTCCTGAGAGTCACATTCTCCACAGCAAGTATAACCTGCTCGTAGCGTGTGAGCCTGTAGTTGGTTAAGTGCTGCGTCTTGGTCCTGGTCATCAACAATTCCACAGAGTGAGGCACATGCACTGTCGGTGGATAGCCCATTACAATGCTTTCACATCTTTCAATGCTGACACCTGTTGCAGCAACGGATTTGAGACATCCGGGCAACGCTGCGGCTACTGGATCTAAGGTAGCCGAGAAGTAAGCAACTGGTCTACGGACTCCTCCATGATCTTGCACTAGGACTTCCAAAGCACACCCCTCTCTATCACAGCAGAACAGTGGAAATTATTTGGTGTAATTGGGCATTCCCAGAGCCGGAGCGTGACACAAGTCCTCTCGCAACTCAAGAAAAGCCATCATACAATCCGTGTCCCATGGTACCGGATCACTTACGTCCTTGTGCGTCAGTTTCTGCAATGGTTTCGCCTTCAGGGAAAAGTTGGCAATCCACTGTCTGCAACAGCCAACCATGCCTAGAAACATCCTAACCTCTCTTTGGGTCGAAGGCACCGTCATTCTCATGATCGCCTCAATCCTGTCAGGCGACACTTTTCTCTTTCCTTTCTCTATTCTGTGACCCAGATACTGTACTTCAGACAAGCAGTACTGTAACTTGTTGGGGGATACCTTGTGTGCATTCTCTGCCAAATGGTTCAGCAAGGCAATGGTATCAATTCTACAAGCATCTTCGGTGTCTGACGCAACAAGGAGGTCGTCTATGTACTGTACGAGAACGGAGTTCTGCGGTACTACCAGACTCTCAAGATTCCTTTTCAGCAACTGATTAAAGATCGATGGGCTCTCTGTATACCCCTGAGGGATACGGCACCATGTTAGGACGCGGTTCTCTATTTTGAACGCAAAAAGAAATTGGCTCTCCTCATGCAGTGGAATTGAAAAGAAAGCCTGACACAAATCAATCACAGAAAACCATTCAGCTTGGAACGGTATCTGAAACAGTATCACTGATGGATTCGGTACCACTGGACAGCATGGAACAACTATGTTGTTTACCTTTCACAAATCCTGCACGATCCTGAACTTTCCGCTAGTCTTCTGCAGCCCCATGATCGGGGAATTGCATGGACTTCCCATGACTTCCTTCAGAATTCCCTGCCTAATCATGGACTCAATCACGAGTTTTATTCCTGCAATAGTTTCTGGAGTCAACTTGTACTGGGGTGTTCTCGGGAACTCAGCATTCGGCCTTACTTGAATTTTAACTGGCTCTACTCCTTTAATCAGTCCGATCTCCTCCCCTGTAAAGTCCCACACTTCCGGTGAGACAGAATCCCTCAAATCCCAAGGGAGTTCCTCCACAGTTAAGGCAGGATACAATTCTATGCACACATGCGTATTTGCAACCTTAAAGTCAGCATCGTCAACGTTTGTCTGTAACTCTACTCCCTTGGGGGTACAATAGATGGTGCAATTGAGTTTACACAAAAGATCTCTTCCTAACAGGCACACGGGACTGGAATCACACACTACAAACTGGTGTCTGTCCCTGAAACTTCCGATCTTCACTGGGACTAGCTCAGTCAGGGGGTTTGTCATTCTTCTGTTTGCAACCCCTACAACTTGGATGGTCTGTCCTGAAAGGGGTAAGTTGGGGACTACTGCAGACCGCACAGTAGAACGAGAAGCACCAGTGTCGACCAAAAAGGTGGTGGGATGTCCATCCACATCAGCCTCTACAAAGGGTCCCCTCTGATCTACCTCCAGCACTGCTCCAAGGGTACAGTCCTTCCCCCCATTCAGGTACCGTCCTGTCACTGGGTCAAAGTAATAGTACTCGTCCCCCTCGACTATCAAAGGCATCTGCTTATAAACCTTGTTCCCTGGCGAAATCTTTGGAGGCTGAGGAACCGGAGCCCTAGGGGCTGAAGTCCCCCCTTTAGTCGTCCTAAACTTGGTTACTGTCACCTTCTGCGCCGGAGGGGCTTGAACCTCCTCTTCCTCTTCCTCCTGAACTTGGTTTTCTGGGTTATGGGGACACTCGCGTCTCCAATGCCCGACCTCATGACATTGGTGGAACTTGGTCGTCTTTTTCAGGGTCGCTAGATCTATCCTTGGCCTCGGACCTTCCTCGTTGTCCCTTTTCTGTCCCCCTGATTTCCTCCCCAATGTGCCATTGCCTGACTGACCCTGTCCTCCTGATTGTATCTGTACTAACATCAGTTTATCCTTAAGCTTCCTTGTCTTCGAGTCTATCTCGTCACTGCAATACCTCGCGTACCTCAAGATCTCATCGAGAGGCTTGTTCTGCCAACAAATTAAATGTTGCTGTATCATAAGACATATATCCGGCCTCAGGTCCCAGAACAAACTTGGATACAAACTGTCCCATGTCCTTTGGGTCCATCACATCTAATCCACTATACTGTTTAAAAATCTGCAATAGCCTCTCATAATATTCATGCACTGTCTCCTTTGGTTCCTGCCTGGTCCGATCTATTTTCACCCAGTCAATGTCCTGTGGTGGTACCTTAGTCTTTAACCACGTGATCGCCTGCTTGTACTTTGCCATCACCCTGGGTGATGGTCCATTCGTGGCAGCATCTCGTTCTGGCTCCGCTGTGGGCCATTCAACACTAACCTTACATGCTATCCACAGATCTCCTGGAACCACAATGTCAAACAGCGTGTTCAAATCAATCCACAACACCTTTGATATTTTAACAAACCTCTCTACCTGTTTGTACCATTCCACTGGACTCTCACGCAACTTTGGGTATGTGTTCGTAAAGGCAGCCTGGTCTCCCCTACTCCAGGGTACATGTACATATCCCCCATGAGCCACCTCCCGCAAGGGGTATGATTCTGTATGCATCAACCCTCCTCCTGGGGATGTCTCGATGGTACTCCGTCTAACGCTCTTTTTCCTTGACCACCTTTCCTCCCATTTCTCCAACTGTGACCATGTTCGGATTCCCACAATCAGTTCCCTGATGTGGGTTTTTAATCCGATCACTCTCTTTTCTTCTAGATCTTGGTCTGAGTACTGTAACCTGTGGCCACCCTGTAGTGCTTTTGTTTTCGTCAAATCTACAGTATACTTATTCGCTAATTCAGAGAGTTTCTCATGAGCTGTCCTAGCCCTTCGAGTAACATCTTTCGCCACAAACAACAGCTCGTCTGGTTCGTAAAGTTCGATCCTTTCTAGTGGCAATGTACCTTCCACTATTTCCTCCACTTCTGATTTTAGTCTCAGCACATCTATCCTTCTTGCCTTTATTGCTGCCCTCAATGTACTTTGACTAGAAGTTCCATTAGAGTCCCTCCTGCCACAGTCCTGACTCTCTCGTCTGTTTTCTTCAGGTGTGTTAGGGGGAACCCTTCTGTTTTCCCAACCTTCGCGGTCCCACTCCTGTCTACTGTCGCCAAAGGTGTGGTGGGACGCCCCCCTACTTCCCACACTTCCGCGTTCACATTCCCGCCTGTTTTCGCTAGGCGCGCAGTGAGACACCATCCTACTCTCCTGATTTCCAGACCCAGATTCATTCATCGACCTGTTGCTCTGAGTGTCCACAATTGTTTCCCAAGTTCTCAAATCTGGCCTAATTCCCTCATCGACCTCGGCCGCGGTCCCCTCAGATCCATCGGTCCCCTCCAACCCCCCTGCTCTTCAGAGGAGTCTGCCGATGCTGCCAAAGGGGTGCTCCTTTCTACAGGCCTTGGTAATTGCCTCCACCCATCCGCCACATTACTCCTGTCTTCACTGGCACATCTCTCACTCTCCATTCGTGGTGGACTCTCGCCTTGTTTCTGTTCTGGATTGTACACTGATACTATGGGACCTATGGTAACAGGTACCGTAAGAGCGTCTGGCAGTTTCTGAGAGTTGACACCCTCTTCTACCCGAACCTTTTGTACTGTAAATCTTCCCACTACTCTCGTCACTGGGGAAGGTGGGAAGGTGCCTTTTCTCCCTCCGCTGGGCCAAACTTGACCCCTGAGGTGCTCAGACCACTCACCATTTGGACCCCACCATCCCCGACAGAGACTTCCCGGCTCATTGCTGATGTTGGCGTTCCCTCCAACTCAGGATTGTATGGAGGTGGTCTCTCTGACAACAGTCTCTCTATCAGGCTGTCGTCTGTCTCACTGTCCTCATCCTCCGCACTTTTCCTCTGCGCATCCCCTGTATTTTCCAGCAACGGGTACAACCTATCCCCTTCAATGGTCTGTACTCTCCACCTCTTGGCCAGTGCATCCCATCTCGCATCTTGAACTGCCCTAACTGATCGTTTTACTCTTTCTTGTCTCCTATCTCTGTTCTTTTCATGGGCTGCCCTGATCCATGCATTTAGCGCTTCAAACTGTGTTGGTCTGGGCAAAGGTCGCAACGCACTTAACTAGCAGGAGAAGCCTACCCTACTAATTTAAACAATGGCCCAAAATGGGTCCCAACAAGATAGACAACCCATAACACGGAGCTTACCTAAGGGTTGAAGAGCAGTCACACGGCACACAAATAGGTTTATGAAAAAGAGTAAAAAAAAAATGTATTTTCTTTTTTATACATGTTTTATATATTCTTGATCAGAACACTTTTTTTAATATGAGCAAGATATAATGTTCTGGTACGTGATCAGTAGACTTAAAAACATCCTAATAATACATATTCAACATGGTCACCCCACAGAACCTCACACGCTCCACATCCTCTCACGTCATTCATTCACTCTCATCCAGTCACAAGTCGACAACACAGTAACACGTTCCTCAACGGAATCCCTAAGATCGTTTCGGTGCTCAGCCTAGATGTACAGGCGCACCTTCGTCAGGGCTCTCACGTCGAGGTGGAGGGGGACACAACACAAGAACCAAAATTCCGTATTCAATCTCTCAAGGGATCAAGTACCGCTAGATTTAAGCCACAGTCTCTTTGCGGGATGCGCCAATACTGCAGAATAGATTAGGGGCCACCTCAGTATGCAGAGTCACAGTAATCGCCTGAGGACCATCGATTAATTCCTTCCTTGCTTTTAATTCGGCGGGATATTGCGTCCCTCCAGGGGCCTGGCAGCAAGGCGTTCGTCACCCTCTAACTGGCTTCTCTCAGCGGCGGACGGTAACAGCGGAATGCAATATCCCACCGAATTAAAAGCAAGGAAGGAATTAATCGATGGTCCTCAGGCGATTACTGTGACTCTGCATACTGAGGTGGCCCCTAATCTATTCTGCAGTATTGGCGCATCCCGCAAAGAGACTGTGGCTTAAATCTAGCGGTACTTGATCCCTTGAGAGATTGAATACGGAATTTTGGTTCTTGTGTTGTGTCCCCCTCCACCTCGACGTGAGAGCCCTGACGAAGGTGCGCCTGTACATCTAGGCTGAGCACCGAAACGATCTTAGGGATTCCGTTGAGGAACGTGTTACTGTGTTGTCGACTTGTGACTGGATGAGAGTGAATGAATGACGTGAGAGGATGTGGAGCGTGTGAGGTTCTGTGGGGTGACCATGTTGAATATGTATTATTAGGATGTTTTTAAGTCTACTGATCACGTACCAGAACATTATATCTTGCTCATATTAAAAAAATTTGTTCTGATCAAGAATATATAAAACATGTATAAAAAAGAAAATAAAAATTTATTTTACTCTTTTTCATAAACCTATTTGTGTGCCGTGTGACTGCTCTTCAACCCTTAGGTAAGCTCCGTGTTATGGGTTGTCTATCTTGTTGGGACCCATTTTGGGCCATTGTTTAAATTAGTAGGGTAAGCTTCTCCTGCTAGTTAAGTACTTTCTTCCCCTGACGTCTGCTCGTATTGATCACAGGGGGCCCCCTTATATATTAGCCAAAGGTCGCAACGCAGCCATACTCGCTTTCAACTGATACAACACCTCTAGTCTAAACGTTCCATATTTAGGAAAAGTCAATTCCTCGTTTCCATCTGTCATCTTACACAAATTCTCAAGCCACAATATGGTATGTAACCCAACATTCGTAGCCATATAATGGGCTGGAGTATCCTCGGGTGGAGCCTCCTCCCCACCCCGAGGTTCTAACTTCTTTTCACCCTTGAAACAATTCCGCAACACTTTAAAACATTTCATGATGAAACCCACAACGTTTCCTTGTTTACAACACTCGTTTACTTCCTGATGACAATCCACCAATCCCAGCGCAGCTTCACACTAACCGCTCTATCCCAGCGCGGCTCCTTCTGACGTCACTCGCCTCCGTTTCGCAGCAGTTCCCCTCCTCTCTCCGTTCGTCTCGCGGTCACACATGCGTCCCAATTATACACTGGAAATGATCACTTCCGACCAAGCAACCACTTCCTTGACTGTACATCCACAGTCTGGCTGTAATTGTCACCTGAACTGGCAAATGTCTGTCCACGAACGACCGGACAATCGCCTCAACTGATAGGTTACAAACTCACGGCAACTTCCGACCAGCGTCCGTTACCCACGCACTCACACACATGTTCCCCCTATCTCGGTCCTGCGGGCGGTCAATGGTACCTCATGACCCCCTTAACAATGGTCGACAATTACTATGGGTGTTCGATACACCCGAACCACTTAAACTCCCCTTGAGCTTAAGATTTTCTCCAGGTGCGCGCGCTCACAACCTGACCTCCTTTCACACTACAGGCATTCAACTCCGCAAGACAACACAACACAACAACACAACATAACCGCAATCTAACGACGCATGACCCTTTTCATACTCACTCTCTTCCGACCTGCTGCTTTCTGCCGCACCGTCACTCTCCGTCAGTTTCCATGGACCGCCATCCTCCGTCCGCAACTCTCTGGACACTCTTCATTGGTTCTCTATGGGCCTCTGGGAAATCTCAACCTACTTCTAGATTACCCTCACTCCAGAAGATAAACCATCCTACTCTGCTACCAACTGGAAAGGCGGGATTTTACTTCCTGGGTCTGCTTACCATTCTCCAGAATCCCGTCACAGGTCGACTAGACCTTTTTACCTGTCATAGAGTGAATTAGGCAATCTATTCATCTAGAATCAATCAATTTCAACAATCCCAATAGCTCCCCCAAAGAACCACTGACCAAAAACTAAGTTTGTAGGTTTATTACATAACTAAAAACAACTGAAGGTATAAACACCTCAACAAGAGGTTCAAAAGATAAACAGGCACTAATACAAACATAATCCTACGGAAAAGTCTCAAGCGGCTGATAAACAATACAAGAATCAGTTCGAGAATCATCAGACTAAACAGAATTGCTATAACCTGTGATCTAGTATGCATTGGAAAAAACATAAATTCAGATTAATCTGTCCCTACACTATACTACGTGACATCCCTACTCAGCAATAGCCCAGCCTAACAAAGGTGTCAGCAGTGGTGACTTCCCAAAGAAGTTCGCCCACTTTCTCTCTTAGACTAGAGACTCCTCATTCGCAGCTAAGCCCTTTGCCCAAGCGACCGCTCTCTCTAGCTCCTCAGCCCATCTGCTCTGCCTCCACCCTCGGGGTGCTGTCCCTAATACGAAACCCCACAATGTGAATGACACGCCTTCAGGTACGCCCCTCTCGAAGGTGTTAGCTTTCAGAATTTTCCATCATGGCACCTTTCCATCCTTGTCCGTTCAGACGTCCTTGAGTCCCAGACTCTCCATCCCTTCAAGTTGCTTCTTGGAATTCCTCGTCTACTCCTCCATGTCTGAGTCTAGCATCCTAACACTCATACACAATGGGCCCTTCTACTCTACTGTCTACTTGATAGTGCACCTGCAAAGAAATACATGCAATTCGGCTCACATTCTATTTATGTTGCAACATTTTCTAAAGGCCTCTTTTATAAAACATTTCTACAGTTAAATGCTAAGCAAGACATTTTCGATCAGGCCTGCACATTTCCATGAACTAGGCCTCTGCTTGATTATAGGCCCAACCTCTTTACATGAACAATCCTTTTAATTTGCTAGGCCTACAACTTTAACAGCAAATGCATTTTCTACTTTAAACTAGTTATCAAGCATAAAAGATACGGTTATGTATTTCAATAAAGCAGATCTGAATACACAATATTGCTCTTTTAAACACATCTCTCATTAGAAAAAAAGATTTCATTTCAACGACATCTCTATGTTTAACGGCAAGTGTGGGTTTGCAAAACTCTTAACATTGGTTCTGTATGCTCTTCTAATACCAATTACATTAGTTCTCAACCCTACATTGCACTTGAACATGATTAAAAAGATCCTCTATATATACGGGTGCTAACTACTTGTACATATGATGCACCCCTACAAATGTCACTTTAGTTGACGCTCTCTCAGAAGTAAGCTCTATATAAATGCTATTTGCTTTGTGCAAATACTGGGAAAGACCAACACATCTGATATTTTTACAGAGCATGCATCTCTCCTAAACAGGGACTGAACGAAGTGAAAAGCTGCCTCTCTTAAGTGAGTGTGAAGAGCTAACAAGGTTTGAGCCTTTGTTTCCCCTCCACTTTATTTGCATCAGGTATGAGGCCTCTGACTGCTCCCAGCCCAGAGCCTCGAACAAAAGGAGGCCTCATGCCCGTGCATAAAGCTTTGCTTCCCTGACAGCCGTGGCCCATGCAGGTAAGAGTAGTGGGGATGGGTGTGTGGTGGGGGGGGGGGGTATTGGAACGGACGGAATAAATAATTCATTTGATGTCATCATCACCCGTCTAAATACCCCGCCCTCCGCTGTTACCTGCGCATGACATGGCTGCTCCCTGCTCCATGAAGCAGGCACTACAAGGACGGTATACCTTCCTGCACGAAAACAATCTTGCTTGTAATTTTGACACCCTTGCACCATGGTGTGAAATTGCGATTCTCCTATTAACATGCCTAGAGAATCTAGATTTCATTAAAGACACGGAGGCTCACATTATGCAATGACTTTTAATTGCAGATCCAAGCCAGTCGCATCACAATATAAAGGTTCCAATAAGAACACTGAGAAGAAGTAATAGGCAAAACATAGCAACCATCAGCCTCTTTTAAATCAGGCGAAGAAAGAAGATGTAGTAGTTTCCAGAAATTTCGAAGTAGAGGATAAACGAAGAAGTCAACCGGACGGTCTCTTGGTGATGAAACATCCAAAGTAAATTAGGTGGAAGGATTACCTGAAAGAAAGGAGACAATGAAAATTGTATCCTAAAAGGGGTAATCATAAATAAACAAATCCTGAAAAAGAATTGAATAGTCATAAACAACATTTTAGTATAAGCATAAATACATCATATCATATTAAGTCATACTTAGAATATAAATTATATATCCACACCCAAACAGGGAAGGGATGGGTGGGATAATGTGAGCCTCCGTGTCTTTAATGAAATCTAGATTCTCTAGGCATGTTAATAGGAGAATCGCAATTTCATTACAAGAACGGAGGCTACATTATGCATGTTGGTAGCCTTGTAAAACTACATTAGACATGTGATCAATAGGTTTACAATAATGTCTTGCAAAGGTATTAGCATTAGACCAGTCGGCAGCTTTAAGGGTATCATGCAACTTACCTCCGGACCAAAGGGACTTACTTGCCATGGCACCTCTAACGGAATGAGCCTGAAATTTGGATATATCAATACCAGCTAGGGACATAGCAGATTTAACCCATCTGGCAATCGAGGTGGAAGAGACAGCCTTATGAGGTTTAATAAAGGAAATGAGAAGCTGATTCTCATTAAGAGGACGAAGGTTAGACATTGTCCTATCATAAGCCTTCATACATTCAACAACACAAAGTTTTGGAGAAGGATCAAAACGGGGATAAAAAATTGAATCAGACATGGTCTTAGTTCTTCTAAAGATTTCAAATTTAACTCCAAATAAGTTATAAGATCTATTAGAGATCTCTAGAGCCTTAACATCTGAAACTCTACGGCAGGAGATGAGGCAAAGAAGAGTTGCGAGTTTAAAAGAAAGAAGTTTTCTGTTCAAAAGAGAATTATCCGGCCAGGAAGTGAAGAGATCTAGAATTAAATTTACATCCCAGAGAGAGGCACCCTTGCACCATGGTGTGAAATTGAGAGTAATCATCATTTCCAGAGGCACTGACAGATCGATATTGCAGTATAACGGACTCATTCCCAGCCCTAACAGCCTTTCAGAGGCACTTACTGTAAATGCCAGTTCCTGTGCCCACATTCCGCCACTGCTGTTTTAAAAAAAAAATAACACACTGCATTCTCTGATTGTTGAGCACATATTTACAATGCTTAAGTAAAACCACAAGTCCTAGAATGCAACAAGCTTTAGGCTAAATAATGTACACCTAGCAGAAAATGTCGCTCATGTCATTGGTTCCTTAACAGCCATGCAATTTACTGATGTTCAGGCCCTTAAAATCACAAAAGCCGAGGCTAGTATTCAAGGATTTGAAAATACGATCTACAGATTTTACAGTGATCTCTGATGCAGGTGCCACACACACTGAGCTATCTTACCTGCCTTGTAATTAGTGCTTTTGGTGCTCTGCATGACCTCCCTATATCCCCTGTTATGAGGTGTCAATGGGATTATTCACGACAAAGGTGAAAAAACATTGTTCTGGTAAATAATTAGGTGACATTATCCCCCGACGGAGTACACCCAGTTAAATATGTAATAATGTAGGGGCATATTATCAAGGGGGTTTATCTCCGCTTTTTTGGCTTTAAAAGCCAAGAAAGCGGAGATAAAATTATCTCCCTATTACCTAGCTGTCGCTAACACCAGTTAGCGACAGATAGTAGGAGATAGCGACCATCTTGGGCCCCACTTTGCATGTCAGTGATATTTATCACTAATGACATGCAAAGTGGGCGTGCCAAGATGTTAGCGACTGGAAACAGTCGCTAACATCGTTATCTCCTATTACCAACTTTTGGAGATATTCGCGCTAAGCGCGAATATCTCCAAAAGCTAACACCTGCCCTGAGCAGTTCTTAGCCATGTTATCCAATGGGAGGTGGATAACATGGCTAAGAGCATTAGCTCGGTAATGCATGAATATCGCTGACTTTTCAGCGATATTCATGCATTGCGGCCGTTTTTTATTGCATTTGCGATAAACCTTGGTAATACCAAGGTTTATCTGCCATAAAAATCGCCGCAGCTCAGCGGTAAATTTTTGTCTCTTACCAAGCAATAGCGATAATTATCGCTATTGCTTGGTAATATGCCCCGCAATTTTATGTTTTATTAGTTACAGATATTTTGGGATTCTGCACTTGCTTTAGAATATGACTTCTGTAAAAACTGACTCAGCTGCGCTTCAAGATGTTTTACAAAGCCCTGTCCATGGAAATCTTTATGTCGCTGCTACTTGGTCCAAAGTCACATGTGACACCTCCAGAAAGTCATGGTTTCTATCCAGAGCATAACAGTGTGGCCTCTTGCAAAGTGATGTCCCTCGAATATTGATGGAAAGTCCTTGTTCATCCAGGGCAAGGTGATGCCCACTGCAATATACTGCTGATTCTAGTATGAGTTTGGCAATATTGTGGATGTCAATGGCATGAAACTGTAATATGTGGGCTCACAACGCAGAAAGTACCTCATGTGTGGGGGTAGTATATGTCAGTACTTGAAGTAAATGATAAACTTATGTTTGGACACCAAATATGAGTTTATTAAAACTGAAACAGTGGTATTGCAGGACGAAATGTATGGGTTTTTTTTCATGAAATTGCTACACTATTTTGGGAGACACACATTTATTTTTCCACCATTAAAAGCATGAATTTGATTGAAAAAATATGCCTATATTCACATACTAAGAAGCAAATGTCTGATGACAAAATGATTGCAGTTCCAAGTATATATTTAAAGCATATGTTTGAGTGTTAATCTGTACAGCTGTCTGAAACCCTAACCTATAAGATTAGTGTAACCTGACTGCTGTACAAACCTATCAGGTATCTGTGACCTGAGTGATAACAGTGCTCTATGAGACCATAAACCATGTCAAGCTCTGCTGTACTGCCTGACAACTGCAAGATTGGTGGAATGGTATTTTTCTCCCATGCTCCAGCCAAGGAAATTCTCAATCATAATATATGAGATAGAATCTTCTTAGGAGGGACTAATGAAAGGATTTGACATGTAAAACTGTAGATGCATTTAGTAGCAAATGCTAGACCATTTAAATAGCATTTTCTAATTTACCGGTATCACCTATGCTTTGTTAGAATTTGTACTCAGAATTTATTCTGAAAATACGCCATTATGTGAAATGCATGTTTACCACATCGCTGCGGCGGCTATTCCGCCACAGCGCTAAGGGGGCGGGGCGGCCGCGCGGCGGGCGCATGCTGGTGACGGAACCGCTCCGTCACCAGCCGCGGTTGGGCTGTGCTCATGACGGAGCGGTTCCGTCATGGCCCCGCCCGCTTAATGGAAAGCCCAGCGCTGGCGCGGAATCCGCACCGCGCAGGCGCGGCGAGCGGGCCATGACAGAACCGCTCCGTCATCAGCACAGCCCCACCGCAGCTGATGACGGAGCGGTTCCGTCATCAGCATCGAAAGAGTTAAGGTAGGCAAAGCAACAACACTCCTGGGGAGGGTAAGGCTTAACTGACACACCACCATCATATTCAACTTTTTTTATTGTTGCCCTTTCAGAGCCTATGATTTTTTGCAAATTTAGGTGAAAATGTGCTGTAAAATACACTATTTCATCCTATTATTTTTGAATGTCTGTAGGGGCTTTTGACACAGTGAATCACAACATTTTGATCTCTAATTTGTGAAATGTGAGTGTCAGTGGTAGAGCTTTCAGCTGGAATGATCCCTACCTGGACGATAGAGTGCAAACTGTCCACCTCTCCTATTTCAATCTACCTTTAAGACAATCAGTCAGGGTGTTCCCAGGGCTCAGCCCTGTGCCTGACATTGCTTAATGTCTATCTGAATCCTTTGGCCTTCTTGATTAGGTCCTATGGCATCAATTTCATACTTATTCTCAGAAGGCGCCTCAAGAATTTTTCCCCAAATGTTTTGCTCCTGGCTCAGTGCAAACTCCCTGAAATTCAGCAGAGACAAAATAGAGGTGATGTGCTATTCTGTTGGGAAGCCTCTTTGTGCATTACCAGCAGACTTCTGGCCCCAGAAAGACAGCTAGTTCTAGTGGCCACTACTTCTGTGTAGAAACTGGGAGTACAATTGGGTAAGGATCTAACTTTTGCATCTCATGTTAATAAGCTTTCCTCTTCTTGCTTTTCCTTAATGCGTATGATTTGTAAGATTCTTCCTTTCTTGCCGGGTCATACTCACCAGCTAGTGGTGCAGAGCTGCATCTTAAGCTCACAATTATTGTAACGCATTATTCTTGGGAGCACCAGAATATCTGCTCAATCGCTTGAACTTTTAGTGGTCCTCAAGTGTAAGAAGTCCTGGGCAGGAGGACATGTCTTCTTGGTGCTAGCTGCAAGGCAGTGGAACAGCTTGCCCCACTATCTGAGCGTTGCCACTGTGATCAACTGGAATTTAAGAGGGTCTTAAAGACATG
Source organism: Lissotriton helveticus (assembly GCF_964261635.1). Taxonomy (NCBI): domain Eukaryota; kingdom Metazoa; phylum Chordata; class Amphibia; order Caudata; family Salamandridae; genus Lissotriton; species Lissotriton helveticus. The sequence goes on along the minus strand of NC_136063.1, from coordinate 1,386,644,964 downwards.
GCGCTTCAATTTGTAGGTGTCTATCTTCTTGAGTATGACTGATCAGTCCTACTCCTAGCTAAGCACCAGGATATCTTGTAGGCCACAGCTGCACTGTATAACTTTAAAATAAATAAATAAATAAACAAATAAATAAATAATGTACTCTTGGGGTGTACTCACTTGGATCCCCTTAATAAGGTTAGTCTTGCTAGCTTCAATCCAGAAATTTGCAGGAGGAATTATGTGTTACCACTTTACCACATCACAGTAACTATAACCAGAGCATAACTTCACTGGCAATGACATCACATGATATGCAACGTTGATCAGATGACGGGAAATTACCTTGTGGCTTTTGAGGTGGCTAGGTTAAACTCCGTGAGACGTCTTACTGTACTCCATAGAAACATGTTAGCTGACGAGGCCTATTTACACATTCCAGTCTATCCACACCCATCCTCCCATCCTTTACTCACCGATCGTTGGAAGTTTCTGGATTTACTTTTTTTAGTACTATTCATCCCATATGCCTTAGAGCCAAACTGAGCCCCCATTTCCATCCTGCTCATTAGAGCCTACGTGGACTACAGTTTCACCCTTCTTCACTAAAGGACTCTTCAGGCCATGGCTTTTGGTATTTCTCCCGCTCACCGAGTGAGCCATCTGTTGACTGTGTTACATCGTCCATGACTGGCAACCCGAGCTTCTCAAGTATGGATGTCCCTCTGCAGGTGAGTGTGCAGACTTTCAGCCTTTCCCCTGGCCTGTGTCTGTGTAACACATGAGTGGAGGCCTAGAGCTCATTGCCACCAGTTCCCCACCTACCCTGGGTCAGGGAACACCGGCATCTCAATCTCTCGGTGAGCCATGAAATGATTCGTAAAAGTTGTGGGAGAGGTGCAAGGAGTTGGAGCAGCCAGCCGATGACACAGGTTTCCCCCCTCAGAAGTTAAGTACCCCTATGTGACTGCCAGGGGCCACTCATGGGAGCACACATTCACTGCATGGGGATACCAGGCTTATAAAATGGCAATAATTGGTGAGCCAAACATCATTGAAGCTTATAGTAAAGCGTCTCTATGCTTCTTCTTGCTAGGCAGTACTCAACTCAGCATTTAAAAGTGGCTTTGTGCTTGGCTGAAAATCTAATAGTTCTGGTGCCAAGCCCTTGGTTTTAGGAAGAGCTGTTAGAGAGCTTTATTGTCTTCTCTTCCTTTTCTGACCATGTGTGAGAGAGCTTTATCTGGTCCCTGCAGGCTGAGTTGCTGCATGAGAGATTTATCAATTAGCTATTGGAGGCCCCATGACCAACTGATACTGAGTATAAACCCCACTTTGACTCATAATATGAGAGAATAACATGAGTGAAGGTTGACCAATGTATCAAGTACACCTGCCTGAGCTTTCCACACTGAGTTCTACCCCCTCCTGCACTATGTAAGGTAGAAACTGATGTTAAATTAAAGGGGTCGTTTAGACTATGACGAGCATCAGTGAATCCACATGGCCGCCAAATGCCCTCCCTCCACTGACCTGGACATGCACCCAACATACTCTTGGTTCCCTGCTGCTTTCACGGGGCATTTTTGCCAAAAGTGTTGCTGCTGGTATGGCATGTTTTTTGTATTGCAGCAACAATTCCCCAAAGTGAGGGTTCTGCGTCTGAAATACGTAAAACAACTGTCCCTAAAACCCAGCAGTCTTCACTCTGTGTGTCAGGGATACGTGTCTTCTTTCTCTGAACAATATGTCATATGGGGAGCTGGCCAAGAAAATCAACGTGGCAGTCCCAATCGCCCCCGACAGAGGGTGGACCTTCCCACGAGTGTAAACCAAAGACCCTGTGGTGCATGGGCTGCCAGTCCAGTGCTTAATTTGTAAAAAAATAAATAAGTGCCGGGCTCTTGTCAGGAGGCCACCACAATTTACACCACACATTATCACTGTACTCACACACCTACTAACCATCGCACTGCTACAAGTGTAACAATTCAAACTGTTTGAGGCCACCAAAGCTTTAAGAATGGCTTGGGTGGCTGGTATTCGTTGTTTTTAATGCATATTGAATTAAACAAACAACAGTTTTTCTGTTCATCTTTAAATTGCACACAAAGCACCGCCATGTGGCAGCTGTCAAAAGTGCAGGTTCCAGCAAGTAAGTGCCGGTGCAAAGCACTGGAAACCACCAGCTCAAATTAATCACTGTGCCAGTGACAGGATTAAGATGGCCGAGCAAGCTGAGGCTCTGCCGTCGTAAAGCTGGTGCTACCCCACCTTTAAGCGTAGTTGAGAAACCACTAAGTTGACTGATGGGGCATCTGTTGATTTTGGAGGATGTGGTGCACCCCCCAAACTCCAGGGTTATTTGCTAAGGCTTGTGCAGTTGCTTTCACGATACTGTGCAACCAAACTTTAATATTTGAAAGACAATTTGGCTCGCTGTTTTTCGTCACTATGCGCCCCAGTAAGTGCTTGTGCATAATCTTAGTAAATAACCCCCAAATATTTAAAAACATCTCCCATTCATATCATCAAATAAGTCACCTTTGTGTAAAGCTGAGTTTGTCTTTGGGATACTGCACTCTTACCTGAAGATTTACCGGTGTTCATTCCAAGACACTCAAGTGTCTAGCTCTAGCGACTCACATCCATAAAGAGGAGGAAACTCAGAAGTTAAGGAATGAACAGATGAACAGTCAAAGCTTACAGATTCAACTCAATCATAGTCCATCAAGGTAACAATCCGTGACACTGGAGCAACATAAATGTGAAATGACAGCATTTCCTAGTGAGTATGGGTATAATTCATGGTCACTGTTCAAAACACATGGGGCCATATTATCAAGCAAGGGCGATACATTATCGCCGCTTTTATCGGCAGGAAACTGCCACTAAAGCGGCGATAATGGGCTTGATAATATGCCCTTGTGAATTCCCATAGAAGCCCAGGTTAACACCAGAACCTGGGCTTCTATGGGAATTCACAAAGGCATATTATCAATCCCATTATCACCGCTTTAGCGGCAGTTTCCTGTCGATAAAAGTGGCGATAATGTATCGCCCTTGCTTGATAATATGGCCCATGGTTCGCCAATGACCCCTAAAGGCTGTCCACCAGCTGGGGCTGCACAGCTGAGCTACCAGGTAAATAGCTCTGCCGTAGTTCATGGACACATAAGATTTTCCAATGCATTCGTCACTGATTGCCTGTTTAGCAACACATTCCTCACTAATTGCACACCTGACTTGGCACTAGTTTCCCCTTTAACCAAACGTGAATCAAAACCAGATTTCTTAATAATTCCATTTGTAATTTGATGCTAGTTGTTAACTGATTGCAAATCTGCCATGCCACCACATTCCTCATCCATTTTGGGTATAACTTAGCACCATACTCCGCATTCATTGCACATTTGTCCCATAAATAGACTCCTCGTTGATTACACGTGTAACATGGCACCAGATCCATTTCTTGATGTATATGTTACCTGGCAGGAGCCTGTTTGTTGATTACAAATGCAAATCAACTTTAGCTTCTTCTTCAGTGACACATGTTAAATGCCTCTACGTCCATGGTTACAAATTTCATTTTGAGCAATATTCTGAGTGGATATATAACTAGAAATAAAATGTTATACTTGAGTTATATTTCTCACAACACAATTTCAAATGACCTATTTTACAGCACACCTCACTGTAATGGCGGTTTCCTATTTTTTCTGGGTGATTTGGAGGTTGTTCTGAATACATTTCAGAGAGATATGGGAATATTTTAATTAGATGTAAAAACAAAGTTAGTGTATACACCGCTATCTAGATTACTTTTCTTTAGTTATGGCCATGTCTGTGAATTAGCATTTATATCAATTCCACTGAGATTTTTTATAATGTTATAAATGATACATATTATTTTTCTAAGTTTTTTGTAACCCTTTTATATTTCCTTTTGTATTAGTTGCTAGGCAATTTGTTATAATGAAGGGGGTGTTCCCCTCTTATCTGTCTTCCAGGCGCAACAAGAACAGCATGGCAGAATTAAGGGCACATACACTTAGCTTTTGCATTGCCTTGTTGTGACTTCCTGTCTCAATATTTATCCCTTTCTGCCCCACCCCCACCACGTGTCACCCTTTGCACTCAGTTCTGCTGTATGTCGATTCTAATCTATCTCCTCCCACTATCTTTCTTGCCCTCTGGCACAACCATCCGCTTTGACAGAAGTACTCGTTCACATCTTTTCCTTCATCTAAACCTTCAGTTTCAACATGACACTGATTGTGGATATCTCACATAGGGGCATATTTACAAGCCTCTATCGTCACCACAACATCACTTTCAGTGATGTTGTAATGGCGATAGGGCCCCCACCTTATTTACAAGGCATCATTAAGCCACTTAATGTGACTTAACACTGCCAGGTGAACCACAATTCAAAGGGAAGTCCCCATTGATATTGAATGTCCATCTCTTTCAGTTTGTCAGTGATCGGCTTGAAGTCTAGGCGACGATGTCGAGTGGCAGGATAAAGGTCCTGAAAAAGTTGGACGGTGTTGCCACAGAACACTAGATCAGCATTGCTTCTGGAGGCGCGTAGAATAGCTTCTTTCTGTGAGAAAAAGTGAACACATGTTAAAATGTTAGGGATGGTGTTAAGATGCCCATGAGCCGATGCCACACAATGGCCCCTGTCTAGGGCCGGGAGGGTAGCCTCTTTATCCCCTCGTATCGTTTGTAGATGTTCAGCGCTGAAGGCCATAATGTCATTGCCCTCTTCTCCTTTAGGGATGCCCCGGATGCAAATGTTATTTTGGCGACTCCTATTTTCCAAGTCCTCCTGTGTGCTTTGGAGCGCTATATCTACATAGCGGGCATCCACTTTTCTTTTCAGGTCATCCACACGTCCCCCTATCTAAGATACTTTGCGTCCAACTTATTTAAGGCAGGATTTGAAGTCTGCCTTGAGGGTGTCAAGTTCGGACTGAATCTCCTGCAAAAAATAATCCATGTACTCGGTTGAGATAGGGACTGCTGGTGCCGTGGATAAGCTCCCAATCGTTGGCACAGAAGGATGTGGCACCTCTTCCAAATCTGCAGGAGAGGGCTTTCTCCATAGGGAGGTCACCAGGATGTCTTTAGCTGATTTGGGAGGCGGCATGGTGCAGTGCATGGTGTTGCAACACTAAGGCAACAAGTGTTGGGGCGTGAGATAAAGTCGGGGCATCACTCCAGATGAAGACTAGGCCAAGTGTCCTGCAATGTGGACAACTGTTTGGGTGCCCCACAGGTAGAGTGTGGGCTCCGAGTCAGATATGTTGCCCTGTAGAAGGTGAGAGGGACCATATTCCTGGTATGTAACCTTGATGCAAGGCGTGCTAAAGGTAAAGTGGTAAGCTGTTTAATTATCAGCATCGGGCACCCAGTTTCAATACCATCCATAGAGATACTGTTGACCCAGGGGAAGTGTACAAGTGCAGGGGGACACCACAAGGAGTAGAAGACTCCGGGTGAGGCCCGTCATCAAGTCCCACTGCTCATGAACTGTCCAAGACAAGGTAAGTTAACATCCTCTGCTTATAGAAGTCACCAGAAGCCACAACTGAAACAGTCAAGTTCAAGTTCAAAGAATACTTTATTCGGATAAAACCATATCCATAAAAGCACATCTGACACGATCACTTAAAAAGACAAGGACAGGGCCAAAAGTCTAAGTACTGCAGGAGGTCCCAACATTTCACAGACGCCTTTCAGAGCCCAGAACTCTTCAGAGTGCCTGGGAAAGGATCAGGAACACCCCAGGGGGCAAAGTGTTCAGGCTCGCCTCAAAAGTGTGGAAACGGGTAAAAGATGTCAAAGCCGAAGGTCAGGCATCAGCAAGGGACCCGTAGCATTGGGAACAGAAGAGTCAGATAGAGGAGGAAACATGGCACGGGTCCCTGGTGCAGGCAAGGTAGATAGTACTGGACAGGCATGCAGATGCTGTGCCATGAATGAGGGCCCCTGCAGCGGGTCTAAGCAGACTGCCCCTACCTCGAGTGAGGTCCTCCACAGAAGGGGCAAGTCTGCCAATTGGTCCTCGGCATGTTTTGCCATTCTCTCTCCTAAAACGGCTGCTCAGCGGTCACAGGCTACACCAAAGTACCATCGGCTCATCTGCATGGGTTGAAAAGCCAGAGGCTATTGGGCACACAGGATACCTATAGTTGTCAGTCCTAGTGATGAGTCTGAAGAGGGCTCAGTCTCTTCATCCGCCGCCTCCTATTCAATAGGCCGCAGATCTCAAGGTTCAATTCTGGAGGAGTGTGGTTCTGCGGCGTGACACAACGGGTATGTAGCAATGCTTGTGGGAGCCCAAGCGCAAAAGGTGCAGGAGGCATTGTGGGGCATGCCTCGGACCCCACAGAGCTCCCCAGGGCCACACTAGAAGGCTCCCACCAGGCGAACTGCTGCTGTGCCCTGAGCCCTGCTGTTCAATATGGCAGCCCTGGACTGGTGCGGTCTCAATATGAAGGCTGCACTGCGGCGCCAGGGAGCCATTCGTGTCATCAGGTCTCAGTGGGGTCTGCAGGGCTCCTGCAACAACCAGTACCAGGAGCCTCAGACAAACCGGCGGGGAGGGCCTGGTCCTCACAGCTGCAGATCCCAGCTCTGCAGGGCCTTAAAGCTCAAGTGTTTATAGAAGGCCCAGTACTAGGAAAATGGCGGCCTGTGGGTAGTGAAACATAAAGGCTGGCAGTCCCGATCCCAGTATTCCAGGCGCCACAGTGCATCGGGACCCTCTGGACTCCCGCCTCTGCCCCTTGCAGCTCTCCCTGGGACTATAGCAGCAGTCTCCTACCGGGCAAGGACAACTCTCCCTCGTTCTCTCTGCCGCACCCGGGGCCCAGCCCCACAAACTGGTGGCGTTGGGATGGAGCAACCCCATTTCAAAGTCTGCAGTGCTTGTGCCATGGTGCGGATCAGGCAATAAGACATTGCCCCTCAATGCAGGAATGATTCACCAGTGTCCCCCTAAAGGGAGGGCTTGGCGATCGCCATCTGATGCCAGATAGGCTGCAGGAAGTTCAGCAGGGACCCGGAGAGCAGACAGAGCACATCTCACTCCATTTCCTGAGAAGCCCTGCCCTTCGTCCTTCTGTTTTGGGACCCCTTTGGGTCACCCTTAAGCACTGTCCTGTTTGACTTTCACTTTACTTTGCTTATGTGTCTTCACCCCCATCCAATGTATCACTTTCTGTAGATTGCTTTTTCCACTCACTCTTCTATTTGATGGTCTTAAGTCTTTGAGAATGCTGTCTTCTATCTCTACCACACTAATTGTACTGGCAATATTAATCTTCACCTTGTTACCACTCATGTACTCTGCCCCTTGTCACTGTATTCGAATTTCATATCACTTCCTACTCCTCCTTCTATCAGGTGTGGTTTCATTACTAATATCATTTATTATTGTCTTGCCTCGTCTTTACTAGTCTTAATCTTTCCTTTGAATATCTCAGACAAAGCCTCACCCTTGCTTCATCCACTCCTTCCATCTTGTTTAATAATTATGTATCAATTCTCTATTGAGTGTCACATTAATTCTTTATTAAGCCACATTTTTAACAAATCTTTATAAAGTGACAACAGAATCCTTACATATGCTCTATAGACCATTCCCACGTTCATCCCCTTCACATTTCCAGCAACAGTGCGCTACATAAAGTTAAAGAAGGTAATTACTTTTCTCTCCCTTTTCCCTCAGTGGCTGTTGACTTTCATTAGCCAACTACTTACCTTTCCCTTAAATCCACCCCCTCTGCCTCCTCTTCTTGATCACCAACTGACTTCACTAACACAGTGGCATAGCAAGGGGGAGAGTGGGGGGGTGGTTCAGCCAGGGCGGGAGGAGTTTTGGGGTGGCGCCTCCCCAGGCCCCCTGCTCTTCCCTGCGGTCGTCCCGGAGCGGCCAGCGCAAGGATCGCAAGCACCCCTGCGCTCTTACTTGTGGCTGTTGCAGCGCGACAAACACAGTGACCGCCACAGGCAGCAAAAAGTCAAGATACGCTACTGTGCTAACAATTAGGCATCAAAAAGTGACTTCTGTGCTCCCCTTTTTCTCTAAAACTTTCTCATCTCAGTCCTTGTTGTCGATTAGATAGGTGGCTGCTATTGTTCAATTGCACAGGGTCAGGGCTTAATTTGTGATCTTGCCTCACCACATGGAGGTCTGGTCCAATATCTCAGCTCTGGGTGTGCTTGGCATTACTCCAGTTATGTCAGGGCTGCGACTGGTGTTGAGGGGATGTGCCAGTTGACCGGATGGGGCGACGGCAGCCACTATAGTATGCACCCTCCCTAGCAGATTAGTATTGTCCTAAAACTTGCGACCAATGGTAGGAGTTTGATGAGAACTCCAGAGTTTTCTATCCACCTCCCCTGTCAAAGCTGCTCCCGGGAATGCTGAATCTCGAGACCTCAAAGTTAAAAGGATGCTCAAAGAGATGAAAAGTAACGCTTGCCACAAACTCACTCACCCTACTCTTAAATCAAATGGAAGAAAATATAGATAAGTATAAATTAAGATTAGATATGGCTGAAAAGCGTATTTCTGACTTAGAGGATGACAGTACAACCACTGTTGAAAACATGCAGCAAGTGAAGCAACTACTGAACCCACTCGAGATAAAATTGAAGATTTTGAGGTTCATGTTGCAACAACATCCGAATCCTTGTAGTACTGGAGACAACGTCTACTGAAATGGGTGCAACACTAATAGAAAACCTACTCACCTCGCTCTTTTGGTGCAAAATCTTTTTGCCAGGGGCGGCTCCTCCATTAGAGCGGAGGAGCATCGCCCCACTGCTTTCTTGCAGTGCGAGAAGAAGAAACATAAAATGGTGTTTCAAATACCATTTTTTGTTTCTGCTTCTTGCACTGCGAGAAAGCAGAAGGCAGGGTATGCCTGGTTGGGGGCAGGTGGGAGGGTATGCCTGGTTGGGGTTGGGTGGGTGGCTGCATCGAGGAGGAGTGGCTTGCCCACTGTTGTGGTCCCGGGCTGTTTGGTCGGCCGTCTGTGGCCAACCAAACCAGACATGCGCACTACATTTTCTCTATTAGGCTGCTGTGACATTTGTTCTAGTATTCCATCCAGCTTTATGTCTGTATTAGCTATGCAGAATGTTGCCTGACATTCTCTTAGGAATGTTAACCAAGAGTGTTATAGGGATTCTAGGAGAGTCAGTTATCCCTGAGCTGTTTGTGGATGAGGTGAAATAAATCTATCGTGCTTATACCTGATATTGTCTTCCTGGTGAACTTTATTTATGGAAAACACCACATTATTATGGCGACGAGCAGGCAAGAAGACTTCACCTCAACACTGAAGTAGAAATAAGAAGATTCACTTCAACAAGATTCAATGTAAAGGCATTCCTTTCCAGCGGCGGAAAAAAAAGAAAAGAAAAGAGAAATTTTATATTTTTCCAGCGGCGGTATTACGTGATTGGCACCGGGGAGTAAGTGAAAAGAAAGCCATGCATACTCACGGTGAGAAGGAAGGAGTGAGGAATCTCTAGCGCTGTATGTATTCTCAGTGCGTTCCAAGCACTGTTGACTCTGATGTTGGAAAACCATTTCGGAACGTCTTTGCGGTCCAAAGGAGCGTTTCAATCTCGTCATTTCATGACGTCTTGGTGACAGTATTACGCTTGTTTCGTTGACGGCATCACTTTCTCGATTTTGCATGGGAGACGCAATGCATTGAATGCATATACGTCATATCATCTCATTCTTAAAGTGAGGCTTGGAAGTTGACCAAATAGGTTGTGACACGTCACGACGTGACTCCATCTTGTGAGTTTGGGAGTCTTTTCATTCACTTTTGTTAATTTACAGGACTTCGTCATTGCGAGTGTGCTGACTAACGCTTCCTTCGGTGTCAAAAAAGGATCTGCGCACACACAGTGAGTTTATTGTTGGAAGATTTAGCAGCAATACCCGGAGGTTTACTATTGCTTTGCGAGGTCAGTGTCAAACTATTTTTTTTATCGGTAAGATACTCGGAGTCTGACTCTTCCTATTTAAACTCAATTCATTACGCTAACATTCGTTTAAAAACTATAACTACTGATCTCATTTGCCAGCAATTAATAAGTGACTGGCACACTTGAATTGCCAGTTATAAAGCGACTTTAAAGCAATCAGCCAGCATAAAATCGGTGACTGGCACACCTTTTGTGGAAAACAGTGCACAAGAATTCTTGGTTGAAAATATTGTTCAGTGACTGGCACACTTGTATGTTTATTTTTGCGCATATTTTAAAGTTATTTTTTGCCAGCACAAAATCGATGACTGGCACATTAATTTGACAATGGTTAATTTATATCAGACTTGTTTATTAGCGTAGTTGTGGACTCTTATTTGCATTATTTTAATATTATATGGGTATGTAGTAACTGATAATATACAGTTATTGGGTAATGTTTAAGAATTATTTATGAAGATATTATTAGTACAGATTTAAAGTTGGTAGGATTAGTTCAGATTGGATTGTAGCATAGAGATTACTTAAAAATGCAAAATGTAACTCAACCACCGTTTTTTTTAACGAGTCCAGGTGAACCAAATGTAAAATGGCAAAAATGGAAGAAGATATTTGTAAATTATGCTAGGGTTTGTGGTACTAATTTAAGTGCAGAACGTAAACATTCTTTACTTCTACATTGTCTTGGAGGAGAAGGTCAAGAAGTGTTAGAACATCTTCCAGAACTAAGTGCAGCTGAACAAAGGAATCTCAATGAATATGAGATATGTATTCTTCAGTTAGATAGTCACTATCTACCACGTCTTAGTACTATAATGGAAAGATATCACTTTGGTCTGAGAGAGCAAAAAAAAGATGAATCAGTGGAAGATTTTCTTTCAGCTTTGAGAAAGCTTGCATCTTCGTGCAAGTTCGGTCCTGCATTAGAAGAAAGAATCAGAGATCAATTTGTTTTGAAGTGTGCACATGAAAACATCAGAAAAGAACTTTGGTTAAAAGATGAACCTCCTTTAGATGAGGTAATCACCATTGCAAAACAAGTTGATCATATGATGAAGTGTGTAGATGAACTTAGTGGAGAAAAGAATAAGGTGGTTGCTGTAGAAACAAAAACTGAAGTAGTAGTATGTCAAGTGGAAAAGAAAAATTCCACAGAGAAAGAGAAATTTAATGTTGTATCTAGTAATATGAGTAATATGAAGAATTGTTCAAGTGGAGGTAAGCCAACCTGTTTCACATGTGGTCGTTTTGGTCACTTAGCAAATTCTTTACTCTGTCCTGCCTTACGTGTTGTGTGCAAAAGCAAAGTTAATAGAATTGAATATGTACCTGACAAAAAACAGCCAGAAGTGAAAGTTGTTACGTTTCAAGTCAGTGAAGGAAAAGTAGAACACCTTCACATTTAGTAGACATTGAGAGAGTCTCACTTAATTTTAAATTTGATTCTTGTTCACATTTAACTATGTTGGGTGAAGACATTTTTAAACAACATTTGTCTGACAAAGTGAAACATGAAAAATTTGAGATATCTCCTTTAGGTTATGGTGGCATTCCTATTAAAATGTCAGGATGTTTTATGGCTACTATTGAACTTGGAGGAAAGGTCATTACAGGGAAAATGTATGTGCCAAACATAGAGATGCTCTTCTTGATTGGGCACATCAACGCTTGCTTGGGGTACGACTTAATCCCAATGCCAATCCACAGGTAGAAGTCCAGGAAGTTAATGATCTAGCTTCCATGTTTGGTGAACAATACAAAAATGTTTTTAGAGACAATCTAGGCTGTCTCAAAGGTTATAAACATCATATTAAATTAAAGGAGAGTGCTATTCCTGTTGTAGCAAAAGTCAGGAGGATTCCAATAAATGAGCAAGAAAATGTACAAAAAGAAATTGATAAGCTGATTGACTTGGGGGTCATTGTACCAGTAGAAGCCACAGAATGGTTGGCCCCCATTGTGGTTGCCAAGAAGGCCAATGGCGACATACGCTTATGTATTGATTTGCGTTCCTTAAATAAGGAAGTAATCGTTGATAAGTTTCATTTGCCCAATATCGATGAGATGATCAGTACTTTGGGTGGCGCTAAGTATTTCACCACTCTTGATTTGGCGTCAGCCTATCATCAGGTTGAACTTGATGAATCTTCTCACGAGTTGACAGCCTTTATCACTCCCATGGGAACATATAAGTTTCACAGGATGCCATTTGGCCTCATTTCAGCTGCTTCGGTGTTACAGCGTATTATGTCTAGAGTTCTTAAAGGTCTTGGTGGTGTCAAATGTTACCAATATGATTTACTGATTTTTGGAAACTCAATGAAAGAACATAATGTACGAGTTAGTGCTGTGTTGGAATGGCTACGAGATTCAGGTTTATCTTTAAAAAAAGATATATGTAAATTTCGGGTAAAAGAGGTAAATTATCTTGGTCACAAGATTACTGGACAAGGAGTTGTTCCTAAAAAAGAACTAGTTGATACCATAGTCAACATAGCTGAACCTCTCAATAAAGATGAGCTTCTCTTATTTCTTGGGATGGTTGAATTTTACAGTAAATTCATACCTGATTATGGAAAGAAAACATATCGTTTGAGGAAACTTACAGTTAAAAATTGTACATTTCAGTGGTCAGTTGAGTGTAGAGAAGAGTTTATGTCCTTAAAAGCTGAACTTGGTAATGTGTCCTCTCTTCAGGCATTTAATCCAAGTGATCCAACTTTCATAATGACTGATGCTAGTGATAAGGGACTTGGTGCAATTATTATTCAGAAGAAGCATTTCAAAAGATTGTTGGATTGCATGTGCATCCAGATGTCTCAGGGGGTCAGAACTCAATTACTCTGTCATTGAGAAAGAGTCTTTAGCCATATTAGCCATATTTTGGGCATTAAGGAAGTTTAAAAATTTGATTTGGAGTATAAAGGTCAAGGTCCTGTCTGACCATAAACCATTGAAGCAAGTGTTTTTAAAAAAGGGTCTGGATGCCATTTCGTCATGAATAAAGAAGTGGATAATTTCTCTGCAAGAGTTCAATTTTGAAGTGGACTATATTCCAGGCGTGGTTAACAAATCAGCTGATTGTTTGTCAAGATTAGTAAAGGTTGATGAATGTACTGATTATGAGGTCAGTCAGGATGATGATGTGATTAACGTGTGTGAAGTTACACAGGGAGCTGTTAGTGAGATTGATTGGAAGAGTGAAATAGAGAAAGATAGTGAGATTGAAAATGTTATGCAAATGTTGAAGAATAAAGTGAGATTAAGCAAACCTTGGTCTCTTATTGGTGATGAACTTTCTGTTGTGGATGGTTTATTAGCTGAAGGTAGCAAACTAGTGCCACCTGAAGGTGTAAGGTGTAAGGAAAAGATTGCTTGATTTTGTGCATTGTGGTCATCTAGGTATTGTGAAAACAAAAGAATTGTTAAGACAACAATTCTGGTGGCCACGTATGGATCTGTAGATTGAGAGAATGGTGTGTGAGTGTGTGGAGTGTAATGCGAGTGATAACATTCTGAAGACTAGACAATCTCCAATGGTGTGCAGAAATCTTCCTATTCATCCTTGGGATGAAATTGCAAATGACATTGTAGGTCCTTTACATGGAGTTAGTGATACTCCATATCTTATAGTTGTTCTAGACTTAAATTCTAGGTGGATTGAAGTTGCTGCTGTTAGAGAGATTTCCACAGATTGTGGTTTTAGTTTTTAGATGATATTTTTAAAAGAGAGAGTTTTCCTAACAGCATTCTTTCTGACAATGGTCCTCAATTCTGTTCAAATGAGTTTAAATGTTTTCTCTCACACAGAGGTATAGTTCATAAAAGATGTTACATATATCACCCGGAAACCAATGGAGCTATTGAGAGAGTAAACAAGACATTAAAAGAAAGTATTCAACTTGCAAGAGTTAATGGTTTGAGTTGGAAAGAAACCCTCCAGGATAGAATTATTGCCTATCGCTTATCTCCCCATTTAACCACTGGAAAATCTCCTTTTGAATTGTTCAAGGATAGAATTCCTAACTGTGTTATGTGCCCTGGTTGGATGAATCTCAACAAGGGTTTTGTGGACAATAGGATAGGAGACTGGAGAAATAGGGAGATTGCCAAACAAGTAGATAGGAAGTTGTATTTTAATGAAAAGAAAAATTCTCAATTTCTTGAGGTGAAAGTAGGTGACCTTGTCAAGATAGGAGCTCCTGTTGGAGCTAGACCTTGGTCAAAATATACCAATGTTAGACCTGTTGTCAAAGTTTTCAAAAATGCCATTAAAACTAGTGATGGGAGAATTTGGAACAAAAGTCCAGTTGTCTTAGTTAAAAGTGACAAGTCTGTAACTCGTGAGAATGATATTTCTTTAGAAAAATTGTACAATGCTTTACCTTCCACATCAAATTCTTTCCATGCTCCAAATGTGGTCAGGAAAAGAAGTCAAAGAGTACGCAGACTTCCAGTGTATATGAAAGACTATGTACGAATGATCAGTTAATAATTTTCTTCTGGTCATTCATGTAGTTGATCAGTATTCTAAGTCATTGCATCTTTATATTGTTGTTTTTTACTGCATTTTTCAGTTTTTGTTTTTTTGTTGAAGAAGAAGATGTGTGACATTTGTTCTAGTATTTCTTCCAGCTTTATGTCTGTATTAGCTATTCAGAATATTACCTGACATTCTCTTAGGAATGTTAACCAAGAATGTTATAGGGATTCTAGGAGAGTCAGTTATCCCTGAGCTGTTTGTGGATGAGGTGAAATACATCCATTGTGCTTATACCTGATATTGTCTTCCTGGTGAACTTTATTTATGGAAAACACCACAACTGCATGCAGCCTGCATAGAGAAAATGGTCTCCCAACAGGGGCCCCACAGGGCACTGTCAGCACCATTCACAACACTGCTATTGCAGCATTGTGATTGGCTTACGGGAATGACGGGAACATGCCTGTTTCTGTCTGGAGCAGGAAAATGCCAAACACAGGACCCGGCCCAGGAGCAGAGGCGGCGCGGGACCCAGTCAGGTAAGTTTTATTTTTATTTTAACCCCCCACGCGAACCCTTGTGCGACCCTACCAACCCCCACCCGCAAGTATTGCGAGCTGCGACTGCTTTTTTCCCATTTTTATGGTAGGGAGGACGCATTGGGCACTGGTGCCTACACTCCCTCACTGTCAGTCCCCTTATCCAATTTTAGTGCACCTGTTGAACAACCGAGACAGGGACAGGGTGCGAAGATGGTGATAGAAGAGGGCTTCGTTCAATTTGAGGCGACAAATATCTAATTTTACGCCGATCCCACTACCTACTACAGTGCAGGGGTCCTGAGGATTTTTCTGACTTTCAAGAAAAGCTTATAGCACCTGGCACTCACGTATACGACATTGTACCTCGCCAACTTTCATGGTTAGTATTGAGAGAAGACTCAGTGGCAGATTTAGTAAGAATTCACCCAAAGCAGGCCAGCGAGGCAAGTTGCTGTACTCCTTTGTGTGAATAGGAGACGGCTGAAGAGTGCCAAATTTACAAAGATAAGGTGTCCTTCAGCTCTCTCCCAGTGCTGGGGTACTTATGGATGCCTAGTGCATACGTAGGCACCCTTGCACCATAGTACAAGGGTACCGGCATTACAGCAGGATTGTTTTTGTGCAGGAAGGGATAACTTCCTGCAGAAAAATCAATCCAAAGATTAGCCTTTGTCTGAATGAGGCTGCCAGCATATTTGGGGAGCCCACTTAATGGTTGGTGTACCCCTGCATGGCAGGGATTGCGTTACGTCCCTCCATTGTTCCACTTCTATATATCGTATGGCAAGCCATCGAATAGCTGATCAGGTATTCCTTTATTTCATGATACATGCTTTCAACTGCCATTATCTCCACTCCCAGCAGCACTAGGCGTGTCAAGTCGGCTGAATTTTTATTGTCATTTTTTTGTTATAACAGGATCTGCTGCCAACAGAGTTTGGAAGATCTACTTTCATGTTTGAGAGGTAAGTTGCTGTGACTCCGCAGGGCATATTTTCCAAATGGTGGGGGGCCGGGTTAGACTCAATTGAAAACCCAACTATTTATTTTATTTTTGCTAACACCTTTCTCAGATATGTTTGTTTTTGTGGGCAGTGTCAACAAACGTATAGGAGTTTATCCTCCCCTGCAGCCTCTGAAGCGCATATCTGATACCTCAGGCAACATTCTGTGTAATTTGTTAGAAGTTAGGTACAACCCACCAATTGTTTTCAAAGTTGACTTCCTTTGGCAGTGGTGGACAAACATACTATTCTTATATGCGTCTCTCCATAGTGCTTCCAATATGTCCATGGTTATTTCCTTATCCAAGTCGTTTTCCTATGAAGCTGTGTATTTCTATTTCTCTAGGCTAAAGGGAGCATTGAAAAGTTTGCAGAAATCTGATATGCTCCCCTTGATAGGAAGTGTGGGGGGGAGGGTGAGCAGACAGCAATCAAACAAGTTTGGCAGAAACATTAGCCTAGATTATTGAGCAGGCGTTATTACAGAGGCACAAACAGGCTCTTGGTGCCCAACATAGTAGGAGAAGGCCTGTGTTGTATCCAGTCTTCTTATAAATAGATCCACAGCAGAGTACAATTCAAAATGGTTTCTTTCTCTTCATATTTACTCCATCCATCTTCTCTTCCCAGCAGCTCATAGCAACTGCTCCCTCTAGAATTCTCCAGTCCTCTCACCCAATAGCATTCTCTGAACTCCAGTGGAAGATGATTCTCAGTGCTCGAAGGATGAGGTAGGATACCACACACATCTCATCCTCTCCTTCCTGTGCCTTCTGGTGTCAACCCCGATAATGCTACTGCAGGAGTGGTACCATGCACTGAAGATTGTCATCTTCTGTGGCAGGTACGCTAGTGTGCCTCTGATGCAACAAGGCTTTGAAAGTAACATAGGCAGGTAGAGGGAGATAGATGAATTCTCTTACAGTAGGTGTGGCTCTTTTGTACGGCTAAAGACCTGTAATCATGCATGCCATTGCTTGGAGGACACTGGTCAGGGTGGAAATGTATATATCAGATACACCGGCCAGCAGGACTTGCTTCTGTCAAGCTGAAGCAGGAGTAGCTCCTGAGTGGCAGTTGTGTCGTTTTCAGTCACAAGACCTTCACTTTGTCAAGCATGTGTGAGTGGTCCCAGATGGTTTTGTTTTGGAAGCCTCGTGAGTTCTGAAGTGGAAGTTTGTGTCTAAGTCGGAACTGAGGTAGTGTGCGCTGTAGGCGAGTCATGTTGTAAAGCCAGCAGCTACCTCATTTACCGCTTCCTGCTAGGAACCTTCTCCAGCTGCCTAGCTGCTATTAATTCAGGGACATCTGGGGGCTCTGTACACT
The DNA here is from genome assembly GCF_964261635.1 of Lissotriton helveticus. NCBI lineage: Eukaryota > Metazoa > Chordata > Amphibia > Caudata > Salamandridae > Lissotriton > Lissotriton helveticus. The sequence goes on along the minus strand of NC_136063.1, from coordinate 1,386,627,604 downwards.
AAAACCCTTACAAAATCGAAACCAGCCTCTCTCTTGTATCACACCCGCGCTGCTCCCGCCCATTTTCAGTTTTTCCCAAATCTAGTCTTCCACAACCTCCACAATATGGGCTCTAGGTGGCATCTTCAAACCTTTCCTCCTTTTACAGTCTCATCACTGCTGCTGCCAGCGTCTTCCTCTTCCATTTGCATAACCTAGACAAAATGTCTGCCCTCATCACCTTAATATTCCTAAAGCTCTTATTCTCGCCCTGACATTTTCCTGCCTTGACTATTGCTTTTCCCTTCTCCTTTCCTGCTGGCTCCTGTGCTCTTCTCCAGTCCACTTTTAATTTCTCCTTTATTTTTTTTGCCAAGCTCTTTTTTCTCATCTCTCTGCTCTTTTTTCTCCAAACCCGCTTACTGTAACTGTGTTAGCTCTAATTTCCGTCCTCTTTGCAATTAGTGTCTTGTATTTGTATGTATCAAAGCGTAGCCTCCCCTGCCCCAGCAGTCTGAGTAAACAACATTATAACCCTGCCACTGTCTGTGCTCTTCTTCCCAAATGTTGCCCCCCTCTTGTGTCCCAAATGTTTCAGATCTCTCAGCGCTAGTCCCCAAATTCTGGAACTGACACTCACTGTCTGTCCTTTCATCCATGACTGTCTCATCCTCTCCTGAGCGTTCACTGGCAACATCTCACCCTGACACACCTTTTGAGACAGCACCAAAGTAAATGTGTGCTGTCACAGCATCTAAAGGGTCCCGCGACCAGCACTCAGTCATTAGTGCGTGGTTATTGAATTATTCAAAAATAATTAAATAAATCTCATGCAAAGAGCGTATCCTGCCATGAATTCTTTATATTTGAAGCCTCTGTGCTTGGAGTCAGCACAGGCAGGTGCACACAGCCAAAGGGTACTAAAAACACAGATCAGCGCCAACATGTGAGACTTTAGTCTCTAGGCACTGAGGTTCGATCCTCACAACCGTGAATGTAAAATGAGATTGATGGGCTCAGCCTGTTTGGGGGTTAGTATGCCCTCATCGCACAGATCCACATCACATTAATTCAAAACATCTGGAAAATTAATCAGTTTATGTCTCGAATGTGGGCCAAAGAGACATGGGGCCCGTAGAGCAGTTTCATCTTTCTCCCTTGTGAGGTAGTCGCTTCTTCAGTCTTTGTCAAAAGTCAGAAGGAGAAAAAGTTGCAGGCAGGTCCCCTGAAAAAGTCACTGTAAATGTGGAACAGTGTATTTTACGGGTTGAAGAAGATGTAATGTCCCCCGAGTCTTCTCAATGCAAATAAAAACACTGAAATGGCTTGCTTGAATTAAGGGCTTATCAAGATTCTTGGAAATATTCCGTAAATTCGCAACTGCCATAACTTGTCGCCTGGATGTGTTTTTCTAAGTTGATAAATATAACAGCTGGCCCTCAGTCAAGCTGTGAAGATGTTGGTGACAGCTGCACTCGAGTAATGAACATTGTGCCAGATCCGCGTCGCAAGTGACCCTGTTAGGCTTCCGTCCACGCTGACTTGATAACCGGTAGAACGCTTCTCACGTTGCCTCTTTAATTAGCTGGACACAGGATGGATTTGCGGTACAGCCACCCTGTGCCCCCTTCAAAGCAGCTGTGATTTCCAATTATTGTGGATTTTTTTTCGCTAAAAATTGCTATGATTACATTCTTGTAGTTGTTGAAGGTTTGTGAAATATCGAAATTAAAGCCTCTAGTTTTATTTCACAGGGTTTTTTGTATCGTTCACTAGCAGCTATTCACACAAATTCCATGTAATTAGCCCCAAAGGAGCCAAGTCCCAATTTGTCATGTAGGTAGCTTCAGATAGTGGATGTTAATAGGGCACAAGGGAAGTCTAGCGTCTGTGTTTCATTAAGGTTTGTGTGATCAGCGGTAAGTGGTGATTTGTGTTTTAATGGATCACCAACATTTTATAGAACCTTTAAAGGGTTTCATCATTCTGCACGTGACCGGTCTATACATCCGTATCTAATGTGACTAGACTCGAATGCTTGCTTCTGGCCAAAAAAAAATCCTTGGCAAATCTCTTCAAACTTGAATTGGCACATTTTGTCACTCCACTTCAGTAAAAAGCCTCTATGCATGCAGGGCAGGAACAAAGCGGGGATTTTGTTACAGGAAAAATACATTTGTACCAGTAATTTGGCTACACTAACGGGGGCGCCATAGGTACCTGACCACACCTTCTGGAAGTGACAGTCCTATGTGCATGAAATATGCAGCCATGACTTGCTAATTTTGAAGTCAACTTCAAAGTTGCTTATGGAGGCTACAATTACCCAAGAGCGGGCAAAGAAAGCAAATCCATGAACCTCTTGGACTCACAACCAAATGTGCTAAAAAATGGCCGTAATTGTTATTCAGTAACGTGGAATTAATAACTTTGTGGCAGATTTACAAGAAACTGACGCTGGTGCAGAGATGCGTCAGTTTCCCTGCGCCAGCCTGCGATACACTTGCGCCGCCATGGATGCGCTGTATTTACGTATTTATGGCGTAGTGACCAAAAGAATGATGGATTAAACCCAGATCCTTGTGACTGAGGGTGAATGTTTGCATTGTCCAGCATTCCGTCCATCAATTGTTTTTTTTGCATATGTCGCCCTAAGTGAGAAGGGTAAGCCCAGACGGGGTCCCGTGTTCACTTCACAACTGGATTCCAGCTGGCCTGGCTGATGAAGGGTGATGCCCAGAAGCCGGTCCCGGAATGCTTGTTTCTGGTCTAGGGAGGACCTGGATTGACAGTTTGGGCTGGTCTGTTCCCACAAGGAACAGGGTCAAGACTGATTTGCATATGGCTGGGTCCAAACTGGGGTGGTGTGGTGAGCAAAAGAATTATGGATTAAACCCAGATCCTTGTGACTGTGAGTGAATGTTTGCATTGTCCAGCATTCTGCCCATCAATTGTTTCTTTTGCGTATTTACAATACGGCACAGCATGGCGCAAGGATTGACAGATGCATGAGAAATTCTGATACATATGTTGGCCCAAAAGTCACGCATTGCTTGAGTCTTGTTGCAAGCATGAAGCAACTCCAGTAATGCATGTTAAGGCCTATACTTAGTGTACTGCGTCACTGCTTACGCCTGCTTCAAGCAGACATAAGGTTTTGACGCAGAGCCGTCCTAGAAGTGGCGCAGTGAAATCTTGTAGATTTCACTGCGTCACTTTTACGATGCTTCCCTGTGTGGGGATGCCCACCCTGCATACATTATACCTGCCACAGGGCTTTACAACGTGACACATCTCCTTAGATGCCTGACGTTGTAAATGGGCCGCAATGTGGCGCATTGTTTACGCCGCCGCTGCGTCACAAAAAGTGATGCAACATGGCTCAAAAGTTGCGCAAGGGGCTTGTAAATCTGACCCTGGGTATATTAAATGTAAGTTGAGCCCGACCATTTTTTTTTATTTGAGTTACCATGTGATTCTATGCCACAAGGAGACAGCTTTTCCATTCCTGCACTTTCTGTCTACATAGCATCATGTTCAGCTGATAGGCCAATGCATTCAATTCAGTAAAAACAAGACATCAAATTTGGCAAGTACAATTGTGGTAAATAAAAATCCTTTACATGAATTTAGCTATAATTAGAGCTCCTAGTTTTATGGCATTTATTTTTTTAGCATTTCCATCTGTATTTATCCATATTTGTTTTTTCGTCTACCGTATTGGTATTAATCCATATATTATTTTATATTTTGAGAATAAATGGATTCATAAAATGGTATATTTTCACATTTATTTTGCTGATAAATATGCACTCATACTTTTCTGCCTGTCACATTTTAGCCAATTAAACAGCCATATATAGCCAACAACTACACCCACAGGTAAATGTCAGCATTACAATACCAATATATGTTCTCAACCTGTTTTTTAACTTTCCATGCTATCTGCTCAGGTGTTCTTCTGGAATTCATGAAGATAGCATGGAGAGTCACCCACATGAAGCACAATTGTCCACATTTTTTCGCTTTTAAAAATAAGTAGACAGGAAAGACATACAGCTAGATTCATCAAAGACCCGTTTTGCGAGTCTTTAATAGCGATTCATAAGGAATCGCTGTTACAGACTCGCAAAACGGGATTCATGTAAAAATCGCAATATTTTTTGCGATTCCGACAGCTTTCTTATTTGCGATTAGCTAATTGCTAATCGCAAATAAGGAATAACTCCCCATTCATTCCTATGGGCCTAAAGGCCCATAGGAATGAATGGGAACACATATCAATAAGCGAATCGCTAATAACGATTCGCATTTTGATTTTGCGATTTCTAGGGTGCAGGGGTGTCCAATGGACACCCTGTTGCACCCCTGAAATGACATTGGATGCTGGTGTTACGCACACACATGTCCTTGGGACATGTGTGTGTGTAACATACAATTAGAAAAATGCACTTGAGTGCATTTTTCTAAGTTTCCGCTATTTACCACCACGTTTGAATTCGCGGTAAATAGCAGCCAAAATTAGCGAATTCACAATTTTTAAATGTTTCATGAATTGCATTTAAGGAATCTCTAATTGAGATTCCTTAAATGCGATCGCAATTTGAGAAATCGCAAATATTTGCGATTTCTCAAATTGCGAGTTCATGAACCATTGATGAATTCCAAATTCCATTTTGGCGGGCGCAAACGGCTGATTTTTGCGATTCGCACCGTTTGCGCTCGCAAAAATGCTTGATGAATCTACCTGATAGTTTTCTGCATGTATTTATCTGTAAAAATTAGTTAAAATGGAAAATTAGGAGCTTCAGTTATGATGGCATCATTTAGTAAACTTAGCTATTAAAAGTGTATTTGATATGTGTTAATAGAAATGACGAGGGTGAACAAGGTCCAACACAGGCATGGGCTACTAATGACTGTCACTATTTATCTGTGGTACAATTACAAGTGAATCAATCCCTCTCCAGCATATGTATGTGTATATGTATTTATAGATGTTTGTTCTGTTCTAAAGTAGCTGGAGAGCTAAGAAGTGACGAAGAAGGGCCGGACGCCTGAGTTACGATTCAGGATTGTTTCCAATGATGGAATTTGGTCATGGGTGGTGAACCCATCAAGATGTAGTCTTCTCGGAGGTGTAGTATTGGAATAACCTAGTCAAAATATCATCTGAATAAATATTAAGCCCTATATATTGTTTACAAAAATATCGTCCTATTGGAGTTAATATTAGAAAATGAACACCTAGCTGGTACAATATTTTTGTAAATGACATTTCGGCCCCAATGTTTATGTCAGACAATATTTCTGTTCATAATTAGCTGAGATGCAGAATGATGATTTTCTAGTTTTTGCTTTTTCACAGTTTTTTTTAATTTTCCAGTCTTCTGATGTTCTGGCTTCTGATATGGCACTTTTCACCTGAGACAGTACATTTTGCTGCAAGGTAAGCAGGGGTACCTCTTATGGTGGCCTTTTATGTGATGCAGCTTATGTTGACTATATTGAGGACTTGGAGTGAGAGCTAGTGTTGATTCTTCAGGGTTAGAGTGATATGCTTGAACATCATTAGGCCTTTAATGAGACATTCTGCTGCATGTAGAATGCTTTTTTAGGGGAGCCAGTGTGGGGTACCAGAGACCACTGAGCTGGGTGTTCATTCTGAGCATGAGAGGAGTAAAGCTTGGACTGTTGTTCTGTCATGGGTTTCCAGGCTTTACTTTCATCATGAGGGAAAGGTGGTACCATGCCCTCTTGGTTTGCTTGCCAATGTGTGTTTTTTGAAGCATAGGTACTTGTTAAGGGTGAAGCCAAGTGCTTTTATGTTCTGTGTCAATTCCTTCGGTGTTTTAAGAGCATTTAAGCAGGTTCCTAGAGGTAATTTGCGCATGCCCTTGGTGCAGCGCAAAGATTGCCCACCATGTATACGTCTCAAATGTCACAGACACTTAGGAAATGCACTGTATGAAAATGCACTTAGCACATGATTCATGTATGGCTTAACAAATTAATGTAAGTGTTGCACTTGACATTATTAAAAAGTGCCTTGACTGTAGAATTAGAGAACTTACTCGCATAAATGTTTTGCCTTAATTAAGTGTGACAAATAAAGGATCATTTTCATTTAGTAGAATAAGTACTTGCCATAGAGATGAAATGTGACTTTCCTAGTGTGTGTGCTACTTCACACGAATAACATTTAACAAATTGAATCTGCGATTAAATACTTTCTCGTATACGTAGAATGTAACCCTACTAGAAACGATATTTAATTTATGTAATGTGTGCATTAATATTCCATATCTTTGATTTAAACGTAGTTCTCAGTCATAGTTACTATTGAATATTATTATGACTTATTGAATATTACATGTAGTATGAAAGCTAATGCATTAGAAAGGTATATTCATTTGTGTTTAAATGTGCACACGCATATTAAACGTGCACCATTGAAGTTAAGGCTTAAACTTGTCCAAAGTAGTCAATTTAAATTTCAATTTATTTAATTATTTTGTTTCGGAGGTCCACAAAAACACGCCAAGAGTTAAAAGAACAAACGCTACATACAATACAAAATACTTCCTTATACATTGCTATAAAATGATATCAGACTTACTGAGAAATGTGCAGATAATGCTATAACACATAAAACAATCATATAACCGACCGATACATATTCTTATATCAAACATACTAAGAAATGTGCAAATAGTGCTATGAAACATGAAACAATCAGAAAGCCAACCAATTGGCATTACATCGTAACCAGAGTACTACTGTTAGACAATGTTCTAATAAATAGGCAAAAATGTTCTAAAAAATTGGCATATCTTAAAACAAACCATTTCATTTGGAAGGGACAAGACCAAAGAACGTGCGTCCTGAGCAGAGTGAATATTAAATCGGATAAATACTGGTTTTAAAAACACTCACCTGGCACTTTGCAGCTTTAAACATACAAATAGGACATGATTTAGATCTTGGATTTGCAACTGGCACAATTCACAAACTCTCTTCTCTCTAGGTGTTTTATCCCAGATGCCAGTAACATTTCTTAAGGGCAGCAGATTGAGTCTCAGTAGGAGTATCAGCCTTCTAATACCGTGAGGGATATTCCAAGTTTAATAAGGCTGTGGTTTATTCCCCAGAGCGCTCCGATTGACTGCAACGTTACTGGACCTGGATTTGCTTAAAGCAGCGTCTCTCGCTGAACTGATAGGGGATCTAAACTTCTTTAACCCCTTCGGTGCTCATGACGGAACGGTTCCGTCATGAACTACGGTTGAGCTGTGCTCATGACGGAACCGTTCCGTCATGACCACGCCTGTTTTTATTAGGGCTCAGCACCGGGGGGAAAAGCGGCCGCACGCAAGGGGTTAAGAACTGTTTCAAACAAGATATAGACATAGGAGAAATGGGAATTAAACTAAGACCGGAAGTATCATTTGCACATACAAAAGACCTAAAAAACGTCCAAAGTAGTCCTAAATTTCACCATTCTGAATAAAGATGATTTCATTTTTCTGCTAACTCGACATTTGTTGCAGGTATTCACATGCATTGTTAGTTTAGAACAGATACATTACTGTACTAGAGAAATGTTTGAAAAGGACCTTGACGAACGTACACATAGAAACAGAGCGCTAACTGAATAAGCTATTGTCCAAAAGCTGTCATCTACGTGTGTTTGAGAAAATATGTAATTCCCATGTGTAGTTTGGGATAAACTGGCAATGTTACAGTCAGCAACGTGATGATTTGACAATTTCAATGGACCCCTGATGGTGTAATCGATGAGGTGTCGCCCAATGGACTTTGCACAATATACTATACTGTTCCTCTTGGACTGGGTACAGGTTCCTCACAGATCCCTTTCTGATCGTCACCGACCCCTTGATGACTCATTGCAGATACCTTCCTTGATTTCCCACCTTCCTTGAGTCATTGCTAGCTTAATGGACTTTGAGAGGTTTTATACCCCAATGCTTTTTCTGATTTTGCTTAAGTGTGGCTTAGGCTTACACTTATTCTTGATTCAATAGAAGTCTCTTGACCGAGCTTCTGAGATGCTAACACTTTCCTTAATTGATTTCTTTTTCGTCCTGACCTGACTTCTTTTTATGAAATTTCCCTGATTGCTAGAGCTCTTTTCCTGAACCATCCTCTGGACTTTGACATGCTAGATAACTAATGTATAGGAGAGAGATCCTTAGATTCAATCAATCAACCAATCAATCAATTAATCAATCAGGGATTTCTAAAGCGTGCTACTCACCCGTGAGGGTCTCAAGATGCTGGGGGGTGGGAGAGAAGCTCCGGTCAGTCGAAGAGCCAGGTCTTGAGGGTCTTCCTGAAGATGTGCAGCGTGGGGGCATGTCTGATGTTAATCGGAAGCTCATTCCAGGTCTTAGCCGCGATGTAGGAGAAGGTTCTTCCACCCATTCTTGATCTGCAGATGCACGGGGGTTCAGCGAGGGAGAGGTCGACGGATCTGAGGTTTCTCTTGGGTACGTGGAAGGAGATTCTGTCACTGAGATATTGAGTTCCGGTGTTGTGGAGGCAATATTCACTGAGCACAGGGCTCTGATGTTTTTGTTTTGCATCGCTGTCACAGAACTACTAGTCTGTTTGACCAGTTGTTATTCTGTATTTTTACAGCATGGTAATAGGAGTTGTTTATTTGAATGTGATTATTAACTTGTAATAAAACTTGGTTGAACTTGGTTACCACTTAACACCTCTCAGTCGTAGAAAAAGGTCTATCGGAGGACCAAAGATAAGCAAGTGGGTCCAGGAAATGCTGGATCAAATCTGGTAGCACGTGGGATGGCTTTATACTGACGTGAGGGAGTTAGGGTGTCCCATCTAGAAATTGCCCAAGCCCAGTCATAACCCCAAAAGCCCATGGTTCAGTCAAAAGATTGATGGAGTTGTGATGGTTTGGAAATGACTTGTAGCAGCGGAGGAGTGTGAGTATCAATAGGGTTGTGCGTTGCTTATGCTTAGACTGCGGCATTTTGAAATGGCTGTGTGGTGTTATGTGGAGCCGATTTAAGTTGATGTGTGAATGTTGCGCTCACTGGAGAGAAGTTGAAGTGGTAATTGGGTCAGTCATGGCCTAATATCCTGGGATATAAAGATAAGAGACTTAAAGTCAAGTCCCAGTGTAGAAGACACTGGGTGTAGTTGTCTGCTGTTTTGTGGTGTTTGCCGTGAGACGTTGTCGACAGCATTGTTGATTGGGACTTTGTGGGATTGTGAGGCGTGGTTGGTATAGTAGATCTCAGTGCACAGGGAATAACTGTATCAATCCTAGTGAGATTCCGCTGATCGAGGTTTCACTTGAAGTGAATGTTAGAATAATTCAGAATTTTCTCTTGAGTGTATGAATAATATTTAATTTTCTTTAGAGAAGCAGACAAAGTTAGTTGTTGAAATTGCAAAAAGAAGCTGCGTTTGTCCAGAGGGTGTGCCTAGCAGAATCATGACGTTGTAATGTGAGCACATGGACAACAATCATTGATTTCTTGGTGTGTTTGTTTTCCTTAGATTGTATTTACGTTATTAAACTATGTTAAAAATAAGCCAGGAATCTATTAAATGAGGTGCTCATTTATCAATGGATCTTCCTAGCTGCTCTAAGGAGACACATGTACGACCATTTCATTTTGGGACTCACAAATTACTATTTTTTTGTGACTCGCAATTAGTGAGTCACAAAATGAAATGTACAACAGTGTCTCAGACACTGTCTGTCATTCTCAAATAGGTCGCAAGGGACCTGCCTCATTAATATTTATGAGGTACGTCACAATTTGTGACCCATTGGGAATGGTCTGCACTCACAGGGATGATGGCCTGCTGGTGTCAGCAAATAGCCATGTCTGCTTTGTCAATAAAGCAGTCCTTAAAGGAAAACGTGAAGCATTTAAAAAAGAAAAATGAAATGTTTCTGTTTCATTTTTAAGAGTAGGCAGTGGTCTTTGGGACCACTGCCTGCTCTTAAAAAACATTTCCGCTGCCACAAGGCCTTGATACGCCCCTTCCTAATAGTGCCTTGTAAACCCTATTTTTCTAGTCGATAACAGGTTACTGCCTCACAAAATACGGTTGATACATGCCACCGCTGTTTTAGCGGTCACAAATGGCCCGATTCTCTGTTTACGATAATTGGAAACGATCGTACATGTGGCCCCTAGTTCGTTTATTTCATTTGACTTGTTAGGTCCTCAAGGAAAAAGGAAGTAAGGTGAGCGGGTAATGTTCTGTTACTTACCAGTAATCTTCATTACTTCGTAACAAGACTTTTATGTTCCAGTCTTTAATACCTGCCCTCCTTTGCATATTTCCCCCATAAGCTTGTTAAAGACAGGAAGTCCATGAGGAATGGGGATGGTATTAGTCAGGAGAGGAGTGGGTTTATTTAATAGAAATTAAAAAAGGATGAGGGAAGCAACAATCTCATCATCTTGTTGATGAGTGAGGACATGAATGGCAAAGACTTTACTGAGGAAGTCCAGTTTCGAGGTAATGAAGATTACCAGTAAGTAGCAGAACAATTCTAGGCGAATAAGGAAGTGAAAATCCTTATACCAGCCAGAATCGTAAAGCTACACAACCTTTTTTGACTGCATCAATAACCTACCAGATACTGATATTTGTTCTACTCCTCCCCATCACGCACCCCCCTGTATACACCCCAGCCTTAACTTTCCCATGTGACCTAGTGGTGTTATTAGAAATGAACTGGCACCTTTCCCCAAACCTGATGAGAAATAATGTTACTTGATTTAAATGCAAAATGCAGTGGAAGTTTTATCATGTGGCCTTTAACCAGGTTCGGCCGGTAAGTACAACTTAGAAGGGGGCCCACACACACATGCACTCATGCATTCACATGCAGACATGTGTAGACCCGCACACAGCTATTCACAACACTCACTCACAAATACACATGCATTCATACACTCTTATAAAGCAGTCAATAAAAACATTGACCTGCTGCAACTCTCAGAGAGGTAAGCCTCGGAGGTGCCAAGAGGGTTGACCGAAGGGAAGCAGCAGTCCCTACCTTGGCACAGAGTAGGATGGGGTCATAGACACTGCTGACCTCACCCATTCAGTGAGGAGGTGTCACCGATAGACACTTTACTCTGGGCACTTCAGGGCTTAAAACTGAAGCGCCTAAGTATGAGGCTACCACTGACGCTCTCCCTCTTCACGAGGAGTAGGGACTCGAGGACCTTTGCTGAGCTGAGGAGATTACGCCCACAGGTGCTGCGACATCCTCAGCCCAACAAACATCAGTTTAGGCAGGCAGGAGCATGTGCCTTTAGCGCATGTCTAGTTCCTGGCTGCCTGACCTGAAAATGAAGAGTGTCTTGTCAGGCTGAACTTTGCTTAGGCTGACCGACACTCTTTCTGTCCAAAATGTGCAGAGGCATGGTGCCCCCACCCTTAAGAATGGGCCGCTGCTTCCTGGCATGATGTCACTGCATGGGATACCACGTGATCCTTGAAGACGATGACATCAATGTACGTTTTAATATGTGACCTTTGGCCCGGATAGCATCACAAGATTTTGGAAGTCAAATAAAGATGACTGTAGCACTCACTTGTAACACTCGTGGTGGGTTTTGTTAGAGGAGCATACAACTTAGGGCCTTATTTATGAGGCATTGTGTCACTTTTACACCGCCGGTGCGTCACTTTTTCTGACGCACCAGCGGCGTAAAAAATTAGCCTTGTTGCACTATATTTACAAAGTGACGCATCTAGGTAGATGCGTCACTTTGTAAACCCCTGTACCACATTATACCTGCGCCAGGTATAATGTACGCAGGGGGGGCGTTCTGACGCAAGACAGGGTCATAGAAGTGACGCAGTGAAATCTATAAGATTTCACTGCGCCAATTCTAGGACGCAAAGCGTCAATATCTTACGCCTGCCTCACAGCAGGCGTAAGACTGACGCAGACCGTTTCACATGGGGCTTGCCCCAATTGAAGGGACACATTGCTGGAGTTGCGTCACTTTTGTGACACACTCCAGCAATGTGTCACTTTTGCGCCATACAGATACGTCAGAAATACTGACGTATTTGTAACTCCTTGCGACATGATGCGTCATACAGTAAATATGACGCATCAATCATGTCGCAAGGAGGGCGCACTGAGAAGTGACGCATCGCTGCTTTCACGCAGCGATGCGTCACTTCTCATAAATGAGGCCCTTAGTCTGATAAAAACTGTGTTTAAAATCATAATTTTGCAAAATGGAGAGAATTTCGAAATATTGTGTTATATAAGGTTTTTCAGTTTTTTTCAGCTTTGAAGCTCGTCTTGCATGAAAGCGCATGGACGAGCGGAACATTTTTAATGTCAGTAAAAAAAAAGTAAGAAGACAGATGGCATTTGTGACAGAATGTCTCAGTAACTGCACAGCCTGTGTCTATGCATTGTTTCCTTACCCATGTTAAATGAAGATGGATGTAGGAGGAGAAACACTTGAGAAATGTTGCAAATATTAGAAAATGGCGTAAACTTTATAAGCTTAAACACCATTAAAAATCAAACACTTAAAAATGCTGTTTGGTACACTTTAAATTAAATTTTCCCTTACTGTGATATTTAGGGGCCAATTTACAAGACCCAGGCACTGCTGGTAAGTAACATTTTCCATGTTAAAAGTGATGCAGCGTAGCGGGCTTGTAAATAAGCTCCTAATATACAGGACCCGACTCTCAAAGACTATTTCTGTGACTTACTCTTCTTGTACTGATGGCTTACTTTTGCACCTATATATAGTGCAAACCAGAATGTATTGGAGCTCTTTGGTTGATCACCAGTTACATTACATATCGATGCATTCATTTTTAGGCATGGGACATTAAATGATTTGCGCAGAATCACAGGATGTTGAGCTGATGTTGGGAATCAAACCTGGCTACCCAGTTCCAAAGTCACCTGCTCTGGCCATAATGCCACCCTTGAATTCCAGTAGTAAGCCAGGAAGACTTCTGGCCTACTCCCCAAATATAGGAGTATTACAAACTAAGCCAAACTTATTCTTAGCAAAATCTTTGTTAATTGGGCCCTCGCTTTTTCTGCATTACAGAGCCTTTCAATGATGAAAAGAATTTCTACCTTGACTAAAGGTGTGTTAAAAGACCACTTATCCTTCAAAGTATAACAGTTTTCAATTAACTTACTACACAGCATGTAAAATGTTCAAAACGTGTACAGAAACAGTATCTATCCATGTCAAACCCTGATTAACATAGATGACACTTACCCAAGTCTCATTTTGCACTGGAATTTTCAGGACAACATAAGCCTTATCCATTGAAAATAGTTAATGAGAACAATATGCTTGCAGGGCCGGCCTTTGGCATGGGCAAGCTGGGCCAACATGCTGGGTGGCAGTCATCAAAGGGGTGCACGGAGCAGTCTGAATTAAAATCCTGCAAAAAAACAGTGCCCCTAGCACTTGGGTCCAGTGATTCAATTTAAGCTGCTTTTAATTTTGCTATTTGGTAACACCTCATCGATCCCCGTTCTTCCCCTCTCATCTCCCGGATTGGTGTCACTACAACGCATGCTTTTACCACGCATGCCTTTACAACGCGGTTTTTACCACGCAGTCCATTACAACGCATAATGCTTTTAGGCGCTGGATAGTGAATTATTTAATTTACTATTCCAACACCAGTCCCCGTGGATAGCAGGGAAGGTGTTGGATAGTATATTAAATACATTCCCTATCCTAGAGCGCCCCCCAGCGCATTGCGTTGTAATGGTTTGCGTGGTAAAAGTTGCGATGTAATGGTAGTGCGTTGTAAAAAATTCGTTGTAACCGTGCTACACCCATCTCCCTCTTACCCCTCCCGCCGTGCAACAACCCCTCCAACCCATCAACAAGTTGGCACCACCGTGATGGAGCTAAGATGTGGGTGATTCAGGTGAGCTGGGAGAAGAGGGAAGATGTTTGTGCTCAGAGGCAAGTCACTGCTCTGATCAGCCAGGGTGTGACCTGCGAACACAAAAGAGTCTTCTGTGACCCCTCCTTTTATTCATCAGCAAAAGCTAGGCCACCATGCCTCACTCATGTGCATGCTCTGCCTGGATATCATTCCGTGCTGTAATCTGTGCTCAGGCCCTGTGTGTGGACAATTGATACTTTAGGAAAGGGCAGATTACACCAAAACAATGAACGCCAATAAACATTTAACAAGCATTGGCAAGGCCAAAAGGTCTCGCCTATGCAAGAGCTATTGGCTTTGATAATATGTTTTAGCCATTTTGTAGAGTGGCTTAGAGTGACATGGTATAAAGTACAGTGGTGCAGAGTAGAATGGCATAAAGTGAAATGTCTTTGAGTGTATTGGCTCTGCGTAAAGTGAAGTAGAGTGCAGTGGCATAGAGTAGAGTGGTGCAGAGTAGAGTGGTGCAAAGTAGAGTAGAATGGAGATGGGTAGAATAGATTACAATGGAGTAGAGTGCAATTGCATAGAGTGGACTAGAGTGGCGTAAGGTGCAGTGGCGTAGGGTGGAGTAGGGTGGTGTAGAGTGGAGTAGACTGCAGTGGCATACAGTAGATTATTTCAAAGTAGAATAAAGTGGTGCAGGATAGAATGGAGTGGTGGAGGATAGAGTGTGGAGATGAAGAGTATAGTGGCGTAGAGTGCAGTGCCATGGATTGCAGTGGTGCAGAGTAGATTAGAGTGTAGTGGTGTAAAGCGCATTGGCATAGAGGTGACTCGTTCAGAGTAGAGTGTAGTGGCATAGAGTGCAGTGGTGCGGAGTAGCTCAGAGTGCAGAGGCAGAGAATGCAGTTTTGCAGAGTAGAGAGTCTTAGAGCGCAGTGATCTAGAGTGCATTGGCATAGACTCAGTGGTGTAGAGTAGAGTGTTGCACAGGACAGTGCAGTAGAGAGCAGTGACATACAGTACAGTGGTGCAGAGTAGAATAGAGTGACATAGAGTGCAGTGATGCAGAGTGCAATAGTGTAGAGTAGTGTAGTTTGTAGTGGTGTAGAGTGTTGCAGAGTAGAACATAGTGGCATAGAGTGCAGTGATGCAGAGTGTTGACGTAGAGTACAGTGGCGTAGAGTGTATTGATTTTGAGTAAAGTGGTGTAGAGTACATTGGGTAAAGTACAGTGGTCCAGAGTAGAGTGGCTACAAGCGCAGTGGAGTAGTATCCTATAGAGTAGCGCTGCATAGAGTAGAGTGGCATAGAGTACAATGGTGTAGAGTAGATTGTTTCAGAGTAGATGAAGTGGGGTACAGTGGAGTGGTGCATGGGAGAGTTGAGTGGGGCAGGGTAGAGTGGAGTGGCATAGAGTAGTAGCGTAGAGTGAAGTGGTGCAGAGTGTAGTGGAGTTGCCTAAATTGGAGTGGTGTAGAGTGCAGTGGTGAAGAGTGCAACGGTACATAGTAAAATAGAGTGAATAGGCATAGAGTAGAGTGGTGCAGAGTAGAATTCAGAGGTGTAGATTGAAGTAGAGTAGAGTGCAGGGGCGTAGAGTGCTGTGGTGCACAGTAGATTAGAGTGGAGTAGAGTAGAGTGGAGCAGTCGCATCGAGTGGAGCAGTGGCAAAGGGTGCAGTAGCATAGAGTGCAATGGTGCAGAGTTCAGTGGCAGAGAGAGCAGTATTGCCACGTAGAGAGTCATAGAGTGCAGTTGTGTTGAGTAGAGTGGCTTAGAGTGCAATACTATAGAATGCAGTGGCATAGAGTTAAGTGGCGTCAAGAGCAGTGGCATAGATGACAGTATTTCAGAGTAGTACATAGTGGCGTTGAGTGTATTAGTTTTGAGTAAAGTGGTGCAGAGTGCATTGGCATAGAGTACAGAGGTGTAGAGTGCAGTGGCGTAGAGAGGAGCAGCGTAGAGTGGAATACAGTCACATAGAGTGCAGTGGTACAGGGTGCAGTGGCATAGAGTGCGGCGGTACAGAGTAAAGTGGCGTAGAGAGCAGTGGTGTAGAGTACAGTGGTGCACAGTAGAATAGAGCGGCATAGAGTTCTGTGGCTTTGCAGGCAGTGGCATAGATTGCAATGGTGTAGAGGGCAGTAGCAAAGAGTGTATTGGTTTGAGTAAAATGGTGTAGAGTGCATTGGTGTAGAGTGCAGTGGTATAGAGGGGAGTGGTGTAGAGGGGAGTGGTTTAGAGGGTAATAGCAGAGAGTTGAATACAGTGGTGCAGAGTGCAGTTGCATAGAATATATTGGTTCAGAAAAGAGTCAAGCGGCATAAATTGCAGTGGCAGATATTAGAGTGCAGTATCGAAGAGTGCAGTGGTGCAGAGTAGATTAGAGTGGCTTGGAGTGGATTGGCGTAAAGTGCAGTGTGGTATAGTGGAGGTATTCAGAGTGGAGTGTCAGCCGTAGCCGATCCAGGTAAGAGTGGTGGGGCAGTGGTACCGGGTGGGAGGGGCATTTTGACAGACCACGATGATGGAACATTGACTATTTATTTAATTTTCCCCCATGGCCGTCTGTCAAAGCCTCCCCCAACCTGGCCACACCACGCTTACCTGCATGGGCCGTGACTGTGGAGTGGTGCAGGATAATGTGCAGTGGCATAGAGTAGAGTGGTATAGACTGCATTGGCATAGAGTGGCCTAAAGAAGCGCGGCGTAGAGTAGACTGTAGTGGCATAGAGTGCAGTGGCAAAGAGTAGAGTGGCATAGAGTTCAGTAGCAGAGAGTGCAGTTTTGCAGAGTAGACTGTTGTAGAGTGCAGTTGTGTATAGTAGAGGTGTGTAGTGTGCACTGGTGTAGAGTGCAGAGGAATAGAGTGGTGCAGAGTAAAGTGGCATAGAGTGTAGCGGTGTAGAGTAAAATGATGTAGAGTGCAGTGGCTAGAGTGTTGCAGAGTAGAGTGTAGTGGTGTAGAGTACAGCAGTGCAGAGTAGATTGCATTGGCATAGAGTACAATGGTATAGAGTGGAGTGGTGCAGAGTAGAGTAGTGTGGCGTATAGTGGAGTGGCACAGCATAGATTGCAGTGGTGTAGAGTGGAGTGGTGCAGAGCAAATTGTTTCAGAGTAGAGTGAAGTGGTGTACAGTGGAATGGTGCACAGTAGAGTGGAGTGGTGCAGCGTGCAGTGCAGTGACATAGAGTAAAGTGGTGTAGAGGGCAGTGGTTCAGAGTATATCTAAGTGGAATAGAGCACATGGCATAGAGTGCACTGGCACAGTAGAGTGGAGTGGTATAGAGTAGAGTACATTGGCAGAGAGTGCAGTGGCATAGAGTGCAGTGGAAGAGAGTGCAGGTTTGTAGAATGGAGTGTCATAGAGTGTAGTGGCATAGAGTGTAATCGTGTAGAGTGCAGTGGTAAAGAGTCCACTTGTGCATAGTATAGTAGAGTGAGGTGGAGTGCATTGACGTAGAGTGATGCAGAGTAAAGAGGAGTAGACTGAAGTGGTGCAAAGTAGAATGGTGTAAAGTGCAGTGGTGCAGTGTGGAGTGTCAGAGCGGAGTGACGTAGTTTGAGTGATGCAGAGTAGAGTGCAGTTGCGTGGAGTTGTGCACAGTAGAGTGGAGTGGGGTAAAGTGGAGTAAACATTGTGTGGTACTGTACTGTTGTTACAGACAACATATCTTCAATTGAAATGGCCATTACATTTGCACAGACATACAGTTTTATAAAAGTATACAGCACACAAAGTATAATGTATGAAAATGTTATCACCTAGTGCATTGATGTGTTTTGCTGGTATTTAATATATTTATTTCCACCACACTTTCGAATTACCCCCAGTAGCCAGCATGATTGTCACATGAATCCTCTCATTTTGAAGTCCGTGAAAGTAAAGTAAAGACCAAGCTCCCTTGAAGACGGAGCCTGACATTTGACATCTGTCTTTGACTGCACAGCAAATGTGACAAGAAAAGATTTGAAGGCCTGTTTACAGAAAGGAAGCACTCGGAAGGATACTGTAAATATGGTTTGGGCAACGAGAGGAACGAACACAAGCTATACAGCCTAAAACAATTAAAGCCAGCATATAGAAAGCCAGAAACTGTAAGTTACAAACCACACAGACAATGATAAGCAAAGGACAGAATGCATTCCTAGGTCAGTTTTCTGAATC
Source organism: Lissotriton helveticus (assembly GCF_964261635.1). Lineage (NCBI taxonomy): Eukaryota > Metazoa > Chordata > Amphibia > Caudata > Salamandridae > Lissotriton > Lissotriton helveticus. The sequence continues at coordinate 1,386,609,527 of NC_136063.1, read as the reverse complement.
TCCCCAAGAAGTCTTTCGCAAACCAGACAGCTGTGCTGTCTGGTAGGGTGCGACCTAAAAAGGGAATATTAATACAAATTTCCCGGAGGAAAATGGAAATCACCAAAATGTTTACATTAAAACTGACTCCGTTGTTACGACATATTTTACCAGCAACTTAACAGCATGTTTAATGCAACACATGACAATCCCATGAGTAGGTTCAAGGTCTAATTTTAGAAAAGCGTTCAAAACACATTGATGCCTCAAATTGTTGACCACGTTCTTGTTGGATTGTTGAGTGGCCAATAATTAGCAATAAAGGCCTCTCATCAGATCGAACCTCACTTTTAATCCATTTCTATAGAATTATTATATCATATTATTATATAATGCCACATTATTATCATGTACATGTACAGCCCTCGTGAAAATGCTGTTAATAATTCAACATGATGCTGCTTCTGCTTAGGAGTACTTTGGGAATTAATGAGTTGGCATGGGCTTTTTCACTTACACATTCACAGAATATCCACACTTGCTTTCATGTACTTCATGAAATGTATCTCACTGATCTAAATATCAGCATCCAACTATCAACTACATATGGGCCTGATTCTCAAAGAGGTTGCTATGATTAGGTGTGACTTACACTTGGATACTCCTGGTTTATTCCTGAATTATGGGAGTGAGCCAGGAGTACTCCTCTCGCTTACTCTGATTTTCATAAATTCAGGAGGAAGCCAGGATTACTGCAAGTTAGTCATAGCAAAACGTTTGAGAATTAAAGGCCATATTTACAAGCCCCTTGCGCTGCTAGAGCTTCACTTTTTCTGACACTCTTGCGGGACACTTTACATATTCACATCTATGAGGCCACAAAATGCCACTGTGTGTGGCTTTGGATGGCCTCATAGATATGGAATAAGGTAAGGCAGCGTAAATCCCGGTGTTGCCTTACTCTGCGCTTAGGAGGCATTCCATGGGTGTTGCGTTGGGGTTTCCCACGCAACACACATGGAATTTACAAGATCATGTAAACCTGGGGAAGTGCCAAATCCTTATGTCTCCCGAGGTGAGGTGTAACGAAGAGAAACATCTTTATTTATGCTTCTTTTTTCCTCTTTCTATGTGTGCTGCGAATATGTGTGCTACATTTCGCAGCACACATAGAAAGAGGAAAACGCCTGTTAGGATTGTTTCTGTGCAGGAAGGTGCCCCTTACTGTACAAAAGCAATCCTGCCGACAACACCGGAACCCTTGCACTATGGTATAAGGGTGTCCATGGTGCAAGGGTGTCTGCATTGGCGCTAGGCTGTCGAAATGCCACCTGCGCATGGGGAAAGGACAGAAATGCACTGTATTGCATAAATACAAAGATGACTTGCTGCGCTGCCCTATGACAAATCCCCATAAATGAGGGCCTAAGTTCATTGACACATGTTTCTTGATAATTCAGGCAACTTGAATGTTCATATGAGTACCTAAATTGGGAGCTTTGCATGGGGACTTAAAAATGGGATGTTGGTGCTATGGTGTTTTTTATTTATTGCAATGAAGGGGAATGCTTTTTAATGCTTTCGTTTCTAAACATAAACATAAACAATACAAGCTATGCATTTCTGTTTTTCTTTTCCAGGGGTGGAAGGCAGATTTACAGCCACTTCTTTACAAAAAATGCTGTGGGGTGTTTAACCGCTTCCCTGCGGCCGGAATTCCCGCGCGGTGCTGAGGAATTTGACACGTGCACGGTTCGGACGGTCCCCGGCCGTCCTCCGCACACGCCCACTGTGACCTGCACAAGGAACACAGTAGTTCCACTTCAATGATATAAGAAGTTCTTGGTCTGATTTGTAGTGTCCTTATGTTGGCTATCGATTCCTAATTAATGTCCCATTTATCTTACCGCAATACCTTTGTTGAATATTTGGATAGAATGGATAATCAACAACAGCCCTTAGGCAAGGCCACCTGAAGTATGCAGCAGGAGAGGTCCAAATTATGTGGCAGAGTTGACTTAATTATGAGGCAATAAACAGCAAAATATGCTGCATATTTTCTGATAGTATTACTTTATTATTGTGTCATTTTGCGCTTGTTACAACAGTCTGGGCTTAGGATACAACTTATTAGTACCAGTTTAACACCCAAACATAGCAATAAGCAACAGAAAGGTGACCAGACAACCTTTGCAATTGGCCAATCCACTGTTGTTGCGATTTTAGTAACATTTCAACCGTTTGAGCTAGAAACATTTGTTTTGTTAAAACCTGCTGATTATGCAGCAGATGATGAATTATGTGGCAAATGCAGCAGGTCCGTAACTATGCAAAAATCGTCGAGCTGCACAATCACATAATTCCAGTTGCCCTGCTCAAAGGGTCAAATTCACACTGCACTGCGCTGACTGGTTTTCCGACATGCAATGGTGCCGAATTATGACTCTCCGGTAATTACAAAGCTTTTTAATGTTATATCTGGAAAGCTGTGCCAGCTAGAGTTAAAAAAATAAATAATAATAACATTGTTTTCCTTGCAAACATGTCATCTTTTTTTGTTTGTTACCTCTTTTGAGGATCTGGACATCCTCTGATACCACTACCAGGTTCTCGCTGCTGCTTGCAGTGCACTGTTAGCATGTTGCCATCCTAAAATGGGCTTTGTCATTTTCTGTTAACAATAACGAACTGCAAACACCATTTCAAGATGGCTACCCTGGGTGGCCCTCTTTTAGTGTTTTTTGTTCACTTTGTTCAAACATATGCTAAGACTGCCATCATACATGCACATGTGTTTGCATGCATGAGTGGCTGTCTTGGATTTTTTGCCATAGAGTACGACAAAAACATTCAAGATGGCTGTCTATATGAGTGTATGCAGGGCTGGCCATCTTGGACTGCTTTTGTCATATTATATTTTTATTATCAATTCAACGTGGCTGCCACATTGCTTCTTAATGTGTCAGATGTCTTAGAGTGGTAGGCCAAACAAGCATTTGCTGAGCCCATTAACTCCGTGGCCACACATTAAAGATAAGACCTGTTAGTTTTGCTAACTCTTGTTACCCTTGAAATGTGATTTACAGGTTTCTATATGGGTGATTGCTTACCTTGTCTGTTAACCTCAAGTTTCCCTTTGAATATTGGTTCCATTGTCTTTGCTCCTTTTTAGGTCTCGGACTAGGCAGCGCATGCGCTGTCTCGTCAGAGAGATGCTGTATACAGTATAGTGGGGAAGCTCCGCCCACTTTCCAGCCTTATTTTTTATTGGCTTGAATCATAATTCCTGCATTCTCATTGGTGCTTGCCTCCTTAATCCCGCCTCCTGGCGGCCATGTCATCATTTTTATCCTTACGAGTCTATCGAAAAACTGTTTTGTTCCCGTGGCTCTCCTCATTCCCTCCTGAAATCTGGAACTTCTTACCCCACAATCTCCCCCACCTCCTCCCGTTAGTGCCTTCTTTTACCCCCGCACTTCTGTGTAAAATGCAATAGGGCTCGCGTAAATACCAGCCCTATTGCATTTTCAGTGCTTGTTTGCCATCTCATTTATGGGTGAAAACGCACTCTTTGTCTCGCATGCATCCAATGCCTTACATCGTGCGCATGCAAGACAAAGAGAGGCAGAGACAGCACAAGCAGTGAAGCAGGACGAGGTGAAGCGCAGCTTTGGTTCGTTTGCCTCTCCTGCTCAACACCGGCTCTTTTGCTGCTAATGCATGCGTTCCAGAGCACAGCTGATGGAACATCTCTTCCAGTCCAATAGGAGAGGTTGGCACGTGTGTATTCCCCGGAGGTAGGCAGTGATCTGCCTTGCTCCATAAAGAATCCAGCCCCTATGTATATAGTGCTGGAGAAATAAAGAGCTGGTGGTGCTTGCTTCCTTTCAGTGTGCATGGTGCCGCCTGTTCTATAAGTAACGGCTGCTATTTCCATGGCAGATCAGCTGCTGGGAGTGCAGGCAGCATGGCACTACACCAAGACTCGGGCAGGAGCACTCACTCGATGCATGTGTCTCTGTTTCGTAGATCGACTCTGCAGAGACGCAAATAAGTTTGCAGGGAACTCATTAGTATTTTGAAATAGGTTGAAATCCCCTCAGGTCTGCAGTGTGCCTGTGTGTTAAGAACTCCAACTGTCTACATAGTGAGTGTGCAAATCGCAAAGCCTGGTGAAGGAATTCCCAGAATCCAGTGCTTAAAGTGGGCGGCACGGAGTACCTGCACTTTATAATTTGCAAGGCACTTCTCAGCAAGGATGCAATACTTTTTCATGGTAGCATACTGGCACTTCTCATTAGAAAACAGATGCCCAGGGATAGTGAGTACCTGCTCTTTTATATTTTATTTCGAGCACTGTCCGAATCCGATACGTTTATTAAGAACATACCTAAAATTGGAATGCAACATGTAAGGTGCTAATAATACTGAGAGCAAGTATTTTTCACCTAGACATACACGATCTGTAATGGTGTGTAGGATTGTTTGAAAACGTGGATTTATCAATTAACATTTAAGTAAGTGCAGGATTTCGGGTTGGGGTTGTTAACATGCACGGAGGGTACATTTAATTTGAAGGCATGATCATTTTACTTGGCTCCAGGCGCGTGATTCACCAAACTGCTAGTGGTGGCAGAAGGGACATCATACGCCGTTTGACCTTAATGACATCACAGGTGTGACATCACATGACCGTTGACCCTGAATTTTCCAACAAGGTTCTGTCACACAACAATAAACCTGATGACCTCACAGAAAGTGAGTTCAGCTTGCTGCATTTATTAATGGTGGCTGAAATTGTACATTGTTGGATTAATTAATTCATATATTTCGATATAGATTAGACCCAGTGCTTTAGATAGGATGAAAAAGGGTCTCTAAAAGGGGCATGGCCAAAAAAGTGCAACCAGCAATTTCTTCAAAGAGGCATGGGATATGTATTTGAGAGCGTGGTTTAAACATGTATACTGAAAACTTGTGCTTTACGCAGCGTGCCACCTGCCCGGGATTGGGTGCCTCTGTTGCATCTAAACCTATAACACAACAACAGATACACCTAAAACAAGCCACACTTGTTAGTCTTGCCATTGCTCGTTAGCAGTGTCAAATAAATAAATCAGACCACTTATCTACTGTCCTAACTCATGGTAAGCCTATTAATCATCTTACGGTTACTACATTAATTCAATGAGCATGTGAAGCTCAGACCTGTAGAAGCAACATTGTTGAGTTCTCTACCTTACTTACGTTTTGAATACCATGATATAAGTGTTACATCAGACATATTTTGTTAGGTTGTCCGTTACCAGTGATCTTTCTCTGAAGAGCTTCTGACTCTTGTTAATGACTGTTCTCTTCTGTGGCTTCTGACTACCTCAGGGTATGTCTTAGTTCTTTGATAATTGTTCCCGGACTACTATGTATTTGTGTGAATCAGATCAGATACCCATCATGAGTTCTACACGCGTAACATTTGTTGGTTCTCTGAGTGACAGACGATGGGAGGATCTTACAGTTGAACGTATTCCACTGCTAAGAATTTTGTAATCAGGTTGATGGTCTTTGTATTGTCGTTACTGTGGCGCCAGGGCAAGGAAACGACAAATGCTTGTTTTTCACAACACCAGGTTTACGAGACTTCATATGCAACAGGTCCTGCTCGGATCCTGGTACCCTTAACATTAACAAAGCCAATAGGTCTTGCCTTTTTAAGTTACTGACCTTACTGGTGCGTTTTTTTCGAAAGGGAAAGGGGGAGCGAGCAAGGAGGTAATGATGAAGGTTAAAGCACTATCAGCCTGATTCATCAAGCTAAATTGCACTTGCAAAGGGCAAGATTCTCAGAATCTTGCCTTTTGCGAGTGCAATTTTTGCATTTGGGATTCATCATCCCAAATGCAAAATTCGCTATTAAAGAATTCGCACATTTGCGAAGAATTGCATTTAAGGAATCTCTATTTGAGATTCCGTAAATGCAATTCATGAATCATTTTAAAATTGCGAAATTGCAATTTTGGGCCGCTATTTACCGAGAGGTCAGACCTCGTGGTAAATAGCAAAAGCTTAGAAAAATGCATTTAAATGCATTTTTCAAAGTTGCATGTTACACACACACATGTCCTTTGGACATGTGTGTGCGCAACACCAATGTAGATTACATTTCAGGGGTGCTACAGGGTGTCCTTTGGACACCCCTGGCACCCTTGAAATCGCTTCCTTATTTGCGATTAGCTAATTGCTAATCACAAATAAGGAATTACTCCCCAATCATTCCTATGGGCCTTTAGGCCCATAGGAATGAATGGGGAGTAATTCCTTATTTGCGATTAGCAATTTGCTAATCGCAAATAAGCAATGTGTAGGAATCGCTATTTATTTAGTAATTCCTACATGAATCCCGTTTTGCAAGTCCTTAATGGCGATTCCTTATGAATCGCTATTAGGGGCTCGCAAAACGGGAGATTGATGAATCAGGCAGTATGAGTTGTCCTGATATATCGTAAGACTACACTAAAAGAGACCATAAATGCAGTGGTGCATCTAATGTAAGCACCGCATAACTCCACCACTTAAGGATCTCAAATGGCTTTACTGAAGTCCACCTCTTCAGGTGTAAATACTTTTCGCATAAATTGGAGGGGCCTGCATGACATGTAAAAAAAGGTTTACTACTAGAACGCCCTAAGGCACTCAAAACACAAGACAATGAAACAGGCTTTCTTGAGGGTGGTACAAAAATTATGAGGAAGGCACGAACATTCAAACATGGTGTGAAAAATTTTGATGTACTAAAAAATAGTTCTCACGAAGAGCAAATACTCTCACTCAGCCTTCACTCACACATCTGGTAGCTTCTATGTAGACAGCCACATAGGGTAAATAAAAAACCAACACACTTGCAAAGCAGATAGATTCCACAGACACCTGTGGCCTTGCCTAGGCTCGTCTTATTGGATGCCACTACAGAACACTTTCTGGGTTCTGCAAGTCTAACTATGAATATAGCCATGTCACCTGTGGTCCTGCTCTACTAAGTGATAATGGCATTGGGTGTGCACTCTGTCTGCAACCACCGAGTCTGCTGTGGCATCGTAAGGCCTGTGGCCCCCTCCCGCTCTTCTGCCTTTGGTACGGCATACCCTGACTTCCCCCGTTCCCCTTCACTTCCTCTCCCTTCTTTATTGTCCCGTCTCTGTCCTTCACTTTTCCAGTTTCGCTTTTCATTTCTTTCTTCACAAACCGCGTCTCCTCCTGTCTGTTCCCAATGCTAGCTCTCCCGTCTGTTCGTTGCTCTATTCTGCTCTGCTTTCTGCTGGTCTTCACTGTGCTTACCTGTTCTGCTCTGCCCTGTTCCCTTCTGCCCTGTTCTGTTGTGCACTTCTCTGTTCAGCCCTGTTCTATTTTTGAATGTTCTGTTCAGTTATATGCTGCCCTGTTCTATTATGCACTGTTCTGTGCTGCCCTGCTCTATTTTGCATTATTCTGTGCTGCCCTGTTCTGCCCACTTTTTCTTTTTGCCGCTGTTCTGTTCTATTCATTTTTGTGCTGCCCTGTTCTGGCCACTTCTGGTGCGGCGTTTTTGTGTACGGCAATGTTCCCTCCTGCGCAGATGTTCTGCCCACTTCTAACTAGTAAGATGAAGAAACTGGGGGAGAGGTCTCTCAAAGGGCCATAGCCAATCTAATAAAGGGCGTGGCTTAAAACACGTAAGCTAAACATCTGTGCTTAGCATAGTGTGCCACACTACTGACATTTTGCTGCTTCTGTCATAGCATCCACATATATGATGCAGCAAGTAACATTACACCTACAACAAGCCAGGATTATTGGCTTTGTCAATGGCTGTTAGTTGCATATTACGAAGGACAATTAAAAGATGTACTGCTTCTCTGTGCTTGTTTTATTTTAATAGCATCATAGTGTTTCAGGCCACGTAATATCTAATACTAGATTGACATCTAGTCTTCTTGGAACTCACAAACAACTTCTCAACCATTTCCCTATACCATTTTGGATAACTTAGCACAGGAACATTCTTTTCATACGCGAGTTTGAGCTATTGACATTATAAATAACAATGCCTTTTATTTTTGTTTTGTATTTTAAAACATAAATAAAAGGCATTGCCATTTACAATGCCAATAGTTTAAACTTGCGTAAATCCGAGACCTATTGCATTGCAAATGCTTGTTCCTTTTATGTTTTCTTCTATTTTCACTTCTTGATAGAAGTTCTAGCCTCCCTATTTCAAGTGCACAAATGTCCATGCACTCTAAACATAACCGACAGGACATCTGCTGCTTTTGGCAGGTGTCCCACACCCTCCGAATGGGGTCCGGTGTATTTTTCTGTGGGTTTTATGTAAAAGTTTAATACGTATGTCGTTAAATCTTGGAGAGTGTGTGACTAGTCTGCATATACAAAGGCTCTGTACAGATAACTTCAGTGAGGGGGATGGGGACAATGGGAAGGGAGTTTGTCTTGAACTGAGCCCCTGCCATATCATTGATTCCCATGAGTGAGAAAAGACTCTGCACGGTATGTTACCATTACAACGAAACTTTTACAACGGACTACTTTTACAACGCAACTTTTACAACGCAGGAACCATTACAACGAAATACCATTACAACGCATTATTTTACAACGCAATACTTTTACAACGCAATACCTTTACAACGTAAGTATTGGTAAGTATATTATTATAGTAAAAATGTTATAAGTTTGGGTTTTTGGGTAAAGGGGTATTTTTAGGGTTCAGGGCAAGGTTTGAGTTTTTGGGTAAAGGGGTATTTTTAGGGTTCAGGGTCAGTTTTGGGTTTTTGGGTAAAGGGGTATTTTTAGGGTTCAGGGTCAGTTTTGGGTTTTTGGGTAAAGGGGTATTTTTAGGGTTCAGGGTCAGTTTTGGTTTTTTGGGTAGAGGGGTATTTTTAGGGTTCAGGGTCAGTTTTGGGTTTTTGGGTAAAGGGGTATTTTTAGGGTTCAGGGTCAGTTTTGGGTTTTTGGGTAAAGGGGTATTTTTAGGGTTCAGGGTCAGTTTTGGGTTTTTGGGTAAAGGGGTATTTTTAGGGTTCAGGGTCAGTTTTGGGTTTTTGGGTAAAGGGGTATTTTTAGGGTTCAGGGTCAGTTTTGGGTTTTTGGGTAAAGGGGTATTTTTAGGGTTCAGGGTCAGTTTTGGGTTTTTGGGTAAGGGGTATTTTTAGGGTTCAGGGTCAGTTTTGGGTTTTTGGGTAACGGGGTATTTTTAGGGTTCAGGGTCAGTTTTGGGTTTTTGGGTAAAGGGGTATTTTTAGGGTTCAGGGCTAAGTTTGGGTTTTTGGGAAAGGGGTATTTTTAGGGTTCAGGGCCAGGTTTGGGTTTTGGGGTACATGGATATAGGGTAAAAATAAATTAAAAATAATATTAAATTAAAATAAATTATATTATTTCTAATTAATTACATTAAAAAAAAAATATTATATAATTACCAATACAAGGATACAGGGTACAAATAAAATAAAAATAATATTAAATTAAAATAAATTATATTAAATGTAATTAATTACATTAAAAAAAATATTATATACTTACCAATACTTACGTTGTAAAGGTATTGCGTTGTAAAAGTATTGCGTTGTAAAAAAATGCGTTGTAATGGTAATTCGTTGTAATGGTTCCTGCGTTGTAAAAATAGCATTGTAAAGGTATGCGTTGTTAAAGTATGCGTTATAACGTCATACATCCACTCTGCACACATGCTGTTGGCAAATAAGATGCAGAATAGCTCAGTGTTATCCTGCATTGAGCAATATCTCTTTCTCAAGGCTTTACATTGGTTTTATATTATTCGGTTTAAGAGTTCATTGATCTGTAACATGGATGCAAGGAACAATAATTGTAACGACTGACTGAACTACTGATTCACAGGTGTAATGTTTTAACAGATCCTGTGGCGTAAACTCACTCAGTTTCATTGAGGAAGATATGTTCATGAATCAGTTGTTTAATGTGAAACTGATAGTAAAACATTCAGTAAACAAGCATCTGCAATGCAATAGGTCTCGAGTTTGACGCAATCGCATTGTATATGACAATGTCTTTTATTTATTTTTTGGTTTTTAAAACATAAATAAAAGGCATTGTCATTTACAATGTCAAAAGCTTAAACTCTCGCAAATGTGAGACCTATTGCATTCCAAATGCTTGAAGGCATCGCTGAGTTGCCCCTTCTGTCTCCCATGGCCCCTGAAAAGCTCCCTGTTCGCTACAGTTAAATAAAAAAAGTCGGTGGTCACAACTGCACACAAAAGGCCCTCCTGCAGTAAGAGAAATTCATTAAAGAAAATAGTGCTTACAGACTAAAGAAGACCTACCTACTGTGTAATAACCAAGTAAAAGGGACAGTCCTCATGGGAGGTTACAAATGAAGACAAGGCGCTACTAAGGAGGGACTAACAAGCCTAATACCGAATCAGAAGCCAGCATTTACGAAGGGAAATGACACAAGCCAATGACAAATATGGGTGGAGATTGGGCGGGACTTCAAGTACATACTCCAATACAGCATGGCTCACAGAGCAGCACGTGTGCTGCCCAGGCTCGACCTCAAAAGTGTAGGAAAATGGAGTATTATCTAGTGAAGCTGGTTAGGCTTCACCATGCAATACTGTCACAACCCCAAAGATGGTCCTTACATTTACCCTAATAAATCCTTAGCTCTGTCCTGGTAGTGTGGCAAAGAACAGTCAGGCTTTATTAGAGGATCATTTGTTAAACATTTCAAAGTCTCAGATAATCAAAAATAAACAATTCACTTTGTATGTGTTTGGACAAACCGATATCAAAATCATACACCATTCATCTCAAGCATGCCAATATCACCAAAGAGTACTGACCATTTTCAAAAGCCACTATATGAATATTTATTCTGTAAAAATCAGTTAAAAAAGTTATATACAAAGTACATATGATAAAAACATGCATGTCTTCAAGCCCGAATAACACTATATAGAGAGCCACATCAAGATTTCACAAAATCATACACATTATTGCAAACATACCAGTGCATAAACATGGGAGAGTATCGTAGACATTAGTTTTTGTCATTATTACACACTATTGTGTACAGTCTCTTGTTTGTTACTCAGGTCTATTAATCTCAGCCTGTGGGACTCATCAAGCATTCAAATCTATCAAACACAAGTGTGAGAGTTGTTTTAAAAGTGACACCACGAAAGGCACTTACAATCTACAGGAGGTCATTGTGTAACCGCGATAAAATCTCAAACTTTTATTTTCATAAAAACATAGAACCGCATATAATTCATACTTGGTCAGTACATCAACCTATTATGCAGATATCAAACAGATTAAAAACAATATGACCACTATGCAAATAATGCTGGACTCAACTGCATATTCTATTTAGCCATATACGAAAAAGACAAACATATTATAATCAAGCAATATTCATAACAATAAATGAAGATACATAAAAAATGTCGACGCGTTTCGGTGGATCTTGCTGTGCGCACCGCCTTCTTCAGGACAATTAAAAACAATCTGTTGGAATAAATTAAACATAAAACATAATCACTAGTTGATCTTCGTGCGGTTTGGTACATACATTTCTTATTGCCATCTTCCATGTATTTAGGTTCTATATATCCATAGACCACAACCTTTGGTTTAAGACTCCTATCATGTTGCTTTGCTCAATTTGTGCATCTACAGCCTGTGCATTTCTTTTGTGGAACCCACTTTACACTCATACCATTCTCACTTACAGTTATATCTTGCATAGAGCTACCCCACTGTTTTATTCTACCTTTTTACCACTCATCAAGTGGTGAAACATCCATTCTCACATTTGCCTCACTCATCAATGGAGTACGCGGAATTTATTCTGCACAAACCTTATTTTTCGTTTTTGGCTGCTCCACTTCTCGCTGTTCGAGGTGATAACGTGGGTTGTTCACTGCAGCTCTTGTTTAGAAGTTCTAATACGGGAGAGAAATGCTTTATTAATCTTCAAAGTCCCTACCCATTTTTTACTTTGCATAGAGTAGTTGCGAGTTTTAATACTTACTACTCAATGAGAGATGTACGCTCTCCTTATTTGCTTTCTATCGATTTACAGTATTTGGTTAAAAAAAAGGGGGGCGTCCGTTTCTTATCAGCTCCTCCTTATGGTCTATCTGGCCTAGGTTAAAACATCATTAAGTTATTATCGGGTCTATTCACATGGAGGGTGTCAGTTGTTCAGGGCCATTATAAATTACCTCCCTTTTTATTATCAGAAGATACATTAACTTACTGCTCCGAATTGCGACTCGCAATGTGCGAGTCGCAATTAAGGAATTTTAAGAAATCTCTATTTTTTTAGTGATTTCTTCATGCATTGCATTTTGCTATTCCTTAATAGCGAATCGTTATTTTTCGCTATTAAGGAACAGCAAAATGGGTTCTTGATGCATCTGGGGGATAGGCTTTTCAACTGAAGCAACTGAACTTATTACCAGAGGTGCCATTTATTAAAGAAACATCTGGTGGTAAATTCGCCGCAAGGAATGGGCACCTGAAATTTACATTCCAGGTATCCACATCTCTTGCCTTTTATTCATGCGGGGGTGTTCATGGCATATTAGACCAACTACAATTATCTGTTCATGAATGTCTGTCACTGCTATTGTTTTAGATGATTTACTGTTACAACTGTAAAAGTCAAAAATTCACATTAAGTATTTATCAATAAACCTGATAATTTAACAGAGACATGTGAAAACATTTTGCAGAAACCACACGTAGAAAAATGTGCAAAATGCACCAAGCAGCCATATTTAGCTTTCCCTTTAACAAAAAGAAGCTTTAATAATTGCTGAACAATGAACAAATGTATTTGATAGATTGACTTTAATGTGACTTGCTTGGAATTTTCGTCACAACAGTGGGATTGTTCTGATTTATATATTCAATTACTTTTCTTAGGCGACATGTTCTTGGCTTGAACTTCCTATCTATCTCATGTTCATATAATGATGAATAGAAACTGAATAATTAAAAATAAGTCTCACTTACATGGAATATGAAAAGCACTACCTAACTAGAAATCTGCAAGTACATGTTCTGCCTGTAGTATAGTTCATTGTTACACAGTGAAACATTGAATAAATGGTAAACATAGATTCTGCAGCATGCTACCCCGGGAACCAAGATTAATGCTTCTAAATACAGAAATGTTTAGTGACGTCTGTTACATATTTGCTAGTAGACTGTCGGCTTCATGTGTTTTCAGTGGGAAAGGAAGAACGAAGCCCGCTCACCATCAAAAGATGTATTTTAATTGGATGGATGTGCACTAACCTGCAACATTGTATTTACATGTGTTTTTGCCTTTTATATTAGTGTGTGTTTCTAATTAGACAGAAAACTTGCTGTGCACTACTGCTGTAGAGATACTGCTGAAGGCTACAGCTGATGGCTGTTGCTTTTACCTGCCACTTTTAAGGTGATGTTCCTGGACTCTTAACCCTCCAATTCCTAGCTTTTGAGGGTTGTGGCTACTGCTGCATTCTTCTTCCCCATATCTTATTCTATTGAGGCTTTATTTGTATGGATTGCTACTGCAACTGTATGCTGTTACTCCTTTGGATATTGAGACTTGGCTGCGTTGCATGAGCTGTTTATGAGTAGTTTGACTACTTAACCTTATGCTCCATTGATCTCTGAATAACTTTTAATTATGACCATGAATTTAGAATAGGGACTAATTCCTTTAGGGAACGAGCTTGTCCTCTTTGCCTTATTGCTGAATCTAACCATATTTTTTCTTGATAAATATCTGTAAACTGATTTTATCTGACTTAATAATTGAATAAATAAAACATTTTTACTAATCTCTTTATGAGAATAAAGGTTTTCAAAACCAATCCACAACTCTCATTATTGACTGAACTTAGAAACTGATTACAATTGTTATTTGACTAATAATGATTTCATTTAGCTTCCATTCAAAAATTGGGGCAAAGTTATGTCGCCTAGAAGAAGAATATGGCGCAGAGTTGGACCCTATTTCTTAAAATTTTAATATGTTTCACCCACCATCCCAGACAGGGAAGCAACTAGACATCAAACTTCAGAAGGGTGGGGCTATTAGGTCAGTCAGTTGAGGCAGGTCTATCATATCAAACAATGGGGCAGACCTATCCTTAGAGTCAATACAATTAAAGCATAGTGATAGATTGTGCATATTAAACATATATATCAAATCTGAGACAATTACAACTTACTGGTTTTGGATTGGTCAATGTATAGAGACTACTGGCAGGTCTTTAAAAAGAGGAATTAGTAATTTAGAAACTGAACAGCAGCTTCTACAAATACAAAGCACTTTAGAATATTTGTGGTATCACACAGCCACGGATCTCAGAATATTGAGATTGGTGGATTAGAACACCTGATTTTGGA